>NC_138161.1:117246526-117846526 GCF_964165515.1 Mesoplodon bidens
TGGGAAACAGAAAATAAACTTTCACCATATAATCTCAGGGACAAACATAAAATTGACTGTATAGTAAATGTCCACTCTTGACTGGATTAACAGACTGAGCACAAACGTAACCTTGGGCCATCATGTTTGGGACAAAAGAGAGACAGGTAAGAAAGGAGAGGGAATAATGCCCTGTGTCCCTGCCGTCAGAGTCACTGTTAAAAGGTGATCAGTCAATACAAAAGTCCTTAACCAAAGCCACATGAACTGCCACTCCTTGTCTTTAAAAATGCTTTTTGTAAAACTATGAGATTCTATTTTTCACTTATCAGATTGGCAGAAATCCTAAAGTCTGACAGCACAGACTAGTAGTAATACTGGGAAAGACCAGCTCTGCCTCCACATGTTGCTGGTGAGGGTAGAAACAGGTACAATGCCAGCAAGTGAAATTTGGCAATACTGAATAAAACTACAAATGCATTTTCTCTTGATCCAGAAAAATCCACAATGGAGATTATTCCCGCAAATATACTAGCACACATACATATATGCACATTCCCTAATCGCCAAAAACCAAAAGCAATTTCCTAACTTTGCTATAAAGTCATTCCGCAACAAAATTAACCTGAATTAATATGAAGTTATTTACAGTCTTTATTTAGTCAACACTGTGATAATGATAACCATACACTTCCATCAGAACCAGTAACCTGTTTGTTTACCTGGTGCTGCCTCCTCTAGAACTGCTCTAATTTTGGAACATGCATCACATTAACAATTGTAAAAATCCAAAAAACTGTGAATTTCAAAACATATCTAGTCCCCCTATGGATTTCAGATAAGGAACTGAGGTTCTGTACAAGCTCATTCATTACAATATTTTAAATAAAAGCAAAATGCTGGAAACAACCCAAGTGTTCAACAACAGGAGACCGGTTGAATCAACTGTGGACAACTGCTCTTTCCTGCCTTTAAATCCTATCAACTTCTATTCACTAAACACTCAGCCTACTATGTAGGTGTAATATCTTCTGTTTGTAGGGCATATGCTATTTTTACAGGCAACTTTCGCCTCATCTGTCTCTTACAGTAAAGGTATAAAGACACATCAGACAGAATCCCTACTCCATAGGAGGGTAAGTATATTTGGTGAGAAAAGACTGTATGAAATAACCTGAGGTGTAAATAACAGCTCAAGGTCGCTATAAAGAGGTCATCAGTCAATACAAAACGTCCTTTAACCAAAGCCATTATTTACCATTTCACTAATCCATTCTTTTAAAAGGAATGCACCCCAAAACATCTTCTGAAAAGAACCATAGTATGTTAGCTCATGGAGGAGTAATTTGGGAAGCTTTAGTCAGGGTTCCACAGGTAACACACAGCTAATATAATCAGTGGGAAGCTCTCATGGATTAGAGCTAGTATGCGTCCTTAAAGAACAGTGAGAAGGTCAAACAACAACAACAACCAAAACAACAGGGTTGTAGGCAGGAACTTTTATCTAGGAGGCTTACTTTGAACATATTCTGATCAAGGAGAACCACAGAGACCCAACTGTTCTTTTGTCATATGATGCTCAGGAACACATTCTGGAAAATCAACAAAGGTTGCTGACAAATGAATACATAGGTTCTTTACCCTCTCCCATCATGGAGCACTTTTCTGCCACTTGGGTGCTGAGTAAAAACTTAATACAAATAGGATCTGAAGTAGATCCTAAAGGGTATGTAGGAGGTGGATGTTAGAAAACACATCAACTCTCTCCATAAAATCTTTCCATTCTAGTGTTACTGACCCCTTCCTTATAAATACTACAGCTGTTCAGTGTTTGTCTTCATTTCAAATATTAACAGGTGTATTTTTCTTTACTAACACAAGTTGATAATGAATGTATTAAGTTGAACTATAGAAAATTGCTGAAATTGAAGTTTTTTACCTCCCAAAAGAGGTAATTTCCAATGGCTTAAACTTCATCCCGATTCCTTGAATTGTCATTACCGTCTTCTCTTCATGTCTAGTCATTACTCGACTCAGGCTCTCCCTAGTGCTTTTACCATGACACACAATAGCTACTGAGCCTGTCTGCAACACCACTTACACACTCATCCCTCAGCATCATCCACGAGCAGAGGGCTGATCATGACATGCCTTTTTGCATACCTTTCTCTCCCATCCCTGAAAGCTTATTAGAATGCAACTGATCACAGGTGACATTTTTAAAGGATAATATTAAAACAGCTCTAGTTTATCAAAAGGGTAACTCATTTTCAAATTCGATACTTTAATTATTTTTATTAACTAACTACTCGGAAAAACATTCCAAAAATGATTGTTACAGATTATAAAACTCCTGAAGAGCAAGAAGTGACCATTATTAACTGCCCTTAGAACAATAATTTACATACAAAAGTGAATTACACTCACTGACCATTTCTATTATTTTGGTGAGTACGAAAAGTAGGAAAAGAAAAAGGATAAACAAGCAGAAGGAACATTTAAGACATTGCTAAACACATACTTAGGAAAAGTCGAAGCAAATTTACATTTTTATACTACTGTGAAACATGTCACACAACCTGAAGGACCTTCCTCCCTTAACACAAAATAAAAATTAAAAAATAAATATTTAACTGCTTAACATGAATGAAAAGCATATTGTATGTTGATAAATGTCTAAATCATTAGTCAAAGAATAGGTATTGATTCTAACTATTCACTGGTGACAAAACTAGATAAATGAGTGTAAATCAAGAATTAATCACAATGAAAATTAACAAATTTCCCAAGAACAATTTTTAAAACAAGATAGCTATAAAAACCTGCATTTTAGGGAAAAGAACAGAGTGGTGGGTGCTTATTTCTCAGAGCTACTTTGACACACAATGGCTTAAATGAATTAACATTCCCATTTAGATGTAATTATTGATGGGATAAGAAGTTTGTATGTCAATAAATAACTCTTTAAAAACATTTATAAAGTTTAACAATGTGCTTTGCTGCTAGCAAGCATTAGAATGGAAATATACTTTGCTTGCTTTTCACGGCAATTTCCATTGGTAGTCATCTTCCAGCCTTTTTTTTTTTTTTTTTGGTATCCGAGCACAAGTAACAGCCATAGGAAGGTGAAAAAAAAAATAGAAGATAATATTTTACATAATATAACATAATTTGTCAGGCATAAATATTAGAAATTTAAATAAAACAGATGCAGAGAAAGACACAGCCATATACCAAAACAAAACAGAGTCATCTTGAATCCTTAAGGAAGGGTCAGTCCTGGCTTCCTGATTACCCAGCACTACTAAGTTATAAAAACATTAGAAATTCCCATGATACCAATTTTTCTCTCTTGCGAATTAGAGTAACCCATTTATACAGTTATAACAGCTGTTAAAAAACAAAATTCAACTGAGTAAATTTTAAAGATCTTATTGGCTTTATCCAACAAACATGAATCGGCAGTATCCCATCTAGCAGACAAAAAGGAGCTCCGAAGAGGTGTACAAAATGAGAGACTTTTTTACAGGCAGAAGGAACAGGAAACTTCTTTGCCTAAAAAGGAGTGGATTGGTTATGGCAAGATCACTCTCCTTTAGGGGATGGCAGGGGTTTATCAGGCAGATTACGGAACAAGTGCTTATTAGGTGATTCCCGATTGACCGGTTTGAGATTCCATCTCTATGAGAGCCGAAACTATAATTGTCTCGGTTTGGTAACATGGGGCTTGGCATAACTGACTCCATTTTGGGCCTGTTGTCCTGTTTTTAACACAGCCAAATTCTATTTTAAAATACCTTAACAAATCAATAAACTATGACTTTGTACAGAAAGTCAACTCTAACACTGAATCTTTAATAAAACTAAAATCCTGCTCCCAAAACCGCAAAGGATTTGCTCTCAGAATTGTTTTAACAATTTGTTTATTTAAATTGCAGTTTGATTTCATGGAAAAAAGGAAATTCTATAGAAAATACAAACATAACAGATTGTACAATATAAAATTATTACCTTAAATTACAATGTAATATTAATAATGGCCAAGACTGTCTGAATAAAATTTAGGAAAAGCCACTTTAAAAGTAGCATACCATCAATATCAAATGGACTTCTCTTTTAAAAGCTTTCAATAATTATACACAAAAGACCAAAAAAAACTGCATGGGAAATGGACTTCAATATGGTCAAATATTAATGGTCATGAGCAGGGTTGAATTCATGTAGTTATATATGGGAATTCTTTTTAATAGTCCCATAAGAAATTATTGGTTATGAGCACCAGATTGAAGGGAAATGAGAAAGATAAGGAAAAAGAGGATATTTCACCACTAGAAATTAGAAAACTCTGTAAAGGACCACACATTAAGTATTTTAGGCTTTGTGGGCCCGTCTCTCTCTTAACTTACTCAATTTTGCTATAAACTAATGAGCATGGCTGTATTACAGTAAAACTTTATTTACAGGCACTGAAATTTAAATTTCATATAAATGTCCCTGTGTCACAAAATACACTTTTCTTTTGACTTTTTAAAAAACATTTTAAAATGTAAAAGCCATTCTCATTTGTGTTGTACAAAAATGGATGGCAGACCAGACTTAGCCATGAACCAGATTTAAGTCAACCCCTGCTCTAAGTCATATGCTTAACCACACTGTCATCTCTTAACACAAAATAGAAACTAGACCCTTTCATCTCCCTTATTTGCTACATCAATACTTCCTAAATATTTTAAGATCTATCTCCTACTTTCTATCAACAACATCTTAATTCAGAGTCATCATTTCTCACTTAGATAACTGCCAAAAACCAGAACAAAATTTTAAAAATTCTACGTGATCTTGATGCCTCCAGTGATGGTCATACCTCCAAACGCATCCTAAAAAACTACTAGTACTAGAGTAATCTTTCTAAAATGCAAGCCTACTCCCATAATTTGGTTGATCAGGTAGAGATACATAAGTAAAAATACAGACCATTTGAAGAATACATTAATAAACTTGATTTAATATTTCAATATAAAATACTGAAATCACAAGCAAAAGAAAAATAAAAGTTCTTTACAAATGCCAGTGGAACCTTTGTAAATTTGCATATGTAAGGGGAGACAAAGGTAATATTCATACATTGTGAAAATGTAGAGCCCACATTTCCTGACCACAATACAAATCTAGAATTTTAAATGTCAAAAAATACTTGTTAGATAACCAGAAATTGAAACAAATTTCACTTCTAGATTGGTTATACAAGAAAAACACAGCAGAGCAAATGAAATAATGAGTTAATGCATTTAGGCTTTGAGCATCAATGCTGCCAAAGTTAAAATGATAGAGAGGTGTTATGTGCCTCCAGATGAACAGATTCAATTGCACCTATAATCTTGCCTAAGAGATTAAGCCTAAACCCAATCTAGCTCTGATGCGACCTCCCAATTTGGAGAAAATATAGAAGAAAATGTTGAGTTGAACCATGAGAACTCTACGGATCAAACAGCCTAGAATCTTCAGCAGATCACTTGTAAAGTAAAGAAAGTGCTAGAGGGAGAAACTACAGGTTAAAAAAGACTTAAAAGGCAAAACTAGTTTTTTAAAATTAGGCAACACTAAACTGTCGTGTCTGGAGAGGCTCACGTGGGTGATAAAAACCATAAAGAAAATTAAATAAGTTATTATTCTGAAAGTCAGAGAAGTGGCTAATTTTGGAGAGAAAAGGATGCTTTAATTGGCAAAAAGCATATGGAAGGGCTTCCGCAGTGGCTGGCAAAGCTCTACTTCTTGACCTGGGTGATCATTACAACCATGTTTGTCTTATAATAACTCACCAAGATATACATTTGTTCTTATACTTTTCTGTATCAGTATTCCATTTTATAATGGAAAGGTTAAGAGCAAATTAATTAAAGCAAAAAAGAAAAAATCCTTAATAATAGAAACAAGAAGAGGATGTAATACCAGATCCAAATAGGATTATAAAAATACAGGGGTTAAAAAGAGTACTATCTACAACTTTGTGCCCCAAAATGTCAAGATTCGAATGAAATTAAAAAGAAAGTTGATGAAATGGACAGTTTTCTAAGAAAAAACAAATTTTCACAATCCGAACTGTGCTGCAAAGAAACTGAATACACCCAAAATTTTAGAAGATAATCATAAATGTAAGTCAAAGATTTTCCTTTATCACCACAATTCCCCTCACTCCCAACCAAAGGCACCTCAATTATAGTATGGGTAAATTTTAACAACCCTTAAAGTAATTATTAATTTCTATTATGTTTAAACTGCTCAGTAACAAAAAAAGGAAGGGAAGTGTCCCAATTCATTTTATGTTAACATGACTGTATAACACCAAAACATGACAAAGAGAGTACAAGAACAAATGACCTCACAATAACATAACCAAGATGGATTCCTTCCAGAAATGCAAGGGCAATTTATTACTACAGAATCTATTAACTGATTGTATAAGTAAGCTAAAGGAGAAAAGACTATAATATCATTTCATTAAATGTAGCAAAACTTCGATAAAATTTAATACTCATTCCTAATTAAAAAAATAAGCTAAGCAAGAAGAAGAAGAAAAAAACACCTTCCATTCCTTAATAGAGCATTTATTCCTATGGAAAACAAAACACAAATAGCAGATATAATGGTAAACATAAATACATTTCTCTTAACAGAAAGTCAAGAATATTGGCTATTTTATTCAACATTGTTAAGGAGATTTTAGCTAACCCAATACGTCAAACAAAAGAAACAAGAAGTATAAACTTTAAAAGGAAGAAAGAATTATAATTTGCAGCTTTCACTGTCTATGTACAAAAACCTAAGTAACTGAAAAAATGTTTTTAATTTATAAAATGCTTAAGACTAATGACTTAAAAAAAAGCTTTCCTATATACCCAAAACTGCTCGAAATTCAATAAATATTTGACTGATGTGCCAGGGACTATGCTGAACACTAGACAAACCAAAAAGAAGGTAAGGGAAATATCCCAGCACAACAGCAACAACAAATTTAGTGCATTGTGAAAAACACTAGATGGAGAAAATGTGTGACTTGTTTGAAAGGTTTAAATGGCATTTGATTAAATCAAGATGCACAACATGTTCCTGGATGAGAAGACTCGTTATTGGGAAGATATAAATTCCCCTCAAAGTAATCGGTACCTCTAATGCAATTCTAATAGAAATTCCAAAGGGATTGAGAAGGCAGAAAGCGGCAGGCTTAACAAACAGATACTGAAGCCCATGTAGATTGCCTGAAAACACCTAGGATTTTTTAAAAAGAATAAGATGAAGGAAATAGCTCTGCAAGGTGGAAAATCCACAATAAATCTACAGTTATTTAAAAGTGTAAGGTCTGTATAAAGAGAGACAAATAGATCAACAGATTAAAACTAAGTCCAGAAGAGATCCATAACTATATCAAAATTTAGAATATGACCCAGGGACATTGGTTGATGGATTGAATATGATGACTAAGAGTTTTCTGGTTGCATCACTAATCATTAGAGAAATGCAAATCAAAACTACAATGAGGTATCACCTCACACCAGTCAGAATAGCCATGATCAAAAATTCTACAAACAATAAATGCTGGAGAGGGTGTGGAGAAAAGGGAACCCTCTTGCACTGTTGGTGGGAATGTAAATTGATACAGCCACTATGGAGAACAGTATGGAGGTTCCTTAAAAAACTACCAATAGAACTACCATATGACCCAGCAATCCCACTACTGGGCATATACCCTGAGAAAACCATAATTCAAAGAGTCACGTACCACAGTGTTCACTGTGGCTCTATTTACAATAGCCAGGACACGGAAGCAACCTAAGTGTCCATCAACAGATGAATGGATAAAGAAGATTTGGCACATATATACAATGGAATATTACTCAGTCACATAAAGAAATGAAATTGAGGTGGATGGACCTAGAGTCTGTCATACGGAGTGAAGTAAGTCAGAAAGACAAAAACAAATACCGTATGCTAACACATATATACGGAATCTAAAAAAAAAAAAAAAAAAAATGGTTCTGAAGAACCTAGGAGCAGGACAGGAATAAAGATGCAGACGTAGAGAATGGACTTAAGGACACGGGGAGGGGGAAGGGTAAGCTGGGACGAAGTGAGAGAGAGGCATGGACATATATACACTACCAAACGTAAAATAGATAGCTAGTGGGAAGCAGCCGCATAGCACAGGGAGATCAGCTCGGTGCTTTGTGACCACCTAGAGGGGTGGGAGAGGGAGGGTGGGAGGGAGATGCAAGAGGGAGGGGATATGGGGATATATGTATACGTACAGCTGATTCACTTTGTTATAAAGCAGAAACTAACACACCATTGTAAAGCAATTATACTCCAATAAAGATGTTAAAAAAAAAAAAAGAGTTTTCTGGTTGCACAACTGGGAAGAAAGATATTACTGACTGAAACTGGGGAAACTAAATAAAGACCAAATGAAGCAAGAATAGAATAAATTTAATTGTAGACCTGTCGGATTTGAAGAATTCTCGTGAAGTCCAAGTACAGAAATATGAAGTAAACAGTGAGATAAATGGGTCTGGAGGTCAGTAGTGCTCTAGGCTGGAGCTGTCAACTTGAGAGTCACACGAAGCTGCTAACTGAACTCCTGGACACAGGTGAGACTTGTCAAGAGGAATGGGTAGTGACAGGAGAAAAGCACTGGATCTTGAGAAATGCAAACACTTAAAAACCAAGTAGAGGAAAATGAGCTCAAAGAGATGTGATAATCCATCAAGAAACAGGGAAACCAGGAATGTGTAATATCACAGAATCAAGGGCAAAAACGTATTTCAAAATGGAGGAAAGTCCAACCTAAAGGTCTGAAAATGTCTACTGCAATTACCAAAGTACATTCTGCATGGTGTAAGGTTATAAAAAGAGATTCACGGTGTGAAGAATTCCAGTGAAGAACCCATATTTCAAAAGCACCTTTAAAGGGCTTATGTAGATAAAATTTTTAAAAGAGAATGAGAGGAGAAAGACATTAAAAAGGGAGGGAGGGAAGTCTAGAAGCATAAAGAAATGTTTGGGAAGCCTGAGTACTTCTAACAAACTTAGATTCTGCATTCACCCACTCTCCCCACCAGGCCTCTTGGTTCCCTGAGTGTGCCCCACCACCCTGATGAGCACCTTATCAGACCTTCCTCTCTATCTGAAGCACTCAGCACAGGAAAATGCTTATCTTTTTCTTTTCCCTATGTGCTTTAAAAATAGTAGCATCCATACGTCAATTCATGAGTTCTTAACTCTTGCTTACAGATAATTTTAACTTTGAACCTACCACATTGCATAGTAACACCCTTCTGCTGAGTGAAAAAAAAGAAGAAAATAATAAAGCTGAGTCCAAAAAGCTAACGTGGTTTAAATCAGTATCAAGGAATAAGACTGATTTATCAACTACCACATTTTCCTAAATAGTTTTCATATACTGCTATTTCAAGGAAAGAAAGAACCTTAATAATTCCAGAAAAATAAATCGGTACTGCCATTTTCTTTGGAAAAGTTATATAGGTACATGGTTGGCTGTTGAAATAAAAGTCTTTCCAAGGGATAAAGTGGTGGGCCAGGGGCTGGGGGGAAGAAACCCAAAAGAAAACCTCATTCCTAAAATAGTATTTCTCTTTTCACTTGCTATTTCTGTTAACAATCACCAAATAGTCTTTATTTGTTCATTCATTCATTTCCCCAGATTAAACAAAATAACAGAATATATGTATGGTATATTTCATATGCTTTAAAAACAAAGAAATCAAGTTATCTCATTTCTTTATAAAAGATAACTATATTTAATTTTAAAATTAATTAGAAATTAAATTTCTTTCATTTATTTATATGTTTCAATTTAATTTTCTTTCTTTTGTGTGGAAGTAAGTGCATGTTACATTTGATAAATTTTGCAAAAAAATATAAACTCCCACATTTTCACAAAGGGTAGAAATGTTAAAAATTCAAACTTTCAAAGTAAGGCTGTATGTAGTCTAAATGAACAGTAATTGTATCCTTTGATATTCTAATTACTATAAATATAATGCAGAATCCTTCCTATATTATAACATTATAGCACAATATTTGAGATCAGTTTTTAAGCACTCAACATTCTAGGGGGAAAAACCATGAAACTAAAGTCTCATTAAAGTGATAATTTCAGTTACATGAGCATTTCATACGTTATAAGAGTCCTGTATTACACACATATCTGTAACCGTCTACTGTGAACACGTGGAATCATACTCTTGGTGTTAACACACCACCCCACCATAAAGAATTAGTGATGACACCAAAAGACAAATATATTTCTAAAAACTGACATGGGGGCTTCCCTGGTGGAGCAATGGTTGAGAGTCCGCCTGCCGATGCAGGGGACACAGGTTCGTGCCCCCGGTCTGGGAAGATCCGACATGCCGCGGAGCGGCTGGGCCCGTGAGCCATGGCCGCTGAGCCTGCGCGTCCGGAGCCTGTGCTCCGCAACGGGAGAGGCCACAACAGTGAGAGGCCCGCGTGCCGCAAAAAAAAAAAAAAAAAAAAAAAAAACTGACATGGTTTAAGTGTAGACAAACTAAAATATAAAAACAAGATAAAATAAAACTAACCAAAAACAATGCTGCTTACTGAGGGTAACATAGGTAACAGAAGTCCATAATTTTGAAGATCTGATACACATCAGGGAGCCCCTCCAGAGCAAACACTGAAATTAGTAAAAGTGGGGCTGGGCCTTCCATTTACTTTTTGCTATAAAACACTGACCAAGGTTTCTGACATAGGAACTTTAAGAAATAGCAACCAAATGTACCTTTAAGTTAATGATATTAAGGACTAGAATAAATTGCAAACAAACTGTATAAGATTAAAATTTTAAACCCTCACACTTTTCCCCCCTTTATTCCTCCCCTTTCTGTTTTTCTGTCTCTCTCCATACACGCATGCATATATGCATTTGTATAATTAATTCATCTTAGGAAGCTGAGTTGGTAACAGAAAAATTAATAAAATCTTGTATAAACAAACTTAGAAGGCTGTTCTATTTAGTTGGTATCAACTTTTTTTTTTTTGACATCTTTACTGGAGTATAATTCTTTACAGTGGTGTGTCAGTTTCTGCTGTATAACAAAGTGAATCAGCTATACATATACATATATCCCTATATCCCCTCCCTCTTGTGTCTCCCTCCCACCGTCCCTATCCCACCCCTCTAGGTGGTCACAAAGCACGGAGCTGATCTGGCATTGACTTTTTGAATAAGGAAATTCTGTAGATCAACTTCACTAGGAGACAGAGCCTGCTCTTAGATATATTTGTAAACAAAAAATCTTGTCTTCCTGTTAAATTCAATACTCACAGAAGGCATGTGTTTGAAATAAATAACTGAATCATCACCCTATTATTTCTCAAACCCTAAATCATTACCATATATCTATAAAACATTCCCTACGTCTACATTTTTACCAATAAATAAAATTCTGATTCCCTGACATTGTCTTAGCAAAATGCACTAAACCTCATACCAATTATACTACTGACAATACATACTCTTTAAGAATAAAAGAATCCTAAAGTAATCCATTTTGTTTCTAAGCAGACATCATTCGTCTCAGACTTCGTCTTCAACATTTCCACAAAAGAATAATTATCAAAATTAGTGAAATGTTGCACAGTTCTTATTCAGGAGAATACCCTGACTAAAGCAGACCACTCACTAATAAAGTGCAACTTAATAAATCATGTGGAATCTTATTTTGTTCAAACCCTTACTAACTCCTAGCACCATCTGTTACCATCAAAACTATATGACAAGATATGATATATAATTAATAGGTAAACAACAATCTAATTAAAATGGACAAATACTCCATGTTCCTGCCATTTGGGAGCTCTAATTACAGACTAAATTTTAAGCTTGAATTAAATATTTAAGCTGGAAAATTAACTTTCCTTCTCGAGCCTTGAATACATTAATACAGATATGTGAAGCGACTTCCTGATGGGAACTTAAACATGTAATTTAGTTCCATCAAAGCAGTTACTAATTGTTAAGCAGCAGTACCTTACCATATGTACACAATAGCTATTCAGAGCTGAAAAGGTGGTTCCAAAGCACCCCTCTGCAACCCTTTCCTGACATAAATATAAAATGTATATACTGCACAGCAGTAAATACACACACTGAAAATAAATTAGAGTCTTCAGCTTTCAATGCTTTCTGAAGACAATTAGAAACTGGTCTAAATAAACAAAATATACCTATATTTGACAAGGTAAAAACCACACACAAGTATAAAAGGCCAGAAGATATTAAAGGATGAGAAGGATCCAGGTATAAAATTCTAAGATTACACAAAGTTAATTAAAGACCCTGACCTACTGAACCAAAATAACGAGTTAAGATGGGATACTAATTCTTTTCTTCCTACCTCTTCCCTTCATAGAATATAGCAGACTTTGGTAATAATGTTCTAGAAAGCATTTAGAAAGATGACAACTTAAAGGTGAACCTTTTTCTACATTTTTCACTCATTTTTGAATGTAGGAAGAAAAAATTTCAGAATAAATGACCCTAACAAGCACATGTTTAAGAAAACAAATTCTACAAGAATGTGAGAAATACACTAAATTGCCATTTTATGTTGAGCAAACAGAGAAAATGACAAATCGCTAAAGAAAGGTGTATATCACTCTTTTTAAAAATAAGTTATTCTAATTCCTTATAAACATAAACAATGGCAGGTCAACACAGTTTGGTTATGAAAAGAGAACACGGTCATTAAATATTCCTTTGTTAAGCATTAAATAGCATTTAGCTTTTAGCTTATACTAAAAATTACCTGATTTTTATACTTACATAGAAACTACTATACTGCACTGTTTAACATTCAAGGCCAGTGAAACATATATAACACTTGCTTACATTAAATTTCCTACATTTGAAATTTTCACCAGAATTTAAGTGAATTAAAATTTAAATCATAAAAAGATCTGCATATAAGAATAAAAAGGGGGCTTCCCTGGTGGCGCAGTGGTTGAGAGTCCGCCTGCCGATGCAGGGGACACGGGTTCGTGCCCCGGTCCGGGAGGATCCCACATGCTGCAGAGCGGTTGGGCCCGTGAGCCATGGCTGCTGAGCCTGCGCATCCGGAGCCTGCGCTCCGCAACGGGAGAGGCCACAACAGTGAGAGGCCCGCATACCGCAAAAAAAAAAAAAAAAAAAAAAAAGAATAAAATGGAACCTTCTGTTCTATTTTGACAATAGGAAATCTATTTACTATTTTGTAATTCATAACTCTTATTCTAGGTTTTTGCTCAAGAATAAGTTTGCCTGTTTTGTCTACCAATATTTCCTTATATCTATTCCTTCCAAAAGTTGCCAAAACTGTACTCATGCTTAAATTTTACTCATGTAAATTACAGAACACTTGAAGTTCCTAGTATATTAGGGATCCCTAATTATCTGAATATGAAGATACTCTTTTTAATTTCAAAAAATATCACAGATTTGTTACAGGATGTAATGTATAGCACAGGGGATATATTCAGTATTTCACAGTACTTTTGTATGGAGTATAATCCATAAAAACATCAAATTACTATTTTGTATACCTGAAACTAACATAACATTGTAAATCAACTATACATCAATAATTAATAAAATAATACATACATACATACTTTTTTTTTTTTTTTTTTGGCTGAGTTGGGTCTTTGTTGCAACACGTGGGCTTTCTCTAGTTGAGGCAAGCGGGGGCCTCTCTTCATTGTGGTGTGCGGGCTTCTCATTGAGGTGGCTTCTCTTGCAGCAGAGCACAGGCTCCAGGCATGCGGGCTTCAGTAGTTGTGACACGCAGGCTCAGTAGTTGTGGCACACGGGCCCAGTTGCTCCGCGGCATGTGGGAGCTTCCCGGACCAGGGATCGAACCTGTGTCCCCTGCATTGGCAGGCGGATTCTTAACCACTGCACCACCAGGGAAGCCCCATACATATTTTAAAGAATAAAGTTTGTGTAAATTTTATAGTTGGAAAGAAAATCAAAGATCTGCCCTACACACACATAAGTAAATGTACTTTCAGTCTCTGACAAAATACACTAACTAAATGCACAAATGTACATGGGTTTAAAGATGCTTTGTCATTCCCCTCAAGTTTCATAATGATTTTCAGCCACAGATTGGCAAATACCCACAGAAAGCAAACGAGGACAGTCTTTGAACAATGCTTTGAAGTGAATATTTATTTTCATGTTATCCTGTATCACACAAAGAATAGCAAATGAAGGACAACCAGCAAATACTGCTGAGATAAAAACTGCCTAAAAAGATTTGATGGATATACAAAATACAGCTGATTCATATTTAAGTAGCACAGTTCTTTTCTAATACTAAAGCAGTCAACTGGAAGATAACAGAAGTTCCTCCATAACGCAGGCTAGAAAAGTCTATTCAATTTTACTTAAAATCTGTATGCTGTAAAAGTGCATGCCATGGAATTTACTAGGATGACAACTACATAGATATGAAATTCATGACATATTGATTCAACATATTGAACTGGTTTTTAAAACCAATTTATATAAATGATTATAATAGTCTATATTATGTTTAGCCCTTGAGGCATATGGCAGTAAATTTGAATTTAATTTTAAATAAATTTACATAAATATAAAAAGTTCAGTAATTTTTATCCACCCTGCATATGAAACAGAACAAATTAAAAAACAAGAGGATTGTACTTTATAAATGCACTTGAGGCCAAAGTTCAAACAAACCAGAAATCCAAGTTTATTTCTTACAAAGAAATGAAATGACTGATTTTCATAAGACAAAAAAAGAAAAAGAAAGTCATCAATGGAGAAGCTACTACTGAATATTAAGCAGTAAATATTTATATAAATATGTATGTAAATATATATTTGGCAGTAAATATGATTTACATTTACTATACATTCTTTAAAAATTAATGTAACTGAAAAAACTTCACACTGATGTATGGTATACATATATTTAGATGGAACTACTAATTAAGACAGGAATACAGTAAATCCCCTTTGGAGAATTTATGCAATTTACAAAATGAAAAAATTTTTAAAGGCTGTCAAGTTTTCCTTGATAGGTTACTAGAAAGTCAGAGATTCCATCCTTTGTATACGGATGGTTCTAACTTCCCATCAGTTAATCGGGGCTCAAGCTCTGATTAACTTGGAGACTAAGCCAGAAAACATACAGGCTCTGAACACGGCGCACGGACAGCATGTGTGTGAAATTAAGCAGCCTTGATAATAAAAATGTGCACTTTGACCTCTCACCTCATCCCTGTTCCATCAAATAATTAAATGCCCATATATACAGAAATTCTAAACATATTAACCAAAAACCAAGATATGATTCCTAAATTTGGAGATTATTACTTCAGTATCATCAGAGGCATTTCCTATCATTTGCCAGTTGCTTGACAGAAATATTTTCTAATTTTTGAAGCCACAGACGAGGAAACTGTAGCTCAGAGATGAGTTATGTTTCTCAAAGTTGTACTGTTAACTGAAACTCTTCTTCCCCATCCTTTCTCAGGTCACACAGTCAGAACTCAGATCTCTACTGCCAAACACTGTTCTGTTTATGACACTTTTCCTCCAACATGTTATTCTGAAATTTTTTTTTTTTTTTTTTTTTTTGCGGTACGCGGGCCTCTCACTGCTGTGGCCTCTCCCTCTGCGGAGCACAGGCTCCGGACGCGCAGGCTCAGCGGCCATGGCTCACGGGCCCAGCCGCTCCGCGGCATGTGGTATCTTCCCGAACCGGGGCACGAACCCGTGTCCCCTGCATCAGCAGGTGGACTCTCAACCACTGCGCCACCAGGGAAGCCCCTGAAATTTTTTTAAATTCAGAAAAGTTTACAAGAATGTTACAGTCAACATTCATATACTCACCACCTAGATTCTAACACTGACATTTTACTTTAATTGTCTATCCATGAGACCCTCACTTTCTTAAGTGTTTCAAAGTTGCAGACACTATGATATTGGTTTTTCAACATCTTATTACAAATATTTCCAAATATACAGAAAAGATGAACACCCACCTAGAATCTTCAATTCATTTGAGTACATTTACTTTATTGTAATGTCTATTTGTCCATCATTCTGTCAATCCATCTTATTGTATTATTTTAATTACCTAAATTATTTGTTGCCACTCCTGATTCCCTTCTGCAAAAGGACAGCTACGGAAAAGTTGTTTGTATGTATTTAAAACTGTTATCTTACCTTTATTGCTTTCATTTCAAGAAATGTTTGGCTATACATGCTTTGAACGTTTTGTCACTTCTCTAAATTGTCTATCGGGTATAAAGACAAACCCTTCAGGAGAGGAGAGCTCACTCGTTTCTCTTTTGCAAAAAGAAAAAAAAAAGAAAAAGACACAAACATTTTCTAAGGTTACTAGATAAATTGAAAAACTCACAGAAAACCAAGTTTTTAGGGGGAAAAAAACTGTTAGCTTTAGTTAATCAAGCAACTTGACAGACAAGTGGCTTTGAAACCACTTTGCAGAAAAGTTACACTACTAAAGCTAAGTAATTATGTTATCTTTATACTTTCTCATGGTATGTAATTCTATGATGTATACATTCCACAATGTGATTCTATGATGAATAATTGTCATTTTCTGTCAGTAAAAATTTTACTCCCAATTCACATGATGGAATTTAAATGCATCAGTATTTCCTGGAGTTTGTTTATTAATCTAAACGAATATACCACTGTATCTCCACAATTCCCTTTATCCTTAAGCTCTCTTAGTCCCTCACTCAGTACAAGTGCTTTCAAACTCACTGAAACACCTAGTTCTTTGACTTCATTTCATTTCAATCCCCTCTTCCCCTTCTAGTTTCCCTTCCTTCCCTATCAGAACTAGACTATCTGAGCTACTATTGCAACTAAGCTTTTCCCAGTACAATGTCCTCTCTTGCTCCATGCCTATCAGCTGTGTCTTTCCTGAAAACCCTCCAACACTTGTTCAGTCTCAGTCGCCTTCTCTGACTCTACCATCCATTTGCTGAAAGCAGAGGAAATAATGGATGAATAGGAATTCCTTCCACCTTTCCACCCAGCTGAAACACACCCACAGGAGCTGTGGCTGTCAGGGAGGTGCACCACTCAGAGAGAACCTGCTGGAAGGAGTGCCGTCCACTGTCATACCTTCTGGATCCACCACAGCGCTCATGCCAGAGAGAGGGATGCCAGGGGAGCCCATTCCCACCCAACACAGGGCATCTCTCAGGCAGCATGTGCTCTGCCCACTGCCCACCGCACCACTGGTCTGGCTGGGACCTTCTCAAAGCTGCACTGGTGTCTTGAGACTCCTCTTCCCCAACCTGTCTTCCCTCCTCTTCTCCCATCACAGGTGTCAGGCTTGCATTAAGGTCTGAAGCTCTCCCTCCTCACTCTCGCTCCCTTTCTCCCTTACCTTCTAAAGGCCTGCCCTGATAAATTTCTTAAAACTTCCATTTCTATCTTGGCATCGGCTTCCTGGAGGACCTGAACTGTTACATCCACTATTTCCTACTTCTGGGATTGTCGGTTAAAAAAAAAAAAAATTCACCCTCCTCCTATAAAAACAAATCTCTCCACTAGCGTTGGCTCCAAATCTGTCTCAACTTTTCACAGATTTTAATCAACAATGCCTAAACAGAAGTCATTCTCTTCCCCTTCAAAATGTTGCTCTTGTGCTTGCTATTTATGGAAAGACACCACCAAGATACAGCCAGATACAGTATTTTCCTCTTGCCCCTCTCAAATCAATCACCTGTTAAATCCAGTCAATTCTACCTCATAAATTAGTCCTTTCTCCCTTACTCCTGACTCTGACTTAATCTAGTGTCTCAATTCTTCCCTGACCTCCTGCAGTAGTCTCCTACCTAGTAGCCTGGCTCTTCAGATCTCCCTCCAATTCACTTAAATAGCTAAATGTCACCTAAGTGCTTTTTCTAAAATTCAAATCTGATCACACCACTCCTTGGCTTAAATTCCTTCAGTAAGTCACAATACCTAGCATTGCAATCCGAGGCTCCTCCTACCCTATCTGTCTTCCTCTTCTTTTTCCTCCAAGAAAAAAAGCCCAAACTCTTAGTATAATCCACAAGACTCTTCAAAAATCTAGATTTTATACCTTACAATCTCAGCTGTCAATATTACCCAACATGTGAACCTAAACTGCTTGCAGTTCCTCAAATAAATTTTTTTAAAGAAGATGTTGGGGGTAGGAGTTTATTAATTTCTTTATTTATTTTTGCTGTGTTGGGTCTTCGTTTCTATGCGAGGGCTTTCTCTAGTTGTGGCAAGCGGGGGGGCCACTCTTCATCGCGGTGCGCGGGCCTCTCACTATCGCGGCCTCTCTTGTTGAGGAGCACAGGCTCCAGACACGCAGGCTCAGTAGTTGTGGCACGTGGGCCTAGTTGCTCCACGGCATGTGGGATATTCCCAGACCAGGGCTCGAACCCGTGTCCCCTGAATTAGCAGGCAGATTCTCAACCACTGCACCACCAGGGAAGCCCCTCAAATACACTTTAGGTTTGCAATCATCTCTGGGCCACCGCAGGCAATACTTCCCTTGTCTGTCTTCAACGTGCCTCACACACAGCTCGGTCTGCACCTTCTCTGGAAGTCTCCTTGGAACCATCCCCCAGTCCTATCTCCAAGCTGCTTTAAGTACTTTTTCTCTGTGGTCCACTATCTCCCATGTATGACTCTATTATGTCATTCATCCCCCTAGATGTTAATTTTTTTAACTGCCATTCTCCCTCCTATAAACTGCAAGCTCCTAAAGGAAGAATCATATTTTAACTTGTTGATCCAACACCTAGAATACTGTTTGCAGTAACAGGTAACTAAGCAAAAAGTTTTGTGGAAGGAAGGAAGGAAGGGAGGGAGGGAGGGAGGGAGGGAGGAAGGAAGAAAAGATCCTTAGTATCTCAATAAATTTGTAAATTATTTTACAAAGTAAATGTAACTCACACTTGCTGGTTCTTGTCTTCACCCTTGTGATAGTTAATTTTATATGTCAACCTGACTGGGCTAAGGGATGCCAAGGTAGCTGATAAAACATCGTTTCTGGGTGTGTCTGTGTTAAGTGTCTCCATAAGAGGTTAGTATTTAAAGCAGACTGAGTTTTTAAGAAGCCAGTGTGAGTGGGCATCACCCAATATACCCAAGGCCCAAACAGAACAACAAGTGAAGGAAGGGCAAATTCACGCTCTTAGCTCAGGCTGAGATATCTGGACACGGACCAGGATTTGGTCCACGTCCCCCACTCCCCATGCCATCAGCCCAGTTCTCAGGCCTTCAGACTCAGCGTGAATCACACAGCGTAGGTCTTCCTAGTTCTTCAGCTCGCAGGCAGCAGATCAGGGGACTTCTTAGCCCCTAAGCTGCATGAGACAATTTCTGTATTTTATACATATAGATCCTTTTGGTTCTGTTTCCCTGGAGAACTCTGACTAATACAACCCACAGTGCAGGATTCCAGGTTCCTATATTTTTGTTCCCCGGACATTTCTGGGAGTCATCCTGAAGTGTCTCGCATGTGTTCCTGAGCCAGACCAATAAGCTGACAGTCGCCTCCCGGGGCACGTCTATCATTCACCCCTCTTTGTGCCTCTCTGGGTGGTACTTGAGGTCTGCTGGTTCCATTCCCTCCAAACTAAGCTTGGGTGGGCCTCATCTGTCCCCTCACCCAGGTACTGCCTCTGCTCTGGACTGCTGATCACCACTGGCGACTGTCACCCACAGGGCCCCATTCACTGCAGCCTGCTTCCCCACTGGGAGCTAGCCACTGCTTTATCCAGCAGCACCACCATCACCCAGCCCCCCTCCCCCACCTCTCTAACACGGCCAGTGCAGTGCGGTCCATAAAATGCCAGTCACTCAGTGGATGGTGGCAAAAAAGGGGAAAGAATGCCTTTCTACTGGACTCTAAGTTTCGAGGGTACAAGGACCATGCCACTTGTCCCCAAACATCTTATATTTCTCCTTGTTCTCTTGTTCTTTCTTAATTTGTTTTTCTTACAGCCCAGGTATCCCTCTATCTCCACTGGTCTCTGACACAAGGCCTGAGAGGTCTAGACCCGAAAGCAAAACAGACTCCAGGCTGAATTCAGAAATGCTCCTTCTCTAACAGCTGAGATGGCATCACCAGGTCTGGCTCTTTACTCTTTATTTTTTCTTTAAAAAATTTTCACTTTTGTTCCTACACTTCAAAGACTAGTGCCAGGCCAGCCATGCCCCAGATGTGGCTGAACCCCTGCAAGGAACACAAGCAAGGGCCACACTGGGGACATGCTGTGCAGAAGGAGTCTTAAACACTAAAACAAAACACACAACTATTAAAACATGCACTGCTCTTTCATGCTCCATGTTTCTCATACTTAATACACTCCATTAAAAACTTTACATTAAAATTCCTGAATTATGTGTGTCACTCAAAGCAACTTGCCCTCTGACAAATGAAAGCCTCCCTTCTGGGGGAATATTTCACAAATTACCCTTTTTATCTGAATTCCAGGATGATTAGGCCAGCAGCGTCACGTCACCCAACCTGCAGCACGTCGGGCAGTAGCAGGCATCCCTCCTCTGTCAGCATTCTGAAAGGCATTTCCAGACCGACACCAGGGTGGGAAAAGAACGGCCAGAGAGAGGAGAGCAAGCAAGAAGCCGCCTGGCTGGGGATCACCAGAGAGTCATCCCTACAATGGGAGGATCCATTCTTTATGCCATGAGAACACAGGCAAGAAAGAACAGTAACTTTTCTTGCAAGTTCCACACTGGATTCAGACTCTAAATTAGAGGGTAATCTGTACCAATAAAGTATGAATGTAAATAAGACAAAGAATGGACTAGAGGAAAAAAACATAATGCAAGGTCTCTGAAAACAAAAGCACATTTTAAAGAAAATGTGCAGTGAACATCAACATTACTGGTAGTTCAATTTCATTCAAAAATTGATATACACTTAGAAATTAAATCCTTGGCTTTATAAACATGATGAATAAGCAAATACTTCAGGATAATATACTTTTTACCACAAGCATTTTATGAAAGAAAATTTTCCTCAAAGCTCCAACACTAACAAATTCCAAAGTCTTCAGTCACTAAAAATAGAGCTCCTTATTTTTCCTTATCTATTTTGATACTTTTAGCCGTCTCATAAATTGCCTATTTTTTGGATTTTAACAACCAGTCGTCCTAGAATTTTTATAGTTTCGTAAAGAAAAAGGAAATACATATGTGTGTTTTAAATTTTATGCTTAAAAAATTAATCTTTACAACAAATACAGCTCTATCTTTAAAAGGAGAGGGAAGAGGCTTTAAAGGCATAAAGGAAATAAAAATGGACAAGGATTGAGGCAGTATGGTGTAGATTTCAGGTAATTTTAAGCACTGGATAATTTTAATCTAGAAAGAAGGCCTCAATTCAGTTATAAATATATTTAAAAAAATAGCACACTATTCCCTTAGAGAATCTGGATGGTGGCATTTTTGAAATAAGCAACGAAAGGGTGGGGGAAAAACAACCTCTCCTTATGTTACATTTACTCAATTTGTGGACTCCTACTGCAGGTGGTCCTTGAAACAATAACATAAAAGACTTCTAAAACAAAATGGATAAATATGATCATTTATTTAAAGTTCAGGCAGTTTTTTAAAACTCTATTTCTATTCAGGGAGTCCAATTATCTACAAGATATATACAGGCTGCAGCACAAGCCATTATGATTGATTGATTTTAAACAAAAATACTAGCACATATATACACAAAATGAATCTTATCTCCCTTCAAAATATCCATTTTGAGCAGCTATACATCAATCCACTGAATTCAAAAAGAGGCATTGCTAAAATACTTTGATTAATGGATTATGTATATATCTTCCCAAGGGGACTATTTCAACGGAATAACACACATTTGAATAAACAGGTTCTGATGTATTTATTTAAAAATTGACCTCACTAATCTATAGTCAAATGTAATATAGAAAACAAACTTTAAAACACATAATGTTCGCTGAACAAATAAATTTGCATTTGAAATTTACACGTTCAAAATAAATCTTTTCCTACCACCCCACGTAAGAAAATGGAAAGTGATGAGGGATAGAAAGGTAAGTATTATAAAGTCAAATAAGTATAAAAGGCCATTATGTTCACTAGCTTTTGAGAAGTAAGTTACCTATTGAGGGGAAAAAAAAACCCAACAAACTCCAAATTTAGACTAAGCATTCTGTAACAAGCAGCAACAAATTCACTGAGTGTGGTCTTTAAAGTCTGCATTGCACATATAAATTTCTTTTAGCTGTAGTATATGCAGTATATGGTTCCAACTAATAAACAACAATTCATCCAAAAATGCAACCCATCTTGAAATAATAGTACTTCCAGAAAAGCAAACTACTGTCGATTACAGTTTCGCACTTAAAGGACAGTAATTTTTATTCTTACCTATGCAGTGACTTGAAATAGGTATAATTAAAAACTAACTTGTAATTACTATAACTATGCATCTATAGAAACATCCACACATTTTTAAATATATATATATATTTTCTTCAATTTGTCTTAATCTTAAAACTGTTCACAGAGTAGTTTTTATTTTTACAAAATTTTAATGCAAGGCATGTCATTTTACCCTTTTTTGTTTACTTGTTATGAAAATGATACAAAACAAATACTTTGACCATAAGCCCTGGGTGTTCAGTGCCTTCAATCAAATCACTGCAATTAATATGAAATTCTAAATACAGAATATAACGCCACATAAATAGTATAACAGCCAAGTCCTGTCTAAGAAGCCATATGTTTTTTCCCATTGTTCAAAAAAAGGAGATGACTTCCCGTCACTTATGTTTCTGATTAGCAAGGTGATTTATGCCACAATCACTAAAAATGCCAGCAAGTGAATGAGAAAATGCATAGTGACTGCGCCAGATGTGCACAATAAACAGGAATCCCATTGTAATCTCTGGTACTTAGTTTATATGAAGGTAATGTAGGAAACACTCTTGGATATGGCAAAGTCACTCTTTTTTTACATTTGACTATAAATGATATGAAATAAATTGTGTGTTTTATACTTTATGGCATGCATACATTGATAAATTAGGTAGCGTTTTGTATCCCGACTTATCTACAAGACAAACCTGGCTAAGATCATGGGGATTAATTGCTTCAGAAGTGTGAAATGCAGCTTTTCCATTCTTTTCTGCACACTCAGTGAAGAAACAATGATTAATCACTGTTTAACTATTCTCTTGAGGATCTACAAGATTGCCAAAGCAGGACTTATCCTCATAAATCCAAAAAATACAGGTTTAGATTTGTTGCCAACAAATGAAAGAACATGAACTTAAACCCATTTGTTATCAGATTAAAATAATGTCAAGGTTTTAGAACCTCACTGGTACACAATTCCCTTTTAATCAGTGACTTCAATAGGAAATGAGATTAACACATAAGATATAACAAAAGTACACGTATTTTACAAAAGTAATAATAAACCTATTTTTTAATTATAAAATATCCTCAGCCTAGTAATGTCAAACATACTATTGAACTTGAGCTGATAACCTCCCTTAGATACATAAATACTTCAATTCCTCTGTGCTATGTATAAAGAATAAAATACATGTTATCAGATGAAAAACATTTCTAAATGGTTATTTCAAATGGAAAATGACTGCTTATTTCAAGAAATTTTATTCTAGACAGCTACAGCTGAAGGACAATTATGTGGATAAAATTATTTAGTTCCAATAGTACTAACAGAAACATATTTATAAGTCTTTATAAGACTAAAAATGTAAAACTTCAAACTTTAAGCCTATACTATAAATGACTCAAAAATATGTTGAAGATAAGTACATGAGAAGAGAGGTTGCAAATATATTCCAAGTAATTTAGGCTTTCAAGATATCTTCAGTCAATATTCCCTACACACTGAAGAAATTACGTAACTCTTAAGCATTTATAAAATTTTTAAAACATATTTTTAATAGCGGAAAACTTATTTTGCCACAATATTAAAATGATAGCATTGTAATGGTCAAATCGTTACAAATTAAAGATTTTAAAAATCCCCTTTAAATGGGTTAGCTGTTCACAGCCTACAAAGTATTCCTAAACGGGAATAACCTAAAGTAAAAACTTCAAACTTCTATGTAAAATAGAAATACAGTGACCTCTCACGTATAACGGACCCCTTTTCTATTTGTCTAATTATGTGTACATCTAACTTCTCCCTTCCAGTTCATGATGCTCCTTTCAGGTCTACCAGGTACCACAGAGGCTAGCAGAGCTGCAAGGAAGCGGAGGTGAAAGTGGTGATCAAGTTCACTGTCCAGTAAGTCTTTGTAAAAGTGAGTAAGGGGGAGAGAAAGAGAAGCAGATTCCGTATTTTCCACATTTCATTTTTATCTAGAGTTGGCTGTTTCTCCATTATCAAAAAGTGAGAGTTATGTCTGGTGCATGTACATTGAAAACCTAGAAAAATTCACAATGAACTAGGCCAAAAAAAAAAAGAAAAAGAAAGAAAGAAAAAAAAAGAAAACGGAGTCTCTTTACATCATCCAATTTAAAAAGGAAAACATCATAAAATGACATATTTAAGAGTTAGCTCAGTACCTGCCATAGTGTAAACAGTCAATAAATATTTGTTGATCAAATGAATAGATGAATTCAAATTGATTCTACTCTGGAAGCTGATGACATTTTAGAGTCTATAAATAGAGCATCGCTCTTTCACCTTTTCCTGACACTCCCAAAGATCTTCTCCACTTAAAATGTTTTAATTCAATGAAAAATATTTAGGAAGAACCATTCTTAAGTGTTACTCAAAATATGCCACTAGCATAAAACCTCACAGAGATGCTAACTGTTTTGTTTAACCTGGAAAAACGATTAGGATGGACTTGGAGGTCTGAGGATGGAATTTGCAAAGGAACACAAGTGTGTCAGAATGAGATAGCTGGGATTTTTGAAAACAAGTCTGTGCTTATAAAGGGAAAGTCACTGCAACCGGTTTAAGTCAACAACCTAAACACAGAAGCCAAGTCCAGATGACAAAATGGCAGCTTACTGGAGAAATGTATATGTGAAGCCCAGGGAAGGAGACAAGTTAAATGACATTAAATAATAAAGTTATTTAACAGGGAATCAGCTAAGAAGATGGTGAAGGAGTGGCCTGTGACACCTTGACTATTTGCCTGTAAAAAGGAGAACTCGCCAAAGACCCTTCTCAGAGTTAGCCCGTGATGTACTGGGTGGCCTCACCACAAATAACAGTTATATGTCACATGTTAGACCATGATATAATGTGGGCACATACCAAAGAAAAATGAGAGAACTTTCATTCTTGCTTAAAGGGGAACGCAATAAGCTAGACCCTGCCTTTAGAGGGAATCAGAATAAAGTTATAAGGAGCCGAAGTCCTCTTATTTCTAACTATTACTTCCATAACAGTTGGTGCTTCCAAAGACAGAGAACTAAGTAAACTGACAGTAAACTAAATACACTGACTCTCAGTAAATGTGTCCTAGGAAGACAAAGTGAATGTATGGCTATAAAGGAGATATTACTCAAAAATGTCTTCCAGTCCAGTGACCAAGGAACTTGTGCCAGGTTTTAGGAAAAGGCAGGGTCTGCAAAGAATAAAAATTAGTTATTTAAACCCAAGAGGGACCCACTGGAGGTGCTATGAGGAAAAGTAAGCACAAGGCTAGTCAGTTTTTTGGTCTCACAATTGCAACTGACCCTTGAATAATGCAGGGATTAGTTCAAATATAATTTACAGTTGGCTGTCTGTATACAAGGTTGCTAGGCATTTGCAGATTCAACCAACCATGGACCGTGTACTACTACAGTATTTACTATATTTATATTGAAAAAAATCCACGTATAGACGGACCTATGCAGTTCAAACCTGTCTTGTTCAAGGTCACCTAATTCCTTTCCCACCGGTTATCCTTCCTAACTTAAACTCTACAGCACTGTAGCACAGCAAACACGCTGCTTGAATCATGTCCCAAGACAACAAGAGTAGTTCCTACAGCCAGAGGGGAAGTTGTATCACTATCGAGAACTGGGAACTTGAGCAAGAATGGGTAGGAAGAGCAACATTATTCCATTTCAGAAACACATGAGAGTGATCCCAGAGATCACCTTATACCAGGAAGAAAATGCTGGAACTCTAACGCTATCACTGTATCCCGTATTTATCAAGTGTGCTCCTGCGCTGAGGTGACTGGGAGAAATATGAGTCAGAAGGAGAACAATAGACTCCAGGCATTCGTAGATTTTTACATTCATGATTTCACCCTTGTTCAAGCAATCCAGGACACGAAGTAATTTATCATTTTTCTGATAAATTACTTTTGAACCACAAGCTGCCTAAGGCTGGTGTGAGAAAGCATTTCTGCTTCTGATCCTAATGTAGCTTGGTGGTTCTCTAGAACATACTCCAGAAATATTTACACATTTGAGATTTTTCAAAAACTTCAAGAGGTGCATCCTTCATAAATGCTTGTTGTATGTCTTCATTATAGTAACAGAATTTTTTAAAGTACAAAATTCCTAAACTGGAAACCACCATTCATCTACGTTACTACAATAAAAATTACAAAGCAGTAAGCTGAACAGGAGAAGCCTAAAGAAGTGGGAGGCAGCTAGTCGTGACGCTTCTGGTATGTGATATATCCCGGAAGTAACACAAAGCTTGACCGAAGACTTTTACAGATGGATCTGTGCCTGTGTGTGCTGCCTGCCTTCCTATTATTAAGGATAAACCACCCATGCTCCTACCTAAGGCCAGTCTCTCCACTTGTGCGCCTTGCTTCAGCAATTCACTACTCTTTCCTGTATCATCAGTTTATTCCTCTTTATTGGGGCATTCTCAATATTGATGTATGCTGCTTCTCTTCTACCCAAAAAAAAAAATTGTCTCTTGACCAACTTTCCCCCTTCGGTTGCCACATGTCTCTCCTCCCACTCCACCCTGAACCCACTCCAGTGTGACTTCTGTCCTCCACTGAAACTGCTCTTCTCAAAGTCACCAATGACCTCCCACTGCTAAATCCAACAATCAATTCACAGCTCATGTAAAACTTCACATTTCAGCAACATGTGCCACGGATGATCACTCCCCTTCCTTGGCACATTTACATCACTTAGCTTCCTGAGCTTTCAGATATTTCGAAAGCCAAAGGAGTTTTCCTTTTACCTAGCTCGGTTTTCCTTCCCTGGCCTCCTCAACTAATTCCTTTTCTCCTGACCCCTAGATGTAAAGGGCCCCAAAGCTGGGGCCTTCAGTTGCCCCTAGCTGTATCTACTGGATTGCATCAATATTACCCCTTTAAAAATACCATCCACAATTGATAACTTTCACAGCTTTTTCTTCATCTCGGACCTTTCCCCTGAACTCTGGGATAGTACCTGTCTCCTTGACCTCTCCACTTAAATGTTTAATAAATATCTTCAACTTAGCATGTCCAGAACCAAACACCTGACCTTCTCCTTTTATAAGCTTCCCCTTCTTCGTTAAATAAAACTCTTATCTTCCTAGTTATTCAGACCAAAAACATTACCAGAGGCTTATTTGACTCCCGGCCTTCACTCATAACTCAAATGCAATCCATCAGCAAATCCTGTTGTTCAAACCACAATTACCTCTCACCTCTAACCTTCTACACGGTCCCTCTGCTTCTGCCCTTGCTCCCTCTACAATCCTTTCTCAACCAGGCAGAATGTAATTCTTTTAAACTATACATCAGATGTTGATACTTACTTGCCAATAACTTCCCATCTCATTCAGAATAAAAGCCAAATGCACCTCTCTAAAAGACTAGATTCCCAGTCATCTCTCTCATTGAATCCCTACTACTCTCTCCTCACATTGCTGCAGCCACACTGACCTCTCTGTTGTTCCTTGAACACATCAGTAATATTCTTACATCAGGGCCTTTGCACTACTTGTTCGCTCTGCTTGAGGTGCTCACTCCGTCACCGCCATCTGACATTTACTAAAGTGTTCCGTTCTCAGGGAGGTACTCCCTGACCACCCTATTTACAATTTCCATCAGTCCCCCTATGCTATTAACTCTCTATCCTCCCCTCCTTGCTTTATTTTCCTTTATAGCCACACTATCTAACTGACTACATATTTTACTTATTTATCTTGCTTCTTGTCAACCTCTCCACCCTAAAAAGCAAGCGTAATCAAATCATGAATTTTTCTCTATTTTGTTTTCACTGTTAATATCTCCTAGAAAACTCTTCAATGAGTAAGACTGGCTTCAAATTTCTCAGGAGGAATAATGGATGTTAGAAACAAACTGAGCAAAGTCTTCAAAGTTCTGAGGAAAATTATTTTCAATCTAGAAATACTAATATATACCCAGATAAATTATCAATCAACTGTGAGAATAAAAATATTTTCTAATATGTATAACTCAAAAAATTCATCTTTCACCATTTACCCTTCTGAAAATTTATTCAAATTGTGACAATGGGACACAAGAGTCATTAGAACCAACCCAGAAATATAATGAAAAGAAATCTGAGTGTAACAGTTCTGCAAAAGGCCAACGAAGCTCTGGTCCATACTAAAACAGAAGGTCCAGGTTAAGTGATGTATTTCTTCAACAAGACAGTAGGTAACCTAACAAAAATTTATTTTGTGATTTAAAATCATATATTTTAAAGTCTGAAAGTACAGCTGTGGTGTGCTATCCATAAATGGAGAGACACAGACCTCTTACGAGCATTAAGCGAAAAGAATGGTAATTTAAAACTCTGGTAAAAACAAAGAACTATACACACATGTGGGGGGAAAAATGGTATAAATATGAAGCAAAATACAGTATTTTTGAGAAGATGAAGAAAACTAAGAAATCTTTTGTTCTGGAAAACAATTTCTACTGGTCAGTTAATTCTGCACGGAACACAGAATTAAGTGATACTCTGAATTGATATATAATCACTATATTAGAAATAATGAATATAATCACCTCTCTACAATGTTACTTTGCTGAAAGTCATTTATCACTATCATATTCTGATTATCAGAAAAAATGGAAAATAACAAGTTTTGACAACATGTGGAGAAACTGGAACCCTCACACATTACTGGTGGGAATATGAAAGGCTACAGCCACTGTGGAAAACAACTTGGTGGTTCCTCAAAAAGGTAAATAAAAAATTACAACATGACCCAGCAATTATACTCCTAGGTATATACCTAACAGAACTGAAAACAGGTGCTCAATAAGAACATGTGCACCTAAATCCACAGAAGCACTACTCACAAGAGCCAAAAGGTGGAAGCAAACCAATTATATATAGAATGGAATATTACTCAGCTGTGAAAATGCATAAAGTACTGACACATAACTGACACATGCTACAATACAGATGAACCTTGAAAACAGTGAAAGAAGTGAAATAAGTGAAAGAAGCCAGACATAAAAGGCCACATACTACATGATTCCATTTATACGAAATATTCAAAATAGATAAATCCTTAGAGACAGAATACAGACTGATGGATACCAGGAGTTGGGAGGAGGTCAGAATGAGGAGAAACTGTTTAAAAAGTAAGGCATTCTACCTTGGAGTGATGGAAATACGTGTAACCAGAGAGAGGTGGTGGGTTCTACTGAATCATTCACTTAATTTTATGTTACATAAATTTCACCTCAATAAATTATTCTAAAAAATAGATATTCTACTTTTAGATCAGTCTTTCGTATTTTCTTATTTCCAGAGTATTTAAAGATTTCCATAATCTTCTTTCATATTGGAAGGCTCTTAGGATCAAATATTTATGATTTTGAAGGAACATTTATCTCAGATTCACTAATCATTTAAGTTTCATTTCATTTTTTCCCCTCTGTTAAATCCAAGTAAAATTTTTTTAAATGTTATATTTTTCATCTATTACATCAGTTCATCACCAGAAGATAGGAGTAGGGATTTTTTGCTTGTTTCTTTTTTACATTATTTTTATCTTTTATTTTTTCAGCTCTACTGATGTACAACTGACCTCAATATAATATAATAAAATGTAAGATATTTAAAGTGTATACTGTGTTGCTTTTTACTTTGACGTACTCCTGCCCACTTACTGATTTATGCTTTTTTTTGCCTCTGCTTTTGGTGTCTAATTTAAAAAACAAAAAAAGCATTGCCAGGACCAATTTCAAGCACCTTACCACATCTGCTTCTAGGAGTCTTTATGGTCAAGGTTTTCTGTTCAAGTCTTTAATCTATTTGGAGTTGATTTTTGTGTATTGTGTAAGATAGTGGTCCAATTTTCCCAACACTGTTTATTAAAAGAGACTATCCTTTCCCCAGTGAATATTCTTAGGTCTTTTGCTATAAATTAATTGACCATCTATGTGTGGTTTATTTCTGGGCTTGCAATTCTTTTCCATTAGTCTCTATGTCTGTTTTTATGCTAATACCATACTGGTTAGATTACATACCTTTGTAATATAATTTGAAATCAAGAAGTATGATGCCTTCAGCTTTGTTCTTCTTTCTCAAGAGTGCTTTGGCTATTCAGGGTATTTTGTGGTTCCATACAAATTTTAGGATAGCTTTTTCTATTTATGTGAAAAATGTCATTGGGCTTCTGCTAGAGATTTCATTGAATCTGTAGATTGCTTTGGGTAGTATGAACATTTTAACAATATCAATTCTTCCAATCCATGAGCACAGACTATTTTTCTATTTATTTGTGTCTACTTCAATTTCTTTCATCAATGTCTTAAAATATTCAGTATATATATCTTTCACCTCCTTGGTTAAATTTATTCCTGAGTTTTATTCTTTTTGATGCAACTGTAAATGGGACTGTTTCCTTAATTTCTCTTTCTGATAGTTCATTGTTAGTGTATAGAAATGCAACAGATTTTTATATATTGATTATATATCCTGCAAATTTACTGAATGTGTTTATTAATTGTGGCAGGTTTTTTTGGTGGAGTTTTCTACATATAATATCATACCTCTGTTTTATTTCTTCCCTTCTGATCTGAATACTTTGGGTTTGTTTGGTTTTTTTTTTTTTTTTTTTGGTTTTCGGTTGTTTGATTGCTCTGGCTGGAACTTCCAGGACTATGTCAAATAAAATTGGTGAGATTGTTTCTTTGAATATGGGAAACACCATCTTGTTTCTCATGGTTACTCACTGCAAAAAATAACCCTGATAAAATAGCCCAAGAAAATAACACTCAGGTTCTTGTTGAGGGCAGGGCAACAAGTTTGGGCATTCTTGTCATATTCCTGATATTAGAAAAAAAAGCTTTCACCTTGTCACCATAAAGTATGATGTTAGCTATAGGTTTCTCATATGTGGTCTTTATTAATATATTCCCTCTATACCCAGTTTGTTGAAAGTTCATACCATGATGTTGAATTTTGTCAAATGCTCTTTCTGCATCTACTGAGATGATCACATGATTTTTATCCTTCATTTTATAAATGTGGTGTATCACATTGATTTGTGGATAATGAAGCATACTTGTATCCCTGGAAAAAGTCCCACTTGATCACGGTGTGTGATACTTTTAATGTGCTGTTGAATTTGGTTCAATATAGTTTGTTGAGGATTTCCATTGAATGAAAGATTCCTCGGTTTTTATAGTGCTTTACAATTTTCAAAAGTTTCACACACATGATTTCATATAATCCTATAATAATCCTTTATATCCCCACCCCTATATTGCCCCTTCCCCCTTCCCTCTCCCAGCTGGTAAACACTAGTTTGTTCTTTATATCTGTGAGTCTGCTGCTTTTTTGTTTTATTCACTAATTTTGTTGTATTTTTTAGATACCACACGTAAGTAGTGCCAAACAGTATTTGTCTTTCTCTGACTTATTTCACTTAGCATAATGCCCTCCAAGTCCATCAATGTTGCTGCAAATGGCAAATTTTACCATTTTTTAAGTAGTATTCTTGTGTGTGTGTGTGTGTGTGTGTGTGTGTGTACACACACAAAATATCTTCTTTATCCATTCATCTGTTGATGGACACTTGAGTTGCTTCCATATCCTGGCAAGTGTAAATAATGTTGCAGTGAACACTCTGGTGCATGTATCTTTTTGACATAGTGTTTTTGTTTTGTTCAAATACACACCCAGGAGTGGAACTGCTGAGCCATGTGGTAGTTCTTTTAAATTTTTTGAGAAACCTCCAAACCGTTTTCCACAGTGGTCGCACAAATTTACATTCTCACCAACAGTGTACAAGGGTTCCCTTTCCTCCACATCTTTGCCAACATTTGTTATTTGTGTTCTTTTTGATGATACCCATTCTGACAGGTGTGAAGTGATACCTTATTGTGGTTTTGATTTGCATTTCCCTGATTATTAGTGATGCTGAGCATCTTTTCATGTGTTTGTTGGCCATCTGCATTTCCTCTTTGGAAAAATGTCTATTCAGTTCATCTGCCCATTATTTAATCAGGTTGTCTTTTTGATGTTGAGTTGTATGAGCTATGTATATATGTTAGATATTAACCCATTATTGGTCATATCATTTGCAAATATCTTCTCCCATTCAGTAAGTTGTCTTTTCATTTTGTTGATGGCTTCCTTTGCTGTGCAAAAACTTTTAAGCTTAATTAGATCCTGTATGTTGATTTTTGCTTTTCTTTCCTTTGCTTTAGGAGATGAATCCAAAAAAATATTGCTGCAATTTATGTCAGAGTGTTCTGCCTATGTTTTTCTCTAGGAGTTTTATAATATCCAGTCTTACATTTGGGTCTTTAATCCATTTTGAGTTTATTTTTGTATGTGGTATTAGAGAATGTTCTAATTTCATTCTTTCACATGTAGCTGTCCAGTTTTCCCAGTACCGCTTATTGAAGAGACTCTCTTTTCTCCGTAGTATATTTGTGCCTCCTTTGTCGTAGATTAACTGACCATAAGTATGTGGGTTTATTTCTGGGCTCTCTATTCTGTTCCATTGATGTATGAGTCTTTTTTAATTATCAAAGCTTTGTAGTATAGTCTAAAGTCAGGACACATGATTCCTGCAGCTCGTTACTTCTTTCTCAAATTTGCTTTGGCTATTTGGTGTCTTTGGTGTTTCCATACCAATTTTAAAATTATTTGTTCTAGTTCTGTGAAAAATGCCACTGGTATTTTGATAGGGACTGCACTGAATCTGTAAGATTGCCTGTGGTACTATGGTCATTTTAACAATATTAATTCTTCCAATCCAAGAACATGATACATCTTTCCATCTGTTTGTGTAGTTGTCAATTTCTTTCATTAGTATCTCATATTGATAGTTTTCTGAGTACAGGTCTTTTACCTCCTTAGTTAGGTTTGTTCCTAGGTATTTTACTCTTTTTGACGAGATGGTAAATGGGATTGTTTCCTTAATTTCTCTCTCTGATAGTTCATTGTTAGCATATAGGAATGCAACAGATTTCTGTATGTTAATTTTGTATCCTGCAACTTTACCAAATTCACTGATGAGCTCTAGCAGTTTTCTGGTGGCATCTTTAGGATATCCTATGTATACTATCATGTCATCTTCAAACAGTGACAGTTTTACTTCCTTTCTATTTTGGATTCCTTTTATTTCTTTTTCTTCTCTGATTGCTGAGGCTAGAACTTCCAAAACTATGTTGAATAAAAGTAATGAGAGTGGACACCCTTGAGCTTTCCTTTCTTAACGTAGGTGTTTATGGCTATGAACTTTCCTCTTAGAACTGCTTTAGCTGCATTGGATTAGGGATAATTTTTATCTTCTTTTTACTTTTCTGTATATACCAAACTTTCTAATAAAATATATTACATTCACAATTTTTAAATGTTTGCAACTTATTAAAAGGATAAAAATGTTAAACGAAATGGGAAGGAGCACTAGAATAGACCACTTTGGGTAAAAATCTGTTATTCTAAGCTGATATAAAAGACTTTGGAAGTTTAAAATGTTTTAAACCAAGAACGATTTGAGAACATCAGCATGCACATATAATTTACATAGACAGAAAGAACAAGAAGAGAATAAAGAAATATATACCTTACTATAAAGGAATGATTCTATCAAAGATTTATCTTCCTTTTATATTTTGAGATATGACCTTTGGTATCTGTGTTGTTACTACAGAAGAACCTATAAGTACTCTAGTATTTCCCAGCAGTTACACAGTTCTTTCCCCAAGTTATTTGCTAACTTGTAATGAATCGACAGAAATGAGAAGAACAGGGGAGGCAGAAGAAAAGGCAGCTTGGCTGAAACAGAAAACAAACTGCCTGATTCCATTTATTTTCCCTACAAGTCAGTCATGAGCAAACATACAAGTGATCTAAAGGATGCCTTCTGAAATTGCAAAAGTGATCCACAATTGGATAGGGAAGTAAATTTAATTATGGGTATCAGCATATATTAAATGAAATATACCCCCCAAAATGTAATAGAATAGAGCACAGCATATATTCAAGGTAGCCAGGGTAGAATGGTCTTAACTCTTGTTTGTTTCATTTGTGCATTTATACCTGTGGGAAATGGCTCATAAGTATAAAATTTATTTCTTACTATGGGTTGTGGTTAAAAAGAAAAATGTGAATGCTACCTATCTGAGATACCTTCAATGCTAAGTTCAATCATTCTAATTTCGCAACTCCAACAAATTTAATGAATGTTGGGAGGTAAGGAGGTAGGAAGGTAGGAAAGAAGGAAAGATGAAAAGGGAAGGAAAAGAAATATAGAACAAAAAGTATTCAGTAAGAAAAGTGCTAAAAGTCTGCTGGTGGGAAAATATTTTTAAAGCCCTCATGCAGGCTCAATTAAAAGAGAAGGAAAACAATGAAGAAAAGGAAGAGACTGGAAGCTGGTGGGTAGATATATAAGTGGAAAGAAACGGATCAGGGAACTCTGTGTTACAGGGCAACATTATTCCCTGAAAGAGCCTGCAATCTAAACCTGGCAGCAGTGTATAAACACACACATACACACCCATAAACATTTTTTGTACACAGATATATAAAACACATTACTGTAACTATAACGAGGGTATTATTATGAAATGAATGTTTATCACCCCCCAAAACTCATATGCTGAAATCTTAATTGCAAGTGTAATGGTATTAGGAGTGAGGCCTTTGGGAAGCGATTAGGTCATGAGGGTGGAGCCCTCATGAATGGGATTAGTGCCCTTATAAACAGAAACCTTAGAGAGCTCTCTCATTCCTTCCACCAAGTGAAGACACAGCAAGAAGACATCCATCTATGAACCAGCAAGTGGGTCCTCACCAGACACCAAATTTGCTGGCACCTTGATCTTAGACTTCCTAGCCTCCACAACAGTGAAAAATAATTTTTTGTTATTTATAAGTCACCTAGTCTATGGGATTTTTGTTACAAAAGCCCGAACAGACTAAGACAGCTGATGATAGTACTGAATTTTTAAATGTACGTTTTGAATAAATATACACTTACCGTTCAAGAAAACTTTATTGATCCACAAATCTAACTGACACTGGAAAACGCATGCTCTTGTTATGGGTCATAGATGACGTCAGGCTCTGTACAACAGAGTTTGCCAAATAAAAGTCTTGGTTGGCCAATCGGAAGTAAAGAATCAAGAAATAGAGATCAGCTGAGTTATCCCTCAACTGAGCTGCAGGAAAAACAGCAAATACCTAGAACAATAAAAAAATAAAATAGCTTCAAATATCCTCTCCCTAAGCAAAGGAACCCTAAACCAAAGCCATCAATGCAAAAAGCAAGCTGAAAAAGTTTAGCAAGCTGAAAAAGTTTATGTCATAATATTTTTGGATCTTAGGAGACAAATGTTAGCTTACTCTTTAATCACTCTTTCAATCATCTATTTTAGCTCCTAGAAGAAACTCACTTTAAAATGCCTACAATAAAAAGCATTATAATAAAAAAAAAACCTAAAACACCTCAATATAAAACAAATCACCTGTTATCACTTTGTTTCACTGAAATGAAATAAAAGTGTTCAAATAAGAAATACACTACTAATACATAGTAAACTAATATCAAGTATTAAAATCACTTAAAATAAAAAATGGAAATCTGACATTTGCAAACAAATGTGAAAAAAAACTCCACTGAAAATGAATTCCAAAGTGTAAATAAAACATAAAATTAGAATACAGATGTATCAGTGTGGCAAGTAAATATTATTTGTGAATTAAAAATTAATTTCCATAGCCTTTTTGCCTATAGAAAAAGAAAAACATTTATCATCTTTAGTAATATACTTCAATCTACTTTCACAAATCATATCTGACATAGATGTATCTCTACATAAAATCAAGAACAATGGAATTTCTTAAATATCTAATTTAGGTAAAGAACCTCTAAATAATAATAAATTACTAAATATATTATTATCACTCTTTTCTAGATTTCATTCTGTATTAGTTTACTTTACTCCCAATAACCTGTTACAGCTTCCTTGTGACTCAGCATATGTACAAAAGGACAACAGTAGTTAGGTAAAATATAAATCAAAAACACAGAACTGAAAAACATTATAATAATAGATGTATCTGAAACCTACTGGGATTCAAAAGAAATTAATTACTTAAAACACATTTGAGCATCATATGCTATTAAAACCAAATAACAAAGTATGATTTCTGAAGAATACCAATGAATGTAGCACTGATCTCCAGATAGATTTAAGGAAACTGTTCTGTGCCCCTATACTGAATATAGTTCATGATTTGTTTGTTCATTTGATAAAGAGAATGATTTATTATATTCTGATGGAGAATTTCCTTATTTTAACTTTCAATCTCATCTGAAAAGTTACAAACAACATGTTTCTAAATTATATAATCTATGTATGGAAAATATCTAGATATTGTCAGCAGCTCCTTGGACAGCAATATAGTCACATGGTTTTTCTCCATGGTTGAACTAAAAATCGCCACACCACTGAAGTAAAGCATGTCTTTATTTCTCATCATTCCCTTGTAAAAATATAAACCATTTTTATATTATGGATGTCTCTTTAGAGTGAAAGACATTCAAGTATCTTTCAGTTATTCCAATATATGTATATTTGATAAATGTGTGTTTATGTAATACTTAGTATAGACTGTCACACTACTGTGTCAATACTGTTCAGAGAATGATGGCTATTTCTTCAGAAAGTACAACAGTAACCAAAGAAAAAGTGATACTACAATCAGTGTCCTCAGTAGTTGTGATTTGCTTTGTTTCTAAACACATACTTTACATCCCAGTCAATTTTACATTTCTTACACTGCTGGGATCATGATTCACTTTATTGTTTTGACAGGACATAATCCAATAAAAGATCTCATTGACATACTATCAAAGAAACCAAGAAGGAAGGAAGAAGACTACAGGAAGAATTAAGAAACATGGAAGGCTATCTGTACAGGAAAAGTGTATGTTATGCTTAGACTCGCTCAGCAAGCCACATGCAGAAGGAATGTTTACCGCTGTCTCACTGAAAGGATATACCATTCTTCTAGTTATTCTCTACGGAATTGCATAAACATTGAGAAATCTAGAAATAGACATACACATGCACATATAAAAATTACTGTCAGTGTATAAGTTACTGCTGCCCTGGGACTGCAATAATTTATGTAACATCTGTTTTCATATTTTTCTAATTTTTTTCCTAATTAACATGCATATTTAACGCATAAATGCTCAGACCACCTCTTTTTTCTGCTGACTGTGCCTCTTTATTTTTGAAGTTGTGCACTCCTAAGGAGAATTCAGGATAGATGGAAACCAAAATCTTATTGAAAGCACTAATTTTACAATATAAACAACAGTACTAAACCAATTTTCAAGAAAATACTACAGCCTTAAGAGTTTTCACAAGAACATTTCAATCTGCTAACAATAATTATACAGTAAATTAAGGTCCAAATACCAAAAAGTAACATAAAAGCACAATTCCAATATCATATTAATCTTCTTCATTTTTTCTAACTTTTATAAGAGCTGAAAAAACCTTTTATAACATCTATGATTTCTTGTCTTCGTAAGTTTTGGTAGCATTTTAAAAATTTTATGCCTTAGGCAAATAACATAAATAAATACATTCCATATAGTAAACATCAAGAAGTATACAACCAACTAGATCTTTTTTAAATTGTGAACTTCAAATACTGTCCAGATGTGAGGAAAGGGGAAAGTTTTGACTCTAAAAGTCATAACAGTACAATCAACTTCTGGAAGCTCTTAATCTGTACTCAGAAATTCAAAATTCAAAACACTACTAGTCTTTAAGTAAAATTAGAGGCTCAAGAAACCAATGCTACAATAACAAACGTATTCCCAAGTAACAATGCTTAACCTGCCAACACTGTGACTTCATGTGTACTTACCTCACTTTAGAACTAATCTTTTAGTTCTAAAATATTGTCTTTTAATTGCCTATTTATGTAGTTCAGTCAGTCATTTAATATTTCTCATCTGCTATCAGGGCTTTTCTAGGCCTTTGTAGATGCTGAAATTGTCTCACAGAACTTAATTTTATTTGGAGAACCAAATAGTATCCAACAACCATGCAAATACATAATTGCAAACAGAGATAAATGCTACTAAAAATATGGGAAATTCCCCACCATGAGATTTTATAATAGGAGACTTGATGTATCCCAGAGAGCAGCAAAGACCTAAAGTAAGACTGAGATGAGATCTGAAAGGTATGGGAAGTGTTCAAGTCTGGGCACATCAAGCGCAAAGGTCTAAAAGCACTTACGAGAGAAGCACATTCAAAGTCAGGAAAGAGAAGCAAAGAGGCCAGCCACAGCTAAAGAGGGAATGTACGTGAAACAAAAAAGGCAGAGTACTTGAATAAGGCAAAATTCCTGAAGGGTTTTAAATAAGGTATGACAACCAACTGTATGTTGAAGAAATACCCAGTGTGGCAGAATCATGGAGGGGGCAAGAGAAATGCAGGGGAGGAGGTGAGCGTGAGGTGATAGTAGCGTAGACTAAGGTGATGGTGGGGAAGACAAAGATGAGAAGGCAGAAAGAGACACAGGGGATGACAATCAGCAGACTTTGATGAAAGATTAGATTTTGTGGAGGATGCAGATGAAGAGTAATTCCATCCATTGATATAGGGAACCCTAACAGAAGGGTGCAGGTGTTGGAAGGAAGAGCCCAAGTTTAGACTTGGACATGTTAAGGGGTTAGCTGATGGAAACATCCTGTGGGCATTTCAACAGAAACATCTGGAGCTACTACTAGAGTCTGGAGCTATAGGAAGGGTCTGGGCTAGAATCAAATTTAGCATTTACCAGGATACGGGTACTAGATAAAAAATAGAGGTCTACATTGTTTTCCCACAAGAAAACCCCTTCACACATCCAGCACCTTCCCTGTTTCTAGTTATCACACCACATCAGAATAGGAAAACATACATTTCATAATCTGACAAACTCATTTAGCCTAAAATTGGTTCATTCCATAAGGCACACTCGCCTTACCTTAAGTTGTGGAATAATAGTCATCATTTATTAGAATACCTACTCTGGGACAGAACTATAAAAATACACTGAAGCACTCTAAAAATGTGGCAGATTAATCCTCACAATAACCTTAGAATTTTACAATCTTCATGCCTGCTTTTCAGATGAGGACACTGAATTTGGGGATGTGTAAAGTCGCTAGTGAAGCCAGTAAATGATAGAGGCATCCTGCCAACCCAAGGCTACCTTAACCGACAACCCATCATTCCTTCCACTAAAAGGAGGGTAGCAAGGATAGATAGTGTAAGACTCTGGGCTTTATAAAAAGTGTGAATCACTATGCTGTACACCTGAAATTTATATAATATTGTAAATCAAAAAGAGTCTGGGCTTAAAAAAAAAAAGTAGTGAATTAACTGGCGGTTCAGTGGTTAGGACATGGTACTTTTACTGCCGGGGCCCAGGTTGAATCCCTGTTGGGGAACTAAGAGCCCACAAACTGCTCGGTGTGGCAAAAAAAAAAAAAAAGACAGAAAGAAAAAAGTCTGGGCATTAAAATCAAATCAACCTCAGTTCCAGTCCTGGCTCCAGAAGACCACTTAAACTCTTACGTTTCCTCACCTGCAATTTCCTCCCCTGCTAGGAAGTATTAATGTTTTACGAAACACGTGAAGGCTCTGGGTTGGGCATCACCATTAACATGACATGTTCCTTCACCACAGGAGTGCCAGATGAAAGAGGACTCAAAACACAGATAGCTTTGGAAATTTCCCAGCACAGAGAATGGCAGGGCACCAGGAAGAGCTGCCTCAGCTCACCCTTGCTCTTCCCCCAACTGGGGAAGAGTAGCTTCCATCAGAAGAGCAGAAGCCAATATCCTAAAGTTGTCAATAGAGAATTCAGCAGTGGGTCTAAAACTTCAGTGTGCGTAAAAATCTCCTAAGGAGCTTCTTAAAATGGAGATTCCCAAGCAGACCTTCCCAAAGATTCTGATACAGCAGTGGAAGAGATGACTCTTCAAGCTTTCTAAAAGATCTCTACCAACAACAACCACTTTCCATTCTTCAGGCACATAATTTTTAAACTATTTATTGAACATATATAATACTTTATTTTGTCCAATTAAATTGTACCCAACTTAATATAAAAATTTCAAATATGTTTCTGAACAACTACTGTCAAGGTTCTTTTTCAATAGAAAGAGGGATAATTAAACAGCAGCAGTTTTAACTATACATAAAATGTCTCTACCAAATTTGATTTGCCTTAATCCAGATTTTAGTCTTGTGATTAAAACTAAGTCATTTAGGGATTTACATGTCAAAAGACATAGGAATGTTTAAGGGAGATGAATGGTTCATAAGGAAACTTCTGTCACACAAGTTAACCACTGGCTAAATAAAATATATTGTTGATTAGTAAAGAATCTTAAAAATATGTAAAAGGGTCTAAAGCAGTAACAGTTATCCAAAAAAAAAAAAAAAAATGGAGTAAGAGCTTACATATAACCCTCAGTGATACTGGTACCAAAACAGCATTCAAGACCGAAAATTCCTACTGTATTTCCAGATACTTCAGATCACTTAGAAAATTAAAGTATGCCCATCTTCCTTTCTACATGAACCACAATTGTCACTATGGAAGTATACATTCTGGTCACTGCCCCAGCAGCCCCCATTAACCTGACCTACAGGCAGGGCACACTGAGTCAGGGCTGCCTTAACAACATTCCAGAGGCTTAAGAGATTCTAACGAATTCTAAAACTCAAATTTCCACCCAAGGTTAACGGAATTTAATTTTTTAATTTTGAAATTTCAAGATGGGTGTTATTCTTTCAAGGCTTATGTGCAAAGCTAAATGTGAGCAGTTAAAAGTTTAAAGTTTAGTACATACGGTCTCCTTGTATTCCTCTGAATCAAAGAAAATACCCACTCAGGTTTGTTTGTTTTTAACCTCATGACTTACATGACCACGACAGGAATAGAAAGCTAAGGGTAACAAAGTTGCTTGAAAAAATACTTTAGTGAAAATAACATCCATACTCTACCAGGATATTGACATCTATATGAAGTATCTCATTTAATGCCACCTTACCTCCACCCCACCCCCACCAAAACAAACAAACAAAACAGTTAATAAGAACTTAAGGACACTAACTTGCCCAAGACCTCATCACTAACAAATGGTAAAGCTGGGATTTGAACCCAAGAAATCTTAACACACAGGCCATATGGTCTTAACCACTGTATCATGCCACTTCAATTCAAAGACAATTATAAGTGTAATATACCTGATTGTTACTCACTGTTCATAACTTCCCTTAATTTTATAAACCTTTATATAGCCACTATCCCCAAAGCACTGACACAATCTAAGTCTGTTTCTTTGACTTTTATGGTAAATGAAGTACTTCTAGGTTGTCCTAATAATAAAACATACCTTCACTTCCAAAATCACTCTTCATCTTAGAATTCTTATAGTAGTATGTGACATTATTTTCTCTCAAACAGTCATGCTCATTTTTCACAAACAGTTGGTACCAAGTTAGATCCCACACTATCCTAAGCTCCAGGCAAAACAGAAACCAATGTATGTACAATTAAAGAAGAGAAAAATTCTTGTGATTTGAGGATTATACCTTCTAATTTTGCTCTTGATGCCAACATAGCCTCTCTTCTCTATATCCTGATTCATTTAGGATCAAGCTCTGATACCAAGTTCAAATTACAAATAAATTACAAATTACAAATAAGAAACAGATTAGTCTCCATCACTCTAAATAAACCAAAGAGGTTGGGTCATTTCTGAGAGTTGCTTTGGGCACCTGAGGTCCATTTCAATCTCGGAGACCAGTCTAAATGCTCATGAAAAGTTAGAAAATTCCCGCAACTGTAGTTTCCTTAAGAAAGCTGCCGATTCAACCTGACTCCAAGAGATGAAAAATTCCCTTAAGCATATGTTAGTTTTTGTGCATTTCTTGTGGCAGACATGAGGCATGGGACTTTTCAAAGCAGACATCCTTCACAGTGCAACAAGGATACAAACATATTTATAATTAAGGTATTCCCTTCTTTTAAGTGTGTTCCTGTAACTAAGATGAAAATAAATAAGATTTCTGAAGAAATTATTTTAGATTAAACAGGCTAAAACTTTAAGCATTATCCATAATTTTATTTTGTATTCTAAATTCTCTGTTCCAGGCTTATTAAATTATTCCACATCTCATTAACTACTCCTCCTTATGTTATTCCATTTGCTTCAGAGTTCCATTTTTTTTAATCTATTGCTTTTTTGTAACATCACCTGTCTGTCACCTTTTATCCAATAAAAACTGTAATTTATCTTGTTCAAATTGCGAAAAGAAAAACTCGAACCATAGCTGACTGCACTGGAGGAAAGCCTATGAAAAGCAGTCACTGTCCCAAGTTATTCCAGAATTCTGAGGAAGCTTTAGTTCTCAGAAAACAGAAGTGCACAATAGTAATTAAAACCAGAAGAGAACAGATAATAAGTTGGCTCTACAAAGGACTCAATTATTTAGCACATGTATTTTTACTGTTTTGTGGCTCATGACTTTCCCATCACTTACTTTACTACCAAACTACTGTTCCTTTATTGATCTCACTGCCTATTAGCCCCTTCTCAAAAAGAATAAAAGAAACCTAAACTGGATAATGTTGTTAATTATTAGCAGCATAGAAAAATAGCTGAATCAATTATTGGGTACTTAGTGAGTATTTTAGAAAGATAATTCCAGTAGTGGGATAGAGTGCTAACAACCGAAATAGCACAGCGGCTATAGAAATGGAGGAGTGAGAGACAAAAGAACATGAGAAAAATGGTGGTACCCAGAAATAGAAATGGAAGAAGAGAAAGAAGTTTAGTTTATTTCCAAGGTTTCTAATCTAGCAGGTAGGCAGATTAGATTATTTGTGCCATGAAGGGAATAAATTTTTTTTAAAGATAGGAGGAGAAAGGGATAAGAAAAAAGGTTGATTAAGAGAAAAAGCACATACTACATATCACTTCATATACATGCCTACCTCAGTATCTTGAACTCCTGCAAAAGGGATGTTGAGGACAAAAGAAGTAACAAATGAATTATCTCAATTTTAATTCTGCTGACTCTTGTAACATTAAGTAACCTGAATTCACTGAGTAAAATGAAGTTTAGATCACGCCACTAATTCCTCAAGTTTTTGAGGTTTCATTTTATTTTAGAAGGTCTCCTTAGTTCTAAACACGCTGCTACAAGCCTAGAAGTATCTTCAATTGAGTACTCTCTTTAAAAATTTTGCCAAGTTGTGGTCTCTACAATTCACATAGTATCTCACTTTGAGCTACTTCTTGGTATAAATTATCCAGCTGAATTTTAAATTTTGCATTAGGTTACTTGTTTAGTAGGTTTGAAACTAATACTTCAGCAAAACAAATACAGGAAGATCACACGTGTATCAGTGCTTTCAGTCTAATAATTCAATAAAACAGCAATCAATTAATTTACGTACTAATGTCATTTTTTTTGCTACTCAGAAGGATAACTTTTTAAATGTATTCTTCAAAATCATTTTTAAAATATTTAAAGATTCCAAGCAATATTATTATTATGGTCTCATATTGCAACAAAATACATAAAACTAAGAATATTCAAAATCCCATAAGAAAAAACTCTCTAGGAGGTTACAAGATTATAAATTGTGAAATGAAAAGAGGAAAATCATAAATATGATAAATACAGTATACCAAAACTTTTGGTTTTATAACCAAAATTCGTTATGAACATTTTTTTTAATAAGTTGATTTATTTTATCTATTTTTATTTTTGGCTGCGTTGGGTCTTTGTTGCTGTGCGCAGGCTTTCTCTAGTTGTGGCAAGTGGTGGCTACTCTTCATTGTGGTGTGCGGGCTTCTCATTGCAGTGGCTTCTCTTGCTGTGGAGCACGGGCTCTAGGTGCATGGGATTCAGTAGTTGTGGCTCATGGGCTCTAGAGTGCAGGCTCAGTAGTTGTGGCCCACGGGCTTAGTTGCTCTGTGGCACATGGGATCTTCCCAGACCAGGGCTCGAACCCGTGTTCCCTGCATTGGCAGGCGGATTCTTAACCACTGCACCACCAGGGAAGCCCTGAAGATTTTTCTAAATTAATGTTTTCCAGTTTGGATACTGGAAACTAAGCAAGAACTCTCAGGCAATTGGTTATTACTCTCCAAGGGCAGGAGCCCAAATAAAGCGCCCAACTCTTGGGACTTAAAAAAATCACCCAGAGTCAACCTCTTAAGAAATGATCCTCAAATTCTTCTGTGTTCAGCTTTACAATTATTTCTCTCATCCAAGTTACATGAAGGGAAAGGTGACAGTCAGCTACCATACCCCTACAAGGAGAGTTTCAAAAAGGCTTGTTGAAGCCTTCAAAAAGGCTGGTAACCCTGATCCTTAGTAGGACATCCTTCCCAGTCCTGTGCACTGGACCACTTGTTGTGTAAGTGACTGAACACTAGGCCATCTCCCAGAGCAGCATTTGTGGACAGGGGAAAAAACCCTGAAAGACTAGGTTACTTAATCTAAAACTGCTGCTGCTTTTAAAACATCATGGCCTAAATAATCATTGAAATACTACTACCTTCCATTGAAAACATTTAGAAATGTCCTTATCTAAAAACTACCCGTATGTAAAATGTGCTTTTAACCTTATAACTGCCCTTCTGAGCAACGTCTGATGACATTAATTTCTCAGCCCATGGTACTTGGGGTGGGAGTGGAGGTACGAGGAGGACGTCCTACAAGACTCTTCTTTGTATCTTAGAAAATGTCATTTTATTTAATCCCCATAACAGCTTAATGCAAAAGGTGTATTATTATCATTAATCCCACTTATACAGATGAAGAAATTATAGGCATTGTTAAGTAAACTTACTTAACATCACACAGTTAATAAGTGGTATTTAAACTCAGGCCTGTGACACTCCACAAGCCTATCCTTTACACACCATCACAATGTCCTCAAGTATACCTATGAGTAATGTAAGTCAAAATCACATAGTGGGGCTTCCCTGGTGGCGCAGTGGTGGAGAGTCCACCTGCCGATGCAGGGGACACAGGTTCGTGCTCCGGTCCGGGAAGATCCCACATGCCACGGAGCGTCTGGGCCCGTGAGCCATGGCCGCTGAGCCTGTGCGTCCAGAGCCTGTGCTCCGCAACGGGAGAGGCCACAGCAGTGAGAGGCCCGCGTACCGCAAAAAAAAAAAAAAGAAAAAAAAAATCACATAGTGAATTAAAGTGATTCATTTATCTCCGTATTTCACTGGAGTACCTTGGAAACCCACCATGGGGACTGAAGTTTGTGCCTCCTATAACCATGGACCGTGGGCTCATAACATTGAAATCTGTGATTCCTGGAGCTCAGACATGGATTTCCCTCACTTATTTTCACTCTGAAATACATTACCTCTTGAATTCAGTACAACAAGAAAGCTCTCTCTGAAAACATACCTAGCCAAGCTCTGTGCTTCAGTCAATGTGACAGGCATTAATTTAAGATTAAACTTTCTAAACGACTAATTCCTACATAGTTTTCAACATGTTATCCTTGAGAGCCCATACATACATATGCACCTGAGAAAGACATTTTTAATGGCATTCCTTCTCAAATATCCCTAAAACCAGTGTGCAGTTGGCCAGACAATACCAAACTACATCCTGAGCCTCATAAGTATAAATGTATCAGTACAAGAATACAGATAACTCCCAGAGTAAGTCTTCAAATAGAAAATTATTATACTAAGAATAAATGATAGTAAAACTTCTAGAAAATTCAGATCTGTGGCCTACTCCACCCACACCCAAAGCTGACATAACCCATTGGAAAAAGAGTTCCAAAGAGATTGTTAAAATACTTCCCAAAGGCAATTCCAGAATTTCCTCATGAAGAACTTGTCACTCTTGCCAGAGGGTAGACTTGTTTTGACACATGACAGAGTTCTTCAATCAGAACATGTTTAAAGTGAGGCAGTAAGTTTCACATTAAGCCATTTTTTCTAGCTCTTAAAACAAAGGAATAATGTTGACCAGAAAACAGAGCTCACATGGTAATAAGATTCAGTCATGTATATATTATGTTATATATAAATTATTTTTAGGAAACAGAGTTTAATTCTCAAGTATGAGAATTTAAAAAATAAAGACTAAGTTCAAAACATACTGTGGTATATATTTTTTTAAACTACAATTCCTCTATTTTGACCCTTGGTAGCTTAGTCTATTTTGAGCTCTATTTAACCAAGATTTGGTGCCTAGAAACCACTTAACATAACTTTATTAATTTGCTAAGCCATGATATTCTGAGTTCAGCTTAGGCTTCCACATGCCCAAAACATCCATCTATAGATTGGACAGTTCTCTTCAGGGCTAATCCTTCCTCTTGTACAAAAACCTCTCATCAGAGCACAAACTACTGGCAAAGCAGCTGAGCTGCATTTCCTAATGGACTGGCCTTCCCAGCTTCATATAATTAACAATCTCAGTGTGTCTGCATGAATGAGTGACTCATTAACTTGATTTTTGTTTTTAAAGAGTCAAGCTCTTAAACTACAACAAATATTAGTTACATAATATCATATACTTTTACAAAACCACACAATTCAAATATACACAAGCCAAATTATAACACTCTAAGGAGAATGTATCTCAGAAAATTCCAGAATTCTCAAGACTTCAAGTCTTAGCAGAAATGAATTACATGTACTAAAAATATCTACTTTACCTGGCATTTTTAGCAACTAGAATTCTGCTCAACAGCACTTCTGATTTTCCGAAGGTACAGCCCATTTTAGTCATCCCACAAAGGTTAACTTATGTTCAAAAGAGTTTGTTTGGGCACGGGAAATAGGACCAAATATTTTTTAAAGGAAAAACAATAGTCTTTTAATAACCAGAAAATGTGATCAGGTAGGAACACCAAGTTCACCATACATGGAGGTTCATTTTACCAACCTCTGTGATTAAAGATCAGTAGAGTGTGTATCATTTTGGGGAAGCACAACAGTAAATATTAACATGTATATATTAACATGCTCAATTGTGACAGACAAATCGTGTGAGGTTTCTGTGAGTTAAGCAAAAAAAACGGGGGGCGGGGGGTGGCTTTATTAACATTCAATATAATGCAATACAGAAATTGTATTTATGCTGCATGTAATAATAGATGCTTTCATGACACTGAATAGACTTTTTCACACAAAGATGAAGATCATTCACCAAATTATTGTGACTACTATATTATATTCTGGAAAATAATGATAAATCATACAAGCCTGCTCTCAGTCCCAGGCCCATTTATCTTTCCATTCTCCCTCTTCTAAACTATGATAGACTAGAACACAAGAAAAATGGGTCTCTTATTCCATCACTACCCTACTGCCCACCTTCCTGCCCTTGCCCCCATAAAGTCAATCATATGCTTCTTAAGTAGGGTTTAATCTTCCTCATGTATTTTTTTATTTTACTCAAATCTTTGGTTATCTATGATATATAGAACATGAGAATATTATAATTAATGAAAACATAAGATAAAGGACTGATATAGCATTTTAATAAGGAAAATTATGATTAGTAATTATTAATTTATATGGAAAATTTATTTCATAATTTTTTGGAATATACAAATGAAATTAAAATAATTAGCATAAGAAATATTTGGTTTAATATAATTAAATGTGAGAGAATGTCCTTCAGAAGAGAAAAGTTAAACATAGCACTTTACAATAGTAAAGCTTTGTAAGGGTTCAGCTCACACATTTTAAAAATCTTTTTTTTAAGTCACACACACACTTTGACAAACAGGTAATTTCTATACTGAACAAAAACAACAACAACAACAAATAACCCAAAGCTAGTAAATCATATCATGGCCCCCAAAGAATGATCCCAATACACACCAATAGCTTCAGATAAAACGGGAAATTCCAACTCTGGCTATACTGCACAACATAAGAAGAAAAGGGAGAAAACTGAGAAGCAATGGCTTAATTAAATTCCCCTCCAACAGTTAATTTTACTGGGGAGAATGATTAACCATGCAAGAGCTGCTACAGCTGTTAGATTAAAATCAGGTATTTTCCAGACTATCTTTTGGAAAGTAAGATACAGATAATATCCCAGAGAAAAGTGATCTAAAAAGTCAGGTAACTATTAATTTAGAAAGCAATAATTTTTTAAAACCATCATTACTTGCAATCAATTTAAGAGAGTATCATTAGATTGAGATTATTACAACCCATTAATACAAACTGCAACTTAACATATCTTCTCAATAACATCTAGTGTGCACTATTTTAAAAGCTCCATAAACGGTAGTAAATAAAAATGGAATACAAATTTAATCCATTTTAAAGTTTTACATAATGACCCGTGGGGCCTGCAGCCTCCCTCCAACATGACCTACACTTTTATTACTCCACGTCCATATAAATTAGAATCCACATTATCAATCTTTCTGTACTCATTCTACTTAATCACTTAATACACCTGCACTTAACTATCAATGTTTCCTTTTCCATATTTGAAACCTACAGATATCAAAGAGTATGAAGAAAAAGAAACCAAAATTGGGCTTAAAGGGGAAAAAAGGTAGAGCGCATCTGCAAATTCATAACTGACCCTCTTACTCCCCAACTCTGTCACATTCCTGCTGACTTCTGAAGAGCTACCATCAACCTACAGGATTCAGAACAGGACCTACAGTAGTCAAGGAGCAAAATGGCTGCTCATTTCTTAGAGAACAGATTAACAATCTTTGTATGTATGAAGTTTACTAGAGGTTTTCTGTTATTAAAACATTGCATATCACGCAACCCATTAGAAACAAAATTATAGCAACATTTCAGTAGATTCAGAAAGAAACATTTTGATAATATTCAACACCATTCATGGTTTTTTAAATCAAAAGCAAATTTTAACTAGAAAAACAAGAAGGGTACCTTAAAGTGATTAAGTGAATGAATGCATCTTTCAAAAATCCACAGCAAACATAATACACAATGGTGACACACAGAAGCACTATCCTTTACAAAAGAGTAAGACAGATGCCCACCATCATCACCTTTATAAGAGCTTGTACTAAAATTTCCAAGACAGCACATTAAGATAAAAAATAAAAGGCAAAATGAATAAAAGAAGAAACAAAGTTGTCATTTTTTCAGTTATGATAGTCAACTAAAGACATCCAAGGGAATTTTAAAGACACTTTATTAGATTTAATAGGAAAATTCTGAAAGTTTGCTGGATATAAGGTTTCCGATTTTGATTTAACATGTCCACTTTCCCTAATCCATGATTATCTCTTTCCTTTTTGGTGTCTATAGAGTTGAGTCTTCCTTAAGAGTCACCAACCAGAACTACACAATGTATTAAGTGCTAAAGTTTGATAACAATGAGATAATGTACCTCCTTTCTCAGATCCTGTTACATTTTCATCACTTTCTATTCTTACACCAAATTGCTTCTATAATTAAAATACCCTTTTGGTGGCCACTTTTGGCCAGATCACCAGAGTAGGCCAGTATTTCTAGGTATACGTTATCTCCAATATATCCCATTTCTTTCCTATCAGAATAAACCAGTCACAACTCATTATTTTTAGTAAAACATAACCCAATTTACTTAAAATGTCACTTTGTGGCTGACAAAAATGAGAGCCCTTTTGCCAGGCCCCTGCCCGCCTGCAGCCTGCAGTAGTATTCCCGCACTTATTCCTCACCATTTGCTTTACCAGCATCTTGCTTCTTACATCTTGAGTACCATGTGAAAATCTGGAATGTTTCACTGCATGCTTCCAGAGGGTTCCCGCTGCTTACATATACCACTCCATTTAAAAGGACCTACTCAACATACTTTTCATTTCCTATCGCTGATTCAGTTTGCAATCCATGATGGATTTTTTAAATTGTCACTTATTTTACATTTTACAAACTTTTTCAAAGCCTAGCAAAATACTAGCATTACTTGCCGATTTAACTTTTCAAAAACTCTTCCTATTTTGCTTATGGGACATTTTTCATCAACATTATCTTTGGAGAAGTACAAAACCCTTTTTATATAACTCCTGCCCTTTCCAAGTTACTGAAATTGTACTCTCAAGCTCCAAATGTAATGTCCTTTCCCACGTCCTTATACTCATTGATTTCTCTATAGCCCTAATATCTAAGATCTCCTTCCTAAAATTCTCTTTCCCTTGCTTATATAACTTTTTTTCCAACAATAGACCCATCAGTTTCTGACCCTTTTTCTGATGCTGCCACCTTATGAACATATAGGAGGTTCTCCAAGATCTTTATTTGGCTGATTCCTTTCTAGTTTCACCCTCTCCCCCGCCCCTTTTTTGGCTTAGCAGTCTCGTTTACAAATTTCATGCCTTCAACTAACATTTTCTGTCCTCATGTCTCTAGTCCTGGCCTGGATCTCAAGAACTAGGCCATAGCTAGCATGTATGTAACACCCAAAGTAGACACTGCCAGTTGGTTGGACATTGGCTCAAACGACATCTCACCACACTATCAGACGGAGGCAACACTGAAGAAGAAACCAACTCACCACATCCAATCATTCCCTAAATGTCTCTACCTGATAATCCATATCAGCACCTTATAGACAAGTTATCAAATGCAGAACTCATTATCTTTCTCTAAAACTTTCTACTCACCTGCTTCGCTTTGTAAGAAAATCCTGAGTCTTCAATAATTCTCTTTCATACCTTCAGATCCACTTTGTTATCATATCTTACTGAATAACATATTGGTATCAACCAAATTTGTCTCTTTTTATTCCCCAATGTCATGTCCTAATATAAGCACTTAATACCTCTTAACAAAGCTCCGAAAACTGCCAGCTTCCTAGCTAGTCTCCCATCTGCAGTCTTTCTCCCTTTTTCTCAATGTTACTAAGTGCTGCAAAAGTAAACTGATCATCTCATTTACTATGAGCATCCAAAAGCCACACAAATTCCATATTCTCACAATCAGTATCCTTGACAATGTGGCTGTTAGTTACTTCTAATGTTACTTGTATGCCTCCACTCTCTATGTATTCTACCAAATATAATGTCTCTCTTCTTTACTCGTGATGTTTCTTCTGTCTGGGTCTCCCTTTCCTTTCGGCTGGAGAAAACTAGACAGTAGAAAAATAAGCAATACAACCTGATAATGCAGTGGATAAATGTGATGAGTGAAAAAGACATATCAAGAAAATTACTCAGATTTCCAGCTTTTACAATAAGATATATAATGACACTAGTCACTTAAATAAAACTGGAGGCATTTGAGGGAGGGGTTGGAACTTACACTGTGAAGTGATTTGACATCTCAAAGTGGAAACAGATACCAGACAGGCAGGTGGACATGTAGATCTTGATCTCAGAAGACAGGTATAGACTAGCAATGTCACCCTCAGAGTAACTGTAATAATAATTTATTTATAACTGTAATGGAAATTTATGCCATAGGTTTGCTTAGAAAGCTAATATACATAAAGTTCAAAAAGAAGATAGAATTTTAAAAGAAGAGGCCTAGAACATGCCATTAGAAGCCAAGTAGAGAAAGAAGAGCTAGAAGACTGAAAAGGAATAAGCAGAAGAATGTGATTTTACAGAAACTAAGGAGGAAAAGCACAGTTACAAGAAGGAATGGTCTGCAATGTTGAATGCTACTGAGAGGAAAAGGAAGAAAGTAAGACAAAGATAAGGGGAAAGAAAATCCCATGAGATTTAATAACACAGAGGTCTTAAAGGTGGCCTTAGTTTTCACAATGAAGAAACCAGAGTGGAGTTGCTGGAGTGAGAGTGGGAGGTGAGGAAATGAAGGTGAAAAGTTGCCAGGTAGAGACAACTCCTTCAAAACATTTGGCTATGAAAGGGAAGAGAGATATTACAGAGAATGATATATAATAATACACATAAATACACATGTAAATACACAGAGTGCCTCTAAAGCTCTTGGAACAGTGCATTATTTTCTCCCACTGATAGCTCTCAATGCAACATTCACTCGTACCTGCAACATTCACTCCTACCAAAGTCAAAAACAGGCAAGAATGCCCACTATGACCACTATTACTTTTCTTCTGGACATATTAGTCACTGAAATCAGACTAGAGAAAACCATTAGAAATGTAAAAAATAAGAATTAGAAAAGAACAAAGCTATTTGCAGATGACCTGATGCAGATGAGTTGGAAAACCCTAGAAAATCAATGATGAAACTCAAAAAACAAAAGAATTCAGCAAGGTAGCAGGATATAAAATAAACATGCAAAAATCACTCACATATACAAATAAAACCAGATAGGATATCTAATGAATGAGAAAGTCCCATTTAAAATATTAATAAAAAACTATTAAATATTTAGGAATAAACGGAAATGTTCAAAACCTACATGAAGAAGAATAAACACACTTCAAAGACACAAAAGTAGGCCTAAATGACAGAAAAGAAACACCTTGTCTTTGGTTAGGACATCTCAACATCAACATGTCATAAATTTACAAATTTAACTTGCACTAGACAATCTGATACTGAAGAAGTTCAAGTGGAAAAGAAAAGTTCATGAAAAGCTAGGAAAACATTGAAAAGGAACAGATATGTTGGTGGAGGGAATGACTCTCATTAAAACATACTACAAAGCCTCTATACTTAAAACAGTGTGGCACTGCTGAAGAGACAGACCAATGAAACGGAACACAAAGTCCAAAAATAGATTTAGCTACGATAAAGTGACATCCCAAAACACTGGTACAAGAGTGGGCTTTTTTAACAAATTGATAGACATTTGGGGAAAAGAAAAAGAAGACAAAAACTTGATCAGTTTCTCACAACATACACAAAAATAAACTCTAAATGGATCAGAGATTTAAGTGTAAAAAATGAAACTATACAAGTACTTTTTTATAAGTTGAATTCTTCCTATAACCTGGGAATTATAAAAGAAAATTCTTTCTAATTAGAACTAAAATACAAATACAAAACTTATACATGAGAAAAATACCAGAAGCAAAATCAAAAGAGATATGACAAACTGGAAGAAAACATTTACACTATAACTCACTGATAGATGGTTAATATCATTAGAAACAACTTTCAAAAAGACAAAATGTGCTATAGAAAGTGTCTTTTTTAAAATTTATTTTTGTCTGTGTTGGGTCTTTGTTGCTGCATGCAGGCTTTCTCTAGTTGCAGAGAGTGGGGGCTACTCTTTTTATTTTGATCTTTTTTATTAGAAGAAATAATAGTGTTTTTGTCTGTGAAAAATATTGAACATTACTTTTCTTGTGTCATGTGATTATAATAATGCCTTTGTTAATACTGATGTAAATATTGCTTTGGAATTTTTAAAATATCATATCAATATTTTTTTCAGAAGAGGTATAATCAGGAATGCACCCTTAAATTTTGGCTGGCATCATAGATAATCAGAGAACCCCTTTAGAGATGGGTCCAGAAACATCATAAAACAAAGGAATAAACATGTCTTCTAGCTCCATCCATGTTACCACAAATGGTAGGATTTCCCCAAAGTTAAATAATATTCCACTGTGTGTGTGTGTATATGTGTGTGTGTGTGTGTATATATATATATACATATATATATACATACATATATATGTGTATGTACCATATACTGCATTTCTTCATTCATTCATTCGTTCATGGACACTTAGATTGTTTCCATACTTTAGCTATTGTAAGTAATGCTGCAGTGAATATGGGAGTACACATACGTCTTTGAGATAATGATTTTTTTTTGTCCTTTGGGTGTATACCCAGAAGTGGGAATGCTGATTCATATGGTAGTTCTATTTTTAGTTTCTTGAGGAACCTCCATACTCTTTCCTGAGGTAGCTATACCAGTTTACATTCCCACCAACAGTGTACAAAGTTTCTCTTTTCTCCAATCCTTGCCAGAATTTGATATCTCTTTTGTGTGTGTGTGTGTGTGTGTGTGTGTGTGTTTAATTTTTGACAGTTTGATTAATATGTGTCTTGGCGTATTTCTCCTTGGATTTATTCTGTATGGGACTCTCTGTGCCTCCTGGACTTGATTAACTATTTCCTTTCCCATATTAGGGAAGTTTTCAACTATAATCTCTTCAAATATTTTCTCAGTCCCTTTCTTTTTCTCTTCTTCTTCTGGAACCCCTATAATTCGAATGTTGGTGCCTTTAATGTTGTCCCAGAGGTCTCTGAGACTGTCCTCTGTTCTTTTCCTTCTTTTTTCTTTATTTTGCTCTGCAGCAGTTATTTCCACTATTTTATCTTCCACCTCACTTATCCGTTCTTCTGCCTCAGTTATTCTGCTATTGATCCCATCTAGAGTATTTTTTATTTCATGTATTGTGTTTTTAATCGATGCTTGATTCATCTTTAGTTCTTCTAGGTCCTTGTTAACTGTTTCTTGCATTTTGTCTATTCTATTTCCAAGATTTTGGATCTGGGAAATAGAATCTTGGATCATCTTTACCATAATTATTCTGAATTCTTTTTCAGGTAGACTGCCTATTACCTCTTCATTTGTTAGGTCTGGTGGGTTTTTATCTTGTTCCTTCTCCTGCTGTGTGTTTTTCTGTCTTCTCATTTTGCTTATGTTACTGTGTTTGGGGTCTCCTTTTTGCAGGCTGCAGGTTCGTAGTTCCCGTTGTTTTTGGTGTCTGTCCCCAGTGGCTAAGGTTGGTTTAGTGGGTTGTGTAGGCTTCCTGGTGGAAGGTACTAGTGCCTGTGTTCTGGTGAATGAGGCTGGATCTTGTCTTTCTGGTGGGTAGGTCCACGTCTGGTGGTGTGTTTTGGGGTGTCTGTGGACTTTTTATGATTTTAGGCCACCTCTCTGCTAATGGGTGGCGTTGTGTTCCTGTCTTGCTAGTTGTTTGGCATAGGGTGTCCAGCACTGTAGCTTGCTGGTCGTTGAGTGAAGCTGGGTGCTGGGGTTGAGATGGAGATCTCTGGAAGATTTTCGCCGTTTGATATTCTGTGGAGCTGGGAGGTCTCTTGTGGACCAGTGTCCTGAAGTTGGCTCTCCCACCTCAGAGGCACAGCACTGACTCCTGGCTCCTCAATTTGGGATGATTTGTTGTCTATTCATGTATTCCACAGATGCAGGGTACATCAAGTTGATTGTGGAGCTTTAATCCGCTGCTTCTGAGGCTGCTGGGAGAGGTTTCCCTTTCTCTTCTTTGTTCTCACAGCTCCTGGGTCTCAGCTTTGGATTTGGCCCCGCCTCTGCGTGTAGGTCGCCGGAGGGCGTCTGTTCTTCGCTCAGACAGGACAGGGTTAAAGGAGCAGCCTCTTCGGGGACTCTGGCTCACTCAGGCTGGGCGGGAGGGAGGGGCACGGAGTGAGGGGCGAGCCTGCAGCGGCAGAGTTCAGCGTGACGTTGCACCAGCCCGAGGCGCGCCGTGCGTTCTCCCAGGGAAGCCGCCCCTGGATCCCGGGACCCCGGCAGTGGCGGGCTGCACAGGCTCCCGGAAGGGCGGTGTGGACAGTGACCTGCGCTCGCACACAGGCTTCTTGGCGGCGGCAGCAGCAGCCCCAGCGTCCCACGCCCGTCACTGGGCTCCGCGCTTTCAGTCGTGACTCGCGCCCGTCTGTGGAGCCCCTTCAAGCAGCGCTCTTAATCCCCTCTCCTCGCGCACCAGGAAACCAAGAGGGAAGAAAAAGTCTCTTGCCTCTTCGGCAGCTCCAGAGTTTTCCCGGACTCCCTGCCGGCTAGCTGTGGCACATTAGCCCCCTTCAGGCTGAGTTCTCGCCGCCAGCCCCAGTCCTTTCCCTGCGCTCTGACCGAAGCCCGAGCCTCAGCTTCCAGCGCCGCCCGCTCTGGTGGGCGAGCAGACAAGCCTCTCGGGCTGGTGAGTGCCGCTCGGCACCTCTGTGCGGGAATCTCTCCGCTTTGCCCTACCCAGGTATGTGGGGAGTTTCTTGCCTTTTGGGAGGTCTGGGGTCTTCTGCCAGCATTCAGTAGGTGTTCTGTAGGAGTTGTTCCACGTGTAGCTGTATTTCTGGTGTATCCGTGGGGAGGAAGGTGATCTCCGCGTCTTACTCTTCCGCCATCTTACCCGGAAGTCAATCAAGAAGGTGGGGCTACTCTTCGTTGAGGTGCACAGGCTTCTCATTGCGGTGGCTTCTCCTGTTGCAGAGCACGGGCTCTAGGTGTGCGGGCTTCAGTAGTTGTGGCTTGCAGGCCCTAGAGCACAGGCTCAGTAGTTGTAACGCACAGGCTTAGATGCTCCGCGACATGTGGGATCTTCCCGGATTAGGGCTCGAACCCGTGTCCCCTGCACTGGCAGGTGGATTCTTAACCACTGTGCCACCAGGGAAGTCCCTAGAAAGTGGCTTTTAAACAGACGAAAAGACATTCAGCTCCACTCATAATAAGATGAAATGCAAATTAAATGTACACTGAGATACCATTTCTCATCTATCAGATTGGGAAAAATTCAAAACGTTCACAGTACACTCTGTGGGCAAGGCAGTGGGGAAACAGGCACTCCCAGACACTCCTAGTGGAAACGCAAAATGGTACAATCCTATGCAAAGGAACTGGGCAATATCTCATTAAACTACATAAGCATTTACTCTTTGAACCAGTGAGTTTACCCTGAAGATAAACCTGCAACAATATGAAAATGCATATACACAAGGATATTCATCACAGTATTATTTTCAATTGCAAAATACTGGAAATTACTTCAATACCCATGTGTAAGACATTGGTTGAATAAACCATGGTACATACACAAAATAAAGTAGTATCTGTAAAAATGAATGAGAAATCTCTATAAACTGATATGAAGTGATTTCCAAGAGATATTGAAAAATGAAAAAAAGCAAATTGCAGAAGAACATATATAGTACACTACACTTTTAATAAGAAAGGGGAAAGTTAAAAATGTAAGAAAAATTATCTGCTTATCCTTATAAAAGGAAGGATGAACTAAAAAACAGTAACGTTGTTTACCTATAAAGGATGGAGTAAATGGGGAACATGGAAAGACCTTTTCATACAAGTTTATTTTTTGGAAAAGTAAATCATTTTCTACATATTCAAAAAATTAAATCAACAAGGATGTGAAGCTGCAAGAAAACTAAAATGAGTGCACTCAACTGTATTTTACCGTATCCACACTTAACCGTATCCACACTAATTATAAAGAAAGAAGCAATCTAAGTAATTATGAGTACAGCATTTGATTATATATACTCACAGAATTGGGTGGCATGAGGATGGAGAATTTCAAGCAAACCTTGAACGGGTAAAGTTTTTGGTAAGTGTGTTTGTTCTAGTGGTATAATGAACCAATTCTGAAACTATTTTAGATCTGTTATGGAGTTGCACAAATAATGTGTTGATGCTGCTGGAAGCCAATACTGTCACTGTGAATGAAGAGACACATAAATATGGAAAAGTGGAAAACAAGAAAGAACCTTGTGGAGATGGATTAGAAATAGAGATACTGGTGTGAACTAAGATTTCTAAAATGTGAATATGTGTGTTTACCAGTATGCATGTCTGCATACATTTATGTATCAATGTAAATGTGTACACATACATACGCCCATACTTACTTCCTAGCACTCTCTCCTCTAAAAGGGCCTAAAGGCCAAGACCCCACTGTGATGAGCACAGTCCACTAGTAAGGAGAACACTAATACCACTCCCCCACTTAAAACAATCAGAGCTCGGGACTCCCCCAGTGGTCCACTGGGTAAGACTCCGCACTCCCAATGCAGCGGGCCAGGGTTTGATCCCTGGTCGGGGAAGCAGATCCTGCATGCCGCAATGAAGATCCTGCGTGCCGCAACTAAGACCTGGCACAGCCAAAATAATAATAAAAAATAAATAAACAAAGTAATTAATTAATTTTTGAAAAACCAAACAATCAGAGCTCTTCAGAGAAATGGCTGCCAACAGCCGCCAGGGCAGAATAGATCAGAGATAAGTCTACGACAACTTGCTTTGCCAGAAAGTAAGGAAGCACTCAAAAATCTTATGGGGGAATGCCATGCACTTCTACTAACCAAACCTGGACAATTTAGGCATCAAAATAATTAAGTAATGAATTACAAACCACTGAAAAGAACAGATATCCATGAGCTCATACCAATGATAAATGACTGAATGAATAAGTAAATCAATCAATCAGTCAATCAGAATGGTTTTTGCTTACAGCAGAATGCTGATGCTGACTGGAAGCAGGGCTGGAATTGGAAAGTCAGCAGTTTGCAACCTTTATAGAAAAAACTGTACCAGGCAAGAATCATCAACAGATGCTACATCTAGGTGGAAATTTTGATGAGGAGCAGGATATTTGCATCATCTTGAAGTGCTTCCCCACTGACTGCTTATTACACTTACAAGAAGAAAAAAAAAAAAAAAAACTAACTCTACAGTGGAGAAATCTGATAACACTCTGACCGAATGATCAAAATTAACATTCTCAATGTGCCTCCACATGAGATATCCCAAGAAGGATACATCATTATTTATGTAGTTTTCTGGTTGGAACAGAGAACCTGAATCTAATCATGAGGAAAGAGCAGACAATCCCAAATGAGGAGTGACACGCAGACAGACAGACAAATGAAGGACTGCATCATTCAAAAATGTCAATGTCATAAAAGACAAAGAAAGGCTGTGTGACCATTTCAAATTAAAGAAGTCAAAAGAGACATGACAGCTAAATGCATTAGCTGGTCCTAGACTTAATTCTTACTGAAGGGAGAAAATGCTTATATAAGGAATGTTATTGCATCATGTGACAAATTTGGAATATGGACAACAGATTAGATATAAGAGATATAAGTATTATACTAAATTTACTGAAGCTGGTTATCGTACTATAGATATGGAAGAAGAGAACATCCCTACTAAGAAATATACACTGACATACTTTCAGGCATAAATGCAATCTCTGCTCAAAGTTCAGGGGGAAAAAAGTGTGTGTGTGTGTGTGTGTGTGTGTGTATGTCTCTCTCTCGAGGGAGAAAGGGAGGAGACACACCCAAATGATAAATGAGATAAAATGTTAACAGTAGGTGAATCTGGGTACAGATTAAAGTATTTTTCATTTAATTAAAGTTTTTTTAAAAAGTATTTTTTAAGCTATCCACTTGCTATTTTTCCTACCATATTTTTCCCATGTTAAATTGAAGAGGGTGAGGCCCCAGGATGTGAAGTCATCAGGAGATGAGCCCACTCCATCTTACTTCAGAGTCTAGCACTGATTTTAACTATCACAATACACTGCATTTAAGACATACCGGCATCTTTAGCTCTAAGATTTCCAAGGTTGTCTGGTCTGCCCTATCTTACCTTCTGCTATTCTCTCCTAATTTTCTTTCCTCTGTTCCCCTAACTGCAGGCCCCTATCACTACAGTTGCATCCTGCCTCAGGCTCTCCAGCATACAGTACAGTGGCCAACTTTACTTCTTACAAATCCTCCGGGAAAATCCTATTTTAGCTGGAAAATCCTGGATTTTAGCTCTCATACATTTACTAGGCTATACTTTACCTACTCCAACAGGCACCTGGGAGGGCAGAACTGACTCTTTCTTACTATTGTATGCCCAAGGTCAAGTATAAACCTTACTCTATATTTGGGATTTCAGTAACCATTCATTGAGTTGAAATGTTTAACTTGCTTCATCGCTCGCTCATGGCTTTCCTCATTCTAGCAAATACTGGGAATGCTCAATTTCCTCCCTTCCATTTGCCCACCAAATCTGACTGAGATCTAGTCAACATTCACTTTCTGAAGATGCTTTCTCAGTTATTCCAGCTCTGGAAACGTCTGCCATGCTCAATCCCTTCGGCACACAAGGGTTGTACCAATATCTTTCTCACTTATTATAAATAACAATATTGGAAAGTATGTTTTATGTGGCATAACATCACAGCAATTTCAAAAGTTGTCCTCATCTCTTATTTTGATTACGAAAAATAAATACTGGAAAGAAGCCAGTGTGTGCATCTGCTAAAGAAAAGACAAGAATCACTGTATTAAAAAAAAGAAAGAAAGAAAAGGATGCCGGATGCCTCGGTCAAGTAAATTTGGAAAATGCTAAATTGAGTTAAGCTACCCCAGGTTCTCAGATCTTTTAATATAAATCAATGTATATTGTGATTATCCTAGAGAGGAACAAAATATACAGTGCTTTCCAAACCTACTTGACCATGGGCTCTTTGTACTCAGAGCATCTCCTGCAAAAAACAAACCACAGAATATACTTTGGAAACGCTGACTACGCTATTACTGGGAGAACACGTATCTGGGAGAACAGAATATCTGGAACTCTCTAAGACACTTAAAAACCAAAAGAGGGGCTTCCCTGGTGGCGCAGTGGTTAAGAATCTGCCTGCCAATGCAGGGGACACGGGTTCAAGCCCTGGTCCGGGAGGATCCCACATGCCGGGGAGCAACTAAGCCCATGCGCCACAACGACTGAGCCTGGCTCTAGAGCCCGTGAACCACAACTACTGAGCCCGCGTGCCACAACTACTGAAGCCCGCGCACCTAGAGCCCATGCTCTTCAACAAGAGAAGCCACCGCAATGAGCAGCCCGTGCACTGCAACGAAGAGTAGCCCCCGCTTGCCTAGAGAAAGCCCATGTGCAGCAACACAGATCCAACACAGCCAAAAATAAATAAATAATTGAAAAAAAAAAAAGAAACCAACTGCTTAACATTAACAGAGTCACGTGAAGCTTCCCACCTATAATGTCTATACAAAGTAGCAACTGATTCTAATTGTAATTAGTTAACGACCAAAACCCTGGAGTTCTACATCCAATACTTGCCTACTTCAGAGTCCCACGAAAATTCTGATGTGAACTTCCTACTGCCTCCTCCAACTCCTGAACTGCAGATGACCAACTGCAATCAGCATCCCACAATTACAACACACACATGAAGAGCAAATGAGAGGTTTTGGCTGAGTAACATTATAGCAGTGCTTCTCAAATTTTAATGTGTATACAAGTTACCTGGTATACAGGTATACAAGTTACCTGTTGATCAGCATACAGATTCTGATTCAGTAGGCATGGGGTTGGGCCCAATATTCTGCATGTGCAGCAAGCTCACAGGTAACACCAATGCTGTCAAACTAGGGACCTCACTCTGGGGGTGAGTTCTGGGCACCCTGTGACAAAAAAGAGGCCACTAACTTATGAGTATCCAATGGCTGCCCTTCAAACTGCTTTTCAGAAGTCTAATTCTCCCAAATGAAAACAATGAAGCTTTCAATCATTTATAAAAACTGAAACTGTGTACAATAAAAAGAAGATATTAAAATCATTATTATCTGCTAACAATTACTGTTCTTTAGAAATGGCAGTTTCCTACAGATTGCCGTGAAAGTGCATGTATTTATACAAAAATCATTTTTTAGTCTAATGCCCACACCAATGACACAAAAACGCCTTGACATCTATGGTGGTCAGGAACTGTCTCCACCAATAGTGACTTACAAGGCTGCAAAGCGAAACTATTACTGCCATGCCTCCACCCAAAAGACAATGTATAAAGCCAGCATCTTTCTCAATGATTTATTGAAAGCAGCAGCTCATTTTAATAAAACCATCCCAAAACATAAAATTGATTGAACCAACTGCTGTGGTGGGCATACACAACAGCTGATCAAAATCATTCAAGATTTTTATTCGTAACAGATTTTCTTTCAGGCTTTGAAATTTTTTTCCCATTCTATACTTTTATCTTGATATTGAAATCACTGAATTAGAGAAAAAATAATTTTTAAATCTATGGAATAAAGTTTTAAACTGAAGAGTCAGTTCAAGAAAATAATAAACCAGATCACATACAACTTAATGCACACACTAAAACTAATACCCACTTTTCTAGAATGTACTTTGAGTGACAAAAATTAAGAGTTCAAACTGGGTCACCTCTTGTGTTGTTGAAAATCGTGTGGCTTTTTCTAGGGATAGCACTGCCACCACATCACACACAATATATCACCCTCATTCCTTACAAAGGCAAACTTAGCACAACTAGATATTATTTCTCTTTATAACTGTATTTCTTGATATTAAACATTTTAAGATTTTATTTCACTAAAAAACAAAGACATTTATCCTTTCACTGCATGTTAAATGATGCCTTTATTTGACTTTTTATAATAAAGTAATTTTACAGTATTTTTGTCACAGTGAAGGACAAAGATAAGCCAACTGTTTAGATTCCTCTCCTTCGTGTTGTGTCTTTTTGATCACTAACAATGCTGCGTGAACAGCCAACAGAAGGCTGACATTTCATAAAATATGCAGTGATAAAAACTAATACTGTAGCATCTGGGAGTGATATATAAAATGCAGAAATACACCTAATAACTGTGATCTTAAATTACAAGTTACTAAAAGCTAAAGAAAAAGCATACCTAAGAATAAAAAAGTGGCAAGATTACAAAGGGGTTTTTTGTACTCCTGTTTCTAAAAACAAAGTTTTAAAAATAATTTAAGTCTGCAACACTTTCCCTGCTATTCTACACTTAAAAGCCAGCTACCTTCTAAGAACAGAGTTTCTGTACTATATACCTTTCAACCTATACCTTTATTCTTCAGTTGAAGAATACATTACAAAATCATCATTGAAAGGGACTATAGAATATGCAAAGGAAATTCCTTTTTCTCAGATACTTAAAAAATGTCAAAACTGATGATGAAGAAGCAATATATCACTTTCAAGACATGATGCCAGAGACCACCACCAAAATAAGTTTTAAAGACTATAATAATCTAAACAAACATACTCTTAATGCCTGTAATAATATATCTTTTCATAATCTAAGCCTTAAATTAAAGTCCTTGGTACACAACAGCAAAGTAAACTGTGCTCAAATATGTTTAAATAATTTTAACCTTACTGCTAAACATTTGTTTTTCAATAGTGGGAAGCAAGTTAGGCACTCAATGAACACCACCCAAGAGCAAATCATGTGAATTATCTTTATAGCATTTGGTTTAATATTCCACCTATATCCATCAAAATCACAGTCCAGCAAAAGTGCTTTTATTGTTTTTTTTTTAATATATATGCTAAGGGGAAGTGAAAAAATAAAAGCCATAGTCAGCACTCCAAGAAGGCTGAATTATACTCTAACTAAAGAAAATATACAGCAGTTACATATGTGGGAGGTAACTGTCCTTGTGCTTATAATTAGCATCTGCATTTAGGGATTCCACCGCTTAATGCACACCGACCGCCTGTTACTCTTACCACGGCTTTTTAATGTCACTTAATGGAGATAAATACTCTTTCCCCTCCTCATATTTACATCAACGCTATTTAATTTTTTTAAAGCTGTTATAATAGGTTAAACAGCAGTCTCAACATCACTCTTCATCTCCCACTGGACAAAGAATGGCATTACAGGACTGAGAACAGAGAACGCATATTTACATTCATAATGTGACTAACTATAACATTTATGTAAATTATGATTTTACATTTGCAAATACAATAATTTTTTGTTTCACAGCATACTTTGCCATTCTCTCAACATTAACTTTCTGTGGTTATTACAACCTCAAAAAACCATACCTATGAAACAAATGATGTTGTTCAAGCCATTGGAAGAAACACTTAAAGCTAAAATAATCATGTATCTAATAATGTACTTAATTTTAGTCTAATCTTATTCTTCTATAAAAGAGAGCTTTAGCATAATAAAAACTTTTCATAGATTTGAGTTTAGGGAATCTTCCTTTTAAAAATATTTTCACTACCTTTTAATTATTTCACATCAGGTTACCTATCATATAAATGATATACAAATTTACTATAATTGTTTAAATGTCAAAAATATATGAATCATTCTTTCCATTATTTTGTCTACTGAATTTAGACTTAGAGCATATCAGTATTATGTACATTTATAAGAAAACAATTGTTTTACCATTTGAAAACCTATGATTTCAAGAGTAATTTACTCTATCAAAATTTATTTTTAAAAATTATACATACCAACAGCAGCAGAGAAAAAAAGAAAGCAATTCTTGGGGTTTTCCCTTGTCAAAAAAGTAGTAAACCACATTCCCCAACTGTGATTAAATAGACACTGTTAAATTCACTGGAGAATATTTATCTCTCCCTTCTAGAATGTAAAGTCCATGAATATAGGGTCCTTACTTCTTTTGTTTAACTCATAATCAATAGTGCCTGGGTATAGGTAATCAACCAATATTTATGGAAATAATGAGTGAGCAAATATCAATGTATCATCTGAGATTTGTAATGAATGATACTTAGTCCATAAGTGAGATCTAAAGAAATGTAACATGGTCCCTGATCTCTTGTCACTTAAAATCCAGTTAACAATACAGAATCTAGACCCAACTACAAACAAGTACTAGTGCAAAACACTAAACACAAAGCGCCTTGTGAGAGGCAAAAATCAAAACAGGAGTTCAGAAGAGGGTGAGATTACAGTAGACCATATTGTTCAGAAAGATGTCATGGAGTGTACAGGACATGAGCTCCAAGTTAGGGAAAAAGTACATAAGCTTTAGATGAGCATGTTAAGAAGAAAATACGAAGGACGTCATAGGGCAAAAAGAAGATTAAAAGTACTGTGAAATGAGGAAGGATATGCAAAAGTAGGAAAGTTCTCAGAACGTTGGGACCATCTTGACAGAAATGGAAGAATTTTTGCTACTCACTAGTGGAAGATAAGGCTAAACAGTAAACTAGGACAACTTCACGAAATAACCTTGAAAATCAGGCTAGACTCAGTATTTTGTAGTAACCTATTAGGGAAAAGAATCTGAAAAAAAAATAACATATGTTTACATATATGTAAACTGAATTACTATGCTGTACACCTGAAACTAACATGACACTATAAACCAACTATACTTCAATTAAAAAAAATATGAAATCCCTAACAAAATCAGGATAGAGATTCCAAATTTCAATCTATAAACAAAGTGGGGCCATTAAAGGTTCCTAAGCAGAGAATAACAGAGTAAAAGCAGTGTTTTAGGAAGATTAATCTGACAACGTATGGGATGGATTTGAGGATAGAAAGGATATCAAATACTTCAGATCTGAGGAGAGCAAAAACTTCTGTAGTATTCTAGGAATACGGCTGTAAAGGAGTGGATGAGGCTGGCTTTTGAGAACAGTAAGGAACTGACAGGAGCAAAAACTACTAAGACTATAAACTAGTTAGATATGATGGGTAAGGGAAATGGAGACAATGAATTCCTAGGTCCAAGATAAAGACCCTAAAGGATAATGGGAGGAAAGCTAAGAACGGCTTAATTTTTCTGGGGAAAAAAAAAAAAGGTCAGGGACAAAATGATGCTTTCAGTTCTCCCAAACATTCACCATGTTGGGAAGCAAAGTATTCAAAATAGTAGGAAACGGAGAGATGGAAACCTGAGAATGTGGTTCAAATGCAGAGCTACAGATTTTATTTTTTTTTTAACTTTTTATTTTATATTGGAGTATAGGTGATTAACAATGTTGCATTAGTTTCAGGTGTACAGCAAAGTGATTCAGTTATAAATATACATGTATCTATTCTTTTTCAAATTCTTTTCCCATTTAGATTGTTACATAATATTAAGCAGAGTTCCCTGTGCTATACAGTAGGTCCTTGTTGGCTATCCATTTTAAATATAGCAGTGTATACATGTCAATGCCAAACTACAGATTTTAGAGTGCACTATGAAGATGTAATAGTACAAATATGGAAAAGGAAGGGAAAGGATGAGTAAAGAACAGAGACTGAAGATTATACCACACAATTTAACAAATTCTATAAATATACCTGTGGAAATTAACTAAAATAAAATGAAATGGATTGACTGGTGTCATTCGACAGTTCAGCCCAGAAGGAATGACTAGAGGAAGAAGGACACAGTGTCCACAGAGAGAGAGCTCATAAAACCTCACCCAAGCAGGGTTGTAGAAAGTACACAAGAAACCATAATTTGTAAATATTCTGTTTTTCTTTTTGTTTTAGAGAGAGAAAATATTAGAATATAAACTAAATACCTGAGGAAACCATAAAACTTTTAAATACATTACTTCCTACTGTATTGTTTTGCTAAAAGAAAAAGCTAGGACATTTTTCTTTTAAAATGTCCCAATTCTAGAATGCACATAAATTCCCATAAAAGTCAAAAGCAAAAATATACTCATCTGTTCTTTATCCCTTATATAAATTGCATTTCTCACCCCCCCCCCATTTTTTCACATCTATATTATTTCTTTTTTCTTTATTTCGTTCTCTGAGGTTTAGGTCAGTTATCTATGTAACCTAGGTATTATATTTTGATATTTCCTAATTTCGATGAAGTATTCCAACGAGAAAAAAACCTAACAGGTATTGTACATATTTTTAAAACATACACACACATCTTGAGGCTAATTTACAGGGTAGCGTTTATAGAAGAACATAAGAGTTCATGAAAAACAGAAATTAAGATGCATCCCATCCCCCACTGCATCCACCACTGGGCCTGGAACCCAGAACAGCAGCGCAGACTTTAGGAAAAGAGGCTCAGAACACCAAACGTAAATGTAGATGTATAATAGGGTTTTTAAAAGTTGTCTTCCAGAGTGCACTTTACCTGAAGAACCCTGAGAATAATTTAATTGTGACAAGATTTAGGGATTCCAATGGGTAGGGAAAAGCTTTCTAAGGTTTGATCTTCGTCATGATACATACAGAAGAGACACGCTCATTCATCAGTCCAAGCAGTACTTGCTCTGAGATAAGTACGTGAATGCATGCACTCCACGTGGGTGTCATGCTCGACTGAAAGATATTTAAGCTAATCAATAAGTCAAATATGTTCTTAAAAATGCTAAGTGGTTGTTTATGTGTGTTAGGCTTTCTGTATGGCATATTAATGTACTTTTCCTGTATGATACAGTGAACTCAGTGATGATAAATATGTGCTGTGTCTGCCACCTACATTTCCACTGACAGCAAATGGAGTGTAAAACTGGCATTGTAAACTGAAAAGAAAAAAATTAACTCTAGAGATATGTAGCACAGGTTTTGTATCTTAGGTGTTACTTAACTGAATCTAAACTCTGATGGATTCACTACTAAATTAAGGACTCAAGTATCTATAAATTAGCATGTATCCAATATCTACTTAGCTTATTTAGATATAGGGTTAAAAATCATAAATTGGTCTTTTTTTTTTAGATTGTCCAAGGAACAAATTAATCTATCTAAATACAAAATTGTATTTTGTGCTTTGGGAAAAATTCCAGATTACAAATTTAAGTTGAAGAATAGACATAAATGGCAATTTGGTCTTCAGACACACATAAAATACACAATTGTTTTCTTCAATTAATGTAGTGTAATTGAATAAATTAAAATTTGAAAAAATGTGAAACAAAAACATTCAAGTACTTACTTTACTTAAAAAGGCAGCTGTACTCGTAAAATTGTTTCTAGAGTATAAAACCACCCCCTCTGAAAAAAATCAGCAGCTATTTAAATGAATGCAATGCCCAGTGACCTCTCTGGTATAAAATAAAGTCTAAAGGTAGAGGGGGAAGAAAAGCCCGTCTTAATTCCTCTGCTCCCCATGCAACAGTCTAAGGACAGCATCAAGCACAAGTAGCAGCTCAGATTTAGACGCTACAACCTCAGGATTCACTGGTTACATTGTCACTGAACACTGAGGTACATGAGAATGGCAGGCTTCAAAGGCAAAAGACTAAAAGAATGATGGAAGCCATCGCACCATGAAACATGTGGCTCCTTTATCCATAACTAATGGGCAAAAAAGAAATGACATACACTTCCTCCTTGCTGACTTCTGACAAGTCAGCCAGGAAAACGATTCAGAACCTTTGCAAAGGTGTCAAAGGGACGCAGGAGAGGGAACAGAAAAGGAAAGAACTGAAACATAAGTTTAAAAGAGAGGGAGGAAGAAAGCTGAGCTTTGGTTTTTATTCGTGTTTTAAATAATTCAACTAGCTACTCAAATTGGATGACCATATAATTTAGCAGCCAAACTAGGACACTCCTAGGAGTGAAAAGGTGCGTCAGAGGCAGAATAACTCACCAACTCCCCCAAAGATGCCCATGTCTTAATCCCTAGAACCTGTGAATATGTTAACTTACAAGGCAAAAGGGCCTTTAAAGATGTGATTACGGTTATGAACCTTGAGCTGGAGGGATTATCCTAGATTATCCTGTTGAGCTGAATCTAATCACATGAGTCAGAAGGAAAGATGCTATGAGAGAAAGAGGGTCAGAGCGGTGCAAATGAGAAGGATTCAAACTGCTGTTGCTGGCTTTGAAACTGGAGGAAAGGGGCCATGAGCCAAAATGTAGCTCCCAAAAAAGCTGGAAAGGGCTCGAGGTGTATCGGCAACAAGGAAATGGAGACCTAGGTCCTACAACCACAAGGAATTAAATTTTGCCAACAAAACTGAAAGAACAGGAAACAGATTCTCTGACACCTTGATTTTAGCCTGGGGAGACCTATATCGATAGACTTCTGAACTATACAATTATATAATTAAAAATTTGTGTTGTCTTAAACCAATAAATTTGCAATAATTTTCCTGGGAACAATAACAAACAAATACACTGGTGCTAAAAAGAATTAAGGCGGGATAGCAGGCATTCAAAGGACTGTCTCAAGCAAACGGGCTTATAGATCACCCTGCTCAGAACTAGCACCCACTTGCACAACTAACTCACTAGTATGTGTTTCTGAACAGAATCTTTTTTTTTTATTTATTCATTTTATTTATTTTATTTTTGGCTGTGTTGGGTGTTCATTGCTGCACACGGGCTTTTCTCTAGTTGCGGAGAGCCTAGGTTACTTTCATTCCAGTGCACGGGCTTCTCATTGTGGTCTCTTCTCTTGTGGAGCACAGGCTCTAGGCACATGAGCTTCAGGAGCTGTGGCGCGCGGGCTTTAGAGCACAGGCTCAGTAGTTGTGGCGCACGAGCTTAGCTGTTCCCACAGCATGTGGGATCTTCCCGGACCAGGGCTCGAACCCATGTCTCCTGCATTGGCAGGCGGATTCTTAACCACTGTTCCACCAAGGAAGCCCCAGAATCATCTTATCCAATACAGAATTCATACCTTTACCTTAACAGTGGAAAATGTTTAATCCAAATCATTTTTAGTTAATATGTCTTAATTCATTTCCAGAAAAGAATTAAGCCCCGCAAGAAGTTGCAAATAGTCATCAAATACCCACAACAATTAAAACTTCATTCCAAGTATTAACACCTACTAGTTTCTTTCATTCTGTATTATATCATACCCTTACTTTTTTTCCTAATAAAGTTTTTCACCATTTCTGATAACAATTCACAACCAAATAAAACAGAAAAGGTTTGACTTGCCTTTCTGCAAAGTCCCTTTCCTCAGCATGTTAAAAACGACTCACTCTAATTTAGGCAGAGGAGGCCAGATAATAAGTTTCAATAGAAGAGGTAAAGTGTTCTACTTAGGCTGAAACTTAGACTCTCCTTTAAGATGAAAAACAAATAACAAAACCAAACAAAATCAAAAAAAACAATGCTCTGTATCGTTGAGAAACAGAGCCAGGGGTCTGGATGAAAAAGCATTTTCTCTTTCAACATAAGTTACTCCTAAAGAGATTTGCATTTTGTTATGCTTGAAAGACTATTTCTAGAATAATCTACTAAGAATAAAGTCATTCTAAAACTGAATATAAATTTTTAAATTCAATGTAGTTCTCACTAAATTTAATTTAAAATTAAATATAAAATTATTGGACATTGAATGTATCTCCCCCGTTACATATTTTTTAAGAAATAGCTTCCTTTTTTGTACTTAGTATAAGCATGACTAATTTCTATTCTAAGATTAGTTGACAAGAAAAAAAACTGTCGACTAAATTTTTCTCTTTTTAAATCTGCTGAGGTCCTCCAATATCAAGCATAGAGCCTGGCTCATATTAGGTATTCAGTAATCACTGAATCAGTCTTTCTCAACTGTGATGGTTAATTATATGTGTCAACTTGGCTAGGCCACAGTACCCAGATATTTGGTTAAACATTATTCTAGATGTTTCTGTGAAGGTATTTTTTAGATGAGATTAACATTTAAATCAATAGACTGAATAAAAGAGATTACTGGGCTTAAGGTGGGTGGGCCTCACCAAACTGGTTGTATGCCTTAATTTTAAAAAGCCTGATCTCCCCTGAAGAAGAGGAAATTCTGCCAACACACTGCCTTTGGACTTAAAATGCAACACCAGCTCTTGCCTATTGGCCTAACCTGCAGATTTTGGGCTTGTCAGCCTCCACATTCATGTGAGTCAATTCCTTAAAATCTCTCTCTCTCTTTCTGTACACACAAGCACACACACATACACACACACACCTTATTAGTTATATATGTTTCTCTGGGAAAACCTAATATATCAATCTTATCAATGAACTGGAGTTAGATCACAAGACACAGCCCATTCCTCATCCCTAACCAAGGATAACTTTTTGAGTATAAATTTATAGAAAAGCTGTCCACAGATGAACTGCAGTGGTATCTAAAGAAGGTTTCGTAACAGAATATTTCATAAAAAGGGTGTTTTGGGGGGAGGGGATCAATTTTGCTGTGCTAAATTCAAGTGTGTTTAAGTACACTTAGAAGGTTACTAAACTGCTAACACACTTACCAACCTAAGACAGTAAGTAAGATCTCTTAACGTTGGGCTACATCAAATCCTAGGCATGAAGGGAGAAGATGTAGAACTTTTAGTACTCATCCCAAACTCTCTATTCCAGCAACAGCAGATAGGTTTTCTCACATGGAAACTCTGGTTGACCAGTAATGGCTCCCTAAAATAGAGAACGTTATGAAACTATCTTTGGCTAAGCAAGAAAGTATGCCATGAGCGGATGTCTACAATAAGCAGAGGAAAGGGGATGCATGTAAGCTACATATTTGCCACCGCAGCTTTAGCCAACTGTACACTCTGCTGAGAGCAAAGTTATACAACTGGCCTTCTTCTTGACCATGGTGAGGTGTACAATATAGGAAATACGTGCATGGGGGTGAGGGAGAAGGCTGAGCCCACTACAATAACAACAAATGCCAAACTCTACACTTTCACAGCGTATCTTCTGACTTTTGTACTCTATACAGTTAGAACTTTCTTATTAAATCAGGTGCCATTTGGTGCAGTTAAGGTAGATAATGTAAGATTATCTATCTTTTTTAAATAATCAATTGAAGAGAAAAATAATCCAGGATTAGCAATCTGAATTAAAGTAACTAACAATAAAAGTTGCTTCAGGGTTTCCCTGGTGGCGCTGTGGTTGAGAGTCCGCCTGACGATGCAGGGGATGCGGGTTCGTGCCCCGGTCTGGGAGGATCCCACATGCCGCGGAGCGGCTGGGCCCGTGGGCCATGGCCGCTGGGCCTGCGCGTCCGGAGCCTGTGCTCCGCAACGAGAGAGGCCACAGCAGTGAGACGCCCGCGTACCACAAAAAAAAAAAAAAAAAAAAAAGTTGCTTCAAAGATTTTTTAATTATGATAGGGAATCTCAGATCTGGCTAAAATCTTCCAACCAAAATTTTCTCTTAAAAGTGGACCTCTTTTAGAATTTGGCTAATGTTAGAAGTTAGGTCCTAGGGCTGAGAAGGATAATGCAATAAAAAAGAGCACTATAAAAGTTAGAAGACAAAAAGAAGGAAAACATAATGCCTAAGAATAAGATAATTTAGTCACCATACCTTTTTAAGAATTTTGCAGTTAAAAAAGGAACAGGTGTTAGTCATCAGAAACTATTGGTCATTTGATTCTGCCACAGTCCAGGCTAAAAAATAAAAATAAAACCAAAAAAATCATAATTTTTTCTTTCAAGAAAAAATCCAATGCTCTTTTGTCAAACAGAAAGGAAATATTTGAAATAAAATATTTTCACAAAGAAAGAACTATGTGAGTTTCATTATTTCTATACCTAGAATAATACAATCAATTAGATATTAAGCCCCTACTATGTGAGATTCTATTAAAGAAATAAAATACTCTCACTAGGCACAGCATCGTCTGCCAGGAAGTACAAAAATTCATAAACAATCCCTGCCTAAAACATTGGTGATATAATCCTACACTTTACCATCCCTATGCGTTCCTTTCATCTATTTACTTATGTTGATAATTATTAAAAGTTAGAAGTATGTAAATGAAATTATCATATGTAATAATACACTTTATGCATACATGGAGGGAATGTTAAAAAAAAATCCATCTAGAAAGACAGTTAAGGTCTTACCACTAAGGTATTCTTGAGAGGGTTATTATTTCTGAGGATACCAGGGATCCCATCAATGAACCAATTACTTTTCTAAGGGGCCAAATCAATACCTCAGAGAGAACCCCACGATACCATTTAAAAATTCTTCACAAAATATATACAAACTACATTCTGAGCGTCATCTGCATTATAAGTAGACGGTAGCGATGAAGGACACAGAGTAGGTAAGAGCATGACTTCCAGAGCCAAAAAGCCTGAGTTTGTATCCTGGATATAATGTTTTAGGGAAAATGACTTCACATTCTCTGTGCCTCAGCTACTTCATCTGTAAAGTGGGGACCGGACTTACAAAGTAGCTGGGAGGATTAGATGCGAGAATCTGCATGAAGTGCTCAGAACTACCAGTGCCCGCCACGCAGGGAGCACTCACTCACCATTCTTTGCTCCCCACCTTCCTCCTCCTCCTCCTATTACTACTCATCCTTCTGTATTCTTTTCTTTCCAGTGTAATAAGGCCACCTTTGCAACATTTCTTGGCATCTGCTTCCCAGAGCATTTTTTTCCCCTTACACAGTTTGCTGGAATATTTTATTTGTGGCTGGCTCTGACTTTATGTTAATTGTGCTTTTTGTTTCCTGCAAAAATGCAGTGCCTTACTATTGCTGTATTTAGAATTGTCAATTTCAAAATCTATAAATAAAAAGTTAAAATAAATAATGTTACAGGAAGCTAGTCCTGATTATAAATGCAGACTAATGACTTTTTCCCCTGCAAAAAAAGAATAGAAAGAAATGATCTGAAATAGCCCAAAATCCATTGCTTGCAAATAGTATTACATGGTATTATTTTTTTTATTGGTTCAAAATCAGGTAGTATTAATTAAGTAAGACCTCAATGAGTTAGTTTATACAGATTTGGGGTTTGTGATATCTATTCTGCATCCAATTGGTTAATCATGTTTTAACATTTAAGTATTTTTGAGATTTCTGTTTTTCCAGTACTACAGCTCACAACACCCTTCCACAGGCACCTTTTCATCAGAAAACCAGAGCCCACTGAGCGTGGCCACTGAACTCCAGGCACAGTGCTCAGCTCGCCTCCAGGAGGCGCTGTTCACAGACCTGAAGTGGAGCCGGGCAACCTGCCCTGGTGCTGGGTGTTATCAGGGATACATTATCATGTTTAGTTGAGGTAACCCTCACAAACCACACAGTGGACAGAGTTCTTCTTAACTTCAGTATTTTACAGATGAGGGAAAAAAAGAGATTCAGAAAGACAAATTGATTTGTTCAAGATCACAGAGACGGTATCTGGCAGAGCTAGGACCAAACCCCCCACCAATTTTCCAATCTGCCCTAAGTTTTAAACCAGAATGAATGTTTGTATCATATAACATTAGAACCACATATTTTTAATATAAAGCCTATGTTCCTCATAGAAAATAAAATTACAAATACTTTCTTCTACCTAGTATTAATGGTTACTTTAGACACTATAAAAACTGCACAACGTTAAATGAGACTAAGCAATTTTAGTTTCCTGTGGACACTCTGTAGTACTTAAAGGCAGAAAAAATTAACCTTCCCTGCTTCCCCCAGCCAACTGCACATGGTTACTTCTCCAAAGAGTTCCAAGTAGGTGAACCAAATCTACTTTTTAAGAGACTCATTACCTTTTATAAATGACTTTGAAAAGATGCAATGACTAGGATGAACATAATATGCCATGATGGGGAGAAAAGGAATCACTTATTAAACCAGTAAAAACATGACTTTTTTTTTTTTTTTTTTTTTTTTGCGGTACGCGGGCCTCTCCCGTTGCGGAGCACAGGCTCCGGACGCGCAGGCTCAGAGGCCATGGCTCACGGGTCCATCCGCTCCGTGGCATGTGGGATCTTCCCGAACCGGGGCACGAACCCGCGTCCCCTGCATCAGCAGGCGGACTCTCAACCACTGCGCCACCAGGGAAGCCCTAAAACATGACATTTTTAAAGTACACCCTTCAGTCAAAGAGGGGTAATGAGGTCTGCAAAATCAAATAATTATAACAATGTAAAATCAACAACTTTTTAACAAAGCAGAAGATATTCATTTCAGTATGTATATTCCAATAAATATATTCGTATGTATTACTCTAAAGAGTATGTCTTAAACTGCCTAATGACACAAATTGGCTATGCCATTAAATAATCTTTACGATGTAAATAATACTAATAACTGTTTTTTGGAAATATTTTCTGCTTAGAATAATTTTAACAAGATTGCCAAGACTTACTGAAACAGGAGAATGCTTCATTCACTCTCTCTATTCCCCTAATCTCAACTTCTTGGGAAAAACACAAATGTCAACTCTCTAAGGAACGTTCTGGGGGCTATGTATGCCCTGACATCACCAGAATCCAGCCTGCTGCTGAAACACAATGAAACAAACCCCGGTACGGAAATATTCACACTATCGTTAAATTGCCAAACCTGAAATTTAAGATGCCCTTTACAGCAAGTGTAGATTTGTAGAAAGGAGTTAATTCTCAAGAAAACTGCCACTTTGATGGCTTGGATTCTGAGCGTTCAACACTAGAGTTGCATTACTGTAGACATTTGAATTTTACGTTTAACATGGACATCCACCTTATACAGTCTTCAGTGTTCATTCATTCACTCAGTCAATATTAATTTATCATCAGGCACTATTCTAGATGGAAATTTTTCTTGCAAAGTAACAGAGCCACTGACCTCAGTAAGTTTAGTTTGTCAGTGGTATTTGCAACAGCAGGCATAAGCCTCCTCTGTGCAACTACAACTAATGGTTTTCCATACACAGACAGTGGCAGTATAGGTTTTTATTGAGAAAGTCTATTATGTGGCTCTAATCTCAAATGGACGACAAGTGACCTGCTATTGTAGTATTTACAAACTTGGACAGAAAGTTCATTCCGTGGCCCACTTCCCAGAGATTTCTTCTCTCATAGCTGAAACGCATTTAAAGTTACAGTTTGTATGAAAAAGGACAAACATTTGGAACACTGTATAACATATTTTACATCTTGGAAACGTGGCCACATTTTTGTACACGTGTGTAAAATCATGATGGCACACAACCCCAGATACCTACTGTTTATTCACTTTTGGTGTCACTTTTAGATGTCATCTATTTCTGATCTTCAAATTCTTCCATATACTAGTTCACTGACTACAGCAGACATCAGTTAACATCTCTAAACAACTTACCCAACTTGGGTATTTCTACAATTGTTATTAAAAGATGATTTGGAGAAACGTGATAACAAATGATAGTCAGCAACAGGATACTGAGCAACACATGTTCTAATAGATGTCTACCCTGAACTACGTCCAAGATAATTATTTCTGAAACCAAAGACATTTCATTACAATAAAGGAGCACCTTTTACGGTCTCAAAGGATAAGCGTGAGAGCACTATATCAGATTTCCAGAAGAATGGGCTTTTTAAAATGTCTTTGAAGTAATTTTATGCTTATAGAAAAGTTGCAAAAATAGTACAGAGTTCCCACATACTGTTCACCTGGGTTCCTCTAATATTAACATCGTATGTAATAATTACAGCACAGTTATCAAAACATAAAATTAACATTGGTTCAACACTGCCAGCTTTCGCCTCTGTAAAGTTACTATGTTTCTCTTTGTAATTATTAACATCTTGGAGAGATACTTTTAGGCTGTGGAAACATTCTGTTTCTCCTCAAACTTTCCCCGTTTTTGGCATCCATGAATGGATCTTGCCTACAACGACTCTTGCTGTGGTGTTTACCACGGTGATTTACTCTTTCCCTAATTCCCTCTACATTTATTAATTGTAATTCAGAAGAATAGTTTTTAGACTATATCAAACACCAAGGTCCCAATAAATTATCAAAAGGCTAAAGCCAAAAAAAAAACAAAAACAAAAAACCAACAACAACAAATGTACTGGAAAACAGTAGCCCATCTTAAGTTAATGACCCTAACTCACATCAGATGTGTAGCAGGTCCTTTTGAAGGACCCGTGTTTGAGAAAGCTGTTAATGACATCTGTCAGCAGCTGTAGTGTTTTGTTTCATATAATTGTAGCCTCATTTTTTTATCGCAAGTAATGCATCACGATGCATACTGAAGGTTTTCCAAATAAAGAGTCTTGAGTAATCTATTTTGAAGTAGCTAATACCGCAGCACATTTGAGGCTAAGGGGTAAGCATTCCTTAGAAACCAAAGCAAGGAGGACAGCAAATACTCTTCCCCTGCAAATCTAATCTCATTCCTCAGCCTGAAGCCTCCCCACGTGAGCATAAAATCATACTGATAAGGAGACATCTCTCTGAACAGTGAATTCCAAAGCTCTGCTTTTCAAGACTATTATTCCTATGACAGGACCAGGCCCTGTAAGCATGAAAACATAACGTTATTCACTTACTCTTTCATGAAAGGAACACCTGTCAATTTCATGCTAAAAGGCTTCAAGCTTCTAAGTTTCAAGAAGATGCTTTATTTATCAAAACTTTATTCTCCTTGTTTATTCATTAAATACTGCAGTCTTACACTGAGGTCAAAAAGTGTCAACCAATTACTATATAAGAGAAGTCCTACGTATAATATTTAAAGCTATCCAGAATACACAGAATTATTTTAATAGGCAACTGAATACACTACTGTTTATTCCCACGTATATATCAACCATTATAAGCATACCTTTTTAATCTAGTTTTTCAAACTAAAACCTCAGTAAACTGGCAACTAGCACAGTGCCTGACACAAAACAAATATCCCTAAGTATTTTTAGTGAGTAAGGTTAGTGACGAAAAATACATATAACAATGTATAATTGACATAGGTCCATAATTCCTTCTGGACTACTTCCACTGCAAGCTAAAAGTTCAAGCATATCTCTTCTTCTGCACATTCAGAAATCTATACATTTTAGTTATTTCTTAAGAAAGACATTAAAATGACTTAGAATAGAATCTAAATGACATGGAAATATATCCTTGAAGTTTATCACCAGAAAACTAAAATATATTTGTAAAGGACAATAGATCATAGTTTAAAGTGATTTATTTTCACAATGGATATTTGGGTGATAAAAATAGATGAGAAAACAGGAAATCCCACTCATATTTCTGGTTTTACCAATTACTGCCACGATGAGTCCTGGAAACCCTTGCAGGATTATGGTTGTAGGATTTATAATGACTTCACTTTTGGTTACAAACCTTAATTTATTAAACAACAACAACTCTTGCTCTAAAGCATGGCCGTGAACAAGATGTTATTTAAGTGTCTTAACTATGACATGGAGCACTGGATAAGTTGTGACGGTCATTTTCTGGCAGTTGCATAGAGAGTTTACAATGTACCTCATTTGTATCTTCATATTCTTTGAAAATAAAAATTACTTTCATATAGAATATTGCTAGCTTGTACTTTAAAACACTATGTCTTATAACTGGAAATGTATTTTAGACTAGAATGGAAAGAAGGAATTTGGTGTGCACTGGTAAGTCTATGCTTAGGAAAGAAAATTGCAGTAAAAGTTTCCTATTTTCTCAGATCCCAAAGGACCAGAGGATAATTCTAACCAGCAGGGGGAGATGAGGAGGAGAGTAGTAAGACAAAGAACAGGCTATAGGCAGGAAAAGCAGTTATAATTATAGCTGGGAACACAGAATTTGTTAAAGGAAGTCTACTGTATAATTATATTTGAAAATTTAGCAAGATGCCCAGAGGCTGACTCGCAGCTGTCAGGAACTGGTAGCTCTACTTCTGTTCATGCAGCGACCACTTCGGCTACTAAATCCACTATCTAGACGTTACTAGAACTGACATTTAGAGTAAAGGGATAGATCTCCTCGTGAGACTTCTTTTTCCTATAATGGATGAAGGCATCCATTTCAACAAAGTAACCATCTCTCTTTAGCTTCATTTTTAGACTTAGCTCTACCTTCTCCAACCTCTCTCCCTGAGAGAACCCAGACATTCTCATAGTAAATCTATTATCTAGATGCAGATCTCCTCCCTGAATTCTGACTAGATCAGGATGCAATGCGACTATCACCTACATGCCAAATTCGGCAGGCTTACAACAAAACTCACTTCCCTCTCCCCTCTTCTTGTCTGGAAACTGTCCTTCTCTTTCCCCCTATTCTTTCCAATGGCACCAGAATTCTCTCAGTTAAGCATGAAAACTCAAGATTTACCTTTGCTTTCTCCTTCCTGACCTCCTACCATATATTAATTCAATCCATCAAATCCTATTAACTTTTGGTAAAATTCTACCATTCATCAATGAAAGATACATTGAAGTCCTAACACCTAGTGGCACAGAATGTGACTTTCTGGAAATAGGGTGTTTACAGAGGTAATCAAGTTAAAATGAGGTCATTAGGGTGGCCCTAATCCAACATGACTTGTATCTTTATAGAAAGGGGAAATCTGGACATGGAGAGACACTCACAGAGGGAAGACCACGTGGAGACACCCAGGGGAGAGATGGCAGTCCACAAGCAAAGGAAGGTCAAGGACTACCGGCAAACACCAAAAGCTAGGAAAGCCAGGAAATAATTCTCCCCTAGAGCAGGCAGAGGGAACATGGCCCTGCCCACACCTTGATTTTGGACTTCCAGCCTCTAGAACTGAGATAATAAATCTCTGCTGTTTTAAGCCACCCAGTTTTAGGTACTTTGTTACTGCAGCCCTAGGAAACTAACATAACACCCCAAGTAGTATCTGGACTCAAATATCCATAACCCTGTACCTCCAAACCTGCACCTTATCTCAGGGCAGCATCCTACCCACCTAGCTGTCCATGCAGATTCTCATGCATCATTCTTGCTCCACAACTAATCAATTACTGAGGCCTGCTTCCTAAATACTGTATATCTCTTCAATTTGTGCATCTTCCCACCTCCGTATCACTAGTCTAGTTCAGGTCACCATCATCATGCTCCTGGACTACTGTCCACTGAATGGGCACCAGGCCTACAGTCTTGTTCCTCTCTAATTCATTCATCATTAGCGACCAGACTTCCTAAAATGCTAATCTGATCACACTTTCAGTGTGTCAGTGTGGATCGCACAACTAGTGGCATCCATGATGCCTCAGGACAAAGTCCAAGTCTAACTTCTTTAGCCTTGATGACAAAAACTACATGCAGAGGCCTCTGAGAACGAAGAGAAAGAGATCACCACTTAGCATGCCGATCTCAGATGCAGAGGGGAGTACTTTCAGTTCCTTACACATACCAATGCTTTTCACATCTGCCTAGAACTCTCTTCCCCTTATTTAATCATTCATTCATTCATTCACTCACTCACTCAACAGATAAACAACACAGTGAGTGCCTACCATGGGTAAAGCATAGTTCCAAGAGCTAGACCTCCCATAGAAAATAAAACAGAACTCCTGCCCTGATGACATTTCCATTTTTAAGAGGGTGATAATAATCAAAACAAAACAAAAATAAATACATACTACCTCAGATAATATGACTCAGAAAAAAGTAAAGCAGGGTAAAAGGAATATGGGAGGCTGGGTATAGAGAAAGGAACAAGGTCATGATTTCATATAAGGTGATCAGAGAAGACCTCCCTGACGAGGTGATATTTGAAGAAACCGAGGAAAAGAGCCCTGTGCTTTTTCTAAGGGAAGGCTTTCCAGACAAAGGGAAGGGCGAGTGCAAAGACCCTGCAATGGGGCAGATGCACAAAGTTGGAAGAACATCGCTGAGGCCACTGGGACTGCAGTCGGGGAAAGCAAGAGATGAGGTTTTAGGGAAGTCAAGTGAAGTATAGCCTTGAAGCTAATCGTAAGAGCTTAGAAATTAATGAATAAACAAATGGAATTTGGGGGTAGCCTGCTCTGACATTCAACACCAAAAATCACTTTGGTGCTATGTAGAGAATGAACTTGTTGGTGAGGGAGGACAGTATAAGACATCAGCTAACAGGCTTCTGCAGAGTCCAGGTGAGAGATAATGATGCTTGGAATGGGGTGGAGGTAGTAGAAATGGCTCGATTCTGGTGATTATGATGGATATATGCATACAGATAGGCATATGATTAAATAAGACATTTTTTATTTATCAGTTTAACACATTTTTAAAAAGTAATAAATATAATAAAGCAATAATTTCAAATGGATAAAAACGATTTTTACTTCTTTCCTACTCATAAGGAAAAATTCACAAGGAAGTGAGAGAGGAGGGGATGGGGGAGAAAGAATACTCTAGACAAACCAAATGGATTTCTTTAAAGAAAAGAAAACACGGGATTTCCCTGGTGGTGCAGTGGTTGAGCCCACCTGCCAATGCAGGGGACATGGGTTCGAGCCCTGGTCCGGGAATATCCCACATGCTGCAGAGCAACTAAGCCCATGTGCCACCACTACTGAGCCTGCACTCTAGAACCCACGAGCCACAACTACTGACCCCACGTGCTGTAACTACTGAAGCCCACGTGCCTAGAGCCTGTGCTCCGCAACAAGAGAAGCCACTGCTTGCAGCAACTAGAGAAAGCCTGCGCGCAGCAACGAAGACCTGACAAAGTCAAAAATAAATAAATAAATTTATGTTTTAAAAAAAGAAAACAATCTATCACACTTTTGAATTTATTCCCAGGCCTCAAAGCAGGGCTTCCACACAGTGGCTCTGTATTTATGAAAGTACTCCCCTCTTTACACCTGGTTTAAAGTTGCTCAAGGAATGTTATTCCCTTTTTTTCAGAGGGATCATCTTTAATGCATGTACCCATGGATGTAATTCTGAAGTCTTAGTTGGTGGCTTAACGTGTAAAGTGGTGAATGTGTTATAACAGTGACTTAAGGTACAGCATCTGATTATCAAATTCCTTTTAAACTGCATTCTACAAAGCAATCCCACCTTCTGACTAAAGAAGCATTCAGATTTTATAATGTGTTCACATATGAAATTTTCATTTTATTATAGTACTCCTGATTCTATCAGATCAATTCAGTCACTCGCTAGCAATAAAAAACAGGGTAACTACTGTTCTTGGGATTGCTGCACGTAATTTTCCTTATTAATAAAAATCAAGAATTTTTTACCGTCCCTTTTTCAAAAACTAGATGATGTCCTTAGTCAAGTATTTTTCCCCATAAATTTATTTATTTATTTATTTTTGGCTGCTACTCTTCGTTGCAGTGCGCGGGCTTCTCATTGCGGTGGCTTCTGTTGTTGCGGAGCACAGGCTCTAGGCACACAGGCTTCAGTAGTTGTGGCTCGCGGGCTCTGGAGCGCAGGCTCAGTAGTTGTGGCACACGGGCTTAGTTGCTCCGCGGCATGCAGGATCTTCCCGGACCAGGGCTCGAACCCGTGTCCCCTGCATTGGCAGGCGAATTCTTAACCACTGCAACACCAGGGAAGTCCCATCAAGTATTATTGTTAAAAGTAATAGTGAGTTATCTGATTCATTTGAATTAAAAGAATTTTTTAAACTTTTTTTATTGAGATATAACTGACATATAAGACAGTGCTTGCAGGTGTACCATGTGAGTCAATATTAGTATTTTTTTCAAATTTTTTTATTGAGGTATAGTTGATGAATAATATTATATAAGTTTCAGGTATACAACAATTTTTAAACATTATATTCCATTTATAGTTATTATAAAATATTGGCTATATTCCCTGCGTTGTACAGTATATCTTTGTAGCTTATTTATTTTATATACAGCTGTGTTAGTATATACTGCAAAATGACCACGATAAATCTAGTTAACATCCATTAGCACAGTTACCAGTTTTTTTTCTTGTGCTGAGAACTTCTCAGATCTACTCTCTTAGCAACTTTCAAATACACAATACAGTATTATTAACTATACAGTCACCATGCTGTACCTAAAGAATTCTTAAATATTTAAATCTCTTTACATTTCTAAAATTCAGAAACATTTTTATTTAAAAATTGAACACTCAAAAAAGTAGCACATTTCCAATTCTAAAAAAATAAGAATGAGTTTCCCAAAACAGAAAAAATGTTTATAAGTATATACAGCTTTGTTATCAGCAAGCATCCCGGAATACAGACACTCCAGTTCCCAAATGTGCAGCCCCATGTTTACCTGTCATCACCCCAGCTGCTAAAACCTCATCAATGGTCTGAGGAAGTCTGACAACCAAGTGACACTGCAAATCATTAGACAATTAACTACCAGAGGACCTAGACTTGGGGGAGAGGAGAGAAAAAAACCTAAACTGCAAGGAACAAGAGTATTAAGTTTAAATCTGCTCCCCTAGTCTACACACTAGAAATGGAGTAACATTAATCTAGGGGATATATGCTACCTCTTCAGAGGTATCTCCCTACCATAAGTCACATCACCAGACCTGTAAGTCTGGCCCTCATAGTACCTACTTGATTTTTGAGAACTGCTATCAGAAACAAAAAGTTTCTGTAGCTTCAAGTTGTTCTCAAATACTCTGTCCATTAATTTACTCATTTTCCATAAAAATTCCAAATTTTCCTCCCCACTACAATGAAGAGCATTGGGCTACAGATCAGTGTCAACATCAGACGTCTATTGTTAGATCAAGAGTAGGCCATGAGTTTTATTCTAGAGCTTAGAGCCCAAGAAGGCTGTAAATGCCAGAAATGAAACTCTCACCCAAACCAGAAGTTCAAGGCCCCTTTGACTCTGCCGGAAAGCCTCAGGTTTGCCAGAGCTACCTACCAGTGGGGAAAGGGAGATTTCCTGAGCCAACAGAGTTTGGCATAAAAGACTGGTCTTTTTGGAACATGACAAAATAAAATCTTTGGTCTTTAGGTTAAGCCACTGAAGAATCAACTCATACTCCTCTTGGGTGGAAAATATTCAGGGACTACACACAAGTTTCCCAGTTACTCAAGATTAAGGTAAACTGGACTAAAGAACAGGCTTAATAGATCTGTTCTGTTCTTTCTCATTTGCCATCTTATCAAGTTTCTAGTAGAATTATCATTCCTCCTTTCTCTATCTGCTATATGGAAAAGTATAAAGCAATTTTTAAAATCAAGACTACATTACATATATCTATCTTGTGAAAATAAATCATTACAAAGGAAGGTTCAAAACTACATAAAAAAATCTCAAATCTGAAATGAAAAATATATTTAAAAGTGTAAAAAGCTTCCTTACACTGTTTTTGGGGTATTTGTTACAGATGTTTCCTTAAACCAGTAAATTTTCTGTAGTTGAGAGATAAACTGTCCAAAATAAGGACAAAGCAATACAACATTACCTGATAATACATAAAATCCATTAAAACTCATGGACTCTAGCACTATATCTTGTTATCATTATAAATGGGAAAAACAGGTAAAGTCTATCAACAATCAAATCCAGAAAAAAATAGCTCAATCAGAATGACAAATACCTCCAGGTTTTAAAACATAACTCACTCTGACATGTAAAACACAAAAAATATTTTTGCTCCTAATTTTGTGGTACCTTATTATTCTACAAGAAAACTAAAATCAGTCAAATGAAAACCAGAAAAAGTAAAGAATACCTGAACCAGAAAGTTTGTTAGAATTACCATATGATCCAACAATTCAACAAATATATGTACATGCGTGTTTTCTCACAGCAGCACTATTCACTATAGCCAAAAGACAGAAACAGCCCAAATGTCCATCAACGGACGAATGGATAAATTATGTTATATACATACTATGAAATGTTATTCAGCCATAAAAAGAAATGAAGTGGGCTTCCCTGGTGGCGCAGTGGCTGAGAGTCCGCCTGCCGATGCAGGGGACGTGGGTTCGTGCCCCGGACCGAGAAGATCCCACATGCCGCGGAGCGGCTGGGCCCTTGAGCCCTGGCCGCTGAGCCTGCGGTCCGCAACGGGAGAGGCCACAACAGTGAGAGGCCCGCGTACCGCAAAAAAAAAAAAAGAAATGAAGTACTAGATAAATGCTAAAATATGGAGGAACATTGAAAACACTATACTAAGTGAAAGAAGCCAGAAACAAAAGAACACTTATTGCATGATTCCATTTATATGAAATATCCAGAATTAGTAAACCGTGGAGACAGTTTGGGGGTGGGGAGGCTGAGAGATGGGGGAAATTAGGAGCAACTGATTAATGGGTACAGGTTTCCTTTTGCGGGGTGATGAAAATGTTTTGGAACTAGATAGAGCTGTTGGGTTACACAACACTGTCAATGTACCAAATGCCACCGCATTGTTCACTTCAAAATGGTTAACTTCATGTTATGCAAATCTCACCTGAATTTAAAAATTAAATGGTAAATAAATAATCAGCCACCTTACCAGTAATAAGATATCATGCACTACTGATACGATACACACTGAGGACATCACCTCTGCAGTATCCTTCCCAAGAGTGCTCAACCCCAACCTGATCGTAAGAAAGCCTCAGACAAGCCCAAACTGAGAGATATTCTATGACATAACTGACCGGTACTTTTCCCAAGTCTCAAGGTCATGAAAGACAAAGGAAGACCTAAGAACTATCACACACTGGGGAAGACTAAAGAGACATGATGATAATGCAATGTGGGTTCCGAGGCTGGGTGCTGACACAGAAAAGGGAATTAGGAGAAAAACTGGTGAAACCTGCATAAAATCAGTACCATACTATAGTTAACAGTACTATACCAATGTTAATTTCTTAGTTTTGGAAATTATACTACGGGGTTATATAAGGTGTTACTATTAGGAGAAGTTGGCTGAAAAGTACTATTTTCGTTAACTCTTTTGAAAGTCTACAACATTTCAAAATAAAAAGTAAAAGGGGAGGGACATCCCTGGTGGTCCAGTGGTTAAGACTCAGTGCTTCCACTGCAGGGGGCGTGGGTTCGACCCCTGGCCAGGGGAAATAATATCCTGCATGCCGTGAGGCACGGCCAAAAAAAAAAAAAGTGAAAAGAAGGGAGGAAGGGAGAGAAGAGCCTAGCAACCAACTTTAACTTCCTCCATGAACATGTATACTAGGAAAATGTTGAAATAAATTAAGTGAATAAGCAACTGAGGGCTTTTTCTAATGGCAAGACTTAATTCATAAAATTTGTATCTGCTTACATTCATTTTGGTGGGAAGAGGCAGATTTCTCAAACAATCAAATCAGAATAATTAAGTCTTAGAAATCAGGTTAAATAAAATTTAAACTAGTTTTGACATTTTCAATAGAAGAATTCAAAATTAAAACACCCAAAGTCAAAAGGAAAAGTTAAAACAAAACATTGTTATAATTCCTATAGGTTACAACATTTTAAATTTAATATTAAAATGACGGAAGTGTATTTATTTTAGCAGAACGATTTGAATAATACTAACTTAAATCAGTTTGATAATTTAATCAGAGGTGATTTTACTTTAAACCTATAACCATCTCTTTAGATTACTGTAACACAAAAGATTAAAAAGATTTTATATATAATTAACTTAAATCAGTTTGTCTGCACGTAAAACTCTTAGTTGCCAATCCATTATGTAGGAGGCACCTTCCTACTGAAAATAATTCTATTAAAAATGTATTCAATGACCAAAGGGATCAATTTTTTAAATGAAATGCACCAACATAAATTCTGTAAACATTTCCAATTTTATTAATCATATTTTATATCTTGGCATCCAAATACCATATATAACTACATTACTACAATACTAATACTCTAAGACAACCATCTTCAGAAAATCTGCTAATTACTGGATAGAGACATTTAAATAAATAATCAAGATTTAAGGACCACACACTCTCATAGCTCTCAGAAGGAACCAACCCTGCTGACACCTTGATTTCAGACTCCTAGCCTCTAGAAATGTGAGATAATAAATGTCTATAAACGTAGGCCATCCAATTTGTGGTACTTTGTTATGGCAGTCCTGGGAAACAAGTACAGTTACCAGGCAGCAAGTGAAACACTGTACTCCTACATTCACACAACAGCCTTCCCCTGGAAGAGCATTCGGACTGAAGTTAGCCATCGTCTCAGCCTCTGAAGATGGGCATGCTCTACTGAACACGGCAGTCGCCATCACTCTCCAACAGAAGCTGCCTTGAATCCAGCCTCGGTGGCATGGCTGCCCAGTTCTGTACCACACCAGTAACAATGGCCTGTACCTTGAGTGGGCACCAGGCTCAAGCTCATCAGTAAACTAAGACCTTCACCACCTGGCTTTGAAGAATGGGCTGCTTCAGATTCTCAGTGCCTCTTAAACAGTTTGAACTAGAAATCTCTAAAGAATCCCGCCTTCTGCCTTGCCTGCTGCAGCAGAAAAGGTAACAATGCAAGCTAAAATGATGTGGAAACAGAAACCTCTGTCTGTAGCCAGACAGAAAGATGGCATACAGAGTAAACCCATAGGTTTGTTTTGTTATGTTGCCTTAAAACCAAAACCACTTCCTATAATCTTAAAACTAAGCCCTGTTCTTAGGTTTCCGTGAAAGCCCTACTCCCCTTCCTGCTGAGCACACAGCTGTTAACCCTGAGATAATTTCAGATATCCCTTGCAAACACAATCCAAAGAAAAACAGAAATAAAGACCCAAACCTAGACCCCTCTCAAGTTCACTCTAGTACATGTCAAATACTTCTTTAAAAAAAAGAAAGAAAGCCTATTTTGTGTGCTGAATGCATTTTATATGCTTTCATATATTTTTCACTAGAAAAGGATGAACTGGATAGTTCACTTACTATCAAACATACAGATATATGTACCAAAAAATACACACACACACAGCCATGTTCAAATAGGGGAACAATTCAAGCACCTGGACAGACAGTGCTACTGAGGTGAGGTGTGGACTTGTCAGGGGCAACACAGTGGCTGGCTCTCAAAAGGTGTCATAGGAGGGCAGTCATTACCCTAGGATTTAAAAGGCTCCAGAGATCTGGCCTTTAGCCACGCTGGCTAGAAAGGGGATTCTGACAGTACAGGAAGTCAGCTAACTGAAACAAGTATAGATTTTTTAGAACAAGAGATAGGAGACCCAAGTATTAAAGGCATAACAGCTCCTAATACACAGTTCTTATAACAGGAACAGGCCTAGGAAATGTACATATACCATCTCATTGAAATCTCACCACAGTCCTATGAAGCAGGTACTACTACCATCACCATTTTACAGATGAATAGATTGTAGCACAAAGAGGTTGAGAAACTTGCCCAAGGATACACAAATAACAAGTAACAAAGCCAGAATTTCAACCCTGTCTGCTCAAGTCTATCTCTTCATTGCTCTTCCACCTGCAAAGAAGATATGGACTATCCACTTATATATCCTTACATATATCTTTTACAGAGAGGTAGAAACCAGAATATTAAAAACCTTTCAGCTAATGCTGGGATGAGTACTACCAACCTCAACCTTTGGGCCTTTCCTTCTACAGGGATGGCAGGCTAATGGCAGGCTAATCCACCGGCCACCCATAATTCTTTCCTCAGTCAGTCAACACAGCCAATCAGGTAGTGGCCAAGGCTTGCAAACCCATCAGTCATTCTGCCTCTTCAGAGACTCTGCAACTCTGCTCTGCTCCCCTCTGTGTAGATTTTTAAAGTTTAACTCTCAAAGCCTATCTTATTTCCCTTATTACCAGGTGCTTGAGTAAAGCCTCTCTGCAACTCCAAGTTATTACCAATAATAAATACATATCCACCAACTTTCAACACTGAAAGTTCAGCTATTTTATACAAAAACATAAATTTACTTAAGTAGATTGCTATGGTTATTCCATTAAAGTTCATTCAAATAATCAGATATTTCATGTCATATTATGTGTACTACTATGTACACCATCTACATACAAAAATATCAAGCTCATACTACCACTCTTGTCCTTCAGTAGCTCAAAATCTAGCAGAGGAAAGTTAAGTTTAAAATTACAAGTGCTCTTAGTAAACAGCTTAATAGCAGTGCAATAATTCAAAAGAGGGGAATATCATGGGATAAAGCTTCAGGATGAATAGGACAAGAGGTAAAGGGGATTAAAATGGGGTAAAAAAAAAAACACACATATCAATGCAAAGAAGTAAAAGAGAAGAGAAAACAGAAGATTCCCAGCCGAGGAAAAGGCAAGCTATTCAAAATTATTAGATTGCAGGGGGCAAGAAGGTCAGACCACTATGGAATTTACAACCTTTGTCATCTCTGATATCAGAAACGGTTATAGTTCTTATTACAAGAGAAATCCTCAGCCAAGAAGGTATATCAAAATTTTAGGGACAGAGTTTTAAAACACCCACACGTGATTCATATTTACCCATCCTTGGGAAGTGAATATTCCCTGCCCTAAGAATCGCCACTGTAGAAGAAGAGAAGGGAACTTTTAACACGAACAACGTGATGAGATTTGGCATCAAGAAAGATTATTTTGATATTATACACTATACATCCCTACTTTGAAATATTATCAAGCTCTAAAAAATAAAATGAGAGGATCTATGTGTTCACGTGGAAGGGTGCTATGATATCCTATTAAGTTAAAAAAAAAAAAAAAGCAAACTGAAGAATAGTAGGTATCACACAAATATTCTGGCACAGGAAGTCCAAATAAGAAAGAGATAAACAGGGTCCAAACCAGAATACAGAGAACGGGTTCCAGAGATAAGCAACAGGGGAAATCATCAAGACCTATTAGATGTAGGGATGAAAGCAAGGAAGATATCTAGAATGCCTTGTTTTTTAAACCCTTGAAGAGATTAAGTAGGTTCCTTATTTATTGTATTAGTTTCTTATCAAATTATTTAGTTAAAACTACCTCTGATCAATTTATCACAAAATCCAAATTAATGATATTTGCAATAATGCATTTTTGACACATGAAGGAGCAAAAGAAAATGAAGAACAGTGGACAAACTGGCAGAAAAACACAGCTTTCCCCCTTCTGGAAAATCTGCATACAAATACTACCATCTAAGGATAGACAATCTAAACCTAAAATCCACATTTGCTCCAATACTGCCTTAGGAATTAATTGTCCTCTCGTGCACCAGCATTTTCAGTATTTCCTCAATTAAATCCAGGATAAGATCTTTCTGCCAAGAATTCTTAACTCTTCAATTCTAATTCTCATCCTCAGTTGTTCAAACTTAACATTTCACTGTATGTAAATTATACTACAGTTGTTTTTTTTTAATCAAAGTATAGTTAATTTACAATGTTGTGTTAGTTTGAAGTGTACAGCAAAGTGATGCAGCTATATATATACATATATATATATATTCTTTTCCATTATAGGTTATTACAAGATATTCAGTATAGTTCCCTGTGGTATACAGTAGGTCTTGTTGCTTACCTATTTTATATATAGTAGGGTGTATATGTTAATCCCAAACTCCTAATTTATCTCTCCCGCCCTTTCACCTTTGGTAACCATAAGTTTGTTTTCTATGTCTGTGAGTCTATTTCTGTTTTGTAAATAAGTTCATTTGTATCATTTTTTTAGATTCGAAAAATGATATACTACAATTTTTAAAAAATGAAATTTAGCTACACATAGCAAGGCAAGCCACTGAGGACCACGGGTCCAAAGGATTGTAATGTGTTCTTTTGGGGAAGGGACAAATAATAGGGATAATATATGACAGTTTCCTGAGAAAATGTCACTAACATTTAATTAATAATGAAATCTCCTCACATTTTACCTGGACCAGGTAATATTTATTACCCCCAATACAAAAACAGTAATTTTTCCAGTCTCTACTTAAACAAGAAAAGCCAAAGAGACTATAAAATACCTACCTAGTTTTTCTTCCCACAATATAATTTTAATTTCTGTGTCTCTGTAAATAGGAGAATAATTAATTAAAAAACATATGGACATGTGGTCTACCCTGTGCCAATAAAACTAAAGGAAAGAACTTTTAGCCTGCGATAAGCCTTTGCTTTCTCTCTGCTAGAACTAAAAGACGTTTGTTTCTGCAGCTGCTGGGGTGGCAGCCATCCTGCAATCATGAAGGAAACCTAAAGACAAACAGAGAGACAGATAAACCAAGCTGGTGACTTGTGCACACACTGTTCAGAGACGAAACCCTGGAGCCACCCCTACCTCTGGAATGTCCAATACGGGAGAAAATAAACTTCATTCTGAAATAAGGCAGATTATTTGGGGCTTCTGCCATTCAAGGTAAAATCACCACAATTTTAACTATTTTTAAATAGTGTCTCCAAAATAAGTACCTATGTGAAAGCTATTTGAAACTAGGAAACAACTCTTCACATTTTATAAACAAATTACAATTTTAGAAGTATAATACAAGCCTTCTCAAATCAATTAAGAATTCAATCACAAAAATACAAATGACCAGCTAACAGGCAAATAAATAATGGGTATAGGCTAGTTTTGCTTGATTGCATAAAACTGTTTACAATACATTTCTCAATAAAGAAAAATTGAATTATAACCCAAGGGTGGCTTAATTTGTACAAATTTTGAATAATGTCACATACATTTCCAAAACAGATGCTCAGAGACTCCACAAGGACACTTGGCTCAATCAGAAGCCAGATTAAAGTTCCATCTGGAGCCTAATGGCTCCATGGTTCCACTACAATTACCCAAGTCACCAAAGTAAGCCTTAATGGTTGTACCTCACAGAGTCTCTTGTAGGTATATATCTTGCCCCCTAAACTAGAAAATCTGGCCCCAAAATAATTTTGTGTGCATACATATACACACATGCAAGATTCAGTAGGCATCCAAATGCTGCTAAATTTTTTCAATGACACTGAACTTATGTGATTTGTCACTGGTTACTCATTAGCATCTTCTGGTTTTGGACACAGTTGCTGGGATATTGTCATCATCTTTGCTTGACATGGGAAGGACAATGTTCACTTCCCCCTATAATCAGCTTGCAAAGTAACTGAGATACCTAGAATAATCTCATGTTTTTCTTTTTCAGATCCTATCACAGGCATCATCTTATCAAATCAGAAAAACTGTGTGAGGCCATTTTATCTCCTAATTTCTATGTCTAGAAGTTGTCACAGAGCCACAGAATTTTAGAGCAGGGACGTACTAGGAAGCATCCAAAGATCAGCATCTAGACCAGTGCCACTCAAAGTATGGTCTGTGGTCCACTGCTGGAGCATGCACTGTTTGTTTAAAACAGTTTATAGCTACCTGACAGAGTAATGAACTTGTACTTCATGTCTTTGGTTTTTTGGTAGGAGCCCAAACTAGCAGGCTGAATTCCACCTGAAAATATGTTTGCTGACCTAGCAAGTTTTCTGTTTTGTTTTAATTTGGATGCCTTTGGACAGAATCCAGGCCCTCTGATTTGCTAAACTGACAAGGTATTTGCATCTGCTATCAGATCAGCCCTAGAAGGCATCTGAGCGTACAATTCATAACAACAGCGTTTCAGAAACTGTGAGTAATACCCCTTCTGTGGGTAATGGAAGCAATTTGGTAAGTTGCATATAGCAGTTTCCCCCCCCCCAATAACCAGGCATTGCATGGCATGACATGGCATGCCATTCATACAAAAAATAGAACACAGGTGGTAGTGTCTGCTTGTGTGGTTTACACACACAAACATATCTGTATATGAGTATGTGTATGTGAGTCCTAGGTTATGATTTAAATTTTCTTACTGTGGTTCATGAACAAAATAACTGCGTGAACAGCACTGTACCAGAGCAACAACTTGATTTTATAGACACAGCAGCTGAGGATGGAGGTCACACCAGCTGGCAGCTCTTCTCTACATTCCTGACTGTGAGTGTGTGCGCACATCAATGTCTGCAAAGCCAATGTCTGCAAAGCCACACATTACAGAAAACATGCCAAAAAACTAACATTTAAATATCCTAAATTAAAATTTTATACTAAAAATTTTTAATACTAAAAGTGAAAAAATTTATGTAAAGCAAGACATATTTGATTAAATAAAATGTTTAAATGGTTCTATGGCTCAAAAATAAAACAAAAAACAAAGCAGTACCTCGACTCAGTAGTTTAAAAATAAATAAAAATACAAATGAAATATAAAAAAAAACCCACCACCAATATGCCAGAAAAGGGTTTATCTTCCTAATATACAATTTAGTACTTAAACATGAGAAAAACACCTGAATAACAGACAACTGATACTAAGGAGAAAATTATAAAATAAATATGAATGGTCAATAGCATTAAAATTGTACACTAAAGCAAGATACTACGTTTCGCCTATAAAATTAGCAAAGATGTTTTCTTTTTAAGTATTAATACCTGCTGTTGATGTGGAAAAAAAAAAGCCTTCTCAAAAATCACTGATGGGAGTGAAACATGTAAATTTTGGCAGTAAGATTCAGAAGCTTTAATAATGTAATTACCCTTTCATCCAGTAACTCTACTTCCAGAGTTTATTCTATGGAAATAGTACAAACATTATCAAATTTTATTTTAAATGCAATATTATTTTTAATAGTGAAAAATTCAAATGACCCATATAGTCATCAGTGGGAACTGGCTAAATAAATTATGGTACGTCCATAGAGCAGAATATTATGCAACTATTAAAAGAGATAATGTAGGGCCTCCCTGGTGGCGCAGTGGTTGAGAGTCCGCCTGCCGATGCAGGGGATACGGGTTCGTGCCCCGGTCTGGGAGGATCCCATATGCCGCGGAGCGGCTGGGCCCGTGAGCCATGGCCGCTGGGCCTGCGCATCCGGAGCCTGTGCTCCGCAACGGGAGAGGCCACAACAGTGAGAGGCCTGCATACCGCAAAAAAAAAAAAAAAAAAAAAAAAAAGAGATAATGTAGATTTGTAATTCCTGCCCATAATATACTGTTAAATGAAAAATAGTAATAGGTGTATAAGAGCATATATTTATATTTTTAAAAAGTTAAACACATTTAATCCCTCTTTACTTATAATAACCCAATATTTTTTAGAATAGAAGACAAGTTGCATTTTTACACAGAATTTTCTAACATGACCATTTTCTTTAAACAAGAAATAACCAAAATCATCACAAAGAAAAAAAAATAAAGAAGAAATGAAGGGAAGGAGGGAGAGAAGGACAGGAGAAAAAAGAAGCAGGCAGACAGGCAGGCAACCAGAACTAAATGTAGGAAAACCCAATATAAAGCTAAGCGATCCAGAGCCACTGATCTTCTGAAAGGACTCCAAACCTAGCAGGAACTAAAGAAAAAGAAGTTTTTGGCAAGGAAAAAGCAGCCCCAAGCATTCAACAGTAGTATTCAAAGCGGGCATTAGCCACAGACCCCATCACTACCCTGCGGGCACATTGTGAAAGTGAAGGCACGACTCATAAAAGGCCTGCCTTTTTATCCAGGAACTGACCAGAAAAAGGCAAGAGTAACGGGCCCCCTTGTGAGCTAGTGAGAACATTAACAGCAGCCCTGGCTCAAGGCCAAGAGTCAGCAGAAATGACTGGCTACAGACCCTGGGCCACAGAGGAAGCTGCAGTGCAGACAAGGAAGATAAAATCAACTCCTCTTGAGAGGGGGAAGGAGGTTGGAGTACTGGATCTTGTTCTCCTCCTAAAAGGACCCTTACGAGTACTGTGCAGACGTGGAGGTTCATCTCCAGCCGTCTGGCCCACCAACTGCAGGGGACAAGCACCTGCCAAGTAGTTCAGCCGCAAGTCCCACCGTCTCTTTCTACACGACTACATAACTCAATAAAAATAATATGAAGTACTATTCCATTTCACAAAGATCTCAAACAATTTAAAAATTAGAATGTAAAACCTCAACTACCCTTAATACTCACATTCTTAAAATAATTAATTTTCCAAGGCTACTGCTTTTCTCTATTATAAAGACATACATATAAAATACGGGCAGTCCCTAACTGGGCAACAAGACCAAAGACATTTCCCTGAACACTGCTAGATGAATGTTTTTCCTTCACTGAGACATGTTGATCAAAATGTCAAAGAACTCAGTATTCTCTTCATAAAAGAATAATCTCTAACAAAGTAAAGGGCTATCAAATATTCATATAGATGTGTGAAACACTTCAGTCATACAGCTTTCCCTCCTAACACCATCCATAATCTATAATGTGGGGCAGGGCTGGGGGTGTGGGAGGAGGTGTCGAATTTGAATCATGGAATACTTACTTTGGAAGGCAGGACATGCCATGGATGCCATGACACATACAGGTCTTAGGGCAGGATAAGAATTCTGGCAATCCACAGGTGTATGAGTAATGGACTCAAAGACATCTTTCTCTTGGGAGGGCTCCATTTCAAATTTAAGAATGCCAGAAGTCTCAAAGACAAGTTCTTATTTCAAAATTTTTCCAGGAAATAGCCTTGCATGCCACCCCTCAAAAAAAAAGACAAAAGTTCTACAATTTAGCTAAAAAGAAGTCATTATGACATATGTGAAAACGGAAAATCCAACCACGATTTAAAACACTGATTGTGTGTTAAAAATCATTTCTAAATATTAACCAATCAACTCATCACAAATTTAAAATATAATCCACTATTTCTAATTCACAAGTGTTATTTTTCAAAATATTTCATTTAACAAATATTCACTAATCAACAGTAACAGAAAAATAAGAAACTTTGGACAGTCTTCCTGATTCTACCACCTATTACTTATGTGCCGCTAAGAAAATCATGCATTACATCTCCTCCTAAATAAAATGATGGTTTTTAGATATAGCAAATACAGTATGTAAAGAAATGTATAAATACTCTTCTTACAATCAGGCTGAATACCCAACACCATTTTTGACAAAGCAACACTATTCGCTTGCATGAATAAAGTTAAATTTTTACAAGAGAATTACAGATGCTAATGGCATTGACACAAATTCTTTTTGCTTCTTTTAAACACTGGCAAAGGCTGCAGAAAGAGAGAGATTTGCTCATCCAGAAAAAATGATTTCTAGTAAGACACCACTCCAAACAAAGCAAACACACTGAAGAACAACAACAAAACAATGCATTGGCCAAGGCTAAAATAACAGAACAATACCACTGTACCAGGCAGGGCTCTTGATTATAAACAACAGACACATTCTGGTTAATCTAAGTCAAAAAGGAGTTTATTGGCTGGGTACTGAGTAGCTCAAAACTTTAAGCCATGGTTGGAGAATCAGGCTTGCACAGGAACCAAGGAAGGCAGTTCACAAAGTCCTGCCCCACAGCCTAGAATGAAGCCCGAAACGTATGTTACCGCATCAAGTCACTGGACAGGAAGGAGCATCTCATCGGCAGCTCTTACATCTCATGCCCATGATCTTTCTAGGTGCAGCTCTCAAGCATGCAGGAGGGCAACGTAGAAGGCTTTAAGCTTCTTTAGTCAAGAGAGGTGAGGGTCAGCCTCCTACCTAAACTGGAAAGGGGGTTAGGTAACGCCCCAGGCAGCTGAAACCATACGTGTCCTCTACTAAGATCAAGCTCTGATAGTGGACACACCTGAAGTGCCTTTACTTTGACACAGGGTCTTGCTCTAATCTATAAAAGTTCACAAATTGAAAGTTCATAAAAATTAGTTCAAATCTCTTTATTAGATTTGCTTGTTACAATTTCCAGTCTATTTTCAAGGCAAAGGCAAAAATTTACTCTTTCTAAAGTGGTTCCATCAACCAATACAAGACTGAGTAATTTAGATGGGGTCTAGCAAGTTTCTTAATGCACTATAAGTATTGCCTCTTGCTTTATATTCTATCCGTCTGCTAATTTGGTTTCTTGCTTGCCTTTTTTGCTGCAGCTGTGCACCGGGTTAACCGTTTCAATGGTTTTCCTACAATAACCCACAAATTTTTTCCTGATCAGTGTGCTGTATGATTGGTTCTTTGTTCCTAAGATAATTATTTTACATTTGTCTACACTGAACTGCATTTGCCATCTGCTGGCCCAATCACCTAAACAATCCAAATCTTTTTGAATCTGATTGCATTGTTCCTCATTATTTCCTCTAGCTCCAATTTTAGGATCATCTGCAAACTCTGAGATCTTTTCTTTAAAGCTTGGACACATTTTATTTTAATATAGAGGGTTTTTTTTTTTTCAAGTGACCCTTTAGACACTCCAGCTGAAATCTTCTTCTAACTTGAAAAGTTTCCATAAAGCTTACCCAAGGATACCTTCCACTTACACAGTCAAAGCGCTGCTAGAAACAAAGCTAACTAGAACCCATTCTATTTCATCTTTCCTTATAGTGCCATGCTTTAAAAAGTGTCTCTCTTCTAAGTTCTTCACTTCCAAGTATAAGTATTTTGAAGAAATGCAAACATTGCTTTTTAATATGTAAATGCACAGTAATTTTTCTGTAATAACTTTCCTAAAGTACACATGGCAAAGTTTTCAACAACTTCCTGCACGTTAAGACATTTAAGTTACTCATTCAAAAAATATTTGCACACACATTAGTTATGAGCATTAGGTACACTGCAGTCTCAAAACCTTGGTTCAATTATTTATGTCCCAAAACTTCAGTTTCCTACTGACAAGAAGATAACTTCTAAAGACCTAATCACCTCTAGCAGTATGAATTACCTTTTATCTAAAGACTACCATACTAGAGCTACCATATGTAAAATTTTTCTACTTCAAATTTCCCATGCTCCTCTTAATTATAAACCTTCCAATAAGTTAGTATTTCTTTTGCAGTTTTTAATACTTTAATATTGTGTATAGAAACCAATTTAGCACAATTTACCCTTCAAATTAAATTTACTTGACAAATCTGAACATAGTATATCTTCATTAATTAATTATGACGTAAGGGATCAGGTACATCTTTAGATCTAGGAAGAATTACTAGCTCCATAATCTTGAGTGACTTCTTAGTGACTTTCCACAAAAGCCTTATCTGTATAGCCCATTAAACTTAAAAAAAAAACTTACAAAATTGCATGATATATATGCTGCCGTTCTGCTATTTCAAGTGGTAGATGCAGGAGACAAACTGAATTTAAGATTTATTGTCATTTATTCATTCAACAGCCAGTGAATGTTATGAGAATATAAAGATAAATGTAAGATAGCGCTTGCCCTCCAGAAGTCTGGGTAGGATATAAGTAGCTACAAGGTATCACAATAGAGGTGGAACCACATGAAGTTTGGAAGAATTTACTTCCAGCTACTGGATGAGAACCTTTGTGAAGGGGATACACTTGAACTCTGTCAAATATTATGATGGCTTTTAAAAATAAATATACTAAACTATGAATAATATCACAGAAAAGATGAATATAAAATGCTAAGCAGTCAAAGTGAAATAGAAAAAAAAAAAGATGACCTCAAAAAAGGAAAGGGTTGGGGCTTCCCTGGTGGCGCAGTGGTTGAGAGTCCATCTGCCGATGCAAAGGACACGGGTTCGTGCCCCGATCCAGGAAGATCCCACATGCAGTGGAGTGGCTGGGCCCGTGAGCCATGGCCGCTGAGCCTGCGCGTCCGGAGCCTGTGCTCCGCAACGGTAGAGGCCACAACAGTGAGAGGCCTGCGTACCGCAAAAAAAAAAAAAAAAAAGGAAAGGGTTTGCTAGTTATTTCTGTGGGGCGGGATCGTGTGTGTTTTTTATTTTTCTGTAATTCTCTGCAATTTTCTGTAACATTGTTCTTATATTAAATTTTTAAAGCCATACTTTGAACAATAATTGAACACTATTAAAGGAAATGCTGTGTAAGTCAAAACACGAACTTATAAGAGAAAAATTAAGTAACAAGTTTTTTTTATATATAAAATAATTTATAAAGGATCTAAAGGACACATTCACAATTTATTAAGCCCTTCTTTTTGAAAGAACTATTGATTTTGGATGGAATGTCTTTCCTTATAAGGCAGGCCTGAAAATCCATTAAGAAAAATTATTTTGAAATGGTGAATTTGCAGCTAACAATTATTAGGTTATGACTTTAGTCTAGGTTTGTGAAAGAACACTCTAATAACTGATTAGCCTGAATTTTTTTTAAACGCTTATGAAGTGACAATAAGTTGCCTCCAGGGATATTTTATTTATATTTTAAGTAACATAAAAGCATTTAATAAAACTATAACAGACAACCACTGACTTTTATTTCAGTCTCCCATTCACTAAAACTTTGCCATTGGAGTAATACCCCATATAAATAAAGGCCTTTGACTAACTGCACTGAGTTGCATTAAAAGTCACAACATTCCACATATTATTTAAATCTACGTATAATCCAGTAAAGGCATTCCAGTGAAAACCTACATGTTCTTAAATCTCCACATGATTCATAGCACAGGAAAAGAAACGAGTGTGAATAGGGAAAGGAGAGAGTAAAAGGATTTGTTACCTGAGGCACAACACTAAGAGAGTTTCAATAAACATTTACATATTTTAATACCAGTTTAGCTTTTCAAGATTCTAGTTTGACTTTTTTATTCTTTGATTTTATGCCATATGCTATAGACTGTATTTAAATTAGTAGCAACCCATGATAACTTGAAATCCAAGCCCAACTAAAACTCATTTGAGTTATATCGAACTATATAGGATTACTGAAATAATGAGTAATTATGTTTCATCTAGGCTGTTAATCTCCATAAAGGATGAAATTGACTGATACTATCCTGTTAATACTCTTTCATAGACTCTTTTTTTTGGCTACGTTGGATCTTCGTTGCTGCGCTCAGGCTTAGTTGCGGCGAGCTGGGGCTCCTCTTCGTTGCGGTGCGTGGGCTTCTCATTGCGGTGGCTTCTCTTGTTGCGGAGCATGGGCTCTAGGCGCACGGGCTCAGTAGTTGTGGCTCACGGGCCCTAGAGCACAGGCTCAGTAGTTGTGGCAAACGGGCTTAGTTGCTCCACGGCATGTAGGATCTTCCCGGGCCAGGGGTCAAACCCGTGTCCCTGCATTGGCAGGCGGATTCTTAACCACTGCGCCACCAGGGAAGTCCCTTTCGGAGACTGTTAATAGTTTTCAACTGAATGAAGTTAGAAAGCAAACCTCCTGGTCAAAACAAATTCAACCAAAGGCAATAAGAAAAGGTTACAAACTGCCTTTCACACGCCACATCCAGTGGGCAAACAATGTATCCTGAATAAATTGTGAAGATTTAAAAATCGGGACTTTTCACATAAAAATCTAGATTTTCTCTCAAAAAAAAAGAATCACTAGATCTAGGGACTCTTGGCCCTCTTCTGGAAAAGCTCACCAGTTGTGTGGGTTCCCACCAACCTACTTTCTTCCTCACTTTCTATTGCTCACTAAACAACAGACTATAGGAACTAGGGTTTGTAGCCTATAAATAGAGTGCAGAGGCAGTGGGATCTTGATTCAAATCCCAGCTCCTCCACCTCCAAGCTGCTTAACTCAGGACAAGTGGTTTAACCTCTTTAAGGTTCAATTTCTCCATCACAACAAAGCATATAATAATGTTTAACTATCAGGGGTTAAAAGTGAAATAATGTATATGATACCAAACACAAAACTAAATGTTCAATAAATGATAGTTAGTATTGCACTATTTGGATTGAAATTCTAAACCTAATTAAGATTTATCATAAACACTACCTTCCTAGATTCTACAGACACTAAAGGAAAAGTGAAATCACTATTGCCTTAGCATTCTATAAGATCCTTTGTAAAATAAAGATAAGCACAGTAAATACCTCATAGGGTGGTTGTATTAAAGTATACGTAAAATGCTTAGAATGGTATATGGCACATACAAAGCTCTAGAGAAGAATTAGTCGTAACTAACAGGAGTAGTAGCTGTCCTCAGAGAGCAGGCACACGTGAGTTTAATAACTGCGAGGGGAACTAAGGGAGTAAAAATGTGACTGAATGAATACAAGACAGTTACCAAGATTCCTTCTTTGTGCACAGTCTTAAGAGTCCCCTCAAAAGTCCCATATTTTTATGTTAAAGCTGAAAATCTCAGTGAAAATGAAGTTACTCTGATGTATAAACAAACTTCATGTTCTGGGCTTGAACATAAATAATTATTAAACTCTGATGGGAACAAAAGAATTGACCATAATTCCAAGCGTGAAGCATGCACATTATACGATGTTCATAACTTATTTCTGAAGGAGTTTTATTAGAGTAGCCCTATTTCATGAATGCTAGAATCAGACCAATCTAGGCTAAGCTTCCTTGCTAGTTCTTTTATGCCTCCAAGGATCTCAGCAGCTGAGTGCAGGACCAGTACAAAGAAGAAACTGACTGTTTTTTAGGCCTACTAGTTTCAAAGCCTCAGCCATTAAAAACAAAGAATGGTGAAAAAGGGGCTGGTCAAACGGCAGCAGTGGTTCTCTGTTAAATGGTATCATATCAAAACGATGATTTGATCTTTAGCATACTAATCATCTCAGTAGAAGTAGTTTTTAATTAGTCTGGGAATAATAAAGAAGCTCAATTCTTCAAATATTTAATTTAACAAAAGATAAAGACAGTATCCCCTGGCTAAAGTGCTACGTAAGTTCCAGGTTCCCTGCCACATCTAGAAATCCTTTCACAGCACTCAAAACAATGAGAAAAAGCAACAAAATTGACTTTAAAAAGAGTAATTTCCTTTCCAACCTAAATAAACTTTACACAAACTTGCCTCTGATCCTGGATTAAACAAGCTGCACTGCCAGCATCAGGGGAGGTTGTGAGGAGATCTAGCAGGTGCTGCAGTTTATCACAAAACCGTCTAAAATAATTGGAAGTGACAACCAGCACTACCACAAATGATTTATTAGTCTTTCACTCAGCTTTTCAGCTTCCTCGGGGCCAGAATAAATAATTTACCAACTCTGTATCTTCCAATCATTAATTCTTCCCTATGCATCCAAACTACATTTAACTCTGCTGGGTTCGGTGGAATAAAACACACAATAGGAATATTTTTCCAGATACAGAATTATCTGACCTTATGAAAAGGCAAATTTGTCAATCAAGATGTACAATCGAGATGTAGAAGAATTTCAGGGCTCAAAGTCAGCAAATGCAGATGAGTTGGTGGGAATAAAATCAAGTGAAGAGGAAACGAAAGATGAGGAAAGGTTTCAGTGACTGCGGACAGCAAACCTAAGCAGACACCTAGCACGCTGACACCAGAGACTTTCAACCACGATGAGAGTCAATTCATTGACTACTTACCATCTCCCCTAAAACTCCCCTAAGTTACAGAAAATATGCAGTCCTCCCTCAAGAAAAGGTCGAAACTTTAAAACGTGAACACATAGGAATTTTTTTCACGCAAAACAGACTTTATAATACAGGGCAAGATGAGGCAGCTTCTTTAAAACATTTTAGTAACTATTTTGAATGAGTTCAGGAGACAATTACATACACCCTGAAATTCAAAAAAGGAAATACAGGCAATTTTATCAAAGAAATAAATACTCCAAAAATTTCTGAGAGTGACTTTAAAAGGTATGTCCATTAATTATGTAGAAAAACCACACAGAAAGCCAAAAAAATTACATCTTAAATCCATTTCTGGGGCCTCCCTGGTGGCGCAGTGGTTGAGAGTCTGCCTGCCAATGCAGGGGACATGGGTTCGAGCCCTGGTCTGGGAAGATCCCACATGCAGAGCAACCAGGCCCGTGAGCCACAATTACTGAGCCTGCACGTCTGGAGCCTGTGCTCCGCAACAAGAGAGGCTGCGATAGTGAGAGGCCCACGCACCGCGATGAAGAGTGGCCCCCACTTGCCACAACTAGAGAAAGCCCTTGCACAGAAATGAAGACCCAACACAGCCATAAATAAATAAAAATTAAAAAAAAAAAAATCCATTTCTGATGTAAGCTAGTCTTTGTCTCATTAAATCAGCATCTATGATTAAAAGAGAGATCATTTTTGGTACATAATGTATTACACTGTTAGAGCAGCATCTGTTTATTGTACAGCATAAACATTTTTCAGCTTTGTGAAACTACTGATACACAAGAAGTGATGCGGACCTAGCAATTTATTTAATCTTTTTTTATTCCAAGAAGAAGTACTTTCAGTGAAAGGGTTAATAACATTAATATTCTAATATCTGGCATTCTATGAGGCATATCAAGCTGCTGGGCACACAGTCAAAGAATTTCATAGAGTGACAGCTTTCTCTTCAATGGTTTGAGAGTACATCACAATTCAAATCTTAAGTGTGTAATATAGGGCTAAGTATACTTCTAAATATATGACTTCCACCAAAATATGAAATGCTCTAAAATAAGTCCGGCTAATGAAAATTATAATATAAATATGAATCCAAATAATGTAATTTAGATGATAAAAGGTTCGAATAATCTCTTAAAAATTCCAAAATGTTCACAAATAAGAGAGTACCATTTTCAAGACTCAATACTTCACTGTCATTAACTGAAACAATTACATAACAACCTGGGCACAAAAGCAAATTGTTTACATCAAGTCAAACCACGTCGTACTTATGCACAGACCCAGTGCACTTGTTGCTATGGCAGAATAAACCCCCAGAGAGCATAGGTCCTAGCCTCCCACAGGTGAAAATAAAAACAAAAATGGTAAACCTGGAAAATGTAACAAAGGCATATTTTTCAAGCAAATATCAAAAAAAAGATAGAGATGTTATTTTTTTCATATGGGTCGAAGAGAATAGGAGGATGTTTTTTTTAAAAAAGCAGCAGGACAAGGCTGTCTGCAGGCTTCTTTGCAATTGGCTTTAAATGTCAGAGGAACTTCAGCAAGAAAAGATAAAGCAATGCACACTCTAGTGGCACCAAATGGCCTGAGGATGCCGCCTAATGCCAGCACCTGGACACAGTGGCCTAAAAGTTGATGGCAGCTTGTCCCACGTGCTGCAAACCGTGAGCCCGGCAGAGCCACAGGGATATTCTGTGGGAAAAGTCTGGGCAAAGTAACCTGACCCTTAAATGCCCATCCAAAGACAGACCCAAACTGTGGTACTGGTGTTGTCCTATTAACGAACAATTAAAATTAATAAACCAGATGTAAAATCAAAAGCAAGGGATAGCTCAGAAACAATGTTGGGTAAAAAAGATAAAAAGGCAAACTGCATAAAGACTAACAGAATATTTCAGTTTAGTAAGAACACTCAATGAACACATGAATGTAGGTATAGTCTAAAAACACGGACAGAAAGGACATAAACCAATTCCAGGGTGATGGTTATCTCTGGGAAAGGGAGGACTTTAAAATGTTTTTTGAAAATATATACAGCAAATGTCAATATACAAATTCTGCATGGTAAATACAAGGTTGCCTGTTCTATTCATCCTCTGTACTTTTGTGAATACTTGAACGATTTCTTAAATATTTTAAATCTAAGCCATGTTGTACATAATTTTCTTCCTAAAAATTAAAGCAATTTCACAGTATTTTTACCTGAAACATGAGGGTCTACCTTTTTCAAAATCATTGCTTTGGTTGGTCTCCATATTCAAAAATTTTTATATTCCAATCTAAAAAAACTAAAAATTCTACCCTCTTTTCATAAATGATTTGGCTTAGTAACAACTTCAAATCATTAGTTCTCAGGAGACTCCACGGTTTATTTCAGACTTGAACTGAGGGATTCCACCACACAGACCTCCTAAATGAAGTTTAAAACATTCTTCCCTGGCCTCTGAATAACTAGTTTCATCATTTGTTGTAGAGCAAACAGGCTGAAGGACCTGACTCTACTCCTGGGCTCTAACTTCCCAGTGGGAGCCTATCAATTCATTAGTGAATATGTTCCTTCTCATTTTCTCTGTTTATGTGAGGTATTAAACTTATGTTTAAAAAAAAATTCCTAGTAAGTCTTTAGATGTATGTAACGAAACCTTACTCTAAAGAAATCAGGACCACAGTGACAAGCTTTCTATCTTGTATTAAAATTATCTGTAGTCAAATTTAAGTTCAGCCTCATTTCTTTATAGGCCTTTGGAAATTTGACAGGTCATCTACAACTAAATAGAAACAAGATGCCTCCCATTTACAATCATATTTGTACACGAAAACAAAAGTTTAATACACTTTTTGTCACCATGAAGGAAATATCAAAGATACTGTTAATAGTCACCAAAACTGATCAATATTCTCTCAAAGTAGCAACCATCTGATTTAAAGAATTACTGGCTTGTTATCTTAAACAAGAAATTATGTTCAACTTATACTGATGTTTTCTATCTGAAGCGTGTCATGCAATATTGTAATTTATCTCATAAATCTACTAGAGTGTGATCAAGTTCTATCAACTCTGATTGGCATAAATTTGAAACAATGAAGCAATCACATCTGTTAAGCAGTTTTAGCTTGCTAGACAACATTTTTAAAGTTTATAGAATAACATAATTATATTTTTTCTCCATAAGACCTTCCTGTAGCTGATTTCAGCTTTTTCATAAAGTTTTGTATGTGTACTGGGTTCAGTGGGATACAGAACAAAAGATAAGAAAAGGAGATGGAAGAAGTGTGGGAGATGGATTGACAGAGATGGTTTAAGTATGAATTTCAAACACTCAGAAAAATATTTTAACAAAATTCCAAATGAACTACAAGGTGTCAAGATAGGGGAAAATAAGTTCCTTTGAATAAAAAGTATATAGTATATCTAACTTTATCCTGAAACTACTCCTTAAAAATATGAATGTTGAATTTAAATGAAAATACATGGGCATAAAACAAAGAATTCAAACCATGCTTTATGAAACAAAACACTATTGTACAGCAAAATTTACCACCTACCTTTTTTGGTGCAAAATTCCTAATTTTTGAAACTTAAATGATTATTATGAAAACATTATAATAGTATGTATATAAGTTAATAGGTGAAAAACACAATATTCCAGAAGTAATTCTATGTAATTTTAAAGACATTTCAAATTAGCAAATGAACTCAAGGATGAAAATGATTAGGCCCTAAAGATATACGGGGTGTACAGGCTAAAATGACAGAAATATTAAAAATAAAATTTAGGACACTGTTGAGTAACTTCATCAAGTTATTGATCCTATTGCTTTATATCATCATGACTAAGATGTGACTTAAGAGGATGTGAACATTCTACTAAATGTTAGCTAATAATAGCTAAATTATTATTATAAATCCCATCTGGGCCATTCATTGACAGTTAATCATATACAATGTTGAGACATTTCTCATCCTATTGAACTTTGTACTTGCCACTCCTTACATGCATACATCTTCACTCCAAAGTGATACCTCTTCGACCTCCCTTCATACCAACCAGGGCCTTGTACGTACTCAGTACATATTTGCTGATTGATTTATTTTAACTTATATGAAAACATGACTCATGAGTCAAACAGTTAAGATTAAAACAATTTTATTCCCTACCATTAAAGTTGAAAGAAATTAATAAAACAAAACAATATTACGATCAAAGGAAAACTTCCCAGAAAGAGACAATAGGTAATTCTGATGGTGGAAAGTGAACTCAAGACAGTGACAGAGGTCTTTTAATGAAATCTTGTGCTAATTCAGATGTTTTCCTTTTGTCTGTGGATATGGCAGGCTTTCACAAAACAAGTATATCTTATTTTCTTAGAATTTTTCAATTTGGAATTACTGGAATGCTTTGCTAACCAATAACAAAACTTTTTTCTCCATTCTTGCTTCTTTTCTATGATTTTGTTGTACTCTCCTTAATATATAAAACTATCCACTAGTCATCTATTTTCTTGTATCCTGTAGATTAATTTCTAATTAAATACATAAAGAAATTGAAGCTCTCATGACTACTCTGTAATTTAGCTTCAATATAAAGACATTTTTTGATTACCGCAGGATACTAACAATACTAATATTTTATTCAAAAAAAGTAAATCTCCATTGTTTTATTTTTTAATCTATCAAACATTCACTGAATAGGATTAAAGTAAGAAATAATTATAATTCTTCTGATAAAACGTATTGTTGCTACCTATTATCAACCTCATTTCTGTATTTTATGTTTTCATTCAAGAAACATTATGCTTTGCACATAGGCACTGGTAAAAATAAGACAATTCGTGTTTTTATTACAAAGATAAGCAATGAACTAATTATTACAACATGGTATAATATGTGTTCTACAAAGGTTTGTGGAAGGTGAGGAGATATCACTGAGGAATCAGGGAAAGCTTTCAAGAGCTACATCCTGCAAGTTGAGTAAGCCAGAAAAAGAGGTACGGAGTGAATAGCACATAAAAAGATAGACTGGGGCTTCCCTGATAGTGCAGTGGTTAAGCGTCTGCCTGCCGATGCGGGGAGACGGGTTCGTGCCCCGGTCTGGGAAGATCCCACATGCTGCGGAGTGACTGGGCCCATGAGCCATGGCTGCTGAGCCTGCGCGTCCGGAGCCTGTGCTCCGCAATTGGAGAGGCCACAACAGTGAGAGGCCCGCATACCGAAAAAAAAAAAAAAAATCACAAAAAAAGATAGACTGAACAAAGATTAACTACATGCCACGTGGGTTTATTTTCTCCTTCCCCAAACCCCAAAAAGATCTCAGATTTTTGGAAAATAAATGATTTATCAAAGGAAGTAACTCATAAAAGAACGTATAAAAGACACTGAGGAAAAGGCAAACCATTTTGCCCACAGTCCAGGAACATTCAATCTCACACATCCCACCTCTACTACCCTGGTGTAGAAAAATGGAAACTACAAGATATGGAAACACAGACTTAGCTAACAAACAAACAGGGGGAAGAAAATAACTTCCTCAAACTGAAGGACTTGCTTCCAGAATGAAGGAGTCCCCAGAAAATCCAGCATAAACAATGAACAAAATCCACTCCAAGGCACATCATCATAAAAATTCAGAGACAAAGATTCTAAAAGTTTCCATAATTATAAAAACAAGTCATGTACAGCAGAAAACAATGCAGAAGGGGGAAAAAAGGCAAGGAACCTCTCAGTAGCAAAACTGAATGCTGTGAAACAAAGTCTTCAAAATTCTAAAAGAAAATTATGCTGCAACGTAAAATTCTATACCCAACCAAACTACTAATCATGTCTGACAGTAAAATAAAGACACTTCAACCCTCCCTAAGATCTTTTTCATATAATGAGGAAGTTAAACCAGAAAAAAAGACGATGAGTTGGGATTCACATATAAGGAAAAGAGAAAAGCTATCCAACCTCCAAGGATATCAAATCTGTGACTTTCTTCTAGAACACATGAGAACACCACAGCATAACTCTGAATGAAAATGGCAGTAGCAGTTAAACAAATAGGAAATAATACCAGAGGAAGCAATGAGAAGCAAGTATTCTTATATTATACACCTACTACACTTCAACTAAAAAAAAAAAAAGGAGCAAGTATTCCTTGAGCAAAGATGCCATTGAGATTAGAGGGAACCCCCATGACAATGGCTCTTAGTCTTCAGATGACAGTCCCTACATTACACCAGGATCAAATGACTGCCAACTGTTGCACATTCATCTCTCAAGTTATGCTCACATGCACTATAAACAGTGTCACTTTGAAGATAAGCAAAACCATATTATACAAAACTGCATGTACACACACACACACACACACACACACACACACACACTTTCATCCAAGATAGTGTTTAACTGTATTACTTTATAATTAGGCTTCACTTAAAAAGCCAACAATAAAATGAGTGTGTAGGGCTTCCCTGGCGGTGCAGTGGTTGAGAGTCCGCACTTCCACTGCAGGGGGCGCAGGTTCAATCCCTGGTTGGAGAACTAACATCCCACATGCAGTGTGGTGAAGCCAAAAAATAAAATAAAATAAAATAAATTCTAAACCATGTTATTAATTAAAAAGTAATTTATAATGAAATATTTATTTCATTACATAAACGTTTAGACATAACTACTTAAGAAGAGCAAATAAAACAGTCACATATTTGCATCTATATATAATAAATAAGTTTGGATCTAAGAGGAAAAAGATCACAAGTCATTCTCTATAAGTACCAAAAAAATGAAACAGGAGAGGTATAAGAGAACCCTAGAATAAAAATTAGTATTGAGATAAGTGATTACAGATAAAAATTAAATTGAATATGAAAGAGAAAGATAGAAATAAGCTTAAATGAAATAAAGATTAAAATGTCAAGACAAATTACATACTGTTGAAACAGAGAAAATTATGAAATGTGGTTATTAGTACAACTGACCTGGGTCTTATTTCTAAGTGTAGTGTCAAAATAATTACCTATACTAAGGTTGTTACACTGCGGTTACAACCTATCCCAGAAAACCTACCACACTGTCAAGGAATTAAGTCTCTAGTAGTTTAAAATACTACAATAAAGACTATACCCCCCCAAAATATTGCCAGTGGAGTGGGTAAAGAAATTTAAGAAGTTACAGAGAATTTGTATAATAGATTGCTTATTGGAGATGGTACCAGAGTAATAGCGGTACAACATAAAAATATAACATAAAAATAAATCATTTTAAAATATATCTTTAACAATGCATTTATTATCATTCTAAAACAAAATTTTAATATTTAGGATGGCAATCATGAAATATCTTAAACAATCCTCATTAACTAATAAAATTCAATTAATTTAATTTAGATCCATTAATTTAAAATTTAGTTTGTTATTAAAAGAGTCTTAAATATCCTGTTACATATTTGCAACCAGTGTAACAGAGCTTCCAGTAAACTGCATTGCTGAACTGAAAACTTTTCACCTAAATACCTAGTTAGAAATGCTATAAATCAGGAAGTGGAAGAATGTGTGAAGTAAGTACAATTTTGAGAGAATTTCTTTATTCTACTTAAGATTCCCCTCAACACAAACTTCCCCTAAAGTATCAGATTGCTCATGTACCATCTTACAAACAACTATCAGTAATATTACATACTGAAGTATTACCGCTTTATCTTTGAAGAGAGTTTAAGCAAGCAGACATTCAAAAGTTATGTGGTTCTCAGGACAATTTTCTGTAGTCTGAGACTGTCCCACGCACTGCAGGACACCTAGCATCCCTGATCCCCACCCATCAAATGCCAGAAACACTCCTTATAATTATTGTGACCAGCTAAAGTACTCCTCCTTAATTTCCCAAATTCCCCTCATAGGGCTTTACCACCCTTGTTTGGAAATCATACTCTAGAAGTCTTATAGAAAGAAGCATGCTATGGTGTGGAACTATATGAAAAAATGTGTTTCAAAAACAGAAAGAAACACTTTTATCAATTATACTAAAAATTATAACTTGCAGTTTTATCCTCTTCCAAACATTCTTTCTTCAGCCTATATTTTTTGGTATTGTGTACTGAGGCTAACTTAAAAAGATTTGTTAACCACTCTAGAACAGATGTATATTCTCTTTATATGTTTTTTAATAGAAAGCTTTCCTATATATGACCTTTTCAATACTCCAACTTTTACTTAGCTGAATTAAAGTCAAAAGTAGAATCTAATCAATAGATTGTACATGTATAGGCATGCCATGCTTCTATAATTTCATTTGTGTGATTTTATTTTCTGTTTTTGTTGTTGCTGTGTGGTTTGGGTTTAGTGTTTCATTGAGCAGCATCAATACTAAGGTGGTCAACACTAAGACACTGCGTTTAGTCAGGGCAGCATTCAGTATTATTAAAGACTGTTATGTGTCAGTATTACCTAGTGCCCTAAGAAATCCATGCAGTACAAGACTCCCCTTTTTTACTCTGCAAACTCTAAATTTAGTAAGGTTCTATTTAATTAGTACAGGATTCAAATACACTTTCATGCCAAATTTTGCAATCACACGGGAGGTAGGGGAAAGATATTTCAAACACTTACATGGGAACAACCTTAGGTTGCTGTCTTAAAATATCAGTGCAGGATGCAAACTACTTCACAGACTATCCACAAAACGGATGAGGTGTGAAAGAAATTCTGTGCTTAACGTGACCTTTGGCTATACTTTTACTTGTCACAATTAAAAAGGAGGTACTCTCAGAGCCAACACATAAGCTATGTTATTACTCTTACAATTATAGTAGTATTTTGCCAAGTGCTTCATATACTGTGACAAACTCGAGGCAAAATATACAAAAGCTCTTACCTTTGTTACAAGGCCTAACAGGCCTTACTGAACAAAAAGAGTGCTGATATTATACATATGTATGGATAAAAGCTACTGCATAAGAATTTTTCTTTTTAATGTACATTCAAATACATATATGCCAGTGTGGTTACCTAGTTCAACTTAAAAAGTCATCTATTCTCTAAATGCAAAAAAACTTGATATTTAAATTTAATACCTAATTGTGACTTTCTTAAATACATGTCGAGAAGGAATTAAAAAGAAAACTATACAAAAACTAAAAACCTTTAAGCAACTCTCTTCTACAGATTCCTATTTTCCCACACAGAATTTCACCAAGGAAAAAGTTGTTTTCAAAAATGCTTTGGCAAACTGCCAACTTATCAATATAAATGACATGTAACATGATTTTTTAAGAAAAAAAAACTACTGGATCATCTAACATAAAATTATAAATTCTGAACATATAACAAATAGAATTAGTTTTCCGTACAATGTCAAATATACCATTTATCAAAAGATTTACAAAGCAAAACAAGTGTTAAAAATCCTGTAATGTATGATATGAAGAAAAACTTTATAACTATATACTATATTATGACCAACTTTGCCATACTCATCTTTCTGTTCCCAATAGTAATACCTCCTCTTTATTTTCACCTTGAAAATAGGTTCCAAAAGCTGTAAAACATCAGAGTCACCCTTTATAAAAGTCATAAACACAAACTGCCTAGGTTGGCTAACAAAAACACATAAATACTTGCCATAAAAGAAGTTTGTTTTATCATAAAATATTTTTTAAAATATTGCATGTGAATTAAGATTGCTCTTAAATATGCATTATATACACTGTTAGGGACTACTCAATAGGAATCTGAGATGTTACTAGGGTGACCAGAGGTCCCAATTGGCCCAGGATGGTACTAGTTTACGCCTTTTGTCCTGGCATTCATACAGATGCAATTATTTATGGCACTCACACCAACATCACCCAAGATTTGACCTAACAGAGCCCTGGAAATGGCCTTGGGCCTAAGAGTCAAAAGAAGTGATCTGAGCGTTAGACATCCACCAGGCAAACATTCAATCTCCCTGAGGCACAAATTCTTCTTCTGTATTTAATTCGGATCCACTATACAGGATTATAAGAAGAATCAAATCAGAAAATTCAAGAAGCTCAAGTACTACCTACTGTTTAAAAAAGATAACCAAACGAAACACAAACTGAATATACTTAGCAAGTTAAGTCTATCAGAGATATAAATAACTACAGTCTCTATAAACAAATAAACAAATGAAAACAACTCAGGTGAAAAACTACATTACAGAATTGTAATGTAGCATAATTACATTACAGATTTGTAATGTAATACAACAAATAAAACTACATAAAACTACATTAAAACAACAATAAAACTACATTACAGAATTGTAATGGGCTAAGAAGGACCTTTGGGAGTCAGACTAAATGAGTCCCAATTGCAGCGCCATCACTTACTGTCAGCTGTGTGGCAATGAGCAAGTTACTAAGTCTCTGTTTCTTCATTCATAAAATGAAGATAATAACTGTACTTCTCTCACTGGAAAGAGTAACAAATAATCCACGTAAAAGATGATGTGAGCACTGTGCCTGCACATAATAAGTGCTCAGTAAATGCTAGCTACTATTATGACAATCTCCATCAACATCTCTTTTCAAAAACAAGTCCTAAGAAATTATTCAGGAGACAATTTCACATATGTGTGCATGTGTGTGTGTGCACATATGTGTATCTGTATCTTCCAATTAAAGATCACTTGGATGACACAGCTACATGTTACAGTGTGGGCTGGGTATATTACACAACTAGTATAGGAGATCTTATTCAACATTGGAGAAGGCAGCTTTTTCCTCTGAAAGAAGTCCACAGTGGCATCCTGAAGCACACTTTAAAATAAAATTCCATATCTAACAATATCTGTGGTTGTTCCTCTAGAGAACAGAAGAGTCACAGACATGTACAATAAACACATTTTTAAATCCATGTATATAAATCAAATGAAACCGCTTCCTTTAAGGCAAGCATATGAAGATACTAAAGCAATATCCCAATTAAACATTCATATAGTCAATATTTCAAAATAAGAAATTTGGGTTTACATATGCACAGTTTAAAATTCTATAGTGAGGGCTTCCCTGGTGGCGCAGTGGTTGAGAGTCCGCCTGCCGATGCAGGGGACACAGGTTTGTGCCCTGGTCAGGGAAGATCCCACATGCCGCGGAGCGGCTGGGCCTGTGAGCCATGGCCGCTGAGCCTGCGCGTCCGGAGCCTATGCTCCGTAACGGGAGAGGCCACAACAGTGAGAGGCCCGCGTACAGCAAAAAAAAAAAAAAATTCTATAGTGAAACCTGTCTACAGAGATCATTTTCCCTATATTTCAACAGCATATACTTCAACTTGAAATGTACAATGCTGCTTCTCTCTGAAATGTTAAAACTGTAAAGTACACAGTAATTCACTGCAAGCAAACACAGGAGAAAGACTATGTTGTACATATGATACCCTTTAACCCAAACAATTACTTTAACTTATTCATTAAACCCATTCAAAAAGAGAACACTAATAACTTGTGCTACCTTACGAAACAGAGTCAGAACTAAGAAGAAATATTTTATTTGGTTAAAAATAGAAACTTCACATAAGAGAATTATTAGGTAAAGACATAGAAATTATAGCTGGCATTTATAAAAGACCCTTGTACATTTTTAGCTCATTAAAATAAAGTGGTATAAAACTTTCCATAAGAGATATGGTATAAAATAAGTATGTCACTAAGACTGATATAAAAATCTATATAAACGTCATGCTGTTTTCCAAATACACATATAACAGGTATTTAAAAAAACAAAGGGCTACATCAGTCAAATTTATATCTCAAGAATCCAAATCTAAGTTGGACTTCATTTCTCTGAGCTTTCCTAAAAATGTTCCAGTAGTAAAATAGTTTTGCCACTAAAATAAAATAACTAAGACTCCATTATCTATTCTATAGCAAGTAAGAAATACCGACCTGCCCTTTAGAGATACCAAGGATAATGGGACTGAGGTTTATATGTTCTGTCTCAGTTTACAGGCTATAGGCTATATCATTAATTTGTAAGTGACTCTACAATAAGTATGCACACAGCAAACAAATATTCTATCACGGGTAACCCTAAACAGGTAAATTTAGAGCTAAACAAAGCATAACTGAAATTTTATCACTACCATAAATTACTTTAAAAAAAAATCCCTGGGCATTGCAATGCCTTTTGCCTTAGAGCTAATACTTTAATTTTAAAGAACCACAAAGAAAAAAATCAAAACTAGTCAGTAACAATGCAGCAACTAAAAGCAATAAACTCAAAATTAAGTTATAAATAATTTAAAGCATGTCATGAAGATGTATTAATAATTCATCAGATAAATAATTTACTAAATAATCAAATAAATAAATAATGAAATACATAAATAAATCAGCAAATAAATAATTCTGCAAAATAACCTAAACAATAAGTCACCCAAACAAATCACAAACCTACAAAACTACAATGATTCTTTGGATTCTGATAGTTTTAAATAAGCAAATGTACATAAACTAGATCAATCCTTGCTAGAATTAGAAATATTTTTCAATGCTATTTGTAAAATCCTCATCTCAGTACATAAGAATACATTTTCAATTTTTAAAAGACTGCATAGGATTAGTTCTTATAAATTATTAACATGATTATAATATATCCTCTTCTATATTTTCCATATAATAACTCTGCCTAACATATTTTCCCCCAAACAACTGGATACTTAAAATATTCTTAATTTACAGTTCTTTTTCAAAGCAATACTTACAGTACAATAGTGCTACAGTCTTTCTGATAGCTTTCCTATCTTCACCAAGTCTCTGGAAATTTTCTGCAAGGGACAGAACAGTTAGAATAACGTTAATTATTATAGACAGCATTTCATTCACTGGTGAACAATGCTTTATAACTCTACAAAGTAGCAATGGGAAGTGGAGGTTATTAGTTGTGAACTTTGTCAAGTTTTTAGAAGTCTTAAGTGGACTAAGCACAAGCTGATAGAGGCCTGGCTTCCTCTAATGGAGCTGTTACAATTGGAGGGATTTCAGATGTGAAGACAAAAACTTCGAAGGTCAAAGCGACTGGCTGACATCTAATGCTATCAACAATGTGAGAAGCTCACAGTCCTTGAGAGAACACAGGAGATCACTTAACTGTTACAATGTGAATGCGGTGACAACCTAATGGGAGCACCACAAAGAGACAAAACACTGATCTCATAAATCAGTCTTCATTTAACATTTATTTCAGGTTTTTATCCACCCACAGTATAGTACTCTTGAAGTTCATAAATAGCAGATCCTAAACTGTGATAGCCTTTCCCACAGAAATAAGAACTTTGTAATGAGTGTTTGACACTTTCAAGGGAATAAATCCAAACAGTATAGCACAACATCTGAAAAGAAGGAAACTAAAATTAAAATATTTTGATAATCTAGCTCAATGAATTCTCAAAGCAACTTAGGTAATATTTTACCTATTTCACAATCAAGGAAAATGAGGCTCAGCAAGAGTCTGTATGCTGCCTGCGGTCCCCAAGGGGCAGGAAGATTCTAACTTTTTCTACAGCACTTCATGCGAAGGGCCACTGAACTACAGGCTCCTTCAATTTGAGCCCACCTTAAAAATACAGCAAATCCTAAAGCTTCGAAAACTGGTTAGAGCAATGGTTTTCAACTGGGGGTGATTTGCCTCCCAAGGGACATTTGACAATGTCTGGAAACATTTCTGGTTGTCACAACCAGAGAGTATTACTGGCATCTAGTAGGTAGAGATCAGGGATGCTGCTAAACATCCTACAATGCACAGGATAGTCTCCCACAACAAAAAATTATCTGCCCTAAAATGTTAATAGTGCTGAGGGTGGGAAACTCTGGGTTAGCATAAAAGGTCTTTCAGGGCTGTGCAGATTTGCTTTTATAAAATAATACACATTTGGTTCAGGGATATAAAGTCTTTTTTTATGTGTGTGGAACACCCTGGATAAAAATGTGTATACTGTGGAGAACAGGTGTATGGGAACTCTTTGTACTTTCTGCTCAATTTTTCTATAAACCTAAAACTTCTCAAAAAACAGTCTAGTAACTTTTTAAATGTGTATCCTTCACTTCTTTCACTAAAGTTATGAATAACTGTCTTAGAATCAGTACCCCCCAAAATACGTCTAAAGTTATAAATAAAAAAACGTTTTAATTTCATTTGTCAAAATTCTTCCAATAAAGTTAATGAGAGCATTAAAAGTCACATTTATGAGCTAACTCTGTCTAAATGACTAGCCAAGATATCTAATAAATATTACAAATTCATAGGGCTTTAAGAGATTATTTTGATACACTACAATTAATGATCTTCAATAGTTAGGAATTTCTTTTGCCTAAAAGCTGTCATACATTTTCTGAAATAGTTGTGATAATTATTAAAATCATTTGAGAACAAAATTCGGCAATATAATTATCAAAGAACTCCAGAAAATACATATCAAGTATTTCCCTTTCAATACCAATTGATCTCTCTCCAGTCTCAAAGTAGATTTTGGTTTTCAACATGGATCTAGAATCTACCATGACACAATGCATGTTTCCTTATATTGGACCCATCACATTACTGCACAGAGCATCAAAAAATGGCATCCTTTATCAGCTAGGGTTAGGTCATATCCTTCCCAAGACAAAAAATTTTTTTAATAATTATAATGACTTAAGAGGAAAAAAACAAAGGGAGAGAATTTCTCCCATGTAAATGTCTAGAAGTAGACAATCAAAGGCTGATGTGGCTGCTTCAAATATTAGGAATCCAAGTTCCTTCCATCTTTTTGCTCTACCATATACTGTTCTATTAAAAGTCACCTCACACTCCAAGAAGGCTATGGGGAGCAGCAAGAAGGAAGGGGAAGAAAGGCCCATCTCACTCTCTTCTAATGCTCATATTTCAGCTTACAGCTTAGCAACCATAACCTAGTCCTTTGGTCACACCTAACCACTTGAGGGGATAGGAAACTCAGTCTCCAAATTTGGTAATACTGCCCACATATAAAATTGGGATTCTTTTTATTAAGGAAGACAGGGAGAACGATTTTGTGGAGCGAATTATGAGAGGCAGACTATGGTGGAGGTAACAACTCTTCAAAGAAAATGGGAGACGTACTCAAAATTTTCATTAGAGTGGTTCACTGGGAGATTAGGATTGACATATATACACTACCATGTGTAAAAAAGACAGCTAATGGGAACGTGCTATAAAGCACAGGAAGCTCAGCTCTGTGATGACCTAGATGGGTGGGGTGGGGGTGTGGGTGGGAGGGAGGTCCAAGAGGGAGGGAATATTTATATCTATACATATAGCTGATTCACTTCATTGTACAGCAGAAACTAACACAACATTGTAAAGCAATTATACTCCAATAAAAAACTTTTTTAAAAAAAGACCTGGAAAAAAAAACCTATGTGTATATGTATGCTCATGTGTATATGTGTGTGTATATATATTTATGGAAGAAAATCTAAATGTTTCATAATAGGTGTATGGTTAAATAAATTTGGGGATAATCTCAGAACAGAATGCTATGTAGACACTAAATATCACTTCAAAAAATTTTTACACCTGGTGGCACAGTGGTTGAGAGTCCGCCTGCCGATGCAGGGGACACGGGTTCGTGCCCCGGTCTGGGAAGATCCTACATGCCACGGAGCGGCTGGGCCTGTGAGCCATGGCCGCTGAGGCTGCGCGTCCGGAGCCTGGGCTCCGCAATGGGAGAGGCCACAACAGTGAGAGGCCCGCAAAACACACACACACAAAAAAAAAAAAAAAAAAAAAAAATTTTTACAGATATGGAAGAATGTTCATAATATTATATGAAAAAGAATAGGCTATAACACATTTCATATAAAATAATCCCTATTTTAAATAAATATACATACTTACAAACATATACATATACACAAAGTATACACTGATATCTATATACAGGCACATTTTATATCTATATCTAGAGAGAAACTGAGACCATATAAAAATCAAGAGAACAGAATTAAATGATAATAGTGGTTTAGGCTTTGGGAAGCAACTTTCATTGCTTTCTAATTCTTCTACAATGAAAACATATTATGCTTATGATTTTTTTCATGAAGATTTTGGCCTAGATGAGGAAAAGCACCCTTATAAAGGTAATTAGATTCAAGCTTTAATTTATTTTGTTACTTGGAACTTGGTGATAATTTTAAAACGGGGGGGTGGATGTATAGCTGCGCTGTATCTTTCCCAACTGGGGCAAAATATACATGCTCCTCCTGAGTTGATAGTAAGAAGCTAACCTCTCTATGCCCAACTTGTTTTCAACTTACTAACATTCACATATCACATTTATCAGCTTTACACAACTCACTCCTAACCATCCATCATTCCTAACAATTTACCCTGACATATTTATTACCTTGCTCATCTCATTCTGTAGAACTAATCATTCGTACTTCATGCTTCTACAAATCCTTCCATTTTCTATATTTCTGACTCTATTTTTCTTAATGCTACTCTACTGCACATTTTCCTGGTTACTTATATAATGGATCTATCTAACAGAAATTACATCTTTCTTATATCTTTGTAGCTATCTTGCATTGTCTTGAATTTTCCAGAGTTATTACTGAGTATACACACTATTGTTACATTGGTATTAATTCTATTATCTGCAAGTCTCAACGTTACCAATAGTAAAGTCTCAATTTAGAATGCCTCAAAGTTCTCCACATTTTCTAGAATGATTCAATTTCCTAAACCCCCATTACTACCATATAAAAAAGTGAGAAAATAAGGAAAAAGCAAGAAATTGATATATTTAAAACTACTAACAAGTATATGGGGTTGACCAAAATTGCAAACAAATAAAAAGGTAAAATACATGGTCCCCACCCCCTAGAACGTGAGGGAAATAAGAAAGACACAGACACAAATACACAAACACACACACACAGAGGGCGGTGAGGGAGAGAGAGAAAGAAATTCACAACCAAATGTAATAGGGACAAGTGTACAATCCAGACAATATGTACTACAGAAAATCCAGAAGGTAAAAGCCACAGGCAGGAATCATCAAAGAAGGCTCTTCAACTGAGGCCAAGTTCATATAGAGCTAGAACGGTGGTGGATATGGTGCCCCCAAAGGACATTTGGCAACATCTGGAAACACTTTTAACTGTTAGAAAATGGGAGGTATATCTGTACCTGGTGAGTAGAGGCCAGGGAAGCTGCTAACATCCTACAATGCACAAGATAGTCCCCCACAAAAATGAATTATCCAGCCCAAAATGTCAACAGTGCTAGAAGCAGCGGCTGGAGTCAAAAGGAGAGATAGCATTTAAACAGGATAGAATGACACGAGTGAAAGAATGGCAGCTACAACACACGATGTCTTTAATAAACCATAATATCACCAGTGAAGGAACAAGGGGAAACCAAGGAGAAAACATAACTGGGTATAGATTGTAATGGGTCTATACAAGAAGTCTGATGGACCAAAGAGATAAAATAGTTTAACAAAAATACAAGAGAGCACAGGCAAAAACAGCAGCATACTTCATAAGACTAAACTGTAGACAGATGGGGATACTGATTTCCAGCAATATGGCAGACTAGATACCTTGATACTACTAGATACAACTTTTTAAAGTTAGTGGGAAAATCTGTTTTAATGAATTGCTTAGCTAGCAAGAAAGTACCATATCCACATAAGCTATAAACACAATGAAAGTAGAATAAGCAAACCTAGGAAACCAGCTTTCATTCTGAGAGTATGTACCTAAAACTGCTGAAACTGATCTTACATCTTAATGTCTACACGAGGCTCAGGAGATGGACCCTAAAAAGTCTATCAAAAGCACCATCCCGGGCTTCCCTGGTGGCACAGTGGTTGAGAGTCCGCCTGCTGATGCAGGGGACACGGGTTCGTGCCCCGGTCCGAGAAGATCCCACATGCCGCGGAGCAGCTGGGCCCGTGAGCCATGGCTGTTGAGCCTGTGCATCCGGAGCCTGTGCTCCACAATGGGAGAGGCCACAACAGTGAGAGGCCCACATACCACACACACACACAAAAAGCACCATCCCTAACTGCTGGCAACCACTAATCTATGTGCCATCTCTATAATTTTGTCATTTCAAGCATGTTTTATCAATTCTCTTGACACTGTAATCACAAAGGGGAAACTTCACAAAGGTTCTCAGACTAAATTCACACCACTTGCATAATCCAATAAATCTCATGTGAAGATCTATTTAAAGTGCTCTTAAACTGTCAGTATCCCTAGTCACCTGGGGGAAGCATAGGTAAATTCTCAGTGAAAGAAAATAACTTCAATCCAGGCCTCAAAGAATCCAACAACTTTCCAAAAATCTCTACTCAATTAAAAGAAAAAAATCACAAAACAGACACAATGAATGAGGGCCAACATAAACAAGAGATGGCAGAATTAGAGTACACATATTTCAATTATTGGAAAGATTATACAATAAGAATGTTTCAAGTAATAGAAACGCTGAAAATATGTGTGTGAATTAAATAAAACCTCAAGAAATAAAAAACATAGGTAAAATTTTTAATTCAGTGTAAAAGTTTAAACAGTAGAGTCAGTACAGAGAATTAGTAAATGGAAAGACTTTTAAAACCTATCTAAAATGCAGTTCAGAAAGACAAAGAAAGAAAATAAAATATGTAAGAGAAGTTAAGAGATACAAAGAATAGAATAAGAAGGTCTAACAAAATATAAACTTTTTTTTAATATATACTTTTGAAACTATCTGATGAAGGACCATTTTTAAAATGGCCGATCTACTGCAGACAAAAACTTCTATAAAATACAGTAAACGTGAATTTCTTTTTGAAAAAATCATGTGCTTAGATGTCATGATATCAAGTTGCTATTAAAATCTTCTAAATGTTTACTTTGAATTTGTCTTGGTTCATTACAGACCAATAACATCAGTTTGCAGACCAGTACTGACCTGAGGACCACACTTTGAGCAGCAACAATCTAAAACACAAACAGATCGAAATTAGAAAAGAATACAAAAGACAATAGAGAGTGTAGATGATATTCAAATAGATGATGGTTGAAAATTTTCCATACTAAATGAAGATGCAGATGGACAATCCAAGATGCAAGAAAAAAACAACAGAAAGTAAAGATACAGGTAAACACCTGGATAACTCCTTATCAGTGTAAAGGCTACACCCACCACAATCACTGCAACACAATTCCAAACCAGCATTTTCTATCATTTTTTTTAAAATCTAAGAACTCAAGCTCTAGATGTACTCTAAATAAACAAAAATAGAGACAAGTGGACTTAGTAAAGAAAGTTAGACACCAAGTTTCAAGAGCTACTGATTTCCTCTCAGTGGAAACACTCTGTCCATACTGCCCAAATGGTATCTAGTTTATTAGTTATTTTTAATGTGTAACTGTATGAAAAAAAATCCCAAACTTTTATTAGCAGAGACTGAATATATTTTCAATTGTATTGAAATGAACAGGATTCCAATTCCATTAACTGTTCCTTTCAATGGGAAGTGAGCTACATAATACTTCAGCATACTTTACCTATTAAATCCTCTAATCATGACAGATTCTTTTATTTCTAAATGCAGTTCATTTAAAAGACCCTGCTCAGACATCTAGCAGAAATCAAACATAAATTCACACCTACTTGGCAAAACAGAAATTATGGCATCACGCCTCCTGAGAAAGAATCATAACTAACATCTGTATAAACGTTTGGTCACTTTTCAAATATTTGACACACGTCTATTTGAAGCATCACAATACCCTTATGGGTTTTATAGAACAGATAATAATAATGGCTAAAAGCTTAGAAAGTGAAAGAACATGGATGGTGAACAGCATCAAAAATATACAAGAGGGGCTTCCCTGGTGGCGCAGTGGTTGAGAGTCCGCCTGCCGATGCAGGGGACACGGGTTCGTGCCCCGGTCTGGGAGGATCCCACATGCCGCGGAGCGGTTGGGCCCGTGAGCCATGGCCGTTGGGCCTGCGCGTCCGGAGCCTGTGCTCCGCAACGGGAGAGGCCACAGCAGTGAGAGGCCCGCATACAGGAAAAAAAAAAAAATATATATATATATATATATATACAAGAAAAAATATGTAAATTGAATGCAACAATACAAAAAGATATCCAAAATCCAATCAACGGCTGCCTCTTACCATCAGTCCCCATCACATGAAACTGAAAGGACAATCATTACTCATACATAGCAAATAAACTAAATGAAATGATGTATTAATCTATTTGATTCAGTGCCACCAAATTCAAACAATTTAGCAAGACATTTAACTGCTTATTGGATCTGAATAAGATTCACATGGTGCTACCTCTATGGGCTATGAGAAACGAATTTAAATAGAAAAGAGCTGGGCTGAGTGATTAAAGCTTGATCAGGTAAAAGTGATAAAGGCTGAGCAAGGCAAAAATTGTCATCCATACTTAACCATGAATAATCAAAAGTTCAAGCCATTTTGAAAATCTCAGGGGCAAGGTGCAAATAAGAAATTCTTCCCCTGGAGCTTCCCTGGTGGAGCAGTGGTTAAGAATCTGCCTGCAAATGCAGGGGACACTGGTTCGAGCCCTGGTCCGGGAAGATCCCACATGCCGCGGAGCAACTAAGTCCGTGCGCCACAACTACTGAGCCTGTGCTCTAGAGCCCGTGAACCACAACTGCTGAGCCCGCACACCACAACTACTGAAGCCTGCACGCCTAGAGCTCATGCTCCGCAACAAGGGAAGCCACCGTAATGAGAAGCCCGCGCACCGCAACAGAGTGGCCCCCACTAGCCGCAACTAGAGAAAGCCCACGCGCAGCAACGAAGACCCAACACAGCCAAAAATATAAATAAATAAATAACTTTAAAAAACAAACATCCTTCTGCCCATCCTCATTCACTATGTCTGCTGACCTTAAATTTGAAAGAATATCTCTGGACCATCCTTTAGGAAAAAAAAGAAAAAGAAATTCTTCCCCAAACTATTCCACAGCTATATTGATTCAAAGTTAATGCATGAGCAGATAAAAGACACAAGATATTTTAACTTGGTAATTCACAATAAAAATGGATTTAAGCTGGAAATTTACAGTGAAGTTTATTTTTTTAAATGCATTATTTCAGCCAGACACAAATATCAGGCTATGAGAATATTTAGCCTTATAATTTAAATTTTTGACAGCTCACACCAAGTTTAACCAACCACTAATCTGTTCCAATATAAAGAAGAAAAATTAAATATCCCACAGTGACTTTTGAGTTTTTATTTAAAGTTATTCATAACCACATTTGTTTGTATTCTCCTTAGCTGCTTCAAGTCTTCTTTGTGGAGAGAACAAAAGCAGGTTTTAAAAACATACCTACATACATACACACATCCGTGTATAGAAAATGCTCCCATAATTGTAAGCTTTTCACTGGTACTTCCTGATCTCTACTTAAAACATGAAAGTGAGTAAGTAAGCAAATTTTCAAGTAAGATAACACTAAAAATTAATGCACTTTCTTTAAGAATATATTTTTAAGTAAAGGCAAACTACAAAGATTTTTTATTTCATCCATAAAAACAAGTCACAAGCCAAAATTCATTATCATAAACATTTGCAAATAGCTAAAATTGGGAGGAAATAAAGGCTAGCAATTTACTTCTATATCTGTCAAAAGAGGACTTGAGCTTACTGCAGGGAAACGCTAATGACTGAAATAACTGATACTTAGAGATTAACATCCAAAGTCACAGAATCACAAATTTTCCCACTGAAATCCCCCTAATAAGTACCCTAATAGAAATGACCTCCCAATGGAGATTTGGGAATGGAACCCAAAATTGTTAACAATAACCATTAATTTTCTTTGGCACTGAGTATTATTTTTAAATAATTGTGTTAATTCTTTCCCATTACACAATATCCCACTAAAATTCAACTTGAAAAGAACGCACCATGTTTATACTACTTCTTCACATATCCAGCACTACAAAGGGGACAAAGGATCTTACCCTTCTGCTCAAACCAGAACCTCATACCTTTGTTAGAGGAGCACATATTTTATATCTGAAGGAAAGCTAATTCTAATAAGTTTCTAGGTTTAATCAGCTACTATTTTCCATGAGCACTGAATCCACCAAAGAATCAACTCTACCTTTACACACACACACAAACAAACACACATACACTATTAGTAAGCTGCTCTTTTAAAGCTTTTTGGATTATATCAAACTAAAAAGCTTCTGCACAGTGAAGGAAACCATCATAAAAATGAAAAGGCAACCTATCGAATGGGAGGAGATATTTCCAAATCATATTTCTGATAAGGGGATAATACCTAAAATATATAAAGAACTCATATAACAAAAACAAACAACCTGGGGAATTCCCTGGCGGTCCAGTGGTTAGGATTCCAAGTTTCCACAGTGGGGGGCACAGGTTTGATCCCTGGTCGGGTGATTAAGATGCCACATGCTGCGTGGCAAGGCCAAAAAAACAAAAAGCAAAAACAGAAAAAAACAACCCGATTAACAAACGGGCAAAGGATCTGAATAGACATTTTTCTGAAGAAGACATATAGATGGCCAACAGGTGTGTGAAAAGGTTCAACATCACTGATTATTAGAGAAACGCAAACCAAAAGCTCAATGAGCTATCACCTCACACCTGTTACAATGTCTATTATCAAAAAAATAATAAATGTTGGAGAGGATGTGGAGAAAAGGAAACCCTCATACACTGTGGGACTATAAACTGGTGCAGCCACTATGGAAAACAGTATGTAGTTTCCTCAAAAAATTAAGAATAGAACTACCATATGAGCCAGCTATTTCTTTTCTGGGTATTTATCTGAAGAACAAGAAAACACTAATTCAGAAAGATATGTGAACCCCTATGTTCACTGCAGCATTTTTTACAACAGCCAAGATATGAAAACAACCTAAATGTCCATCTACAGATGAATGGATAAAGAAGATGTCTCTCTCTCTCTCACACACACACACACACACACACACACACACACACACACACACACACACACACTGGAATACTACTCAGCCATAAAAAATAATGAAATCCTGCCATTTGAGACAACATGGATGGACCTTAAGAGTATTGTGCTAAGTGAAATAAGTCAGAGGGAAAAAGACAAATGCCGTATGATTTTACTCATATGTGGAATCTTAAAAAAAGAAGTTAACAAAATAAAACAACAAACTCATGCATACAAAGATGAGTGGTTACCAGAAGGCGGTTGGGGGTGAGCAAAATAAACGAAGAAAGTCAAACAGATGGTGATGGATGGTAAACCAGACTTGCAGTAGTGACCACTTTGTGGTGTATACAGATGTTGAATTACAATGCTGTACACCTGAAACCTACATAATAAAAAAAACTTTTTAACCAACATTTATTTCTTGAATACGCATCCTTAAAATGTATTACATATTATATTGTAGAAAAATAATGGGTAACCATGTGACAGACCAACTCTTTTTCAGCAATTAAGGAATAACTCTAGAAATAAATTGCAAGTATTAGCAAGAAAATCAAATGGAGATAGTTCATGCCTTGTTTTCACCTAATTATGAAAAATATCTAGAAAGGTTATATGACTTATTTCAAATTCTATATAGTTAGGAGTCATAACTTCATAATTATACATTTGAGCTTAAATTATCTTAAATTAAATATTCTGAATTAAAATTATCTTTATGATTTTTATAATTAAGCTATTCTTATAATTTGTATAAAATCCTTTAACAAAAAAATTAGATCTAATCTAAAATTTTAAGAACTTCACTTTTTTAAATAAAGTCATTAATTTTCAGTCACCTTTTCATTGGATTGACATTTACATTTAAAGAGATAGAGATTATTATTTTTGCAACTAAGTCCTCTTTAACAAAGGTAAATAAAAATCATTAACTAAGGGTTATTTTCAGTTTTTAAATTTAAATTACTCAGTTTTCTAAACTTTGGAATAATTTTTGGTAAATGCTTTTTGTCTAAAAATTATGAACTTCTATATAATTATAAATGCAGTTTCAATCTAAGTTATTTAATTTGACATAATTTAAATTCAAAGATATCATGAATAGTTATTATAACTTATAATTACACTGTATTTGAGACACTTATTTTTATAACACTTTATGAAAAAAATTATAGGCCACGCACTATCTCCACTTTGTTTTACTGCCAATGTATTTTATCACATATGCAAATTGATCCTTGTGTTCTGAAAAGAATATACTGGCTATGACATTATATCCATTTTCTCTCTTCAATAACATTTATTCAAATTTTTATAGTTAAGTATAACTTACTCAGAAAATGTTAGTTAAGATTTTTTTTTATCTTTTTTTTGGCTGTGCCGAGGCACGCAGGATCTTAGTTCCTGGACCAGGGATCAAATCCATGCCCCCTTCAGTGGAAGCACAGAGTCCTAACCACTGGACTGCCAGGGAATTCAGTTAAGATTTTAAAGTACATTTTATGGGTAAAGTTCCTAAAATCGCTCAGACACCTAAATTCAATTTCTTGGATAGTTACTGAAAAGATTAAACTACTATAATCAAATACTTTTACAACAATTAAAAAAAAATGCAACGAAATGTCTAAATAGGAGAAATATTTCATGTTCCTGCTCAAGGCCCAATTATTTCTATATATTTTAATACACAAAAATCAGGTAAAACAAAATAAACAGTTGTTGGGAGTTCTTTATGATGATGATAATTTTGTGAATTAAGCACAAACAGTGCTTAATGGTAGTCAATACGTCTTCTCCATAACTATACAAATAAACTAAATAAACAATGAATACATAAAAATAGTTACACTTCTCTCCATAAAAGGCCAAGTTTACTTCAAAATTATGATGCTTGGTTCACATTTCTTCAAGCTTTCAAGATCAAACAAAGAGCTTTAAATAACTCACTTGAAGTATTTTAATTGATGTCATCACTTATAGAAGGTTCGTAACTCTTGCACTTCTAAATTGCTGGTCTCTAAGTATAAAACTAGGCTAGAGATATACTTTGGACAGTAACGATGGGAAAAATATCTATTACCAAACTCCCTATCTGTAAAAGAATCTATTGAGCAAACTGATTCTGAAACTGGAATCAGAATGAAGCAAGATGGTGGACTATACATTCTAGCCTCCCCATCCCATAACAAATCCACAGAAATTAGACTGGATTTTGTAGTTCCTGATTTCCAGCGCCCTGAAAAGATCAACTGTAGTTCCTGCTCATCAGTTCTATGAGATACCTTTGTTGTCTTTTTTTTTTTAACTGAGGCATAACTGACATATATTAGTTTCAAGTGTACAACATAATGACTCAAAATTTGTATATACCAGGAAACAATCAACACAACAAGTCTAGTTAACATCATCACTGTAAAGTTACAGAATTCTTTTTCTCGTGTTGACAATTTTTAAGATTTACTCTCTTATCAACTTTCAAATATGCAATACGGTATTATTAACTACAGTTGCCATGCTGTAATTTACATCCCCATGACTTGTTTACTTTATAACTAGATGTTTGTCCCTTTTGACTCCCTTCACCCATTTTGCCCACCCTCACCTCTGGCAAAAACCAGTATGTTCTCTGTATCTATAAGACTGTCTTATGAGTCCACATGTAAGTGAGATCATACAGTATTTGTCTTTCTCTGTCTGATTTATTTCACTTCATGTGATATTTCACTGTAGTTTTGATTTGCATGTCCCTGATTATTAATGATATTGAGTATCTTTTCATGTACCTGTTGGCCAACTGTATGTCTTCTTTAGGAAAATGTCTATTCAGATCCTCTGTCCATTTTTTAATCAGGTTGTTTGTTGCTGTTGTTGTAGGAATTCTTTACGTATTCTAGATATCATTCCCTTATCAGAATTATCATTTGGAAATATATCCTCCCTTTCGGTAGGTTGCCCTTTCATTCTGTTGATGGCTTCCCTCACTATACAGAAGCGTTCTAGTTTGATGTAGTCCCACTTGTTTATTTTTGCTTTTGTTGCCTTTGCTTTTGGTGTGAAATCCAAAAAATCATTGCCAATACTGATGTTAAGGAGTTTACCACCTATGTTTTCTTCAGGTCTTACATTCAAGCCTTTAATCCACCCTTTGTTGCTTTTTATTAAAAATTCTCCTTGGAGCTAAGCAATCTCGTATAGATTTCTATTATCGGCATCCAGAGAACCTTGTCTAAGACAGCTGCACACTAAAATGATAATGATTCCACTGATAATGATTCCAAGCAAAACCAGACTAGAAAACCAGAAAGTAGACCAAAACCTAAGAATAATACCAGAAAGACAGAAAACAAAAAGACAGAAAATAAAATAATTGAACTTTTAAAAAGAAGAATCTAGTACAATTGCTGCAAAATACAAGTGTTTCTCTGAGAGTGGTCCAAATACAGTTATTTGATATTTGAAGCTAGAGGGAATCTGAAGGCTATAACAGCATGAATAAAAACATGCAGGCAGGCTACCTCGCCACCCCTCATCCCCACGCCCCAAGGCTTAGCAGCCAGTAAGAGAGGTATCTGTTCCCCCATAAAAGGAATAGTGAGAATGGGCCTTGGTTAAAACCAACTGTAGAGGCCTGGTGCCCAAGCTAAAGAATATGTACCTCAACACTTTATCATTAAAGTTTCCAAGGAACTGTGTAAAAATGATCAAATTAATGTTTTAGGAAGATTAATCCTGTATCAGTTAAGAACGATAAACTAAGTAGAAGGAAGAATACAGACAGGAAAGTCAGGTGGGAGACCGTGCAGGCATGTAAGGGCCTGAAATCCAGCTGGAGACCCTATAAACAGAAAACACAGATTAACCTAGATATAATTGATAAGAATAGATAGAAGTTGAATGATGATGTTACAAGAGAGAAAAAGAGAAAGACTGCTTCACTCATTAATCTGTTCAGAAAATACTTATTATAAGCCTTGTTTATTACTATATCACTAGTACTTAATATTATTAAATTCATCTGAGGATAAAGAAGTCAAAAGGAACCCTAAGACTTTGGGTCTGAGAAGGTAGCATGAGGCAAATAAAGAGAGAAGTCTGGAGAGAACAATGTTTTTTAAAAGACATGATTATTTCAGTCTTAGAAATGTGGGTTTTATTTTTAAGTAAAAATGAAAGTATTTTTATACCAAATTTATAAAAGTTCTTAACTTTGTATTATGAAGTATTTGCTATTTGTAAAAGAATACACATAATACATATTATAAAGCACAATAACAAAATAGGTATAATAAATTCATCTCTGAACCTAAGAAGTAAAATATTACCAATTTCTTTAAGCTCCCGGTGTGTTCCTCCCCTATTCCAACCTTCCGCCCCACGTCCTACATAGGAAATCACTATCCTATGTTTTTCTTTAATCATACACTTACTCTTTCTTAACATTTTTATCCTATTATTTATGCATAATTAAACAATATGTTGTTTAATTTTAATTTGTTTTGAAGTCTCCCATTAAAAACAGTATCATACTATGTGTATTTTTCTATGAAGAAACACTAAATATTTTTTCACTAAATATTGTCTCTAAGACAAGCGTGTGGCTGTAAGTCACTCATTTGCAATACTATACAACACTTCAATGTATGAATATGCTACAACTTATTCACCCTTTCTACCACCAATGTACATCTGAGTATTTCCAGGTTTTTGCTGTTACAAATGATGCTTCTACAAAACAATCTGAACATGTCTCCTGGTGCACACATCCAAGAGGTTTTCTAACATAACCAGGAGAACTGTGTCACAAGTTACTTGCATGTTCAGTTTCACAGATAATGCTACATTATTTTTACTTCATTATTTGCAAAGACAAGTTATTTAAATGAGAAAGCCAGAACCAGGAATTTCCTGGCAGTCCAGTGGTTAGGACTCCCCACTTTCACAGCCAAGGATCCAGGTTCGATCCCTGGTCAAGGAGCTAAGACCCCCACAAGCCATATGGCGTGGCCAAAGGAAAAAAAAAAAAAAAACAAAGCCAGTACCAAGGAACATAAACAATGTAAAATGCATGCTTAATTAAATCTGAATCACAGGTAAGTACTCAAATCCACATTAAAAATAATCATCACCATTCTGTCACTGTCCAGCATCACAGGTTAAAATTATATAAGCATCTCATAGGAAACTGTCTCCTTCCTCCCTTCTCTTTTCTCAGTAGACATTCTCATATCAATGTGCCACTGTCTTAGACAAGGTTCTCTGGGTGCCAACAAGAGAAACCTATACAAAGGTACTTAGCCCCACATGAAAACTCACATTAAAAAGAAATAAAGGTATCTCACAGAACTGATGAACAGGAACTACAAGTGGGGGCTGGAAATCAGGAAGTACAAAACTGCTAAGAACTGAAACTATTCTATCTCCCTGGGATCACACTGTCTCTCAAAGTGAGTCAGTCTGTCCCTGGCAGTGGGCTTCATTTTGCTCTCCACGCCAGTCCCCTCTTCCAGGTTCTCTATGACCATGGGCTAACCATGGCTGCCCCAGCCCCAGTTTTACACATCTTTCTAGAAGAAAAGCCCAGCAGAATCCAACCAGCATCTCTGTCTTCCAACAATTCCAAGTTGTTGAAAAACTGCTTAGCTCAGTTTAGCACAGAGGTCCACCTATGGGCCCAACAGCAATGTATTGGGAATGTGAGGGTCCCACTTACAAACGCAGCTGCAGAGGCCCACTGCTGAAATGGAGGTATCACTTCTCAGACAGGGTGGGCCTACGCTGAGCAGGTATCACAGAAAACATCTACAACAACCACCAAGGGAAAACAGTGACGAGTATAATAGGAGCAACTATGAGAAGCCTCACCATCACTCTGCACCACAACTCGCTGACTCCTGTCATCAGCATTCAAAAGTGAAACATGTAAATAAAGTACCCAATGGTCATTCTGAGAGCAGATACCAGCTTATCAATGACTATATACCCCACCCTCCATTTCCAGTGCCAAAAGCCATTGCTGACATAGTACCTTTTATGCTTCTCCTATAGCTCTCGTTCTTCATTAAACTCCCTTTGCAGTATATGATGTAATTAACTACCCTTGACTTAAACCTCTCTCCCGATTTATCTGAGAAAATCCTCTCCTGGTCCTTTTCTGACCTCTTAGTTTCCCTACTCACTCATTTTTCTCTGCCTGCCCCTTAAATATAGAGTACATAGCTATGACACCAAAATCACAAGTAACAAAAGAAAAAATAAATTGTGGACGTCCCTGGTCAGGGACATAATATCCCTCAAGCTGCACAGCACGACCAGAAAAAAAGAAGAAAAAAAAAAGATTTAAAACTATGGAGAACAGCCAAACAAACACTGAATCGAGAAAAAGGCAATTTCAAAACCATAGGAAAGCTCTGTGGTGTTTTAACATGCCCTAGCCCCATCCCTTCTGTGGCACAGTGGCAGCCTTAACCTGTATTTGCAGTGTGGGACTGGTTCTAGGGAGAGCAGAACAGACGTTATTCACAAATTAGTGTGTTTATCTGTTGTAATCTGTCTGGGGGGCCACCTGAAGGACTGATGCAAGGCACTCAGCTCTTTTTCACCTAGCGTGGAACTCAAGCTAGAAAAGCAGTGATCATTTGAAAACACACAGAGTAGAACTAACAACTGAAGATGCCTGGGACAAAAGATTACTGTCTAAACATATAACAGATCACTTAGGAGCAGGAACAAAAGTTGGAGAGAACTTTTTTGACAAATTAGGAGTATAGAGAGGAATTCAGAAAACAATATGCATTCCCACAGCAAGATGCATGCTCAGAAAAATACCTGAGAGAACTCTAAGCATCCACCTTGGATTGATCATCAAGCTACCTGCAAGCCTGGCTAAGTGTTAAAGGACTGCCCCAGCACAGGGCCAATCTACAAAGCCTGGAAGAGGTATTCTTCTATTTCTTTGTTTAGGATTTTTTTGTTTCTGTTTTTGTTTCAGCTCCTGGCACTTAAGGTAATCTCTGTCAAAACACTAGCTGAACACAAGCTAAGGAACAGAAAATTTACTGACTACACATGACAAGGAATAAAGTCTTTGCAAAAATGGTTTTGGAAAATCACTAAACAAATAAGACTATTACAGTCTTCAACAATCAGAAAAACAAATCTTTAGGAAGGGGGAGTATATGATTTACAGAGTTATCACATGATAATATTCATGTCTAGTTGTCAACAACAAAAAAAAAACACAAGGCATAAAAAGAAACAGGAAAGTATTTCCCATTCAAAGAAAAAAAATAAATTTACTGTAATGTCCCCGAGGAAGTCCAGACATCATACTTAATAGGCAAAGGCTTTAAAACAAGTCTTAAATATGTTCAAAAAGCTTTAAGAAAACATGAAACATGAAAAAGAAAAAAACAATGTATCAACAAAATTAGAGTATCAATAAAGAGATAGAAATTATAAAAAGGAACCAAACAGAAATTCTGAAGCTGAAAAGCACAGTAACTGCAATGAAAAAAAAGCACTAGAGTGGCTCAAGAGCAATTTCAGCAGGCAGAATAATCAGTGAACTTAAAGATAGGACATTTGAAATTATTGAGTCTGAGGCAAAGAGAAAAAGTATGAAATTAAACAGAACTTAAGAGACCTAGTGGGACACGATCAAGCTGACCAACACAGATATTAGGGGAGTCCCAAGGGAAGAAGAGAGAAGTAAAGGGACAGGAAGAGTATTTAAAAGAGGTCAAAAATCTTCCCAAATTAGATGAATTCCGTGAATCCACAAATCCAAGATGTTCCATAAACTCTAAGTTGGATAAACTCAGAGACCCATTATAATCAAACTGTTGATACTCAAAGATAAAGAGAGAAACTTGAAGTAGCATGAGAGAAATGACTCAGCATGTACAGGGAATCCTCAATAAGATAAAAAGCTGATTTCTCATCAGAAACCAAGGAGGCCAGAAGGCAGTCAGATGAGATGTTGAAGTACTGAAAGAAAAACCAGGGTTAGCAAATATAATTAAATATAGACTGGATAAACAACAAGGTCCTACTGTATAGCACAGGGAACTTATTCAATATCCTGTGATAAACCATAATGGAAAAGAATATTTTTAAAAAGGAATGTATATATGTATAACTGAATCACTTTGCTGTACAGCAGAAATTAACACAACATTGTATATCAGCTATACTTCAATAAAAGAGGGAAGGGGGAGGGGAGGGGAGGAAGGGAGGGAGGGGAGGAAGGGAGGGAGGGGAGGAAGGGAAGGAGGGAGGGAGGGAGGGAGGGAGGGAGGAAGGAGAAGAAACAAACTTGTAATGGTTCATTTTATGTGTCAACTTGACTGGGCTCTAGGGTGCCCAAACATTTGGTCAAACGTTGTTCTGGGTTTTCTGGCTGAGGTTAATATTTGAATTGGTTGCCTGAGTAAAACAGAGTCCCTCCATAAATGTGGGTAGGCCTCATCCAGTCAACTGAAGACCTAAATGGGGCAAAAAGGCTAAGTGAGAAGGAACTCCTCCTGCCTGACTGCTTTGAGCTGGGACTTCAATCTTTTCCTGCCTTTGGACTCAAACTTAAACAATGGCTCTTCTTAGACCTCAAACTTGCCAGCTTTCAGAACTGCAACTTAGATGACTGGTTCTCCTGGTTCTCAGGCCTTCAGACTCAGACTGGAAGTACATTATTGACTCTCTTCCATCTCCAGCTTAGTAACTATAGATCTTGGGACTTCTCAACCTCCATTAACTGCATGAGCCAATTCCTTATAATAAATCTCTTTCTAAATATATACGTTTATTATTTAAACACACACACATACACATGCATACACCCTGTTGGTTCTGTTTCTCAGGAGAACCCTGCCTAACACAGCTGTCAGCCAAGAATTTTTTATCTGGCAAAACTGTCCTAAAAAACAAAAGGGAAGAAATAAAGACATTCACAGATAAACAAAAGCTAACAGACTTCATTACTACCAGATCTGTCCTATAAGTAAAGCTAAAGGAAGTCCTTAAGTCTAAATGAAAAAACACTAGAAAGTAACTCAAAGCCATATGAAGAAATAAAGATCTTCAGTGAAGGTTAACACATGGGCAAATATAGAGACCACTATTATTGCACTGTTGATACGTAACCTCACTTTTTATTTTCTACACGATTTAGAAGACCAATACATTTTAAAACATAAATTTATGTTACTGGCATACAATGTATACAGATATAATTTCTGACAAAAACGACACAAAAGGTGGGAAAACAGAGATGTTACAGAAGCACAGTTTGTATGCTACTGCAGTTAAGTTGAACTAGATTGTTATAAATTTAGGATAACAGTCATCCTCATGATAACCACAAAGAAAACAACTAAAAATACAGGAAATGAGATGAAAATCAAAACAGTTCACTCCAAAAATCAATTAAACACACAAAAAAAGACAGTAATGGAAAAAATGAGGGGCAAAAAAGATATGAAATATAGAAAACAAATAACAAATGGCAGAAGTAAGTGCTTCTTCATTAGTGATTACTTTAAGTGTAAATGGAGAACATTCAAAAGAATTGAAGAATAAATCGTTCTATAATAATAGTTGGAGACTTCAATCACCTACTTTCAATAAAGGATAAAACATCTAAAGAAAATCAACAACAAAATAGAGGATATGAGCAACACTACAAACCAACTGGACTTAACAAGCATGTATAGAACCCTCCACAAAACAGAAGAATACACATTCATCTCAGGGCCTCACAGAACATTCTCCAGGGAAGACCACTTGTTACGCCACAAAATAAGTCTCAATAATTTAAAACGACTGAAATAACACAAATATATTTCCTGTCTACAATGGAATAAAGCTAGACCTCAGTAACAGAAGGAAATTCCATAAATATGTGAAAATTAATACAGTCTTAAACAACCAATTGATAAAAGAAGAAATCACAAGATAAATCACAAATTAACGACAATAACAAAAACACAACATACCAGAACTTACAGGATGCAGTGAAGGCACTGCTCAGATGGATATTTACAGCTGTAAATAACCTACATTAAAAAGAAGAAAAATCTCAAATCAATAACCTAATTTTACACCTTGAGGACTGAGAAAGGCAAACTAAACCCAAAACTATCAGAAAGAAGGAAAAAATAAAGATCAGAGACAAATAAAATTTTAAAAATAATAGACAATCAACAAAACCAGAAGTTGTTGTTTAAACAACTTTAGCAATAAAACTGATAAAGATGAATAAAATTGATAAACTTTTAGCTAGAAAAAGAACAAAAAGAGAGACAAAAAACTAAAATCATACATGAAACTGGAAACATTACTACAGACCTTAGAGAAATAAAAAGGATTATAAGAAAATACTGTGAACAATAATAGGCCAACAAATGAGATAACTTCGATGAATGGACAGATTCCAAGAAACACACAAATTACCTAAACTAACTCAAGAAGAACTAGAAAATTTTCAATGACCTGAACTACTAAAGAGGTAGAATCAGTAATCAAAAACTTCCCAACAAAGAAAAGTCTAGGACCAGATGGCTTTGCTGGTGAATTACACCAAACATTTAAAGAATTAACATCAATTCTTTACAAACTCTTCCAAAAAAATTAAAGAGGAGGGAATACTTCGTAACTCATTCTATGAAACCAACATTACCCTGATAAGGACAAAAGCATCACATGAAAATAAACTAAAGACCAATACCCTTTGTGAATATAAATGCAAAATCCTCAACAAAGTTCTAGCAAAATCAATTCAAAAGCATATTAAAAGGGTTATACACTATTACCAAATGGGATTTACCCCAAGAATTCAAGGATAATTCAACATAAGCAAATCAGTTGATGTAATACACATTAACAGAATGGGAATGGGGGGTGGGAACACAATCATATCAAGTGATGCAGAAAATGCATTTAACAGCATCCACCACCCTTTCATGATACAAACACTTAGAAAACTAGAAGTTGAAGGGATCTTCCTCAACATGGTACAGGGCACCTTCAAAAGAATCCACAGCTAACAGCATATTCCATAGGAAAGACAATTCCTTTCCTCTAAGATCAGGAAAAAGACTAGGATGCTCACTTTTACCACTGAAATTCAGCAATGTACTGGAAGTTCTAGCCAGAGCAATTAGACAAGAAAATAATTAATAAAAGGCATCCAATTTGGAAAGAAAGAAGTAAAACTATCTCTATTCTCAAAAGAAATGATCCTATACATATTTTTTAACTCTAGAAAAAGCCACAAGAAAGCCACTAAAGGTAATAAACAATTTCAGCAAAGTTGCAGGGTATAACATCAACACACACAAAAATCAGTTGTGTTCCTACATACCTGCAATGAATGACCCAAAAAAAGAAACTAAGAAAGCTACAGGTTTCCTCCATTATCCACAAGCAGACCATTCCCATGAAAGCTTTCATAAGCTGAAATGGCAAAAAGCAAAAAAGCAATTACCTCAGGACACATCTTGCTAACAGATGCAGAAAATAAATCAAGATAAAGCACAGATGCTCACAGAGTTCAAATCTATGGCAGCTTGATGCTGAGTGTGGTTCCAAGCAAGTAAAGAGCTTGGTGGGGCTATTCCCGCTGCTCAGAGTGCACTAATTCTGTGACAGTTCGCTGCAAAACCAAGGCTGACTGCTATTTTCACTGTTCTCCTTTTTTCATAAAAAGCAAAAATCTTCTTCATATTTCTTTTTCTCTCCAAGTATACTTTTCGTCAAGTCTAAGATACCATCAAAAAGACATCTCCCAGAGCAACAGTCAGACCTACCCACCACCCATCCCTCCCAACAGGAAACTTGCACAAGCCTCTTAGATAGCCTCATCCACCAGAGGGAAGACAGCAGAAGCAAGAAGAACTAAAATCCTGCAGCCTTTGGAACAAAAACCACATTCACAGAAAGATAGACAAGATGAAAAGGCAGAGAGCTATGTACCAGATGAAGGAAGAAGATAAAACCCCAGAAAAACAACTAAATGAAGTGGAGACAGGCAACCTTCCAGAAAAAGAATCCAGAATAATGGTAGTGAAGATGATCCAGAACCTCGGAAAGAGAATGGAGGCAAAGATCGAGAAGATGCAAGAAATGTTTAACAAAGACCTACAAGAATTAAAGAAGAAACAGAGATGAACAATACAATAACTGAAATGAAAACTACACTAGAAGGAATCAATAGCAGAATAACTGAGGCAGAAGAACGGATAAGTAACCTGGAAGACAGAATAGTGGAATTCACTGCTGCAGAACAGACTAAAGAAAAAAGAATGAAAAGAAATGAAGACAGCCTAAGAGACCTCTGGTACAACATTAAATGCAACAAAATTCGCATTACGGGAGTCCCAGACGGAGAAGAGAGAGAAAGGACCACATAAAATATTTGAAGAGATTAATGTCGAAAACTTCCCTAACATGGGAAATAGCCACCCAAGTCCAGGAAGTGCAGTGAGTCCCATACAGGATAAACCCAAGGACAAACACACAGAGACACATAGTAATCAAATTGGCAAAAATTAAAGACAAAGAAAAAACATTGAAAGCCGCAAGGGAAAAACGACAAATAACATACAAGGGAACTCCCATAAGGTAAACAGCTGATTTCTCAGCAGAAATTCTACAAGCCAGAAGGGAGTGGCATGACATACTTAAAGTGATGAAAGGGAAAAACCTACAACCAAGATTACCCTACCTGGCAAGGATCTCATTCAGATTCGATGGAGATATCAAAAGCTTTACAGACAAACAAAAGCTAAGAGAATTCAGCATCACCAAACCAGCTCTACAACAAATGCTAAAGGAACTTCTCTAAGTAGGAAACACAAGAGAAGAAAAGGACCTACAAAAACAAACCCAAAACAATTAAGAAATGGTAATAGGAACATACATATCGATAATTACCTTAAACATGAATGGATTAAATGGTCCAACCAAAAGACACAGGCTTGCTGAATGGATACCAAAACAAGACCCATATATATGCTGTCTACAACAGACCCACTTCAGACCTAGGGACACGTAGAGACTGAAAGTGAGGGGATGGAAAAAAGATATTCCATGCAAATGGAAATCAAAACAAAGCTGGAATAGCAATACTCGTATCAGATAAAATAGACTTTAAAATAAAGAATGTTACAAGAGACAAGGAAGGACACTACATAATGATCAAGGGATCAATCCAAGAAGAAGATATAACAATTATAAATATATATGCACCCAACATAGGAGCACCTCAATATATAAGGCAACTGCTAACAGCTATAAAAGAGGAAATCGACATTACCACAATAATAGTGGGGGACATTAACACCTCACTTACATCAATGGACAGATCATCCAAAATGAAAATAAAGAAGGAAACAGACGCTTTAAATGACACAATAGGCCAGATAAATTTAATTGATATTTATAGGACATTCTATCCCAAAACAGCAGATTACACTTTCTTCTCAAGTGTGCACAGAACATTCTCCAGGATAGATCACACCTTAGGTCACAAATCAAGCCTCAGTAAATTTAAGAAAATTGAAATTATATCAAGCACCTTTTCTGACCACAACATTATGAGATTAGAAATGAATTACAGGGAAAAAAACATAAAAAACACAAACACACGGAGGCTAAACAATACGTTACTAAATAACCAAGAGATCAGTGAAGAAATCAAAGAGGAAATCAAAAAATACCTACAGACAAATGACAATGAAAACACGACTATCCAAAACCTATGGAATGCAGCAAAAGCAGTTCTAAGAGGGAAGTTTATACCTATACAAGCCTACCTCAAGAAACAAGAAAACTCTCAAATAAACAATCTAACCTTACACCTAAAGAAACTAGAGAAAAAAGAACAAACAAAACCCAAGGTTGGCAGAAGGAAAGAAATCATAAAGATCAGAGCAGAAATAAATGAAATAGAAACAAAGAAAACAATAGTAAAGATCAATAAAACTAAAAGCTGGTTCTTTGATAAACAAAATTGATAAACCATTAGCCAGACTCATCAAGAAAAAGGGGGAGAGGACTCAAATCAATAAAATTAGAAATGAAAAAGGAGAAGTTACAACAGACACTGCAGAAATCCAAAGCATCCTAAGAGACTACTACAAGCAACTCTATGCCAATAAAATGGTCAACCTGGAAGAAACAGATAAATTTTTAGAAAGGTATAACCTTCCAAGACTGAACCAGGAAGAAACAGAAAATATGAACAGACCAATCACAAATAATGAAACTGTGATTAAAAATCTTCCAACAAACAGAAGTCCAGGACCAGATGGCTTCACAGGTGAATTCTATCAAACAGTTAGAGAAGAGCTAACACCCATCCTTCTCAAACTCTTCCAAAAAATTGCAGAGGAAGGAACACTCCCAAACTCATTCTATGAGGCCACCATCACCCTGATACCAAAACCACAAAGATAATACAAAAAAAGAAAATTACAGACCAATATCACTAATGAATATAGATGCAAAAGTCCTCAATAAAATACTAGCAAACAGAATCCAACAAAACATTAAAAGGATCATACACCATGATCAAGTGGGATTTTCCAAGGGATGCAAGGACTCTTCAATATACACAAATCAATCAATGTGATACACCATATTAACAAATTGAAGAATAAAAACCATATGATCATCTCAATAAATGCAGAAAAAGCTTTTGACAAAATTCAACACCCATTTATGATAAAAACTCTCCAGAAAGTGGGCATAGAGGGAACCTACCTCAATATAATAAAGGCCATATACAACAAAGCCACAGCAAACATCATTCTCAATGGTGAAAAACTGAAAGCATTTCCTCTAAGATCAGGAACAAGACAAGGATGTTCACTTTCACCACTATTATTCAACATAGTTTTGGAAGTCCTAGCCACGGCAATCAGAGAAGAAAAAGAAATAAAAGGAATACAAATTGGAAAAGAAGAAGTAAAACTGTCACTGTTTGCAGATGACATGATACTATACACAGAGAAACCTGAAGATGCCACTGGAAAACCACTAGAGCTAATCAATGAATTTGGTAAAGTTGCAGGATACACAATTAATGCACAGAAATCTCTTGCATTCCTATACACTAATGATGAAAAATCTGAAAGAGAAATTAAGGAAACACTCCCATTTACCACTGCAACAAAAAGAATAAAATACCTAGGAATAAACCTACCTAGAGAGACAAAAGACCTGTATGCAGAAATCTATAAGACACTGATGAAAGAAATTAAACATGATACCAACAGATGGAGAGATATACCATGTTCTTGGATTGGAAGAATCAATATTGTGAAAATGACTATACTATCCAAAGAAATCTACAGATTTAATGCAATACCTATCAAATTACCAGTGGCATTTTTTACGGAACTAGAACAAAAAAATCTTAAAATTTGTATGGAGACACAAAAGACCCTGAATAGCCAGAGCAGTCTTGAGGGGAAAAAAATGGAGCTGGAGGAATCAGACTCCCTGACTTCAGACTATACTACAAAGCTACAGTAACCAAGACAATATGGTACTGGCACAGAAACAGAAACATAGATCAATGGAACAAGATAGGAAGCCCAGAGATAAACCCACGCACCTATGGTCAACTAATCTATGACAAAGGAGGCAAGGATATACAATGGAGAAAAGACAGTCTCTTCAATAAGTGGTGCTGGGAAAACTGGACAGCTACATGTAAAAGAATGAAATTAGAACACTCCCTAACACCATACACAAAAATAAACTCAAAATGGATTAGAGGCCTAAATGTAAGACCAGACACTATCAAACTCTTAGAGGAAAACAGGAAGAACACTCTGACATAAATCACAGCAAGATCTTTTTTGATCCACCTCCTAGAGTAATGGAAATAAAAACAAAAATAAACAAATGGCACCAATGAAACTTCAAAGCTTTTGTACAGCAAAGGAAACCATAAACAAGACGAAAAGACAACCCTCAGAATGGGAGAAAATATTTGCAGATGAATCAGTGGACAAAGGATTAATCCCCAAAATATAACAGCTCATGCAGCTCAGTATTAAAAAAACAAACAACCCAATCAAAAAATGGGCAGAAGACCTAAATAGACATTTCTCCAAAGAAGACATACAGATGGCCAAGAAGCACATGAAAAGCTGCTCAACATCACTAATTGTTAGAGAAATGCAAATCAAAACTACAATGAGGTATCACCTCACATCAGTTAGAATGGGCATCATCAGAAAATCTATAAACAACAAATGCTGGAGAGGGTGTGGAGAAAAGGGAACCTTCTTGCACTGTTGGTGGGAATGTAAATTGATACAGCTACTATGGAGAACAGTATGGAGGTTCCTTAAAAAACTAAAAATAGAATTACCATTATGATCCAGCAATCCCACTACTGGGCCTATACCCAGAGACAACCATAATTCAAAAAGACACATGCACCTCAATGTTCACTGCAGCACTACTTACAATAGCCAGATCATGGAAGCAACCTAAATGCCCACTGACAGATGAATGGATAAAGAAGATGTTGTACATATATACAATGGAATATTACTCAGCCATAAAAAGGAATGAAATTGGGTCATTTGTTGAGACGTGGATGGATCTAGAGACTGTCATACAGAGTGAAGCACGTCAGAAAGAGAAAAACAACGCATATATGTGGAACCTAGAAAAATGGTACAGATGAACTGGTTTGCAGGGCAGAAGTTGAGACACAGATGTAGAGAACAAACGTATGGACACCAAGGGGGGAAAGCCGTGGGGGGTGTGCTGAATTGGGTGATTGGGATTGACATGTATACACTGATGTGTATAAAATTGATGACTAATAAGAACCTGCTATAAAAAACAATAAATAAAATTCAAAAATTAAAGAAAAAAAGATTACTGAAACACAAAACCACCAAAAACAAACAAACAAACAAACAAAACTCTCAACAAAGTGGGTATAGAGGGAACATAACTCAACATGATAAAAGCCATATATGACAAGCCCACAGCTATCATCATACCTAAGGGTGAAAAGCTGAAAGCCTTTCCTCTAAGATCAGGAACAAGGCAAGTATGCCCACTTTGACTACCTATATTCAACACACCATTGGATTTTCTAGACAGAGCAATTAGGCAAGAAGAAGAAATAAAATGCATTCAAACTGAAAAGGAAAAAGTAAAATGATCAATTAAAAAAAGACATCTGCCAATTTTAGGAATGTTAAAATGTGGAAAAAATATAAGCCTAGAAACAGTAAAATAAAGTAAATATCTTCTTCCTCTAAATTCCCTCAATACAGTGTTTGTATTTCTATTTATTCTACTTATTTCTTAGGCTTTGTACTATGACAGTGTCTGTCGACCCTTATTAGATTATAGGCTTCCTGAAGACAAAATTTCCATGTTGCTCATCTGTGATACAGTAGAAATCCCACTGAAGTTTAAGCAAAACAACAGACTGGAGTGTGTAAAGAAAGAAAGGAAATAGCACTAATAACACCTATCTCACATTTATTATCAGAATAAATTAGAGAATATACATTAAAATCAATGTGTAAAGTGGATCTTATTCAAACGCAGGATTTTGATATTTTAAAAGATACATTTACTAAAATTAAATGTCACACTGAAAATCTGTCACTCTTCAGTATCAGAAGCTACATCAGGGAATACAGGAAATTGTTCTCAAGGGAATTTCTACAGGAAATTACTGCCTGGCTCCAGGAGACCAAAGTTCCCTGACGGCCCTCCAAAGCATCCTAGGTCACCATCAGTGGGTGGTTCCCATGTCTGCTTCCAGACAGCAGGGTCTGTGATTTACTCCTGTTTGTAGCCCCAGGAGTCTCAAGAAGAACAAGTCACAAGAATATCCAGGGAAGCATGTGCAATTTGAGAGTAAAACAGCATTTTGTCCATTTCTTTGTTCTAAAATTACGTTACTTATTTTGAATTTTCAAATAACATAAAAGAAGGGTATATCCAAGTGGGACACGGATTGAGAAGCGGGGCAGTAGGAGGCACTTAGATGAAATGAATGGCTCTAAGACATAAAGACAACTTGGAGAGTTTATGTCTATCCCTCCTCTATTGCCTGGACCAGTGTAGCACCCTCTTAACAGGCGCCTCCCTCTACACGGCACCCTCCTGAACTCATCTTCCACACTTAGGGAAAAATAAAGTTCATCAGGCCGCTCCACTCCACCTTCAATAGCTCCCTATCAGCTTGAGAATAAAAATAACCTGTTTTCCCCCTGGCTCCCCAGGCCCACTTTATGAGCCCGACCCAATGCTCAGCAACAGTGATTGAAATTCCTCACAGGTGCTTTAAGCTTTCAGGCTCTTGAGCCATTGCTCAACCTCCTCCCAGCAGCGTCCCTTCCATCTCTCTCTATGAATTCTGAACAATCCTTTAAAAGCTCAGCTCAAAGTTTCCCAACTCCTGAAAGCCGTCCATAAGCCACAGGACTGGGTTAACAGCTCCTCCTCTGAGTTCCTATGAAAACATGTCCCCGTATCTAACTCACCACATATTCTACTGAAATTTTTAAATGAAAATTATCCTTTAAAAGAAGTCTTTTCCAGTGGACTGTGCCACAAAACCAAGAACTAAGTGATTTCAACTTAATAGCTCATTTACTTAACATTTAACATAGTGCCACTCAGTAAATGCTTCAACTGAACCAAAATGCTGATCTTAATATTGGTTTTTAAGGAATTATTTCTTTCCATTTCTAAAAAACAAAAATGAGAGGGTTCTGGTTAGTTTTAGTTTTGTTTTGTTGGGGGGTTCTTTGTTTTTAGCAAAGTCTTAATAGCTAATGCTCAGGTGCACAGGTTATTGATGAATACTATACACTAGCAACACACACCGTACTTGAGCTAGTCAACTAAATGCTTTCAGATACATTCCCCAGACTTACCCTGTGCTGCTCTGTGTCATAGGCAACTGCATTTCCAGAGCAACCTTGCCCTCTGGCTTCTGGGAAGATTTGGCCAGTGGAGAGGCACTGATGGGTAACAAAAGGCAGAAGAGGGAGAAGCCGGAGAATTTCTCCCGACACATCCTCGGCAGAAGCTTTGTCTCCCATAACCCCAGTCCCCTTCAGACAGCTCTGCCCTCTGCGGCCCCAGGTCCCACCACGCAGTCCCAGCCATGGTGCTAGCCCTCCCACACAGCCCTGGCTTCTGTACTCCCATAACACCAGCTTTTCTCATCTTCCTCCAGCCTTAATGGGATCACAGAGGCTTCCAGGAGTTGTTAATACCTGGTTTGTTTCACAGGCCCTTTTGGCTTCACACCAATTTCACCTGCATCCAGTTCCTGGATTAACTTTCCTCTTGAAGGACCTGCTGTGGTTATATTTCCTTGATGGCTTCTGACTGATTCTGTTTTTAAATGTCATTTAAACATTTGTATCAAACAATGTAACACCTCAGCATACCAGAGCATAAAAACTTTTAATCTTGAAGAAAGCTTATTACATAAAAATATTATTCTGAATACAGTTACAGGGGCGTGGGAGGAAAAAAAAGGGAACCATGTGCTAAATTCCTAAAAGTAAAAATAAAGAATCTAGCATTTTCTTCATACCAAAGTGTTCCTCACTGGAATGAAGTCTTTCCTTAGATGCAATGATTGCCTGAATTAAGTCAATCACTCATAATAAAAATGTCACTTTTAAAAAACTTATTTAGCAAAGGGGAAAACTGGAAGGATTATGGGAGTTGGAGTCACTGCAGGCCAAGACATCTGTTCAGAGGGAAAGAAATGTTAAAGACCTCCTGTCAGTGACATATTCAAATCCACAAAATTCAGTCCTTTTTCAAGACAAATCCAGTTAAAAGATATATCATTAACCATTAATCTTATTACATAATTTTTTAAAAGATCATAAAATGTTAAAGTTGAAAAGAGTTGTTTAAACATAAAGAATAAGGGCACAACTTGTAAACAGTGCAGTGTTAACAACGGATTATTACAGGACTTCATGATTCCCTTTTCATGTAATCGTTAACTGAAATTCCTTAAATCGAGCCAGTCTAACTCACCATCCAGAAAATATTTCAGGAAATGAAACACTTTAGAGCAGAGAACATTTATTATTTGTTTTTATTTTGTTAATAAACAATATTTCTTAATCACTGAATTAGTTTGTTCTTTATCTCCACAGAAAAACAGTATTATACAACAATCCCCAAACTAAAGCAAAGATCAACTTAAGGTTGCAGACTTTAGAAGAATGAGATCTGTAAAGAAAGAGGGGTCTGACGTTAAAAACAATAAGCATTTCCTGAGCAACTATGCACTGCCAGGCATTTTATGTAAATCACCTCATTTTACCTAAAACCCCATCAGGCACTATCACAGTGAGGAAATGGAAACCCAAAACGGTTCCATAATTGTTGCAGCAAACAGGAGAAGCAAAAATTGAGTTCAGTCTGGTCTGGCTCTAGTGTCTGATTCTCCCTTGCTCTCTCTGGAACAACATTATCAAACTTTCACGCATTTTTAATATAACTAATACTTCTTGAATAAATATAAAGAGAGCTTGTGAGCATCTGCAATGTGCAAGCTCTGCAAATAAACAGATTACAAGGACCTACCTCAAAAAGTTTGTAGTAATTACCAATTAATAAACATTTCTCACTGATACAAAAACGCTAAAAACAGATCAGCATCTCTGAGCCACCATCCAACCTACACCCTTGGCTTTGTAAACGACTTAGCATTATATGCTGATAGAATAGCCTTGTCAGATCTTGGTTAACTATTCCTCCTAGTGGTCTGATGAACGTCTGAAAACTCAGTGAAATCTGAGTTATTATCCCAGGCCCGATTTTGACATCTCCTCTCTAGTCGCTATGTGGTCCCCAACGTCCTCCATACTATGCCTCTTTTTAAAATGCCTGCTGCACTGAAGGAATACATTTCACATCACAACTCAGTACACATATACATAATATAAAACTACAACAAAAATGTACAGGTACTGATAACCACATTTGCACTCACTGTGCACAATGCACTGCATATTTCCTAAGTTTTTTAAATGCTGGAAGCTACCCACTAAACAGACCTCACAAACCACTAACATGCAATTAGAACACCACTCTAGAACCTAACCCCATTAAGGAAGTGCCAACGTAACATGAGTGCTTTTCCTTCCTCTTCCTCTCCACACTGAAGGAGGAAAAAGTTCACGAGAAAAAGAAAAGGAAGGGGAAAAGAAAAGGTATCACATGCCCCCAAAGGTTTCTCTAAAGTATGATGATTCCTGGGATTAGTTGTATGACTGTGCTTTAATTATTATGGTGAAATATAATAATTTTAATAAAAATTAAAATTTACCATTTCTAACCATTTTTAATTGTAAAATTCAGTAGCACTGAGTACATTCACAATGTTGTGCCACCATCAAAATTCATTTTCAGAACTTTTCCACCATCCCAAACAGATACTCTATACCAATTAAAATAATAATTCCCTATTACCCCTCCCTGTCCCCTGGGAACCTATAATTGATTTTTATAATAACACTTTATAAACATATACAAAAGATGTGAGGGGCTTCCCTGGTGGTGCAGTGGTTGAGAATCCGCCTGCCGATGCAGGGGACATGGGTTCGTGCCCCGGTCTGGGAGGATCCCACATGCCGCGGAGCGGCTGGGCCCGTGAGCCATGGCTGCTGAGCCTGAGCGTCCGGAGCCTGTGCTCCGCAACGGGAGAGGCCACAACAGTGAGAGGCCCGCGTACCGCAAAAAAAAAAAAAAAAAAAAGATGTGAAAACAATGAATCCCTATACATACACGACCCAGACTCAAAATATTAGCTAATTTAGTTACATTTATTCACCTGTCCCTAGCTTTCTATCATTTTACCTCAACTTACTTAAAATATACAAAAACCACAGACCCTTTTTTTTTACACAACCACAATGCCATCACAACTAACAATATTAATAAACCCTCGGTATCACTGAATATGAAAGTTTTATAAATCTAATTAACTATGAAAAATAATTGTTTTCACCAAATTTCATTGATCTTCTCAAGACAGCAATGATTTCTGAATCATTTCTTGTGTAACTATTTCATAAAAGATAATTAATATTCAAGACCAAAAATACTACAATGTTTCAACTGAAAGCTTTCTACAGAATTCTATAGTAGCCATCCATATTGCTAAGCTATAAAGGAGAGACTACACTGTTTTCCACAAAAAATCTAGAATGTTACTCAGTATGTCATAAGTGGAATGTTTTCTCAGCAAAACACCACAAAAGCAACCTAGTAAAACCTAATAGCATTATTTATTTTTTATAAGCAATCATTAGTAAATAGAAAAGCCTATTTATCTGGTGTTCTTTTTAAAAACGGACTACTAGATGAACTTAAAACTGGACTGCTTGTGTTTAACCTATCTTAATAGTGTTGTAGAAAGTGAAGATATGATTGTACCTAAAAATCTCTTTGGTGCTGTGAAAAAGTCAAACTAGAGTACTAAAGAGATACATCAATAAACTCTAACTTACAGACTATACTAGTAATTGTTATTCCTATGAGGAATGACTTTGATTCACATAGAGTTTGATATCATGAAATAACACTCATTTTCAAAATATAAGAGATTGGAAGAGATAAAAGACAAAACAGGGGCTCATTCGAATTTAACCTATAATTTCTCACAGCATACAACCGCTAGTTAAGAAGAAATTACCAGCCTGTGGAATATAAACAACCAAAGCTCAAAATATGAAATACAAAGTCAGATGTAAACAAGAAAAAATAATGTCTTCAGCAGTTTCATACAGTGTCTTTTGTAATCCTCTATATTTTTACTAATGCAAAATATATCAGTTTAGAAAGTATAATCTTAAAGTTCTTTAAAGTTTGTGATCATAAGAAATTACCTCTAAGATCAAAAGCAGCACTGCACAAATACCAATCCAACATGATCTAACTGCACAAAAATTTGCTGCTGCTCAATTTCTGCATCACTTGAGTGTCCAAAGTAAATCAAGAAAATTAAAACATTTAGGATGTTTAATAGGAAGCATATGTGTATATTTGGATAAAGTTGTGTCACTATCTTTACCCAATTTATTTTCAAAGTATTTGACTGGAAATCCCAGAACTTCGTGAAAGACAAGAAATGCCTGATTTGTTTTTAGTCTTTGTCTCTGTAACCTGAATAAACTCAAAAGCTACAATTATAACATATCACTATAACCAACATTCTAAAATGACGTCAAGTTCCAAAAATAAAAATTTCTGAATTGTCTTCATTATAAATTTTCCTAATTTTGCTATAATAAGTATGGATTAAAAATGCAGTCAGCTAATACATTCTACATAGTTATCACTACCCAATGAGGGAAAACTGAATAAAGAAAAAACTAGAAAATAACTTGCAAGGTGTACAAGTAATTCCACATTTAAAAGATTCTATTTCATGTCTTGACTATAAACAAAAAGCAGAGAAAGGAAAATCTAGATCTAAATATTTTATAGAAATTAGATTTCTCAATTCAAATAGCAAGAGTGCTCTAATAGCTCTTATTCTAAATTATCGGAGGCCAATGAATTTAACTTCTGAAAACTAAAGCATAAAGTTTTAACCACATACTTCATAACCAGTTTTTAGACTGAATTCCTAAAATATTCAGGTTTGCCATAAATTAACTGTCACCATGAACTCTGACCTTGGGAGACAGAAATGTGTGTGTGTTGTGGCTGGAAATCTTTTTACCTTTATAAAGCAAGTCACTGACTTGATCTTTCCTTCTTACCTGCCTTGAAGAAGGGAAAGCTGCCTAACCTGATGTGATGCAAAATTAACCACCAACTGAACAGGTGAAATTGTCACACTCTGACAATTTCTTAACTGCAAAAAAAGTGTCTCAATACTTTCAGTGTCCATGACTCTTCAACATGAAAAGTATGATCAACTTTTTATGTCATTTGTACAACAAACAATTTCAAATTCCTTGCCAGATTCAATTCACTATTCCATCACTCAGCAGTAACAATGAGTTGGGAACCCACTAAGATCCATGGACTGTACTCAGGGCTTTTTACAAACACTGCTCCTCTATTCCCCAGGATATACCCGCAAGAAGTCTTACCTCCATTTTACAGATAAGAAAACTAAGTGTCAGAAGAGTTAAGTTCCATGACCAACAGTGAATTACTAAATGGTGGAGCCAGATTCTAACGTAGGTCCATCTGACTAACTTTAAGGTTTATTTGTTCTTCCCACAAATTCTAGATTCTCATTTATACTAACCTTATTCATGGGTTAAAAAAACATCTCCCACTATTTTTTTTCAGAAATTTGAATTTAGGACTGGGAGAAGAAAATAAAGTCATTTCCAGGAATTATTTTTGCAAATCCAAGACACAATTTTCTCCAGATGCTTGTCTTAACTTCAGCAACAAAGACCCAATGCAGCCAAAAATAAAATAAAAATTTTTAAACATTTCAAAAAATATGAATATTAAAAGTTCCATTATTGATTCAGCAAGACTTAAAGGTATGCATTAATCACCGCAAAAGGTTTCCTACAAGAACACTGAAGATTCTGAACAGAGGAGAGATCCAAAAGTTGGAGTATTATATCAGTAAAAATATTGCCAAACAGTATCTCTGTTTATTAAGTATAAACACAACAATTTTCTAAGAATAAAATAACTATGTGGAGCTCAGAATTGCTTAGTTCTATTAGAATCCTTCATTCTAAATACCAGAATCAATCAGAAATTATATCTATCCATATGTTTTCTTTACTATCAGAGAATAATATTTCACAATTCTGTCTGACAATGTCATTAGTTCACCCTTACTCTTGAAATGTATTTTTAATGGGTATAGAGTACTAAGCTGGCAATTTTATCCCAGCACACTGAGATATCATCCCACTGTTTTCTGACTGCCATTTCTGCTCCTGAGCTGTCAGCATAACTGCCACAGCTAGCTTAAAGGTAGTCTGTCTTTTGTTTGTTGCCAACTTTTAAGATGCTCTCTTCATTGCTGGTGCTCTCCATATCAATATGATGTGTCTAGATGTATACTTCTTTTTAGCTATTCTGCTTGTATCTCTCTGAACTTACTCAATTTGTGAACTCGTGTTTTTCATCAGTTCTGGAAAATCCTCAGCTATTGTATCTTCAAACAACGTCCCCTTTCCCATTATTTCTCTCTTCTACAATTAGAAAACTGTTGAAATACAGTCAAACCTTCTCATTCTGTGTTCTATAAATCTTAATCCCTTTCTTTTTACCCATTTCCTTGTCTTTCTGTGCTACATTCTGAATAATTTGTTCTCTCCCATGTCCAATTCATTAATTCTCTTTAGTTGTATTTAATCTCCATTAACCATACTCACTGAGTTTTTCATTATAATTATTATTTTTTATTTCTAGAAGTTTTGTTCAGGTCTTTTTCAAATCTGCTAAATTTCTCACTCCCTGCAGATATTTTCCACCTTTATGTAAACATACTAAACAGTTGTTTTATAATCACTGTCTGACCATTCCAAAACCTGAAGTTTCTGAGGACCTACTTCTGTCAATTGTTTCTGCTGCTTCTCACTCATGGTGTCTTGTTTCCTTGTGTGGCTGGTTATATTTTACTGTGGGTTAATTCTCTGGAAAATTATTTGTGGGAATTTCCTAGGATCTAAGATAAAAACGTATTCTACCTGAAAGGACTTTCATTTGCTTCTCCCAGGCACCTAGAAGCACTTTAAATTCACAACTTGAGGTGAGATTTGTACCACCCAGGTGACACTGAATATGAGCTGCAAATCAAGAGGAGGGAAGACCTCTGGCTATAACTTCTTAGGAACAGGTGTTTTTTCAAGTCCAAGACAACTATTCTTGCAGCCTCCTGTGATCAAGAGCATGGTAAGGGTTTTAAACTTGATTTAACCACACTCTATAGACATAGCTCTTTGAAGTCTCAGTTTTATGGAGAAGGAATTCCCTATTAAACTCCTCTCCTTGGGCCTATCTAGGCTTTAATTTCTATACCTTGCGCTTTATGAGGCCTTCAAAACCAAAGTAAAAGTTCCCTGGAATACGGCAAATGTCCTCAGAGGAAAAGCAGTTTTAATATTCTGCTTACTTCTCTGAATTCCCACTTTCATGTAGATTTTGGCCTGGTAATTTCTTTTTGTCATGTTAGCTTTTAAGGAAAAAATAATTTAAAAAAAGGACTGTTTTCTAGCAGTTCTAATTCTTTTCAAGGCATTGTTGATACTTTGTCCATACAACCTAGCTGACCATATTATCCTGTTTTCAATTTTAAAAGGTTTCATATTTTTATATTTCAATCACTGAAAGTTTCATTTTGTGGGAAAGAGTAACACTGACACCAAGGAACAATTTGTCTTTATTCACCTTGATTCTCTGGTACTGTCTAGGACAGAAATTTGCCAAATTCCAAAACATATCAATTCCATTTTATTATAAGACAATTAAGAGATGGACAAGATTCTGAAATTAATCCCCCAAATAGACATCTGTATAATTGCTAAGGAATTTATTGGTCTACTGATCTCCACCCCCCCCCAGCAATATGTATAATGTGCAAAAATTCTACATTTGAAACTACTGGAAGATTGACCAGAGCTGTAAAAAGATGACAAATAAGGGAGAATTGGAGAACAGAGTTCAAACTTGTTTCTGCCAAGAAACAAAATCATAAAGAAAAAGACTAATATATGGAACTACATAAAAATGTAATAATTCTTCATAAGAATTTGTAAAATGCATAAGCAAAATTGAAAAACCAAATTGAGTATATTTACAAGATATGTAATAAGCAGAGTTCAAATCTATAACCCACAAAAAGCTCTTGCAGGTCAATAAGAAAATAAACACCCCCAAAAAATGGACAAAAGGCTTAAACAGGCATCAAAGAAATAAGAATAAAAGCAACCTATCAACTTTTGCCTACAGGTTAACTAAAAGCAATGATTTACAATACCATCTGGTAGCAAGATTATGGGAAAATATAATTTATACCCTGCACTAAAAGTTGCAGTACAAATTAATATTATCTATTAGGCAGTTTGGCAGTAAGTATCAAAATCTAAATTATACATACCCTTAGATACAGTAATATCACTTCTAGAAATATACCTAGAAATATAACATCAGTGCATGAGGACTTATGACAGATAAAATTTAAAAACAGAACACAGGGCTTCCCTGGTGGCGCAGTGGTTAAGAATCCGCCTGCCAAGGCAGGGGACACAGGTTCGAGCCCTGGTCCAGGAAGATCCCACATGCGGCGGAGCAACTAAGCCCACGTACCACAACTACTGAAGCCTGCACGCCTAGAGCCAGTGCTCCGCAGCAAGAGAAGCCACCGCAATGAGAAGCCCACACTCGCCGCAACTAAAGAAAGTCTGTGCGCAGCAACAAAGACCCCATGCAGCCAAAAATTATAATAAACAAATAAATTTATTTAAAAAATAAATATAGAACACAAAACCAATTAAAAAGGAGTTATATGCTCAATTAAAAATTAAGAAACTATATAAATATTAACAGAAAAAAATATAATTATTGTTTAAAAAGACTGGGAATTGAAGTTACTTTTTAAAATTTCACTTTATATTGCACTTTTTTATAAATTAACGATATATTATCATGATTCTTGGGAGAATGAAAATATAGACAAATTAACTCATCCAATAATTTTTATAGTTTTATTTTTTTGTTTGTTTTTTAGGTCTGTGTGGTGGATTAAACATGATCATAAATTTTCTGTCACTTTCTGCACCAGAAGATGGAGTTTAATTCTCCTCCCATTGAACCTAGGCTGCCTATCTATTTAATCAATAGAATACAGCAGAAGTAATGCTCATCAGTTTTAAGCCTAATCATTAAGAGCACTAGCTGCTTCTATCTCCTACCTCTTAGAATGCTTGTTCTTGGGACACTCACTCTCAGAGCCCACCAGTCACACCCAGGCCACTTGGAGAGGCCTCACGTAGGTGCTGTGATCAACAGCCTAGTTTAGCTCCCAGAGAGCAGCCAGCATCAACTGTCAGCCTTGTGAGTGAGCCATCTTAGAAGTGGAAACTATGACCTCCAATGAGTGGACACCAAGTGAAACAGAGAAAAACCTCCCCTCCCATACCATGTCCTATACAAATTATGAAATCATGAGTAAATAAATATTACTGTTGTCTTAAGTTAGTAAGGTGTGGAGTAGCTTATGACACAGCAGCTAATAACTGGAACAGCCTCTTATTTACTGCTCTATTTTCAGCACCTAGAACAGTACCTGTTATGGGACATCTACTTTTAATAGGCACAGCACCAGGAGTATGAGTAAAGGTGATGTACGTGGCCTTGGAGCTCACAGAGCAGTCAAAAGTGGGAAACAGGCTCTAACATAAAAAGACAATTCTAATACATAATAAATGTTATGGAGTAGTACAGGTTATTTGGCCAAACAGGAAGGGTACAACACGGACTTAGTGGTTTAAGTAAGCTTTCTGGAGCAGTGGCATTTAAGCTGAGACCTCACAAGAAGTCAGTAAGATCAAGAGATAGAATATTCCAAGCTTGAGGTGAGCAAAATCATAAACGGTTCCAAAAACTCAAAGATTTCAGTACTTTATAATGAAATCACAGAGTATAGGGGAGGCAGAGAAGGAGACTCAAGACTGAGAAATAGGTGATGGAGACCACAGTCAGCCCACCTTATAAGCGGGTTCCCTGCATATTCCATCCGTGGTTGGTTGAATCTGTGAATGCAGAACCCACCGATACGTGGGCCGACTGCAAGTAACTTGTGCATCTGTGGACTTCAATATCCGCTGGGGGTCCTGGAACCAATCCCTGATAGATACTGAGGGAGGACTGCATTGAAGGGTTTTACGCTACAGTGTAAGAGAATCAGATGAGAGCTTAAAAAGGTCATCAGGCTACAGGGACACCAATGAGACAACCTTACAGAAACATAAGTAAGAGTTGATGATCTAGACATCCAAAGATGATATACCAGAGTAGAAGTAGTGGGGATAAACAGACATTGGATTAAAGAGGTAGAATCCACAGAGCATGATGCCTTTATGTGAGGACTTGGGAAAAGGGAATAAAGTGTGTCTGCCAGGTTTCAGGCTTTGAACAACTAGAGAGATGGAGGTGCCAACCAGTGAGATAATAAAGTTGGGAGGGGGAATAGGTTTTCTAAGAAAAGATGGTAAATTCAGTTGCACACATACTGAAATTGAGCTTTCTGTGGGCCACCCAAAAGTGGAGTTATCCAATAGGCAATCGGATCCCCAGGTCTAAAGCCCAGAAGAAATCGGTTGGAGACCTAAGATAACAGACTCTTCAGAAGCCTGTTCCCTCTTTGTAACACTGATCTCTCACTGTTATCCTCTGGAGTCCTCAACCACCTAGCTACAACTCTACAATCCTCTCACAACTTGTCTTTATAAAGTATGTCTCTCTCATTTTGTTAATGCTTCCAAAACAGCGGTTTTATTTTGTGAGGAAACCTAAGTTTAATCAATGTCTTGCCACACCCTTTGCATGATAGGATGCTTGGTGGCCACTGGTCAGGGTATTTTGCAGTAGTTGTAGTGACAATAAGGAAGGAAACCAGAGGGACTGCTCAGGACTACTTCCCAGACTACTACATCTGCATTCTGGATCAAAGTAAAAAGGAGCTAGGGGAGCTACCTTATGAAAGACAGAAAGAAAACAAGGTATATCTGGAGAATTAAATAAGAAGCCAGAAAATCATTAAAAAGGGCAAAATCGAAGAAGTCCAGAAAGATAATCAGGAAGGGGGCCAGAGAAGGAAGAGCTGGCATATCAGGCACTTCCCCATCCCTGTCTCTCCCATTCCGCCCCACCTTCACTGCCTCCTGGTCTACTGATCACTTCCCAAAGGCCTCCACTACACTCAATTTTGAAAATCACAGGCTTTGGGTTGGAGAACTTTAACTGGACCATAGAAGGACCATAGCATGAAAAGAAAACTCACCATGAGGAGTAGAAAATTATACTACCTGACCAGAAAAAGAAACTCATGATGCTTGATACTCCAAGAAGCCAACACGATGTACAATTTGATCTCTCTACAAAAATGGCTAGCTTCAGATGGTATGCTTATCTACCTGGAAAAGGTAAGAGAATCAACTGAAAAGCTGTGATGATAGAGTCAGAAAGTGACTGGTTACACCAAAAGCTTTTCTATTTACCAGAAATTGTCTGGTAGCAAAAATACACACACACACACACACACACAGGCAAATCCTATTCACAACAATAAAAAATAAAATACTGTGTGACTGACTAGAAGACCAAATGACAAATCTTTTGATATCTATAGAGAAAGAATAGATCATTCATTAAGGAGTACTGAGAAAACTGGCTGATCAAAAACCTTAGAATTTTTTAGGGACTTCCCTGGTGGCACAGTGGGTGAGACTCTGAGCTCCCAATGCAGGGGGCCTGGGTTTAATCCCTGGTCAGGGAACTAGATCCCACATGCATGCCTCAACTAAGAGTTTGCATACCACAACTGAGAAGCCGGCAAGCCACAACTAAGGACCCCACATGCCGCAACTAAGGAGCACACGTGCTGCAACTAAGGAGACTGCAACCGCAAGTAAGGAGCCACCAGCTGCAACTAAGGAGCCCACCGGCCCCAACTAAGGAGCAGGCGAGTCACAACTAAGGAGCACGCAAGCCGCAACTAAGGAGCCTACTGGCTGCAACTAAGGAGTCCACTGGCCACAACTAAGGAGCCCACCGGCCCCAACTAAGAAGCAGGCAAGCCACAACTAAGGAGCATGCCTGCCGCAACTAAAACCCAGCACAACCAAAATAAATTAATTAATTTAATTTAATTTTTAAAAAGCTTAGAATTTTTTGTACCACTTCACACTATGCCACTCAACATGTTCTGGAATAACTGGAAACCCAAAGTTTTAAATTTAAACTACGAAAATGGTTGAAAATATAAAATAATAGCTATATAACCATAAAGTAGGAAAAGCTCTACAAGATAAATAAAAGAAGAGCAAGATCTAACTACATAAAATATTAAAAACTGTAAGAAAACAAAAAAAGGGGAACAGGGATAAAGTCACATATATCCAAATAAAGCTATTAAAATAAAGAAAGATAAGATAATACCCAATAACAATAGGTACAGGGCCTCTCAAACAGTTTTGTAGTAAAGGGTAAAGTGGTACAACCTTCCTGGTGGGCAATTTAGCCAAATGTAACAAAACTGTTAAATTATCTTTTGACCTGCTAATTCCACTCACAGTTTTTCCTAAATTAACAATAATGCACAGGCACAAAGGGACATGAGCTATCAATACAATAATATTCAGTGTATCACTTCTCATCAGAAAGACTGAGAGGAATCTAGGTGTCTAAGAATGGAGAACTACTTATAGCCCATTCATACAATGAAATAGTATGGAGTGACCAAAAAGTATGCGGAAAAGTAGTAACAGAAGTAACATAAAATATTAAATGAAAAATAAATGCAAGCAACAAAATAGCAAGAATCACTTTTAGTTAAAAAAGACAGGGCTTCCCTGGTGGCGCAGTGGTTAAGAATCCACCTGCCAATGCAGGGGACACGGGTTCGAGCCCTAGTCCAGGAACACCCCATATGCCGCGGAGCAACTAAGCCCATGCGCCACAACTACTGAGCCTGTGCTCTAGAGCCCACAAGCCACAACTACTGAGCCCGCGTGCCACAACTACTGAAGCCCGTGCACCTAGAGCCCATGCTCCACAACGAGAAGCCACTGCAATGAGAAGCCCACGCACCGCAACAAGGAGTAGCCCCCACTCGCCGCAACTAGAGAAAGCCTGCGCAGCAATGAAGACCCAATGCAGCCAAAATAATAAAATAAATTAATTTTTTAAAAATTAGGTATTATTTACATATACACATGTTTAGCTGTGTATAGCTACAATTTACATACACACAACATAGGATAAATAGGATAAATAAATTAAAATTAACCCTAAATTAGTTAAGAGAAATGCAGATTGCAGAAGGGAGGCAATTTATCCCAATCCTCCCCACACCGTACACATTGACCTATCAAAATGAGCATTCTTACCACAAGATTCTTGGACTTCATGAAGAAAAAGAAGACTAGTTTAATGAACGCAGCAGACAAAAACCCACGTAGTGGTACCATCTGCCCATCTCCTATCAAATCCACCTTCACCCCCAAATCCTACAAGGGATCCAGGGCAATCAATCCACTATCTCACCCCAAGATGGCAAGAGATACAGTGTTAGTAACTCCTCTTGGATTCCTGCAACAACTCCAAAGGTAGCATTCTGGGAAACTCTCAAGGGGTTGATTCTGATCCCCACTGGTTATCAGCAAACAAAATGCTTGCCTCTGCAGCCAGAGCCTGTGAGTTGGGCTCAGTCTTCACCCCAACTCCATCAGAAGGCGGGTGCATCTCCCCCAAGGTGGTCATATCAGAAGAGGGAGCTTACTTCTCACTGATCTAATTATTCTGAAGACCCCACTATTTGGAAGTGGAGACCTCATTAATTTAGGTTCAACCTTTTTATCTTATTTAGGGACAAAACATTTAGTAACACTAAAACATAAAACATTCCCGCTAACCAACATTTGTTACTTGGCTTTCTAAACTAGTACTTGTACTACAAACCTGAATTTATTTTCAGCCTCTCCAAGCACGATAACCCTGAAGAGAACTTTAAGAACTACCCAACAGTCCACGGATTATTTTTGATAATTCATTTTTATAAAATTTCCACAATAAGCATTACTTTTTGTAATAGGAAAAAAACACCTTTTTTCTAATGGCCATCTAGATTATCATACTGTGATTATTTAACCTAAGATATTCACCCATGGCAGCATTTTCTTTAGACAGATATACCACAACTAGTTTATCGTAATTATCATATATAACTAAATCCAATCCATTTTAAAAAGTAAATCATTCTTCTAAATACAGACTTCATGACCCATAAAAAGGTCAAGATAAGCATTCTTGTCAATACAAATTTATGAAAATTTGCAATCCTCTGTAATGACTATTTCAAATCTCTTTTGTTTCAGAAAAAGTTGTCCAATAACCAACTTTTCTGGGCAATTGAGTTAAAAAAATAATAAATCTGCAATTATTAAATATTTTCATTGAGTCAGCCACAGATACGACATGCAGCACAGAACAATGAATGAATGATATTATCTTTAGATGTTTTTCATCCAAACTAATGGACATTTAAAGAGCACCTACTGCATGCCAGGCCCTATAGATGCTAAAGATACAAAGTGCTAACACACAGATCCTATATTCCAGTTCTCTGTCTACTCAAGGAGACAGGCATTATGATGAATATAAATACTAAAATATATATATACACACACACAGATACACAGACACACAGACCCCAATCCATTATCTCCAACTCCAAAAATACAAAAAGCTCTAAAACCTAAAAATTATTTTCTAAGCTGTCAGAGAAACATGGCCTAACTAATATAAGGTTTTTTATAGTCTTTTTTATTCTACTTAGTGTGAAGATGTGTAATTTCGCTGGGAAGACTAATGTGTTTGATTATGGGGTGACTGCTCCTACCCACAGGAGGTTTCATGATATACAGCATATGCACCATATTAATTTTCTAAATTCCAAAACCTTTTTACTTCTGAGACACATATGCCACCATGGGTTTCAGATAAGGCACTACAGACAAAGTTTGGAGGATACAAAGAAAGATGAATTATTTCGAGGAGAAACAAGTCAGTCGAGGAAGGTAAAAGTTATAATCAGAGAAGCCTCCAGAAAAAGGTTATCTTGCTCTGGGCTTCGTAACACTACACTTGAAAATTTTAAACTAATCCTTTTATACCACCACTAAAGACATCTTTTATTGTTTCTACAGCCTTACTTCCTTGTTTTGAAAGATCTGAGCTGCCAAACCATATTTATTCATATTTAAATCTCAAAAGGGATAAAATCATTACTATACCGATCTTGTATTTTCATCCAAAAAAGCACAAACTTTCTGTTTTCTTGGCCCTACAGCCTTATATCAAATAAATGTACGATTTCCATTAAGTTCATTCAAATATAGTCAGTCTTGAATATGTGGATATGATCAACCACTGCAGATTATCCACAGCAGAACATAATATCTAACACTTAAATGGTAGCATTAGCTATGTACCAGATACTATCTAAGTATTGTATGTATATGTACAGTCAGTCCTCCATATACTCTGGTTCCACATCTTCAGATTTAATCAATCATGAATCAAAGATATTCAGGGAAAAAAAATGAAAGTCCAAAAAAACAAAACTTGAATTTGCCAGGCTCTGGCAACCACTTACATAGTACTTATATTACATTAGGTATTATAAGTAATCTAGAGATGATCTAAAGTATGCTTAAGGATGTGTGTATACTATATGCAAATATTATGCCATTTTCTATAAGGGACTTCAGCATCCACAGGGGTCCTGGAACGAATCCCCTGCCAATACCAAGGGACAACTGTTTATCTACATGTACGTCATATACATACATACACACACACACACACACACGCGTGTGTATGTAACATTTACATATAAAATAAGAACAGCATAGGTATAATACATATATTACATGTGTTTATGTGTAAACACACACGTATACATACACATATAATCATTTAATCCTCAAAACAACTTTGTGAGGTAGTTTCTATTACTATCGTCATTTTAAAGATGAGAAAAGTGAGGCACTGTGAGGCTAAGTAACTGGCCAGCACGGCATTATAAGACATCACAGTAAAGAACAAGCAGAGAGAAAACATTTACAACACAGATGTGCTGTTATACTGACTTCCTTCTCAAACTTACTATTATCCCAGTTAATAGAAAATTAATGCCACTGGAATTAGCCTCAGGCCCTCCCCCATCTCCTTCCCCTCCCACAACTGCCCCCATTCACAACCTCTCAGTTCTCAAGTTCTAGTACACAAACTGTATAGCACTGCCATTTTAGTGATCTGTCCACATTAAGAGAAATGTTTTAGACCAGGTGTACAAGCACCATTCCTCAGACTGGGCTGATGTGGGACAAAGTTTTCAGTGGTCTGAGACAGAAAGCGATGAGGGACAGACGACATATATATTTTTATGAAACACAAATTATTCAACTTAAAATACCATTCTTCATTCTAAGGCTGTCATTCTTACGTTCTCAGTGTTAAATATGATAATGATGACCAATGTTTAGTTTCTTATTGTTGTTACTGGCCAAATAAAAAGTCAGTAACCCAGTCAATCCGCCTCAAAATCCTAAACGTTAGAATAACAAACATAAATAAATCTACCATATATGCATAGATGGGAAAGGGAGGGGAGGGGAGACAGTCATAGGCAAGAAATGAAGGACTCAAAACTTGCAGGTTCAAAAGGAAACAGACACCACTTTCACTTTTAACAGTGACATACAAACTTAGAGACCAGTCCAGCAAACAAGTGCAAACAAAATAAACCATTGCAAATTTCAATGTCTTATTCAGAAAAGATTACAATCATTGAGGCAATTCTTCATTTTGAAGTGGGATAAAATGGGGGGAATTAAAAAAAAGAATGACAAATTTGAATTTTAAAATGAAAGTCAAACTCATAATTCTCAACAGTACTAGGAAAAGGGGATTTAAAAGAGTATCATTCATTTATTCATTTATTTTCTTCCAAAACACAACAAAGAGAAGACTCTTAAAAGCATGGACTCTAGAGTCAGCCAGAATCCCAGCTCTGTGCTGGCATGTGACTTTTACCCTCTCTGCTTCAGTTTCCTTCGAGGTTGGTGTGAGGATTAAATGAATTAAGATACATAAAGTGCTTAGAACAGTGCCTGACACTTAGTAAGTGCTTCAAAAGTACTGTCATACACGAATCCGCCCACAGGTGGGCTGGCACTAGCTCCAGGACCCGGACTCACCCACCACTGGATGGGCACCAGCCCCCGGATGCCTTGGGCCCCAGCCCCACCCACCAGCAGGCCAACATCAGCTTCAGGACAACCCAGAAGCCACAGACAGATATGTCAGGAACCACCCCCAGCCCAACCAGCAGGCAGACACCAGCTCTAGGACCCCCAAGGCCCTGCAGCCAGAGAACCTGGAACCCGACTCCATCCATCAGCAGCCCAGGACTAGTCCCAGGAGCCCCTGGGCCCCAACCCCACCCATCAGCAGGTTGACCCAAGCTCCGAGACACCTTGGACCCCTCAGCCAGCCACCCTGCAATCGAGCCTCACTCACCAGGGCCAACAGCAGCCCTGAAACACCTCAGACACCACAGCTAGCCATGTCAGGGACTGGCCCTGCCCACTAGCAAACAGACTCTAGTGCTAGGACCCCCTGGACCTACACCCACCCCAGAACCCAGCTCTGCCCACCTACCAATCAGCGTTAGCTGCGGGACCCCCCAGGAACCCACAGCCAGCTGTCTCATGACCCAGCCCCACCAATGAGACCAGAGGCCAGCCATACCTACCAGACCACCAATACCAGTCAGCCTGCCATAACAGAAGAGCCCACACAGGTGGCCCCTAGAACATATAGTTCCGGTGACTAGAGGGGAGTGCACTGCTGGGAAACATAGGATGTCTCCTACAAAAGACCTCTTCTCCAAGATCATGAAATGTAACCAACCTACCAGATACACTGAAAGAAAAATAGCAAACTAGGCAAAATAAGATGATAGCAGAATATATTCCAAACAAAGGAACAAAATAAAACCCCAGATGAAGAACTAACTGAAGTGGGGATAAGCAACCTACCCAATAAAAGTTCAAAGTAGTGATCATAAAGATAATCAAATAACTCCGGATAAGACTAAATAAACAGAATGAGAAGTTAGAAGTTTTTAACAAAGAGTTGGAAAACATAAAGAAGAACCAAACACAGATGAAGAATACAATAACTGAAATGAAAAATACAATAGAAGGAATCAACAGTGGACTAAATGATACAGAGAAACGGATCAGTGAGCTGGAAGACAGAGTAGCGGAAATCACTGAAGCTGAACAGAAAAATGAAAAAATGAAAAGAAGTGAGGACAGTTTAAGAGACCTCTGGGACAACATCAAGTGTACTAACATTCACATTAAAGGGGTCCCAGATGGATAAGAGAGAAAGGGGCAAATAACATATTTGAAAACATAATAGCCCAAAACTTCTCTAACCTGGGAAAAGAAACAGACATCCAGGTCCAGGAAGCACAGAGAATCCTAAGCAGCATCAACCCAAAGAGGATCAAACCAAGACACACTGTATCTAAAATGGCAAAAATTAAAAATCAAGAGAGAGTATTAAAAGCAGCAAGGAAAAAGCAACAAGTTACATAGGAGAAAAATCTGATAAGGCTATAAGCTGACTTTTCAGCAGAAATATTGCAGGCTAGGAAGAAGTGGCACAATATAAACAGTTAAAATGATGAAAGGAAAAAACCTACCATCAACACTCTTCCTGCCAAAGCTTTCATTCAAATCTGATGGAGAGATCAAAAGTTTTACAGGCAAGCAAAAGCTAAAGGAGTTCAACCTCACTAAACTGGCTTTACAAGAAATGTTAAAAGGACTTGTCTAAGTGAAAAATAAAGGGCCACAACTAGAAATATGAAAATTACAAAAGGAACACTCATTGGTAAAGGCAAATATACAGTAAAGGTAGTCAATGAACCACTTATAAAGCTAGTAGAAAAGTAAAAGGACAAAACTTGTAAAAACCTCCACAACAAATAGTTAAGGGATACACAAAACAAACAGATGTAAAATATGTCAAAAACGGTAAACTGGGGGAAGGGGTTAAAAATGCAGTTGTTAAAACACATTTGAACCTAAAAGATCATCAACTTAAAACAATCATAACTATACAGATATATAGGTATAGATATATATGATGAACATGTATATATATATATATACACACACATATACACACACATATACCTCATGTTAATCACAAACCAAAAATCTATACTAAACACACATGCAAAAAAGAGAAAGGAATCCAAAAATAACCCTAAAGATAGTCACCAAATCAAGAGGAGAAAAAAGGAACAAATAAATTATGAGAACAATCAGAAAACAATTACAAAACGGCAGTAAGTACACACCTATCAATAATTACTTTAAATGTAAATGGACTAAATGCTCCAATCAAAAGACAAAGAGTGGCCGAATGGATACAAAATAAGACCCATATATATGTTACCTAAAAAGAGACTCACTTCAGATGTAAAGACACACATAGACTAAAAGTTAGGGGGATGAAAAAAGGTACTCCATGCAAATGGAAACCAGAAATAAAAAAGAAGTTACAGGACCTCCCTGGTGGCGCAGTGGTTGAGAGTCCGCCTGCCGATGCAGGGGACACGGGTTCGTGCCCCGGTCTGGGAGGATCCCACATGCCGTGGAGTGACTGGGCCCATGAGCCATGGCCGCTAAGCCTGTGCGTCCGGAGCCTGTGCTCCGCAACAGGAGAGGCCACAGCAGTGAGAGGCCCACGTACAGCAAAAAAAAAAAAAAAAAAAAAACAGAAGTTACAAATGACACCACAGAAATAAAAAGGATCGTAAGAGATTACTATGAACAATTGTACACCAATAAATGGACAACCTAGAAGAAATGGACAAATTCTTAGAAAGGTACAATCTCCCAAGACTGAACCAAGAAGAAATAGAAAATATGAACAGACCAATTAGCAGTAATGAAGTTGAATCAGTAATTTTAAAAACTTCCAACAAACAAAAGTCCAAGGACCAGATGGCTTCACAGATGAATTCTTCCAAAAACTCAGAGAAGAGTTAACACGTATCCTTCTCAAACTATTCCAAAAAATTGCAGAGGAAGGAACATTTCCAAACCCATTCTATGAAGCCAGCATCACTAAGATACCAAAGTCAGACAAAGATATACAAAAAAAGAAAATTACAGACCAATATCACTGATGAACATACATGCAAAAATTCTCAACAAAATGTTAGCAAATCAAATCCAACAATACATTAAAAGGACCATACACCATGATCAAGAGGAATTTCTTCCAGGAATGCAAAGATGGTTCAATATCTGCAAATCCATTAATGTGATATACCACATTAACAAACTGAAGTACAAAAATCATACAATCATCTCAATAGGTCCAGAAAAGGCTTGTGACAAAATTCAACATCCATTTATGATAAAAACTCTCAAAAAAGTGGGTAGAGAGGGAACATATGTCAACATAATAAAGGCCATATATGACAAGCCCACAGCCAACATCACACTCAACAGTGAAGAAAGCATTTCCTCTAAGATCAGGAACAAGACAAGGATGCCCACTCTCAACACTTTCATTCAACATAGTACTGGAACTTTTATTCAACGTAGTATTGGAAGTCCTAGCCACAACAATCAGACAAGAAAAACAAAAGGAATCCAAATTAGAAAGGAAAAAGTAAAACTGTCACTGTCTGCAGATGACATGACACCAGCCATAGAAAATCCTAAAGATGCCACCAAAGAACTACTAGAACTCATCGAGGATTTGGTAAAGTTGCAGAATACAAAATTAATATACAGAAATCTGCTGCATTTCTATATATTAACAAACTATCAGAAAGAAAAATTAAGTAATAAATTAATCACATTTATAATCATATCAAAAAGAATAGACCCCGGAGGAAGATGGCGGAAGAGTAAGACGCGGAGATCACCTTCCTCCCCACAGATACATCAGAAATTCATCTACACGTGGAACAACTCCTACAGAACACCTACTGAACGCTGACAGAAGACCTCAGACCCCCCAAAAGGCAAGAAGCTCCCCACATACCTGGGTAGGGCAAAAGAAAAAAAGAATAAACAGAGACAATAGGATAGGGACGGGACCTGCACCAGTGGGAGGGAGCCGTGAAGGGGGGAAGGTTTCTACACACTACAAGCCCCTTCGCGGGCGGAGACTGCAGGTGGCGGAGGGGGAAAGCTTCGGAGTAGCGGAGGAGAGCACAGCAACAGGGGTGCGGAGGGCAAAGCGGAGAGATTCTGGCACAGAGGACCGGTGCCCTCAGGCACACACCAGCCCGAGAGGCTTGTCTGCTCGGCCGCCGTGGCGGGCGGGGCTGGGAGCTGAGGCTCGGGTATCGGCTTTCAGTCGGAGCGCAGGGAGAGGACTGGGGCTGGCGGCAGGAAGAGAGCCTGAAGGAGTTAGTGCACCACGGCTAGCCCGGAGGGAGTCCGGGGAAAGGGTCTGGAGCTGCTGAAGAGGCAAGAGACTTTTTTCCCTTTTGTTTCCTGGTGCGCGAGGAGAGGGCATTAAGAGGGCTGCTTGGGGAAGCGCCGGTGACAGGCACGAGCCGCGGGTAAGGCACGGACCTCGGAGACGGGCGTGGGCCGCCGCCGCCGCCGCCGCCCGCCCGCCGCGGCCCGCCGCCGCCGCCGCCGCCGCCGCCGCCGCGGGGCCTGTGTGCGAGCGCGGGTCACTGTCCGCCCCGCCTTCCGGGGGGCCTGTGCACCCCGCCACTGCTGGGGTCCCCGAGACCCGGGGACGGCTTTCCCGGGAAAGCGCACGGAGCGCCACGGGCTGCTGCAACGTCACGCCGGCCTCTGCCGCCGCAGGCCCGCCCCACACTGCGCGCCCCTCCCTCCCCTCTGCCTGAGTGAGCCAGAGCCCCCGAATCAGCGGCTCCTTTAAACCCGTCCTGTCTGAGCGAAGAACGGACGCCCTCCGGCGACCTACGCGCAGAGGCGGGGCCAGGTCCAAGGCTGAGACCCGGGAGCTGTGAGAGCAGAGGCAGGGAAATCTCTCTGTGCAGCCTCGGAGGCAGCGGATTAAAGCTCCACGGTCCATTTGATGTGCCCTGCGTCTGTGGAGTGCATGAATGGACAGCGAATCATCCCAAATTGAGGAAGTGGACTTTGAGGACAAGATTTAAGACTTTCCCCCCTTTTCCTCTTTTTACAACGAATTATTCCAAATTAAGGAGGTGGACTTAGAGAGCAAGATTTCAGACTTCTCGCCCTTTTCCTCTTTTTACAACGAATTATCCCAAATTGAGGAGGTGGACTTGGAGAGCAAGATTTTTGATTTTTCCCCCTGCTCTCTTTTTGTGAATGTGTATGTGTAATCTTCTGTGTAAGATTCTCTCTGTATAGCTTTGCTTCCACCATATGTCTCAGGGTTCTATCGGTCCGTTTTTTTTTTTTTTTTTCAATAATTACTTTCTAATTTTAATAACGCTACTATATTTCATACTTTATTCTATTTTACTTTACCTGCTCTTTCTTTTTTTCCTACTCTCCCTTCCTCCCTCCCTCCCTCCGCTCCTCCTTTCCTTCTTTCTTTTTCTTTCCTCCCTCCCACCCTTCTTCTTTCCACTTTCTTTTTCTTTCCTTCCTCCCTCCCTCCTGTCTTTCTTCCTTTCCTTTCTCCCTCCCTCCCTCCTTTCTTTCCTTCTTTCTTTCCATCCTTCCTCCCTCCCTCCCTCCTTTCTTTCTTCCTTCCTTTCTTCCTTCCTTTCTTCCCTTCTTCCTTTCTTTCCCTCTCTCTTTCTTTCTTCTACTAATTCTTTCTTTCTACTTTTTCTCCCTGTTACTCTGAGCCGGGTGGATGAAAGGCTCTTGGTGCTGCAGCCAGGAGCCAGTGCTGTGCCTCTGAAGTGGGAGAGCCAACTTCAGGACACGGGTCCACAACAGACCTCCCAGCTCCACATAATATCAAGCAGCAAAAATCTCCCAGAGATCTCCATCCCAACACCAGCACCCAGCTTCAGTCAACGACCAGCAAGCTACAGTGCAGGTCACCCTATGCCAAGCAACTAGCAAGGCAGGAACACAACCCCACCCATTAGCAGAGAGGCTACCTAAAAACATAATAAGGCCATAGGCACCCCAAAACACACCACCAGACGTGGACCTGTCCACCAGAAAGACAAGATCGAGCCTCAACCACCAGAGCACAGGAATTAGTCCCCCCCACCAGGAAGCCTACACAACCTACTGAAACAACCTTAGCCACTGGGGTCAGACACCAAAAACAACGGGAACTACGAATCTGCAGCCGGCAAAAAGGAGACCCCAAACACAGTAACATAAGCAAAATGAGAAGGCAGAAAAACACACAGCAGGTGAAGGAGCAAGATAAACACCTACCAGACCTAACAAATGAAGAGGTAATAGGCAGTCTACCTGAAAAAGAATTCAGAATAATGATAGTAAAGCTGATCCAAGATTCTATTTCCATGATCCATAATCTTGGAAATAGAATAGACAACATGCAAGAAACAGTTAACAAGGACCTAGAAGAACTAAAGATGAATCAAGCATCGATTAAAAACACAATAAATGAAATGAAAAATACTCTAGATGGGATCAATAGCAGAATAACTGAGGCAGAAGAACGGATAAGTGAGGTGGAAGATAAAATAGTGGAAATAACTGATGCAGAGCAAAATAAAGAAAAAAGAATGAAAAGAACAGAGGAGAGTCTCAGAGATCTCTGGGACAACATTAAACGCACCAACATTCGAATTATAGGGGTTCCAGAAGAAGAAGAGAAAAAGAAAGGGACTGAGAAAATATTTGAAGAGATTATAGTTGAAAACTTCCCTAATTTGGGAAAGGAAATAGTTAATCAAGTCCAGGAGGCACAGAGAGTCCCATACAGAATAAATCCAAGGAGAAATACACCAAGACACATATTAATCAAACTGTCAAAAATTAAACACAAAGAAATCATATTAAAAGCAGCAAGGCAAAAACAACAAATAACACACAAGGGAATCCCCATAAGGTTAACAGCTGATCTCTCAGCAGAAACCCTACAAGCCAGAAGGGAGTGGCAGGACATAATTAAAGTGATGAAGGAGAGAAACCTGCAACCTAGATTACTCTACCCAGCAAGGATCTCATTCAGATTTGATGGAGAAATTAAAACGTTTACAGACAAGCAAAAGCTGAGAGAGTTCAGCACCACCAAACCAGCTTTACAACAAATGCTAAAGGAACTTCTCTAGGCAAGAAACACAACAGAAGGAATATACCTACAATAACGAACCCAAAGCAATTAAGGAAATGGGAATAGGAACATACATATCAATAATTACCTTAAATGTAAATGGACTAAATGCTCCCACCAAAAGACACAGAGTGGCTGAATGGATACAAAAACAAGACCCATATATATGCTGTCTACAAGAGACCCACTTCAGACCTAGAGACACATACAGATTGAAAGTAAAGGGATGGTTGGGGCCTCCCTGGTGGCGCAGTGGTTGAGAGTCCGCCTGCCGATGCAGGGGATACGGGTTCGTGCCCCGGTCTGGGAGGATCCCATATGCCGCGGAGCGGCTGGGCCCGTGAGCCATGGCCGCTGGGCCTGCGCATCCGGAGCCTGTGCTCCGCAACGGGAGAGGCCACAACAGTGAGAGGCCCGCATACCGCAAAAAGAAAAAAAAAAAAAAAAAAAAAAAAAAAAAAAAAAGAAAGTAAAGGGATGGAAAAAGATATTCCATGCAAATGGAAATCAAAAGAAAGCTGGAGTAGCAATTCTTATATCAGACAAAATAGACTTTAAAATAAAGACTATTAGAAGAGACAAGGAAGGACACTACATAACGATAAAGGGATCGATCCAAGAAGAAGATATAACAATTGTAAATATTTATGCACCCAACATAGGAGCACCTCAATACATAAGGCAAATACTAACAGCCATAAAAGGGGAAATCGACAGTAACACACTCATAGTAGGGGACTTTAACACCCCACTTTCACCAATGGACAGATCATCCAAAATGAAAATAAATAAGGAAACACAAGCTTTAAATGATACATTAAACGAGATGGACTTAGTTGATATTTATAGGACATTCCATCCAAAAACAACAGAATACACATTTTTCTCAAGTGCTCATGGAACATTCTCCAGGATAGATCATATCTTGGGTCACAAATCAAGCCTCGGTAATTTTAAGAAAATTGAAATTGTATCAAGTATCTTCTCCGACCACAATGCTATGAGACTAGACATCAATTACAGGAAAAGATGTGTAAAAAATACAAACACATGGAGGCTAAACAATACACTACTCAATAACGAAGTGATCACTGAAGAAATCAAAGAGGAAATTTAAAAATACCTAGAAACAAATGACAATGGAGACACGACGACCCAAAACCTATGGGACGCAGCAAAAGCAGTTCTAAGGGGGAAGTTTATAGCAATACAATCCCACCTTAAGAAACAGGAAGCATTTCGAGTAAACAACCTGACCCTGCACCTAAAGCAATTAGAGAAAGAAGAACAAAAATACCCCAAAGCTAGCAGAAGGAAAGAAATCATAAAGATCAGATCAGAAATAAATGAAAAAGAAATGAAGGAAACGATAGCAAAGATCAACCAAACTAAAAGCTGGTTCTTTGAGAAGATAAACAAAATTGACAAACCATTAGCCAGACTCATCAAGAAAAAAAGGGAGAAGACTCAAATCAATAGAATTAGAAATGAAAAAGGAGAAGTAACAACTGACACTGCAGAAATACAAAAGATTATGAGAGATTACTATAAGCAACTCTATTCCAATAAAATGGACAACCTGGAAGAAATGGACACATTCTTAGAAATGCACAACCTGCCAAGACTGACTCAGGAAGAAATAGAAAATATGAATAGACCAATCACAAGCACTGAAATTGAAACTGTGATTAAAAATCTTCCATCAAACAAAAGCCCAGGACCAGATGGCTTCACAGGTGAATTCTATCAAACATTTAGAGAAGAGCTAACACCTATCCTTCTCAAACTCTTCCAAAATATAGCAGAGGGAGGAACACTCCCAAACTCATTCTACGAGGCCGACATCACCTTGATACCAAAACCAGGCAAGGATGTCACAAAGAAAGAAAACTACAGGCCAATATCACTGATGAACATAGATGCAAAAATCCTCAACAAAATACTAGCAAACAGAATCCAACAGCACATTAAAAGGATCATACACCATGATCAAGGTGGGGTTTATCCCAGGAATGCAAGGATTCTTCAATATACGCAAATCAATCAATGTAATACACCATATTAACAAGTTGAAGGAGAAAAACCATATGATCATCTCAATAGATGCAGAGAAAGCTTTCGACAAAATTCAACACCCATTTATGATAAAAACCCTGCAGAAAGTAGGTATAGAGGGATCTTTCCTCAACATAATAAAGGCCATATATGACAAACCCACAGCCAACATTGTCCTCAATGGTGAAAAACTGAAACCATTTCCACTAAGATCAGGAACAAGACAAGGCTGCCCACTCTCACCACTCTTATTCAACATAGTTTTGGAAGTTTTAGCCACAGCAATCAGAGAAGAAAAGGAAATAAAAGGAATCCAAATTGGAAAAGAAGAAGTAAAGCTGTCACTGTTTGCAGATGACATGATACTATACATAGAGAATCCTAAAGATGCTACCGAAAAACTACTAGAGCTAATCAATGAATTTGGTAAAGTAGCAGGATATAAAATTAATGTACAGAAATCTCTGGCATTCCTATACACTAATGATGAAAAATCTGAAAATGAAATCAAGAAAACACTCCCATTTACCATCGCAACAAAAAGAATAAAATATCTAGGAATAAACCTACCTAAGGAGACAAAAGACCTGTATGCAGAAAACTATAAGACACTGATGAAAGAAATTAAAGATGATACAAATAGATGGAGAGATATACCATGCTCCTGGATTGGAAGAATCAATATTGTGAAAATGACTCTACTACCGAAAGCAATCTACAGATTCAATGCAATCCCTATCAAACTACCAATGGCATTTTTCACAGAACTAGAACAAAAAATTTCAAAATTTGTTTGGAAAAACAAAAGGCCCCGAATAGCTAAAGCAATCTTGAGAACGAAAAACGGAGCTGGAGGAATCAGGCTCCCTGACTTCAGACTATACTACAAAGCTACAGTAATTAAGACAGTCTGGTACTGGCATAAAAACAGAAAGATAGATCAGTGGATCAGGATAGAAAGCCCAGAGATAAACCCACGCACATATGGCCAACTTATCTTTGATAAAGGAGGCAGGAATGTACAGTGGAGAAAGGACAGCCTCTTCAATAAGTGGTGCTGGGAAAACTGGACAGGGACATGTAAAAGTTTGAGATTAGATCATTCCCTAGCACCATACACAAAAATAAGCTCAAAATGGATTAAAGACTTAAATGTAAGGCCAGAAACTATCAAACTCTTAGAGGAAAACATAGGTAGAACACTCTATGACATAAATCACAGCAAGATCCTTTTGGACCCACCTCCTAGAGAAATGGAAATAAAAACAAAGATAAACAAATGGGACCTAATGAAACTTCAAAGCTTTTGCACAGCAAAGGAAACCATAAAGAAGACCAAAAGACAACCCTCAGAATGGGAGAAAATATTTGCAAATGAAGCAACTGACAAAGGATTAATCTCCAAAATTTATAAACAGCTCATGCAGCTCAATAGCAAAAAAACAGACAACCCAATCCAAAAATGGGCAGAAGACTTAAATAGGCATTTCTCCAAAGAAGATATACAGACTGCCAACAAACACATGAAAGAATGCTCAACATCATTAATCATTAGAGAAATGCAAATCAAAACTACAATGAGATATCATCTCACACCAGTCAGAATGGCCATCATCAAGGAATCTAGAAACAATAAATGCTGGAGAGGGTGTGGAGAAAAGGGAACACTCTTGCACTGCTGGTGGGAATGTGAACTGGTACAGCCACTATGGAGAACGGTATGGAGGTTCCTTAAAAAACTACAAATAGAACTACCATATGACCCAGCAATCCCACTACTGGGCATATACCCTGAGAAAACCATAATTCAAAAAGAGACATGTACCAAAATGTTCATTGCAGCTCTATTCACAATAGCCCGGAGCTGGAAACAACCTAAGTGTCCATCATCGGATGAATGGATAAAGAAGATGTGGCACATATATACAATGGAATATTACTCAGCCATAAAAAGAAACGAAACTGAGCTATTTGTAATGAGGTGGATAGACCTAGAGTCTGTCATACAGAGTGAAGTTAGTCAGAAAGAGAAAGACAAATACCGTATGCTAACACATATATACGGAATTTAAAAAAAAATGTCATGAAGAACCTAGGGGCAAAACGAGAATAAAGACACAGACCTACTTGAGAATGGACTTGAGGATATGGGGAGGGGGAAGGGTAAGCTGTGACAAAGCGAAAGAGAGGCATGGACATATATACACTACCAAACGTAAGGTAGATAGATAGTGGGAAGCAGCCGCAGAGCACAGGGAGATCAGCTCGGTGCTTTGTGACCGCCTGGAGGGGTGGGATGGGGAGGGTGGGAGGGAGGGAGATGCATGAGGGAAGGGATGTGGGAACAGATGTATATGTATGACTGATTCACTTTGTTATAAAGCAGAAACTAATAAAAAAAAAAAAAAAAAAAAAAAAAAAAAAAAGAATAAAATATCTAGGAATAAATCTAAGGAAGTAAGAGATCTAGACTCGGAAAACTATCAGATACTGATGAAAGAAATCAAAGACAACACAGATAGATATACTGTGTTCATGGACTGGAGGAAGTAATATTGTTAAAATGGCCATGCTACCCAAGGCAACCTGCAGATTCAATGCAATCCCTATCAAAATACCAGGGGCATTTTTCACAGAACTAGAATAATTCTAGTATTTGGATGGAAACATAAAAAAAAACCAAATAGCCAAAATAATCTTGAGAAAGAAGAACAGAGCTGGAGGTATCACACTCCCTGGTTTCAAACTATATTACAAAGCTACATTAATCAAAACAGGACGGTACTGTCACAAAAACAGACACAAACATTAATGGATCAAAATAAAGAGCCCAGAAATGAACTCATACTTACATGCACAATTAATCTACAACAAAGGACGCAAGAATATACAATGGGGAAAAGACAACCTCTTCAACAAATGATGTTGGTGAAACTGAACAGCTACATGCAAAAGAATCAAGCTGGACTACTCTCTCACACCATGCAAAAAAATACATTCAAAATGGATTAATGACTTAAATGTAAGACCTGAAACCAAAAAACTTCTTAAAGAACATCTAAGTAGTAAGCTCTTTGATATCAGTCTTAGTAATATTTTTTTGGATATGTCTCCTCAGGCAAGGAAAACAAAAGTAAAAATTAACAAATGGGACTACATCAAACTTAAAAACTTTTGTACAGCAATGGAAATGATTAATAAAATGAAAAGGCTGCCTACTGAATGGGAGAAGCTATTTCCAAATCATGTATCTGATAAGGGGTTAATATCCAAAATATAAAAAGAACCCATACAATTCAACATCAAAAAACAACCTGATTGAAAAATGTGCAGAGGATCTCAACAGACATTTTTCCAAAGAATATATAACCAACAGGCAAATGAAAAGATGCTCAACATCACTAATCATCAGGGAAATGCAAATCAAAACTACACTGAGATATCACCTCACACCTGTCAGAATAGCTATTACCAACAAGACAACAAATAACAAGTGTTGGTGAGAACGTGGAAAAAAGGGGAACCCTTGTGCACTACTGGTGGGAATGTGAATCGGTGCAGCCACTATGGAAAACAGTATTGAGAGTTCTCAAAAAATTACAAATAAAATTACCAAAGTTCCAGCAATGCCACTTTTGGGTATTTATATGAAGAAAACAAAAACACTAATTAGAAAAAATAGATGCACCTCTACATTTATTGCAACACTATTTACAACAGCCAAGATATGGAAGCAACCTAAGTGCCCATCAATAGATGAATGGATAAAGAAGATGTGGGGTGTGTGTTTATACATATACACACACACACACAATGCAATATTACTCAGCCATAAAAAAGAATGAAATCTTGCCATTTGCAACAACATGGATGGACCTATAAGGTATTATGCTAAGTGAAATGAGTCAGAGAGAGAAAGACAAATACTGTATGATTTCACTTATATGTGAAACCTAAAAAACAAATGAACAAACATAACAAAATCAAAGCAGTTATATATACAGAGAACAAATAGGTGGTTGTGAGAGAGGTGGGAGGAGGAATGAAATAAGTGAGGGGGATAAAGAGGCACAAATTTCCAGTTGCAAAATACATGAATCACAGGTATAAAATGTACAGTGTGCAGAATATAATCAGTAACTATGTAATAGCTTTGTAGGATGATAAATTGTAACTAGATGTTGTGTAATAGGAAATAAGTGTTGTGGGTCAATTATACTTCAAAAACTAACTCACAGAAAAAGAGATCAGGACCTAGAGACTATCATACGGAGTGAAGTAAGTCAGAAAGAGAAAAACAAATACCATATGCTAACACACATAAATGGAATCAAAAACAAAAAACAAAACAATGGTTCTGAAGAACCTAGGGTCAGGACAGGAATAAAGACGCAGAAGTAGAGGACATGGGGAGGGGGAAGGGTAAGCTGGGACAAAGTGAGAGAGTGGCATGGACATATACACACTACCAAATGTAAAATAGCTAGCTAGTGGGAAGCAGCCACATAGCACAGGGAGATCAGCTCGGTGCTCTGTGACCACCTAGAGGGGTGGGATAGGGAGGGTGGGAGGGAGACGCAAGAGGGAGGAGATATGGGGATATATGTATACATATAGCTGATTCACTTTGTTATACAGCAGAAACTAACACAACATTGTAAAGCAATTATACTCCAATAAAGATGTTAAATAAATACATAAATACATAAATATGTAAATAAAAATAAATACATAAATAAATATAAAAAGAAAAAGAGATCAAATTTGCCGTTAACAGAGCCAGGGGTGGAGGGAGGGGGAGTTGAAGGCAGACGAAAGGTACAAACTTCCAGTTATGAGATAAATAAGTACAAGGGATATAACATACAACATGATAAACATAATTAACACTTTTACGTTGCATGTGAAAGTTAAGAGTTGTTAAAAAGTTGTTAAATCCTAAGAGTTTTCATCACAAGGAAAAAACTTTTTTTCTATTTCTTTAATATCTATATGAGATAATGGATGTTCACTAAACTTATCGTAATAATCATTTCATGATGTAAGCCAAATCATTATGCTCCACACCTTAAACTTATATAGAGTGCTATATATCAATTATATCTCAAACTGGAAGGAAAAAAGTACTGTCATAATATTATTTAACATGAAAAACAATGGTGAACTAGAATGAAGACTATAAAAATCACGGTGCTAAAAATAGTTGATGTTCTACTGCCATAAACTTTTTCAAAACTTACATACAACCACATTTATGTATATAAAGTATGAATATGTGAAGTTACATGTGACGCTTTTCAACTTACTTTTTTTAAACGTAAACTTTTCAACTTACATTTTTAAACGTAAACTTTTCAATTTACATTTTTTAAAATTTAGGGAAAAATCAACAGGTGGAGACCCTATATTGTTTACAAGTTTGCTTCCAAGGCTCAGGAATGCACTACTCAATTGAGGCTGCATTTGAACGGGTGACAGAAAGAGTAACACACTCAATAAGTTCACCAATAAAAGAAACTTTCAAGAGTATGATGCATAGCCTTTATGTTGATAAAAATCCAACTACCCGTTGCTGAGCAAGTCCTTCAGTTAGAAGTACACCAAGCTTCCATGGAATATTCGCAGGCCAAGTGATGTAGGCACCACACAGCGTGCACACGTGGTACCTGCACTCTTCCTAGTTGAGGGAGTTCTCCCAGTTCCACTATCACCTCCCCTGGGCCCTGGACTTGGCTTACTCTGCATAAGGGATTTCCCTAAGGCAAGCTCTCTCAGTTCATCCTGCCATGTGTCTCTTATCTCAAGCCACCTCTACACCAAACGTGAATTATTAAAACGCACTTGTTCATTGATACACTTTATTTCTTAGCAAACAAGTAATCTACATCCTTGCTACTCAAGAACGGTTCCTCCTCCAGCCGCAGGTAGGAGCTTATAAGAAATAAAGAATACCAAGTTGCATCACAGATCTACTGAATCATAATTTGCATATATAAACAGGAGCCCCAAGGGATTCCTAGGCACACTGAAGTTTGAGAAGAACTGCTCTACAGGACTCTACTGCAGATAGATGTAAAAATTAAAAATGCTCCAGTTTACAACTGAATTTAGAGATAAGATGTGAAAACTACCAAGACGTAGAATCAAAAAAGCTCCGTAAGAGAATTAACCAACACATAAACGAATTTCTTTATCACTGATATCAAAGACGCTCAAAGGTTTACTTTCAACAGTGTAACAGCGCACGCTCATAATATATAGGGACTACATAATCATATATTGGGGCTATATTTTGTGGTACAAAGAATACAAAAGAATGACTGGGTCTAGAAATTTCAGCGCAATCCGGCCCAAAGGTGTGCAACCTGCATTCTAAAATTTGGGGAGTCAAAATTCGATGTTGACAAGTGAAACTCTTTCCAGATAATTATTCAGAAAAAATCTAAAAGATGTGAACTTTAAACATAAATCATATCCTGGAAGTAAAACTAAATAGCTACTGAACAAACTCTAGGTCACTTGTAGAATCAGGAAATTGTTTTGGAGGTTGGTGCTCCTTTTTCCAGTAAACGGGGAGGTGGGGGGGAGCCGTTAAAAAAAAAAATCAACGTTCACCCTCTGCAAAGTTTTTCTCATATCCTGAAAGGCCTCAACTTGCATGTTCCTACAGGTGAAAAAACTCAAGTCGTACTCAAACAAGGTCACGTTTCCATCTTGAAAAGTGAAAGGTTTTTTCTCTTCTCAAGGCTGCACTTTAAAACATTGGGGATTCCGGGTCCTTTGGCTTCCGGCCGGCGAAGGAAGCGTGCTGCCCGGGGCTGAAACGAACAGGGAAATCTACCAAGTAGGAAGTGGAGCCCGGGTCCGGCCAGCAGGCTCTGCCTTCTCGCTGCAGGGGGCCCTGCGGCCGGGACCCCAAAAGGCAGGCAGGCAGCAAGCTGGGGAACAGCCCCCCGGCCCCGCCGCCCCGGAGCGAAAAAGCCTACTCTCCCGCCACCCAGTCCCCGCCCGCCCGGGATGCGCACACGCGGAGGGCGCTGCGAGTCCCCGTCCGCGGCGGCGGCACCACAGGCCTGCCAGGGAGGCGGCGGCGGAGCGAGGGGAGGCGGGACTCGTCCTGAGAGGCTGAGGGGAGACCGGGGCGGGAGCGTCTGCATGTGGGGGCTGCACTGGAGGAAGGCGGAGGCGCTCAGGGGGCCCGGGCTGCTTTACGATTATCATCATCATTATTTTGTTTTACCTGTGGCGCAGGAGGGCTCCCCAGCTCCTACTCCCTGAATCCTCCTCCTCCTCCCCTCCTCTTTCTCTCTCCCTCAGTCTCTGCCGGGCGGTCGTGGTGCCGGCCGGGCCGGACCCAACCAGAGAGAGAACAGGGCGGGAGGGGGGTGGCGGCGGCGGCGGCGGTAACCAACGGCCACGTGACCACGCCCTCGCCGTAACGGCGGCCGCCTCCTGCCTCGCGCCCTCCCCGCGCTCCAGCTCTTATAACCCCGCGGCTCGCGCGCCCAGGACGCTAGTGCGCAGGCGCCCGCCGGGGCCCGGAGACTGCGCGGGCGCGACGCGCTTGCTCTCGGGGCCGGGCCTGTGGGGCCCCGCGAGGCGCGAGGCGGAGAGGGAGCCGCCGGCCGAGCCCTCCTCCGCCGCCGCTAGAGCGCATGCGCAGGATGGCCTTTTCCCCCCCCCCCCCGCCTTTCCCTTCCTTACCTTTTCCTTCTCTCCCTTCCACACCCCCTCTCCGCCAGCGCGCAGCTGGAGGCTGGGACTCTGCCCGGGACTTAGACCCTCACACTCACCACCACTACCTTCCCAGGGTGGGACCTTCTGAGGGGCTGGCCCTCCTGCCTAAGAATTTACATTTCCTTGTTGCAGCTGAGTGGACTCCTATTCATGCTTCAAGACCCAGCCAATATGTCACTTCCTCTGTGAAACGTACCCCACTCTACTTTGGGGGAGTCACTAGCATTTTGTGCATACCTACTTAAGTATAATCCATGGAGAAATAGTACATAACAGTTATTTTTTACAAACCACAGTACTAGGCTTGTATTTTATGTTACCTCATAACCTAGGCAGTATGTGTCTTTAGCATTATGGTATCTCGGCAAAGGTCGGATGACTGACTATACGAATGCACACATGCCTAAATGCTGTGCCTTGTTGTCCTCCACCTCTGCTTAATCAGAGTTTGAACAGCGCAGTGCCATGTTTTGCTTGTTTCCCCAATATGAAAGCCTTTGAATGGTAATGCTTATTAGAGTGGTAAATGCTTCACCTAGTTAAAAAGATTTATGGTCTTTTATTAACCTATCTTCACAAAGAGCCCAATGGAAATTGATACTGTTGAGTCCAGAAAAAGGAAACCGAGAAAGGTCAAATTTCCAAAGGTAAGCTAGCTTCATAGGAAGGTCCCTGCGTGGCAGACCTTTGTTCAAAAACAAACCCTCCCCTGCATGGGAGGATTCCGTCACTTTCTGCTGGCCCTTTTTGTTGCAAAAGCAAGACAGATTGAGTGCCTCGTGCCAGATTTAATCGGGAAAAACTAATTAAAATGTAAAAACGTACTAACTGGTAGTTCTGGCTAGACCAGTCATCATTACTGTTAAACTAGTGAATGTTGAGATGAAGATGTTCAAGAAATAGAACTAGAAACAGAATCCCAGGAAAATGTTGGGATAAATGTTGATCAAGAAACAGTGTTAACAAGGGCTTCTGAGAAAAAGGAAAATCACAACCCAACTCTCATGTGTTTGCATTGTTGGTGGGCTCTTTTCTGCACTTACCAATGGTTACACCCATGTATTGATTCCACCCAATAATTTCAGCTACCACCTCAGGTATGCTAGTAGCATTCCACTCTAAATATCTAGTCCAAGGTTCAGAATCTGTGGGACACCATTATTTGGGTGGCCCACAATGAACCATGCCTCCACAGAAGTCATGCTCTTGTGTAATCTCTCCCCTTGAATCTGGGCTGGACCTCTCATGGCTTTAAACAATAGAATATGGCACACACACACACACACACACAAATCTGTGCCAGTTCCAGGCCTAGGCCCTAAAAAAAGGCTTTGCAGTGACAACACTGAAATTTACCAGAACCTGTACTCATGGAAAGCAAAGACTATTAAGAAATCCCCCCACCAGTTTGTGTTCTGGGAAATGGCTTACAGAAAAGAACAGTCCTTACCCGTAAGACTTTGATAAGACTCCTTCTGCCCCTTGGGTCCACCATTGTGTTTATGCTGAGGCCATACTCCCCCCTGGGCTGCTCCCCAGCTGACAGAGCACAGCAGGGCTCCTAACACAGGATTCCTCTAATGGGCAGCTTTGACTCAAGGATTCCCCACAGGCCTGGTCAAAACTTTCTTAGAACTGCCTGCAGCCTTGGGATTTTCTTAGTTAATCTTCCTTCCTTCCCTCTTAGCTTTTACAGGTGTCAGACCTGCATCATGGTCTGAAGTCTCTCTCCCAAGTTCCTGCTCCCTTCCTTTTATCCTTCACTGCTATTCTCTCAATTAAACTTCTGTATATCCAATCCCATCTTGGTGTCTGCCTCCCTGAGGACCTGAACTCAAACCCACCCCCATTCTAGGATTTTACCTGGCCCACCCTCAGGCTAGAGCTACAGGTCACAATTATGAGTCATGTCAAGAAATCCAACTTCTCTCATTCTTCTGTGTTTTACATTTTGAAAATCTTTTCATCACCCAGACCCATCCATTAAAATGCAGCTAACACCAGGTAGAGATAACAACACGCTTAAAGCCTTTCACTATTAAGAAAATAAGAAAGATTAAGAGTTATTTTGACTACAAAGATAATTAACATTGTAATAAAGACTGTTAGGCTAATCATAAAAATTACTAAAAGTATTGTAGGATAACATGGGCCATTTGGGTCTCCCCCACCCCAGCCTGTGTTCCTGTAGCAGATACTGTGGCAGCTGTTTTTGTAGATCATAATAAGAGCTATCTCCCACCAACCCTCAATCACGTCTCCCTTTTCCCCACCTCCAACCCCCATCAAGAACCTGAAACCAATAAGGCCAATCAGCTTCTCTTTCGGAGAGAATTGAAAATTGGGATTAAAAGGTAACTAGTTAGTCTTTGTATGTAGCTAGAACTGTAACAACCCAATGGAGTAGGCCGTTTCATCAGTCACATCTTATCAGGACACTAGAAACCATTTCAGTTATTTACACGCAGAGAATCTAATACAGGGAATGAGTTACACGGGCGAGGAAAGAACTGAGAACCAAACAAGCCATGGGGAAGTTACCCAGAGATTAGCAGGAGCAGGGGGAACTGTACTGCTCCTCAGGAGTAGTACACAGGAAGGAGGAGACACAGGAAGACATCATGTTACTAGGGCCCCAGGGCTGTGCTCATCCGATGGTATCTACACCGCGGTAATACAGAGCCTGAGTAGTTGTACTCAGAGAGGACTACTTAACTTCAGCTTTCCTCAGAAGGCACTTATGAGGTGTCCCCCTACCCCACTGACAACCACAAGGAGTGAGACAGGGACCCTTCCTAAAGAAGGCTCATGGCTATTTGTCAGATGGGAAAAGGGATGCTTGGCAGACAGAACAATCCATGTTCACTGCATTCCTTCCGTTAGTTGCTCAATAGAACCTTCTTATACATAATTTCAAAATGTTCTCACCTAATGTAAAGCAACTATCCATTTACTAACCCTGTTGTCAAAGAGTCAGTATTATTAGCAGGCACAAAACCAATTGATCAGTGTTATTAGACTTCAGTGATATAAGGTTTAAAGTCATTTTAACTCTCATCTAAATCATGTATATTATTCTGCAGAGAGCCTACCCGTCCCCCCAAAAAATGCCAAAACCAGAAATTGATTTGTCTGTAGTGTCTGCATATCGATATGTCATAGACGGCTAGCTCCTCTTCCCTGCCAAATTTATTTTCCTCTTCTGTCACTGGAATTGAGTTTTAGCCGGCCTCGTGGCCTCCTGTCTAGAGACTACATTTCCCATGCTGCCTTGTGGCTGGGTTTGGCCACGTGACTTTGTTTTCATCATGGAGTGCAAGAGGGGACAATGGGTACATTCCCCACGTTCCTCGCTTAAAAGAAAAGTGCTGGCCCTATACTGCCTCCTCTCCATGCATGCCACCTGGCACACGGACGTGGTGTGACCCAGCCTTCAAGACGTGGTGTGAAGAAGGTGACCCAGCCTTCAAGGTGCACAGCAGCAAGATGGAAGGAAACCGCGTCCCTGGCTTGCTTCACGGAGAACTGTCTCCCCAGCCTTTACTGCCCCACTACAGCTTTAAATTAGAGGGAAAGAAACTTCTACCTTATTGAAGCCACTGAACGTTTAAAATCTCTTTCTGAAAGCTGCATACCTGATACCCTACCCACTATAATATGTAAGGTGTTATTCTGTTAACTAAGTTGTTATGCGAAGAATCTCAGGAAAGACTGGCTAGATACATTTTTAAAACACAAATACGTCATTCACCCTTGGAGGAAATGACGTCAACATTTATGGATCTATGAAGAACATCAGCTACTCTGAGGCTGCAAAACCCACGTTTGCGCCATTAAGCTTTTTATTATCACCAGAGCACCCATGCTCAAAGTTGCCCTTAAAAATCTCGGAGCATTCAGAGGCATTGGGAAGCAGTATAGAATAGAGGTTAAGTGCATAGGACCAGAGTAGAATAGCTCAAGTCCAAACCCAGTTTCCCTTACTTGGTAACGATGTAATCTCACCCAAGTTACTAAAACTACTCAACCTCTGTGGCTTCAGTTCTATCTGTGGGATGAGGATAATGACAGTCTCTAATTTATCAGGTTGTTGTGAGCATTAATTGACATAACCCACTATTAAGCAAGATATTTAGCACATGGTAACCATTCAATTTAAAAAATAGATATTATGTTTTTATTTTATTATTTTAAATCTTGGAGTCTCGATCAGAAAAATACATCTGCAGTCTGTAGGAAGAGCAAATTATTCTAGATAAAGCCATAATGGTTGGGATTCATTGTTTGCATGCACAAAATAGCAAATTCTGGACTTCTGGACATCAAAAATCAAAGGTATTTTTGTTGTACTGCCCCAACATCTACGATGTACCCACTAACATGCCTAAGTGGCACAGCCCTAAAAGTAACATCTTAACTTTGTTACTTTGAAAGCACCATGTCTAAAAACATTATCCTATAAGGAAAAAGAACTTATAGGAGGGAGACAATCAGTGTTAATTTTCAGTCATTTTGTGGAAAGATGTTGGAGTCATGATCACAATCATGTAAAGTCATTTCTTTGAAGCTTTTGTTCTCGGTGATAGCAATGATTTCCATTGGATCACTTACTCTTGGTCAGGTACATACAGATGGTTCCATGGTAAACACTTCTCAACATGATTTTATGGTGTCTGTGTTCCATATGAGACCCTTTCATTTTTTTCCTGGTGCAGGCTTAAAATGTGCCAAGAAAAGCAAAAATAAGTAACATGGCTTATGCCATTTATTTCATATCCCTGTTATAATGTTTGTACCCTCTGTGATGACCAGATGCTTGGATGTCCAACGTTGCCTAGACGGTGAGTTCCTCAATGGCAAGTGGTATGTCTTATTCATCTCGGCATTGGCAGTGTTTTAAGTGCTTAGCATCTGACAGGTATTCAATAAATGTTTGCTATGCTAAAAGTAAATATGTATCATAGTATGGAAATCATCACGCTGCTCAATGGTTGAACAGTGTTCTACTCATCTTACTGCAGTGTAACAAATTACCACAAATATAGTTGCTTAGAACAACATACATTTATAATCTCACAGTTTCTGCAGGTCCAGAGTCTGTGAGTGGTTTACCTAGGTTCTCTGCTTTGGGATCTCTCACACATTTGCAGTCAAGATGTTGGCTGAGGCTGTGGTCTCACCTCAAGGCTTGACTGGGGAAAGATCTGTTTCTAGGCTTACATGGTTACTGGAAGAATTCAGTTCCATGCCAGCTGTAGGGCCTTAGTTTCTCACCAAGTGGACCTCTACAGAGGGCAGCTCATCACATAGTAGCTTGCTTCATCAAAATCAGCAAGAGAGGGTTTCTTAGCAAGATAGAGGTCACAAACCTATGTAACATAGTCATGGAAGTGACATTCCCATCACCTTTACAATATATTGTTTGTTAGAAACAAGTCACAAGTCCCAGGACTTCCCTGGTGGTCCAGTGGCAAAGACTCCATGCTCGCAATGCCGGTGGCCCGGGTTCTATCCCTGGTCAGGGAACTAGATCCCGCATGCCACAACTAAAAGCCCGCATGCCGCAATGAAGCTCCTACACACGACAACGAAGATCCCACGTGCTGTAACTAAGACCCAGCGCAGCCAAATAGGTAAATAAATAAATAAATATTATTTTAAAAATCACGAGTCCCTTCCACACTTAAGGGGAGGGTATTACACAGGGCACATATACCAGGAGGCAGGGATAACTGGGGACTCTCCTAGAGTCTGTTCACCGTAAGCAGGGCCTTGGTATAAACAAGATATGAGTACTTGGTCCACTCAAATGAAGAATCTTCATTAGGTTCACATGTTAATTCATGAGAATGCCCAGATACTTGATCAAATATGTAAATGCTCCAGATGCGTGTTGTGAAAGGAAGAGAGTATTTCACCAAAGTCCTTACAATCTGAATGGATGACTCATAACTCATCAATAGAAAATAGTTGAACCCCAAATCACCAGTCTTTTTATGCTGAATGCCCACCTAGAAGTCCTATAAAATGATGACTGAAATATGAACATTAAAGGTATGCAACATCTCTGCTACCTTGGGAGTTCCCAGCAAAAATGTCTCATGTGGTCTTTGGCATGCTCCAGTTGATTGCATCCATCTGAACAGCCAGTCAAAAGCATTAAGCACACACACAGGAAGACAAATGCATGAGAACCGTCAACAATGGGAGAGGTATTAATTAGCCATTGTTGCAACAATTTTGCATAACAAACGACTCCAATATCTCAGTGACTTACAGAAACATTTCTTTTTCTGGCATCGGAATTGCAGGTTGGTCGCGGTTCACATGCTCTCACTTGGGCTGGACTTGGACAAACCTGGCTAGGCTGGACTCCAGGCTTTGAGCTTGAGCTCAGGTCTGTTCCACACGTCTTCTTCATTCTGAGACCAGCAGCTACACGGGGGCTGTTCATGTTCTGCTCATGCAGGTGGCAAAAGTACAAGAAGAACAAGTAGAAATATTCAGTAACTCTTAAGGCTTTAGCTCAAAACTGGCACACCAGCACTCCTGCCCATGTTCTGTTGGCTAAAGCAAGTCATATGGCTGAATCCAGTATGAACGTGATGTGGAAATATACCATGCTTATCCTAGTGGGAGGCAATGCCAAGTCCTGGGAGAGGACATGGCAAATCATTCTAATACAAGGAAAGACTAAAAACTGGGGCATCTTGAATGAAGGTAAACACAAGGTAGCCAATCTTAGAATCAGGTCAATTGCCTCTGATGCTCTCATGAGCTCCCTGACTGTTGCTTTAAAAGAACAAGCCACATATTCATGTAACTAACAACTCAGTCCATTCACTGGTGCAACACTGTGCTCCCTCGATATGCGATCTTCTATAAAACCCAAAATCTACATTACGGTAATATAATAAAGGTAAAGATTTTACAAGCACAGGGGCCTTAAAAATTATAGTTCCCATGGCAAATATAACATAGCTTTGTGTGCCCATATACTGCAAAGACAGAAGTCCTAACTATAAACAGTAATGGGAAATCATGCATATTCAGGGATCAGGGTGATGAAAGAGTTATAGATTCAGTTAGAAAAATTACTTTGGGAATTTTGTCTTATGGATGAAGCCTCAAGTAATGTACATCATAATACAACTGAAAGTTTAATAGGTGACTGAATAATTTTCATGCAGATATGCTGCAATGTTGTATTCCATATAAAAAGAAACACTTCTTAGGTATATTATGGGTAGTGCCAATATGTTATTCCTGTGTTTTTGTTTCAAATTTCAGTAGTTATCTTTAACTGATGGTTCTTCATTGGGATCTATTTCCTCATAAATGACTCAGCCTCATGAACCTGGCAAACTGAACTATTATGCTTCTATTTACTTTTTAACTCACAGATCTTTCAAAGATCACCTGTTTTCAACTATTGTTTACTTGTTAAAATGGATTAGTACAGAATAACATGCAGCTTGCCATTTAACTTGGTGTATTTGAAGGACATTAGATGTTATACTGTATTTAATCAATTAACTTGATATTAAATTTAAAATTCACATTTAAACACCAGAAGTTGAAATACTATTCTATCAAAAATACTTAAAAGAACATAACGCTATTCCTTCCAAATTCTGTAGTGTCATAAAAATTGTCACATATATAGCCAACTACTGATATCCAATTATCAATTTATTTATGTATGCCTTAAGACATGAACAGATGCATTCCTGGAAAGCTAGACTAGAGCTAAATCCCATGTATCAGACTATTCTCTCATTTAACTTCTATATCTTACGTTAAAATATTGAAAGTATACTCCTAGGGCAAAAGCCTTTAAAAGCATGTCTACAGGGCTTCCCTGGTGGCGCAGCGGTTGAGAGTCCGCCTGCCGATGCAGGGGACACAGGTTCATGACCCAGTCCAGGAAGGTCCCACATGCCACGGAGCGGCTGGGCCCGTGAGCCATGGCCGCTGGGCCTGCGCGTCCGGAGCCTGTGCCCCGCAACGGGAGAGGCCACAACAGTGAGAGGCCCATGTACCAAAAACAAACAAACAAACAAACAAAAACATGTCTACAATTTGGTTTCATAAAGGAACTGTCCAGAGATGTCTGATAGGCTGGCTTATACTTTCCTGTTAAAAGGTTCATAAAGATACAGAAAAGGAGAAAGAATAGCAATGGCGCTGTAGGCAAAATGAGAGGAATACTGGCTAAAGTCCAGGCAAAATTTCAACTAACTGTTTTATTGAAGATGATGATGATGGTGGACTGAAAACATATTCTTTTCTTTAAAAGTATTTTATTGAAGTATAGTTGATTACAATGTTGTGTTAATTTCTGCTGTACAGCAAAGTGATTCAGTTATACACATATATATTCCTTTTCATACTCTTTTCCACTATGGTTTATCACAGGATATTGAGTAGAGTTCCCTGTGCTCTATAGTAGGACCTTGTTGATCCATACTGTATATAATAGTTTGCATCTGATAACACCAAACTCCCAATCCTTCCCCACCCCCTTCTTTCCAACCACAAGTCTGTTCTCTATGTCTGTGAGCCTGTTTCATAGATAACTTCATTTGTGTCATATTTTAGATTCCACACATAAGTGAAATCATATGATATTTGTCTTTCTCTGACTTACTTCACTTAGTATGATCATCTCTAGGTCCATCCATGTTGCTGCAAATGGCATTATTTCATTCTATTCTATTCTATTCTATTCATCCATTGTATATATGTACCACATCTTTATCCATTCATCTGTTAATGGACATTTAGGTTGTTTCTGTGTCTTGGCTATTGTAAATAGTGCTGCAATGAACATTGGGGTGCATGTATCTTTTTGAATCAGAGTTTTCTGCAGATATATGTCCAGGAATGGGATTGCTGGATCATATGGCAACTCTATTTTTAGTTTTTAGAGGAATCTCCATACTGTGAAAACATATTCTTAAACTACTTTCCATAAGCTCTTCCCTGTGAAACAGAATATGACAGATGATGTCAAAAACCAGGAAAAAAAATCAGCACCTCCCTCACTGTCGGCATTTAACCTCAGCATGCAGGTACTTTGCTGACCATAAACACCAACTGAGCCGGTGAGAGCTAAAGTTCTATCATTCCCTGTCTCTTCCCCCCACCTCATCTCAGTAGCATCCATCTCTTCATGCATTTGGAAACAGCTCCCAGAAACAACACAGCAGAAAGAGGGGTAAGTGAACAAAGACAAGTTTAATCTTGGGATTCTTAGTTAACCTAAAGAGCAGAGCTATAAATAAGATAAAGACAGAAAGGACATGAGGAAGACTGCCTGCGGGGTGAGTAGATCTTTCTCAGAGGCTACACTCTTCAAATAAGAATTGCAAACTGCTTAGCCAGAGAAACCAACATTGAGAGCAGGAGAAAAATGCAACATCAGACCAGTAGACATATATTAATGTATTAGAGCAACATTTTCAGTGGGAGCACTACTGGTGTTGGAGAAGTGGTTCTTTTTTCTGTGGGACAATTGGCTTCACTGGCCCTTGGGAACTTGATTCAGGTAGTACCCCTGCTATTAATGTTGTGTAACAAACTACCCCAAACTTGCTGGAATACAACAATAATCATTTTTCTATGTTCACAGATTCTCTGGGTCAGGCATTAGGGCACAGCAAAGATGACTTTTCTATGGTTCACCCCATCTGGACCTCAGCTGGGATGACTCCAAGACTGGGGGTATGTCAATGGCTGGGGGCTGGAATGACATAAATGCTCCTTCAGTCATGTTTCTGGCATATGGGCTGGGAGGATTAAAGACTGGGACTGCTCATCAGAGTACCTACATGAGACCCCATCCTTACATGGTAGCCTCTTAAGGCTTAATATATTTTTTTAAATATTTATTTATTTATTTGGCTGCGCTGGGTCTTAGTTGTGACATGCAGGATCTTTTAGTTGTGGCATGTGGAGTCTTTTTTTTTTTAAGATTTTTTCAATGTGGACCATTTTTAAAGTCTTTATTGAATCTGTTACAATACTGCCCATGTTTTATGTTTTGGTTTTTTGGTCCTGAGGCATGCAGGACCCCAGCTCTGTGACCAGGGATTGAACCTGCACCCCCTGCATTGGAAGGTGAAGTCTCACCACTGGACCTCCAGGGAAGTCCCACATGCATGGTCTTTAGTTGTGGCATGCGAACTCCTAGTTGCAGCCTGATGGATCTAATTCCCTGACCAGGGATCAAACCCAGGTCCCCTGCATTGGGAGCATGGAGTCCCAGCCACTGGACCACTAGGAAAGTCCCAAGGCTTAATAATTTTCTTAAATTGAAGTATAGTTGATTTACAATGTCATGTTAGTTTCAAGTTTACAGCACATTGATTCAGTTACACACGTGTACGTGTGTGTATGTCTGTATATATATATATATATATATATATATATATATATATATATATATATACACACACATATATATATATATATGTTCTTTTTCAGATTCTTTTCCCTTATAGGTTATTACAAAATATTGAATATAGTTCCCTGTGCTATACAGTAGGTCCTTGTTGGTTATATATTTTATATATGGTAGTGTGTATATGTTAATCCCAACCTCCTAATTTATCCCCCCCCACCTTTCCCCTGTGGTAACCATAAGTTTGTTTTCTATGTCTGTGGGTCTATTTCTGTTTCTGTCTATTTCTGTTTTGTAAATAAGTTCACTTGTATCTTTTATTTTTTATTCCAAATATAAGCGATATCATATGATATTTGTCTTTCTCTCTCTGGCTTACTTCACTTACTATGACAATCTCTAGGTCCGTCAAGGGTTAATAATCTTAATAATCAGATTTATGCATGGCAGTTCAGAGCTCTGAGCATGAGTGTTCCAGGGAACAAGGTGAAAGTGACGTGGCTTTTTCTGGCCTTACCTTGCAAGTCATAGAGCATCACTTCTGCTACACCCTTCGCAACAAGTAAGTCTAAACTCACCCAGATTTGAGGTCAAGGGCAGATCCACTTTTCAATGGAAAGAATGTCCAAAAGAGATGTTGTGTCATCTTTGGGAAATAGAAACTGCCTGTCATTAAGACAATGTGTATTTATTTCTATGGCTGCTGTAACAAATTACCACAAATTTAACCTCTTGAACAACACAAGTTATTATCTTCTCATTCTGTAAGTCAGAAGTTTGACACAGATTTCACCAAATTAAAATCAAGGTGTCAGCAGGCTATACTCCTTTCTGGAGGCTTTAGGGGAGAATCTGTTTCCTGTTCATTTGGGTTGTTCGCAGGATTAACTTTCTTGATGTTGTAGAACCAAGATCTTCATTTTCTGCTGGCTGTCACCTAAAGGCTGTTACCAGTTTCTAGAGGCCACCCACATTCCTTGGCTAGTGGTCCCCTCCCTCCATCTTCAGAGTCAGTAACAACAGGTTGTCCTTCTTGTGTAACATTCCTCTGGTCCTTCTATCATCATATCTCTCTTTGACCACTGCTTGGAAAGATGAAAAGGTTCTCTGTTTTTAAGGATAACCCTGGATAATCTCTCCATCTCAAGAACCCTTACCTTCATCACGTCTGTTCTTTTTGCCATTTAATGTAATAAATTCATAAATTCCAAGGATTAGGGCATGGGCATCTTTGGAGGGGACAGTATTCTGCCTGCCTGCCTACCACACTAAGCTACCTGCCTACGTTTTGAAATTCTCCTTTTGAAGTAGTACCATCCCTGGTCAATATGCACTGTTAGAGACTTTGCAGGTTAACTTGAACTTCAGGTTTAGGTTTGAGGATAGAAAAGAACATTCACTCAGTCTATTGGAAAACACAGGGTTCAAACAATAGTGTTCTCCAAATCCCAACATGAACAGACAGAAAAAAATTCTGGGTACATGAAAAAATACTGTAGCGTATGGGAACAGAACACCACCTTTTAATATTCAAAGAAAGTTTGTGGTTCTGGGAAAAAAATTGTCTCTAAGAAATACATTAAAGTTTTGCAATATATTTGCTTGAAATATTTAAAAAGATGCCCAAGGACATGATTTCTTTGTGAAGAGAACATAAATGACAAGTCTGACATAAAGATAGCTATGAAAGAAAACTGATTGAAATGAGAAGAAAGAATGTATCAAACCCCAAAATATAGACACAGTATTAACATCTACACAGAAGTGAGTAAAAGGCAAAGCTGGCAAAATAATAAACCAGTAATGTGGAGGACAAACTTGAGAAACCTTCCTAGAATGCTTTATAGTGAATTTAGGAATTTGTTGGTTGCAAGTAACAGGAACTCCATTCAGTATAGCCAATGACTCTTTTGTTCTAAGAATGTTCATATGGAATTTGCCACTTGCAACCAAAATAGTTCTAAAATGATTAGAATAATAGATACCAAATATAGTTAGAATAATATAATTATTAAGGCTGATTTAACATATATACATCAGAATTTGTGTTCCACAAATGGAAGTTGTGCCTTGTCAACTGTCCATGGAATAATGTTCCATTTGGCTATTTTTTTTTCCTTCTTACAAGAGGCAGATGTAATTAACTGACTCTGATGATCATAATTTGAGCTTTATGTATATATTTGTACATCTCTGTGTAAATGTATTATACTTCATTTGGAAAATCGCCAAAACAAAAAGAAAAAAAATCAACCAGAGAAACTGGGAAAAGCTGGAAGTATGGAATTGATAAAGGTAAAAGCAGAGATTAATAAATAAACAAACAAACAAACAGAAGAATTGGTAAATTCATGAGGTGCTTCTTTGAAAAAAGAGACAAAAAGTAAAGAAATGCTAGTTTTCATAAAAAGTGGATGTAAGAGCAAATAAGATGGAGGTTTTATTGGAAAATTATCCAGACAATTTTATGAAACTAATGTAACTTTGATAATAAAACCTGAGAAGGGTAACACACAATTTTACTTATGTAATAGGATTGAAAGCCACAACTGACATAAGATCTTTCTTAATAAAGTGAATTCAGTTATATTAAAATAACAACCTGCCATGATTTAGTTATATTTAGGCTTGTAATACAAAGGTGCTCTAATATTAGGAAATCATATATACATATCATATCATTAGGACAAACTGAAAAATTCTTTATTATCTTAGTAGAGGCTGAAAAAGTTATTTAATAAAGTGAACATTCATTCATGATAGAAACTCTTAATGAACCAAAAGTAAAATCATATCTCCTTGATAACTATCTTAAACAATAGCCGAATAATTCTTAGTAATAAATTACTGCATCATTGTTTCCCAAAATGTCATTGAACATTTATTCCTTTGGGGAAAATTAGCCAAATTTGGTGGTAGTCAGTGGGGACAGGGGTGAAAATAGATTGTTAGTTTGTCATCTCATAGGATATCAAGATGACTTTTAGGCAGATTTAAAAATTAAGTGTAAGCAAACAAACAAACAACCCAATCATAAAGTGGGCAGAAGATCTAAATAGACATTTCTGCAAAGAAGACATGTGGCCAAGAGGCACATGAAAGGATGCTCCCCATTGATAATTATTAGAGAAATGCAAAGCAAAACTGCAGTGAGGTACCACCTCACACCAGTCAGAATGGCTATTATCAAAAAGTCTACAAATAATAAATGCTGGAGAGGGTGTGGAGAAAAGGGAACCCTCCTCCCACTGATGGTGGGAACGTAAGTTAGTAGAGCCACTGTGGAAAACAGTATGGAGTTTCCTCAGAAAACTAAAAATAGAGCTACCATATGATCCAGCAATCTCACTCTTTTGCATATATCTGGAGAAATCTATAATTCAAAAAGATACATGTACCCCAGTGATCATAGCAGCACTCTTTACAACAGCCAAGACATGGAAGCAACCTAAATGTCTATTGACAGATGAATGGGTAAAGAAGATGTATATATATAAATACACACACACACACACACACACACACAAAACACACAAGAAATACTACTCAGCCATAAAAAAGAATGAAATAATGCCATTTGCAGCAACATGGATGGACCTAGAGATGATCATACTAAATGAAGTAAGTCAGACAGAGAAGGACAATATCAAATGATATCACTGATTTGTGGAATCTAAAAAATTAATACAAATGAACTCATTTACAAAACAGATAGAGATTTTTATAGTTTCATACCTTTGGGCCCAAAAATTCTACTTCCAGTTATCTATCTAAAAGAAATTAATCAGCAGTGTAGACAGTGATTTTGTAGAAAGATGTTTATCAGAAGATTATCATAGATAAAGCACTGGAATTAGCATTCTTATTTACAAAACAGAAACAGACTCACAGACATAGAGAACAAACTTATGGTTAGCAAAGGGGAAAGGGAGGGGGATGCACACTACTATCTTTAAAATAGATAAACAACATGGGACTTCCCTGGTGGTCCAGTGGTTAAGACTCAATGCTTCCCCTGCAAGGGGGTGCGGGAACTAAGATCCCTGGTCGGGGAACTAAGATCCCACATGTTGCGTGGCCAAAAAAAAAAAATAAATATATATTATATAATATATATATTATAAAAGATAAACAACAAGGTCCTACTGTATAGCACAAGGAACTATATGTGATATCTTGTAATAAACCTTAGTAAAAAAATATGGAAAAGTATATATATGTATAACTGAATTACTTTGCGGTACACCAGAGACTAACACAACATTGTAAATCAACTATACTTCAATTGTAAATCAACTATACTTCAATTGTAAATCAGCTATACTTCAATTAAAACAAACAAACAAAAACAATAGGGAAAGGATTAGTTATGATACATCCATGAAATGGAATATTACATAGACATTACAAAGAACTTTAATAACTTGAGAAAAAACTAACAATTCAATATGGTATTATGAATGGAAAAGAGATACAAAATTATGTGCATTATGATTCCAGTTGTTTTTAAAAATTGTATACAGCAATATATATACTGCATAACATTTACATAAATTTATATAATATAGCAGTCAAAACTAGAAGAAAACCACTAAAATGTTTACAGTGGATATTTGTTGACTGACAGTTTAGAGACAGTTTTGACAGTCTTCTTTATCCCTTTTTGTGGTTTCCAAATTTTCTACAGTGAACATATATTATTTTTATAATCAGGTATTATTTTTATCATCAGAAAAAAAGACATTTTAAAATCAGCTCTTCTCTGTAAGAACAGAGCATTCCACCTTCAAGTTATCGTGTGGCAAGTAAAATCTGAGGCTTGCACTTTATTTCATTCTTTTTTCTTTTTAATTAATTAATTAATTTATTATTTATTTTTGGCTGCATTTGGTCTTCATTGCTGCGCATGGGCTTTCTCTAGTTGTGGCTAATGGGGGTTACTCTTCGTTGCAGTGCACAGGCTTCTCATTGTGGTGGCTTCTCTTGTTGCGAAGCATGGGCTCTAGGCACGCGGGCTTCAGTAGTTGCAGCACACAGGCTCAGTAATTGTGGCTTGCATGCTCTAGAGTGCAGGCTCAGTAGTTGTGGCGCACGGGCTTAGTCACTCCACAACATGTGGGATCCTCCCAGACCAGGGATCGAGCCAGTGTCCCCTGCACTGGCAGGCAGATTCCTAACCACTGCACCACCAGGGAAGTCCTTGTTTTCATTCTTGATGATGATCGTTAGAAAGTGCTTTCTTTCATTTTAGAATTACTCCAGACTCCCAAATTAAGGTTCTTCCTGGCTGCTGTCTGGGGTGAACTTTGCAACAAACTCTTAAAAGATTAAAACAGCAGCATTATTCACAGTAGCCAATAGGTGGAAGCAACCCAAGTGTACATCTAGAGATGAAAAGATAAATAAATGTGGTATATATTTACAATGAATATTATTCAGCCTGAAAGAGGAAGGAAATTCTGACATATGTACAAGACAGATGAACTTTGAGGATATTATGCTAAGTGAAATAAGCCAGTCACAAAAAGATAAATACTGCATGATTCCACTTATATAAGGTCCCTAGAGTGGTTAAACTCACAGAGTCAGAAAGTGGAATTGTGATTGCCAGAGGCTGGGGGATGGTAGAATGGGGGAGCTCTTATTTCATGGGCATGGAGTTTCAGTTTTACAGGATGAAAGAGTTGTGGAGATTGCACCACAATGAAACAATGAGGATGTACTTAGGCTACTGAACTGTATACTTAGAAAAGAGTAAAGTGGTAAATTTTATGTTAAGTATATTTTACCACAATTTTTTTTAAAAAGGGATTAAAACAGAAAGAGAAAAAGAGGTTGGAAAAGGAAGACAAGAAAGCCCTATCTAGCACAAGCAAGGTGAACTGCCTCACTAGCAGAACCTTAGAACTGGGCCACGGGGACCTCTCCTTTGATTATTGCAAGTCTTCATTACTACATCTGTTCCCTGCTTTATTAATTCAGTGAGATGAAAACTGTGCATATCAAGCTGTCATCAATTAATGGATACTTGAATAACTTTTAGCACACCCACATGGAAATAAGCTTTCTCTAGCCACATTCTTTTAGGGGCTCTTAATCTGGAGATCACCACTGTGAAAAAGTGGTCTGTGCACGAGTTTAGGGGTACTTTCTTTTCTTTTTTTTTTTTTTTTTTTGCGGTACGCGGGCCTCTCACTGTCGTGGCCTCTCCCGTTGTGGAGCACAGGCTCCGGACGCGCAGGCTCAGTAGCCATGGCTCACTGGCCCAGCCGCTCCGCGGCATGTGGGATCTTCGCGGACCGGGGCGCGAACCCGTGTCCCCTGCATCGGCAGGCGGACTCTCAACCACTGCGCCACCAGGGAAGCCCTTTTTTTTTTTTTTTTTTAGGGGTACTTTATTTTCATGCAAAATTCTGTGTGTAGCTGAATCTGTGTATTTTTATAAAAGAAGTCTCTTTGCTCTTAGCAGATTTTCAAGAGGGACTCAAAATTGAGAACCATTGTCATAAGGAGTGTTGTCTTTGTGGTTTAGTCTGCTCAATTTCACTGCCCACGTGTTTCAAATATCTCTCTAACAGTATGTGAAAAGATTCTCTAAATCAGGATTTTATGGATATAACAGATGATTTGTGAGTGACTTTTCACTGTTGGAAGTTCATGATGTATATTTTCCTCCATATTTATATTGAGCGTGAGTGCATAGATCAAGAACAGTCTAAGTTTTAGTACAGTGCATTCCAGATTCCTCTTTTTTCTGTCTAGTCAAGGTCTATAAGTAATTTTTCTGTCCTAACCTATTTGTTTGTTTTTTTTTTTTTTTGGCCTGTATTTGTGCTAGGGTGTAACTTAAAAAAAAATCGGGACATTCATTTGTGAATATTTCTCCATCTGAGCTATGTAATTGTTTAATGCTCACTTTAAAACAGTAGTTTAAAAACTTTCTTGGTAGTGACCCTCAGTTAGAAATCTATTTTATAGTATAATCCACTACACATACACTCTCACATACATATATATATATACTGAACAAAAATGTCTCAAAATAATGCCCTGACTGCATGTGAAACACTAGCATTTTCTTTCCTATTCCATTCCATTCTGTTCTACTTCATGTCACTCTTCTACCTTAGTTATGAAAAGAATTGCTACTTGGGACCTTCTAATTCAGTTTTTCTCAAAGTTGCGTTCTCAAATTTAGCTGTACGTTAAGATCACTTACGGAACTTTAAAAAATTCTGATGCCTGGGTTTATCCCTTACTCCCTCTCCCTCCCCCCATTCCCACTGCTGAAGGTTGTGATTTAATTGGTCTGCGGAAAGACCTGGGCTTTGGGACTCTAAAAATCAACGTTTGTGATTCTAACATGTAGCCAGGGTTAAGAAATACGGATTTAAATCGATTTCACAATCCTCTGGTAGGTCTCATCTCTCAGTTAGAAAACCATTGTTTGAAATAGCCTCTTAGATTATTGTTTGATGGTATAGCAATTATAAAATATTTTTATTACTTTTCTTTTTTCGAATATTTATTTTCTCTTTATTGTTTATTCAAACACACCCCATAAAAGACTGAGGCTTGCATTTGCTCCTGTACATTTGTGCTTCAATAAGCTCCCTTGCAATCGTTTGCAGCATGTGTTCTAGACCAATGCTTCTCAAAATTTAATGTGCATAAGAATCACCTGAGATCCTTGTTATAATGAAGATTCTGATTCAGTATGCCTGGGATGGGACTTGAAATCTACATTTCTAATGAGTTCCCAGGTAAAGTTGTTACTGCTGGTCCATGGACCACACTTTGAGTAGTAAGGTACTAGACAAAGATGCTTCAGCTCTCCTTTCTAACTGGAACTTTCTCTGTTCTGTGGCCAGCTGGCTCTTTGCCCTTTTTGTTATTTACAGTTTTGCACAAACCTTGAAGAAGCGAATGGTATCTTATTTCCTTCTAGTGATAGGACCAGTAACCTCCTGATTGGGGCTCAAGATGACAGGGAATCCTCTCCCCCACACCAAATGGACAGATACATGAACATTATGAATCCTAGGCATCAAACCAGTAAACATTCATTTTGCTATAGCAGTTTGAGTGGGTATCTCTGATTCTATGTCCCATATTGTACGTGTGTATGCATACGTGTGCATTCAGTTCTAATGCAATACATTTTCACATTGTAAGCATTCTTTCTAATCGTTGAGTAATGCTTTCACAGCAAGATATGTGTGCTTGTATTTAGCACTACTTTACATGAAGGTTGTTTACAAAGTCTGTCTCTTACTAGTGTATAAGCACTTTGAAGACAGGTCTATGCCTTACTCATCCTTGCATCATCAAAGAGCCTACTAGGCACTCAGTGTTGCATTGAAGAGTGGTAGTATTAGTTATCAGTCACCATGGTAATGCTCAATGGTACCACCTCAAATCTCAGTAGCTTAAACTAATTGGCATTTATTTAGCTCCATAATCTGTGGTTCAGCCATTTGGATTGGGCTTGGTATGTAGTTCACCTGATCCAGACTGGACTTGTTGATGTGTCAGATGGTAGGCTCACTATTGCCAGGTGACAGGGGTTGTTGTTGAAGCAAACTTGGGTCCTATCACCCACGTGCAATAAAGCCAATCTACTCGCACCGGGTTGTGGTGAAGGAAAGTGCAGCATTTATCGCAGGTGCCAAGCAAGGAGTAGGGGCGGCTAATGCTCAAAAGGCCCAAACTTCCTGATGGTTTTCAGGGAAAGGTTTTTAAAGACAGGATGAGGGAGAGGGTTGTGGGGTGCATAATCAGCTCATGTACATTCTTCTGATGGGTTGCTGGTGAGGAGTCAGCATCATCAACCTTCTGGTTCCAACTGGTCTGGGGTCTACCTGTTTGTGGTCAGCATGCAGTTAATTTCTTCCAGCTGGGGATTTCAGTATCTGCAAAATAGCTCAATGAGATGGCCCAGAATATTATCTACAGACCTTGAGGAGGAACTAAAGATCCTTGACTTTGTTTACTGACTAAACTATTATCATTTTGTCTTGCTTGACTGTTTTCCCTTGTTTCTGCATTTTCTCACTTCTCTGATGAAATTTGTTTTTTGGAACTCAGGAGAGGCCTAGGAGGCTACAATTTTTCTACCAAAAAGAAGCAGGCAGGGTCTGTCCAGGGAAGGCCCTATAGGGTCTGCTCAGTTTCAGGGTGACTGGGCATTTTTCTCTCATCCATCAGCAGGATAGCCCCCCTCATTTCCTCATGCTGGAGGTGGAGTTACAGGACAAGCAAATTGAGACAAGTAACCATTTTTCAAGCTTCTACTTGCACATATTTGGTAACATCCCACTGGCTTGAGCAAGTTACCTCTCCAAGCGAGAGTCAGACTGAGAAGGCACTACAAAGTGATATGGCAAAGGAGGGTAAAGAATCGGAGCTATTTTTTTTGCAATTAATCAACCACAGTAGTTTTCCTTTCCTTCTCTATCTTCACAGCACCATCCTCCACCCAGTCTAAAATTCCTGCAATATGTAGAAACAACATAATGATACTGAAGTTCTTTCTGATTTTAATTTTGAAACCATTAGTTAGCTCTGCCATAATAGAGCATTGATCTGAAGTGATTTAGTCAAAGACATGAAGATCCTGATTTTTACTGGAGGGCAGCCTGGGTTTCATTACCATCCACTCTCATGCCAGGTGTATCAGCCACAATCCTATTTACCTGCTGGTGTGTGATCCTTCCAGGCGCTGGGCCAATATGCAGGGAAGCAAACAGCCATGTATTTTAATCAGCATCTGTATCTTAATTTGTGGGGGGGGGGAGTTGCTCTTTGAGCAATGTTAAACAAAAACAGAAAAATTACCTTAAAAACACCTTGATGAAAAGACACTTATCGACTTTCTCATCAGATGGGAGGAAAATACTGAACATGGGGGTAAGTGGACAGCAGCACTGATATCACCAAACCCAAAATAAAAAAAAACCTTAAAAACGCTTAGTTGAACAGAGCGATCATAAAGAAACCATTGCTTGTAATAACAAGAAAAACTAAATAACCAATGGCATTCTCAGTGTCCCCTTATTCTTCTACCACAAGGAGATATATTATATGAAACATATGCAAGTAATTGAGAGGCAAATAGAATTGCTTAAAGAGAGGTACTCAACTGACAGCAATAAAATTTAGACCAAATATCAGAAAACAATTAAGCCTGGCAGTAACATTGATTAGAGCACTCTTTTCTTATTTGGTTAGTCCTAGGAGGCCCACTGAGTTGCTATTTTGTTTAAGCTTATGGAAAGATAAACTAATCTCGTTTAATGGGCAGAAGATGCAGGAGCTGTGCTTTCTCTCTTCATTACAAGGATGGTTCAGGGGTAGTTGAAGTTTCAGTAAGATGACTGGGTTTAATACATTATTTACTTCCTGGGAAGTTAGAGACATGTAGCGATACACACCTCAGCTCAGTGAAAAAATATTCTGCTGGCCCCAAGTAAAATTGTGAAAGAAGTTGGTTGTATCTTCAGATCTTAGTCTCAACCCTTTTCTCCAGGAGATACTCCTTTGCAAATCATCACTCAGGATCCTAAATGGAGGCCTCTGGTTTTTCTCCCTATCAAAATGACCTAAAACCCCTTTGCATGTCAATATTAATGATGGCTAACAGGTCAAAGCATTTTTCCCCCAAAGGGAATAAAGTTACTGAAAAAATGTTTTTATTAGTGAAGGTATATGTACCATTTCCATCTCTAAAGTGACATCAACGCAGTTCTCCTTTTACAAGGCAGGATCCTGAAGTTTAGAGTTCATTGGTACATACAGAAACAAAATAGGTACCTAACACATCAGATAGAAAATGAAAGTCTCCAGACTTCAGTTTAAATATGGCATGTTGAAGACTTCTGACAGTTTTCCCCTTCTAAAACCCCACCAAATTTACAGCAAAGAGTAAATCCAAAAGGCAAAAACAGTAAGAAAGGAGACAATGGCAGATGAAGACTGTTAGCAATATTTTGGAAAACTGACAGCAGATGGACTCAAGGTACTGACTTGTATCAGCTTCCTCTACTCTGCTGAGTTTTTGTGGGATACAGGCTCTGGTGGTACTGATGGAGGCAGTGATGGAGGTGGTGACAGTGGTGGTGATGGAGGTGGTGGTGATGATGGAGGTGTTGGTGGTGGTGGAGGTGGTGATGGAGGTGGGTTGGAGGTGGTGGAAGTGGTGGTGGAGGTGGTGGTGGTGATGGTGATGGAGGTGGGGGTGGTGGTGGAGGTGGTGGTGGTGGTGGTGATGGTGATGGAGGTGGAGGTGGAGGTGGTGATGGTGATGGAGGTGGGGGTGGGGGTGGAGGTGGTGGTGATGGAGGTGGTGCTGGAGCACATCCCTCTCCTTCTACACTGTGAACTGTTTGAGGGCTGAGACTGCTCATCTTGTGTACACTGGACACGTCCATGAAGGTTGGTTAAACACCAGTAACATAGTAAATGTCTGTTGAGTTGAATGGAAAGTTCTCTCAAGAACTATGAAGGATCTGAGATTTTACCCTATTTGTAAGCAATTAGGTTAACCTGCCACATGGATGTTGACAGAGGTAATGGGACTCCTGGGTCGGAGACAAAGGGCTTTATTACTTATGGCACAACAATCATCATGAGCTTCATATTCGGGCCCTCTTGTCCCCCACGTTTCATGAGGGTGATTCAGAACATATCAGGGCGATACCTATGCAGTAGGTTTGTGTCACAGCTGAGGAATCACAGCTTTGGAAAACTCAATCTTTTATAATCTTCTTTATTCCTCATGCAAGCAAACTTTTCCAACCTTTGCCCTGGGGAAAACAGTATCTTTATTATACTGGACAGCAAACATACCTTCCCTCTATTCCAGAGAGACACATTATGTCTATCTTCCAAAGCTATCTGTTATATGAACATTCTTGAAAAGGTAGTGGATAACAAATTTTCAGTGCTTTGGCTCATGAGACGTGCAGAAACACAAGAGTCCTGGGGACAATTGTCTCCCAAACTGTCTCTCAAGAGACCATGAGTCTCTTCTGATTCTTCTGATGGCAAAAACTTTAACATACCTTAACTGTGAAATACACACAATTACCTTGCTATTTTTTGGCCTAATTTTTCTCAGCCCCATGCCCCCCTATCTATAGGCTGCTCTGTGATAGTGGGACTGAGGCTCCATAACTTCATCTCCCAGTCCACTTCCACATAGATTCTACCAATAGGAGGCATTGATGGGAGACTGGAAGGCAGGTGGAGGAAATAATGTGCCCTCTCCTGGCCTCCAATTCAGGTCTGAATCCCTCCAGCAGGAGAGAACAGCTATAGCTGTATGCTCCAGCCTTTCTTGGTACTTCCAAAGCCAGCATGCAGCCGCCCTTACGAGGTATATGCAGCAGCCATGCTGTTGGAGTGACAGCCCCACCACACTCCCTCACCCCCCACCCATCAACTGTCCTAGCACCTGCCACACTATCCCCAGCATCCCATTTTCATTACCTTCCAGTTCTGTCTCCTTGACCTTCTAGCACCCATCTGGCTATGACCCTCCTTAGACTTTTCAGCAAAAATCAGCTCCATGGGCATGTCCCTTCTTGTCCTGCACTCCCACAGAACTTTCCAGTTCTAGTAACACCATCTCTTCCTATTTGTTTTCCCAGCCCTCAAGGTGGTAGTTTTTCCTGGTGTTTTCTCTAGGTTACCTCAGCATCCCACTTTCAACCTTTCAATGCCTGTGTAACAAATCTCTGTATTAAATACCTCTGTTTGAAATACCTAGCATGGTTTTTGCTTTCCTGAATGGACTCAGGGTGATATACCACCCAGAATTAGAAATTCTGTTTTTCTGTTCTAATCCAGTGTTTAAAATTTTATTTCTTTTTAACCTAATTGCTATCTTTATCAAAGGACATAGTTCAAAATATCAAATAGCACAGTAGGCCCTTGCCCAGTGGCATGCTGGTTAATGATGACTGGGTTTTTCTATGAGTGTGATGATCTATCTGTGGGACGAGGGGTAGAACCTACAAGTGCATGACTGACAGCTATAGATAAGCTAGTTTTTTGTGGGTACCAGTCTAAGCTCAGAGGTTAAATAACTTACTCAAGAGCAATGGTAGTCCCTAGAGAACGTCTTTAATTTCTCTTTTGGAAATATGTCCCAAATTTTTACCAAAATGATGATAATAATATTACTCCATACAGGAAAATTTTGTTGTTTTTTATACGTACATCATCTTATGAAAATTATATATGAATACTATTCACTGTCTTATTAATAAAGAAATCAGTTTGAAAACAATTTTAGGGATCTATTCTGTGACTTTATTTTTCTAATCATAAAATATTGAGACTCAAATATATGTCCATGTAATATCTCTCAGAAACAAAAACATAATACACTGTTTACATTTTTTAGATGAAAGAAAATTTGAAATAACTTTAGTGGTAAATAATTTTCAGTGATAAATAATTAAAAGCTGCCTGAGTTCATAATACTTTAATACATTATTATTTTGCCCAAAACATGTACAAAAGCAATTTAATATCAGGCAAATATAGTTACAGAGACAGATGTTATTCTGGATCACCCTACCCCCTTAAGTAAAGAATGCAGGTTAATGCTGATTAATTTTAATAAATGCCTTCAAAGGTATATGCCTTTAGGAGGCATACCCGCTGAATTGTAAATGATTTCTTGAGACCAAATCCTTTAAATCCTTCCAAAGCATGTTGCCATTTTAATACTATCAAATGCTAGTTTAGTATATTTCATTATCATCAGAACTGGGAATGAAATATTTGGGGCGCAACTAATAATACTCAGACCCTGCTCATATTGTGATATGAGAGTCAACATTTTAGGAAGCGAGTCCTATCTCTATGAATAATTTGTTTCACAACCCAACTCAATCTGTTGGTTAGAATTTGGATATTATTGCATAATCTTGTTGAGAAAAATAGAGTAACACCTTGAACAGAGCCAAGGAGCTCTTTTATTCATTTTCAGTAATAATGTAAAAATGGGACCATGAATTGATTTGTGCATGTGTCACTATCTGAAATAAAAAAGAAGAAATATTCTCTTTTACAGGGGTCATTTCTTTAAGGAAGTGCAGCAACATCCTTGTCTCTGTTCTGCTAATGTTTTGCTGAGTTTTAACCATTTATTTGCTTTTATAAAATTTCCAGTGGGATTTGTCTCCTTGAAAAAGGTTTATGCTGGGACTTCCCTGGTGGTGCAGTGGTTAACAATCTGCCTGCCAATGCAGGGGACACGGGTTCCATCCCTGGTCTGGGAAGATCCCACGTGCCACAGAGCAACTAAGCCCGTGCGCCACAACTACTGAGCCTGCATACCCTAGAGTCCGTGCTCCACAAGAGACGCCACCACAGTGAGAAGCTCATGCACCGCATTGAAGAGTAGCCCCCACTTGCCACAACTAGAGAAAGCCTGAGTGGAGCAGCGAAGATCCAATGCAGACAAAAGAAAAAAAAAGTAAAAGAAAAAGGTTTATGCTAATGTTAACATATATTTTGCCTGAAGGAATACATAAAGGACAAGGAAGATAAATGCATTAATTTCAATGAATGGATCTGTCTTATGACCAGAATGGATCATTCCATGATGTAGCTGAATTTCACCCCAAAGTGCCCATTTTAAACATTTCTACGTGTTTCACAGTGGATTGTCTTAGTTACAGCTTCCCATCTCTCTTGCATCCTTAGTCTCTATCTGGTGCCCTTACTTCTGCTGGAAACTTGCTCACTTCTGCTCTATTCTATATTAAAACGCTTCTCTCCACTCTGCATCCTCTTCAAGCTATTGTCCTCTTATTCTCCTCCACTTTCCTACCAACTCATCAAAGAGCCTCTCAGCCCCTACCTCCATCCTCTACCAAAATGTGGCTTTAAGGACAACACTCTGAATAATCTCTACCTCTTGCAGGAAGGAAGGGAAATGTTATTAGAAAGGAGTACACTGAAGGCTTCAACCATTTTGATAATGTTCTATTTATTTAAATACTTTTTATGCATGAAATATTTATTATATTTTTTAAAAAGTTTCCACCATCACTATTTTACTAAAACTGCCATCAGTGACCACCTAGTTGCCAAGACCAATGACCTCCCCCCTTCTTTAACTTTCTACAATATTTGATGTTATTGAGCAAACTTTCTTTGTATAAAAATTGTTTTCTAGAAATAGACTCATAGGTGTAGAAAACAAACTTATGGTTACCAAAGGGGAAATGGGGGAGAGAGGGGAAGAAAAATTAGGAGTTTTGGATTAAAAGATACATACTACTATATATAAAATAAACAACAAGGACCTACTGTATAGTACAGGGAACTATATTCAATATCTTGTAATAACTTACAATGGAAAAGAATCTGAAAAAGAATATCTATATCTATACCTATATAGATATAGATATATCTGAATCACAACATTGTAAATCAACTAACTTCAATTAAAAAATTGTTTTCTGACTCTAAAGTATTACACACTTATCATAAAAATATGGATAATAGACTGAAATACTTAAATTTATTTAAATTACATTATATAAGAAAAAACTTAAATCCCAATCACTCCCATCATTCCCATTCTCCAGATAGAACCACTGTGAACGTTTTTTTACTACAAGTGTTACTGTATGTGTATGTATATTTCTACTTAGTAAAATTTCCATTTTATATTCTGATTCTCCCTCTTAATATTAAATTAAAGGTATTCTCCCAAGTCATTTTACTATTCTTCACAAACATGATTTTAAAGAACTGAATAATCTCCCATCATGTAACTATACAATTATTTATTTAAGTATCCCCATTCGTTAGAACAATCAACTCTGCAGATCCTTCAGGACAACACTCACTGAGTACTTACCTTGTTCCCGGAAGTGATCCATGTGCTTTTCATTTGTCATCTCATTTTGTCCTCATGACAGTGGAAGTATGATTGTAACCCTCCTTGATGTCAACTACCTCCCCTCTGCAGACTTCTTCCAAATAAAAACCTGTGTTTCCAACTTCTCTTCTGAACTCAGGGGTCTTACACCTAACTGCTTCCTGGTCTTCTACCCCAGGATGTCCACAAAACACCTAAACACCTAAACCTGAGATGGCCCAAACTATCCTTTCCTCCCACAAACTTGCTTCCGTTCCTTCCCTCCCCCAGTTCAGTTAGTGGCCCTCTTTTCCTTCTAGCCCCTGAGCATGCAACCCAGGCATCCTCTTTCCTTATGTCTAACCAGTTGTGAAGGCCTGTCCTACCTCCATTATATTTTCCACAACTACTCTTATTTCCCCATTTCCTCAGTAACTTCTCAAGTGACTTACTTATTACCTCTCATCTGTACTAATTTAAAAGACTGCTGAGGACTTGTCCTGACTTCCATCTCTTCTTGGTGTCAAATCATCCTATCTACCACTGTCTTATTAATCTGGCTCCATTCTGTTCATACATTTGCATTGGTGCCTCATTCCCCCAGATAAAATCTAAATCCCTGAGTCTGATATTTAAGACTTTATATCTTCTGGCAAAATCCACCATTCTAGCAAATTATGATGTTCACAAACTCCTGTGCTCTTGCTTTTATTCTTCTCTGTATTTGGAGTGTTTTAACTACTCTTTCTCTCCCCTCTCATTCCACTTTATTTGTTCTAAAGATGCCTATCTGTCAATATCAAGGTTAATACGACTCCTCCATGAACCTGCCCCATTCTCCCATCTGGGACAAATCTCTTCCAAAATTGAGAATAAAGAATTCTTCGTCTTGTCTTATTTTTGGTCCATATCACTACAACTTTGTAGAACTGTAATGTGAGGAACTGTTCTGTGTCCCTACTAAAGTATACAATGCTTGAGGGCAGGAACTGTGCATTACACATATTTTGGGCCTTCATAGCACCTGCCACAGTACCTGGCACATAAAGAATGTTCAGTGAATGCTTGTTGAGTGTGGAAATTAGTAACTTTGCTGACCAGTATCACATATCCATATCATTAACTCCCTTTCTTTTACTTTAACTCTTTATAATTTTGCCCTGCTTCAGTTTCTGCTTCACTTTCATGCCTCATGAATAACTTGCACCCATCCCTCTGCTGAAGCCTCACTTAAGTGTACCCTCTTTTAGTAATAAATCCCAAATGATTAGGTTGATGTTTACTTGCCCACACATTTCCTTTCCCAGGAAGTCAGTTCTTCAGCACTATTCAGAGAGCTGTACGATATTAGTGTGGACCCTTGGTTACCAGTGACAGAATCTCAACTCAGACTAGCCTGAGCCCAAGGGGGGCTTTATTTGAAGGATCTTGCAAATGCTAGCCAAACCAGAGGAAGAGTTTCAGGAACTTGCTTTGTTCTGGGGATCTCAGAATCCGGAGTTTGAAACTCGGGACTCCTGCCATAGAGACACTTTTCCCCTCTCATTCTCTCTCTTGCTGCCAATTACTTCAATCCTGGCTTGCCTTGGCTTGGCTTTATTCTGTCCAGCTGGAGATGGATGCAGACATTAAAGGCAAACAGAAACTGGAGACAAGTAGAAAGGGGAAAAAAAATCCAGGCAGTGGTGAACTCAGATCACCAGTCCTTAAGCTCAGCTCCTGCTTCTCTAATCCAGTATCTTTTCCCAGCTACGGAAACCAACCTAGTCTGCTAGTTTGCGGAGGCCAACCTGAGTTAGTTTTTGTCATTTATAATGAAGAGAGTCCTGACTAATGCAGGTAAATGCTTTTTCACAGCGCCGGAGAATTGATTTAGGAGCAATTCAGTAAAATACTGCGACTTCAAAATGGGATTGAGTCCTCCATATCGTTGAAATGTGTCAACGGAAACTGTGGGTCCTATTCTAGACCTCCCATATGTTGGGGTGATCGAATCTGCACGCTTTCAAGGTAGACAGATCTTTCATCTTTGAAAAAAACTTTCCATTTAAGAAGAAATTTAAGATTTCAAATTCTTTCCCCCAAACTTTCTAAATCTACCACACTTACCAGGTTCTCAGATTTACATACTCTCATAATATGTCTTAAAGATATTCGTTATCTCTTTTATGACTATCCCTTCTTGTTTTGTATAAATTGCTGTTATGTTGAGCTTTCTCTCTCCTTTTTATTAAGGCAGTTATCCATTTACCAGTTTCATCTGAATTATCATAGGAAAATTTATTTTCCCTATAAAAATAACTGGCTTTCTTAACTGCAGTTTTATTCAGTAGTGCCTAAACTCATAACAGTTCTCCATAAGGTTTTTACTATGGGGAATTTATACTCTTTTTATTTAAAATCTTTTTGGAGCAGTCCAGTTTTCCTTACCTTTGGCATTTCCAAATTCTTAGTGAATGACCAGGAATCCATCTGTTGCTAGCTGCTTCAGAAGCCTCCCATAAGCTATGATGTGGTGCAATGCTATGCTAAATTAAAATTTATATATTCTTTGATTTTCTTTTTAATGGTTATTAGAAAACTTTTATACTTGATTAATGGATTACTGAATATCCAACATGACATCGTTTTATCTTCCTCTGTTCATATTATCTGTATTAATCCACTTCTACATGATCAGATGAAAGGAAATTCTGCATCTGAATTTCTAATGGGCTCCTAAATACATTGTTTTTTGCATGCTCATATATATATATATATATATATATATATATATTCAGCATAAAGAAAGACTAGTGATTAAAAAACATGTTATCTGTATTCCCATGTTTCAAAATTTTACTGGAATCTATCAGCAACATCTAAATTATCTGTATTATGATGACCAGATTCAGAATATAGAAACATGAGAGGGTCAGAATTTATGGATTTTTCCTTTAAAACACCATTTCTGAATAATGCTGACTTAAATTGATTTTCTTACTCAAAGACCACATTACCTCCTGTGTTTATTTCTTTCTAAAAACTAATTTCAACTATAATAAGTCCACACACAATAAGATTATCTTAAGGAAAAACTTAATTAAATCAGGAGGAAAAGGGAATTTGTCTTTCTAGAATGAGGGCATATATATTCCATAATACATTTCCTTCTAGATCTGTGCAGGTTTAGAAGACTTGTTCCAGATTCAGAGTGGTCTCCTGAGTGTCCTGTGAAATAATGTTAGGTGGTGGTAATATTTATACTATGACAGCATCTGTACCCGATCTCTGGCATAAATTAGTAATCTATTCCTTGTTCTTATCAAAAGGAATTTCACATTTCCTGTTAATTTCAGTGACATTTATCTGACAGTGTAAATTGGGAGAAGATAGTAAATGGCACAGTGGGTTTCATGGATTTTTAAAACATATTTCTTATTGTGGTAAAACATACATAAAATAAAATCTGCCATTTTAACCATTTTTATAGTAATCATGTGGCATTAATTATATTCAGAGTGTTGTACAACCATTACCACTATCTATTTCCAAATTTTTTTCATCACCCCACACAGAAATTCTGTAGCCATTAAGCAATAACTCTCCAGTCCTCCCTCTCTTCAGCCCCTGGGAACCTCTAACTTTCTGTCTCTATGAATTTGCCTATTTTAGATATTTCATATAAGTGGAATCACACAATATTTTCCCTTCTGTGTCTGGCTTATTTCACTTAGCATAATGTTTTCAAGTCTCATCTGTGTTGTAGCATATATCAGAATTCCTTTTGATGACTGAATAATATTCCATTGTATGGATATACCACATTTTGTTTATCCATTCATGTGTCAAGGGACACTTGGGTTGTTTTGACATTTTGGCTATTGTTAATAATGCTACAGTGAACACTGGCATACAAGTATCTACTTGAGTCTTTGTTTTCAATTCTTTTGGGGCATATACTTAGGAATAGAATTGTTGGGTCACATGGTAATTCTATATTTAGCTTTTTGAGGAACCATTAAACTGTTTTCCACATTGACTGCACCATTTTACATTCCCACCTTCAATGTACAATGGTCCAATTTCTCTGCATCCTTACCAACACTTATTTTCTGCTATTTGTTTGTTCATTTATTTATTTATTAATAGCCATCCTAATAGCTTGAAGTGATATCGCATTGTGGTTTCGATTTGCATTTCCTTAATGCCTAAAGATGTTGAGAATCTTTTCATATACTTACTGGCCATTGGTATGTCTTCTTTGGAGAGATGTTCATTCAAGTCCTTTGCCCATTTTGAAATTGATTATTTGTCTTTTTGTTGCTGAGTTGAAGGAGTTCTGTATTTATTCTGGATGTTAAACCCTTACCAGATATGTGATTTCCAAATATTTTCTCTCATTCTGTAAGTTGTCTTTTCACTCTCTTTATAGTGTCCTTTGATGCACAAAAGTTTTTAATTTTAATGAAGTCCAGTTTACCCATTTTGTTGTTGTTGCTGTTGCCTGTGCTTTTGGCGTTTTATATAAGAAACCATTCCCAAATCTAAAATCATGAAGATTTGTTCCCATGTTTTCTTCTTCTATGAGTTTTGTGGTTTTAGTTCTTAAGTTTAGGTCTTTGATCCATTTTGAGTTAGTTTTTATATATGGTGTAAGGGGTTTTATGAATTTTTTTAAACCAATGGAGTAGATTTAAAAAATGTTTTTGAAAAAGAGAAAACTTGTACACTGTTGGTGGGAATGTAAATTGGTACAGCCATATGGAAAATAGTATGGTGGTTCCTGAAAAAATTAAAAATAGAATGAACTACCATATGATCCAGCAATCTCACTTCTGGGTATATATCTGAAGAAATGAAATCACTATCTCAAAGTGATTCAGAATCAATATCTGCACTCCCATGTTCATTGCAACGTTATTCATGATAGCCAAGGCACGGTAACAACCTAAGTGTCCATCAATAGATAAATGGATTAAGAAGATGTGGTAAATTATTCAGCCACAAAAAAAGAAGGAAGTTCTGCCTTTTGTGTGACAATGTGGAAGGACCTTGAGGGCATACGCTAAGTGAAATAAATCAGACAGAGGAAAGAAAATACTGTATTTTCTCTCACATATGTGGAATCAAAAAAAGCCAAACTCATAGAAACAGAGTAGAACAGTGGTTAGTAGGGGGTGGCAGGTGAGGGGAATGGGGAGATGTTAATCAAAGGGTACCAAATTCCAGTTAGAAGATGAATAAGTTCTGGGGATCGAAGGTTCAGCATGGTGATTATAATTAACACTGTATAGTTATAGTTAACTGTATTATATACTTGAAAGTTGCTAAAAGAGTACATCTTAAATTTTCTCTCCGCACCGAAAAACAAATGGTAACTATGTGAAGTGATAGAGGTGTTAACTAACCTTCGTGGTAATTATTTCACAATGTATACAAGTACCAAATCATCACATTGTACACCTTAAACTTACACAAGGTTGTATGCCACTTATATTGCAATAAAGCTGGAAAAAATCTGCTTGTGAGAATCATTGCTACAACCAGATAAATATCTCCAAAGTATATAGCTTTTAAAAAAAAACTAGTTGATTTATGGATTCCATCTACAAAACATAATTTTTTTTTTTTTTTTTGCGGTACGCGGGCCTCTCACTGTTGTGGCCTCTCCCGTTGTGGAGCACAGGCTCCGGATGCGCAGGCTCAGCGGCCATGGCTCATGGGCCCAGCCGCTCCGCGGCATATGGGATCCTCCCAGACCGGGGCACGAACCCGTATCCCCTGCATTGGCAGGCGGACTCTCAACCACTGCGCCACCAGGGAGGCCCAAAACATAACATTTTAAATATGTTCCTGAATACATATTATATTCATTGACTATCTTCAAAGGCAAACAAGAAAACTCTCTCCAAACTATCTCCTCCAAGGCTATCACCAGTAGATACTTTTAAGCACAAAAAGATTAAAAGATAAAGAAAAAAATAACCCACTCTCATTGTGCCATAGTCTTCTATTGTGTGAGCTATAGCCAATGTGAATCTTTCAAGTGAGGATTGCTGCTTATGAATGAGACATTCAAAAATAAGCACTTTTTAGGAGGAAAAGTGCCAGGGAGAAGGGCTGGTCTTATATAACTGAGCAAGCTCTCTGCTGAGATGTTTCAGGAGGTTCCTGCTCCCCATTCCCTAAATATCATCCTTTGGCTTGTCAGCAAACCAAATATTAGACACATTTTGTTTGTCATTAGATATTGACAACCTTTGGTAGAACTAAATTTTTAAAATATATTACCACAGAGTTATTAAAATTGTTTTAACAATTAAGTCATTTTTCAGAGAGTTGCTCTAAGAAAAGTTTTGTCTACTTTTTAAAAAACCAATTGATATGTCCAGAAACTATCAATATTTGTATGGAGAGGGGAAACTAGATCTTGTGTCGCAAATCTTTAGCCACCCCAGCTCATTTAACCTACTCTGAATAACACCACTGTTATGACCATTCTGGTTTTGTGTATTTGCTTCATACTCTCAGCAGCAAAGGTGAGGCAGAGTGGGGATGTTTCAGAGAAAGTTTATTAAAGCAGTGATTCTTGATTCTGGCTGCACATCGGAATCACCTGGAGTGTTTTAAAAAATGCATACACACATATGCATATAAAATCATTTTATTAATATGATTAAATATGTCTCATATATACTGATCATATATCTGTATATATCAATATGTATATTGATATATATATTTATATATATATCATATATATATAAAATATCATATATTTTACATATATACATATATACTGATTATATATATACACAAACACAATGTATACTTAGAGATCATACATATATGTATGTGTAAATATAAAATCAGTAGATAGATACGTACATAGATTGATCGATAGATAGATCAATAGGTATTATAGATACTGAATGTATCATGCTCGGGCCCAACCCTCAGAGATTCTGACTAAAATCTTTTGGGTGGGGCTCAGAGAGTTTTAAAATCTCCTCAGGTGATTGTCTGTGCAAACGGGGTTGAGAACCATTGTGCCAGATAAAAGATGACAAATGGGAAACAAATATTAATAACAAATACTAGGTCTGTGAGGTCAGGTATCTAGTTTCTGAAGTGTGGCCTGCTCTTTGGAACTTGCAGCACCCCCCTCCGTTCTCCCGCAAAGTGCCGTTTCCTCTAAACCTTTCTCCAGGGGTAATAGTCAGTCTAGCATATCCAAGGAAGGAGCCCATACCTTAAAAACCCTCCTTTCTTTAAGGTCTAGGACAGGTCTGCAAACTTCCACTTTTCTGTCTGAGGACCTATATTTGCCTAATGATCAACATTGGAATATTTACCCCCTTCAGTGAAGAACTAACCGAACCTATTACCTATCATGGAAAAATAATTATCTGTAGCTTTGCTTCTCACCTGTGCTATCCCTGCTTAGCAACAGGTACTAAAGGCTTTCAACCGCTAGGCTCAAGTCAGCGCTATTCCTGAACAAACCTAATCAAGCTTAGTGATGTACCTGGAAGCCTGCGCTCACCAATGGATAGGCCTTAGAGTGAGTCTCACAGACATCAGTTTACTACTATTCTTTACCTATCAATCTGAATGCCCTGAATAACAACATCAGCCCAAGTGTGGCTTTTTGTATACTGGGATTCAGCTGGTGGGCCCCCTCTCTAAAGGACTAGCCCTGTAGCCTGGAGCTGGTCGTTCCCACGGCACTGGCCTAGTATATTCAGGACTGGATGACCCTCCCTCTTCACTCTTGCCCAAGGTAGAGGTACCAGGATGCTACCTCACTGAACCTTCCTGGACCATTTCAGCTCTCCACACAATGGTCCAAATTATTTCATGAGATATCCTAGTAAGGTGTTTGACATTCTGTCTCATTAACAAGCTATAAAAAAATACTCCAGGACTGTATCCAGAACCTGAATGAGTCTCTCTACACATATTAGGAAGGGCAGTATCTGGAAATAACTGGATTCCTCTGTTTTGGCAGGTGGAGGCTTCATGGTTCTAATGTAAGGGTGGCAGGATGGTTGGTGAATACTGGGCATGTTAACTTTGCATGTTCCAGCTGTTTGGGAGAAGCATAAACTCTGTGAAATATTGGTGTTGATGGTAGCGGGGTGGAGCCAACTGAGGACACTGGGCATCCAGGGGGGGTGAAGGAAAATAAGAGCATCATCAGAAAATCTACAAACAATAAATGCTGGAGAGGGTGTGGAGAAAAGGGAACCCTCTTGCACTGTTGGTGGGAATGTAAATTGAAACAGCCACTATGGAGAACAGTATGGAGGTTCCTTAAAAAACTAAAAATAGAACTACCAATACACCCAGCAATCCCACTACTGGGTATACACCCAGAGACAACCATAATGCAAAAAGACACATGCAGGACTTCCCTGGTGGCGCAGTGGTTAAGAATCTGCCTGCCAATGCAGGGGACATGGGTTCAAGCCCTGGTCCGCAAAGATCCCACATGCTGCGGAGCAACTAAGCTCGTGTGCCACAACTACTGAGCCTGCACTCTAAAGCCCATGAGCCACAACAACTGAGCCTGCGTGCCCCAACTACTGAAGACCGCATGCTTAGAGCCCGGCTCTGCAACAAGAGAAGCCACCACAATGAGAAGCCTGCTCACTGCAATGAAGAGTAGTCCTGCTCGCCACAACTAGGGGAAGCCCACACGCAGCAACAAAGACCCAACGTAGCCAAAATAACTAAACAAAATTTTTTAAAAAAAGACACATGCACCCCAATGTTCATTGCAGCACTATTTACAACAGCCAGGTCATGGAAGCAACCTAAATGTCCATCAAGAGCTGAATGGATAAAGAATATGTAGTACATATATACAGTGGAATATTACTCAGCCATAAAAAGGAATGAAATTGGGTCATTTGTAGAGACGTGGATGGACTTGGAGACCGTCATACAGAGTGAAGTGAGTCAGAAAGAGAAAAACAAATATCGTATATTAACACATATATGTGGAATCTAGAAAAATAGTACAGATGAACCAGTTTGCAAGGCAGAAGTTGAGACACAGATGTAGAGAACAAACGTATGGACACCAAGGGGGAAAAGGGGTGAGGTGGGATGAGTTGGGAGACTGGGAATGACATATATACACTAACATGTATAAAATAGATAACTAATGAGAACCTGCTGTACAGCACAGGGTACTCTACTTCACTTCGCTGTACAGTAGAAACTAACACAACATTGTAAAACAACTATACCCCAATAAAAAAAAAATGGGCAGAAGATCTAAATAGATATTTCTCCAAAGAGGACATACAGATGGCCAAGAGGCACATGAAAAGATGCTCAACATCACTAATTATTAGACAAATGCAAATCAAAACCACAATGAGATATCACCTCACACTGTTCAGAATGGGCATCATCAGAAAATCTACAAACAATAAATGCTGGAGAGGGTGTGGAGAAAAGGGAACCCTCCTACACAGTTGGTGGGAATATAAATTGATACAACCACTATGGAGAACAGTATGGAGGTTCCTTAAAAAACTAAAAATAAAGCTACCATATGATCCAGCAATCCCACTCCTGGGCATATATCCGGAGAAAACCATAATCCAAAAAGATACATGTACCCCAATGTTCATTGCAACACTAATTACAATAGCCAGGACATGGAAGCAACCTAAATGTCTATCGATGGAGGAATGGATAAAGAAGATGTGGTACATATATGCAATGGAATGTTACTCAGCCATAAAAAAGAATGAAATAATGCCATTTGCAGTGACATGGATGCACCTAGAGATTGTCGTACTGAATGAAGTAAGTCAGACAAAGACAAATATCATATGATATCACTTATATGTGGAATCTAAAAAAATGGTACAAATGAACCTATTTAAAAAACAGAAATAGAGTCATATACATGGAAAACAAACTTATGGTTACCAAGAGGGAAGAGGGGGAAGGGTAAATTGGGAGATTGGGATTGACATATACACACCACTATACATAAAATAGATAACTAATAAGAACCTACTGTATAGCACAGGGAACTCCACTCAATACTCTGTAATAACCTATATGGGAATAGAATCTAAAAGAGAGTGGATATATGTATATGTATAACTGATTCACTTTGCTGTACAGCAGAAACTAACAGAACATTGTAAATCAACTATACTCCAATAAAAATTTAAAAATATAACAAAAAAGGGAAGAAAAAAGAATAAATCATCTTAATGAACATCTGAATACCTACCATTTAGATTAGACAATTGTTAACATTTTACTATCTTTGCTTTATCTTCTCTATTTTCTGATCCATTTGGAAGTAAGTTACAGACGTCAAGCATTCCATCTTAAATAATTCAGGTACATATCTTAAAAGTAGGGGCATTCTCCTACATAATGATTATACTATTAGTAGTACTTCCCTACTATCAGTTAATATCCAGGACATATTCAAATTATCCAATTATCTCCCAAACTGTCTTTTATAGCTGTATTTTTCCTAAAGCCAAGATCTAACCCATTTGGCTATTAAGTGAGTCTGACTCTTAAAGAAAAATAGGAATTATTGAATAAAAAATATATAAAAAGCCCAAAATAGAGAGTAGTGGGTATAAAAACACAGGGGATGGTTAAAGGGAACAGCAGAGCAATATCCTATGACCCAACAGCCAACAGAATTTGTGGGAAATGATTTTAAAGGAGCATGAAGAACCAGACCATGAACAATTCTGAATATTATTACTCCAAGAAGCTTTGAGTTCATTCTTCTGTTGAGGTGGGTTTTACCATCCTATAAAATTTGACAATGTCAGGACTGAATACTCAGCCGTAGAAGAATCTCGCTAGCATGATATTCATTAATACTGGTCTCCTTTCTACCTAAATCCTTCCACTACAGCATCTTAAATAATCTGATATTTAAAGCAGTCCTCTTCAATGTTTGACTTATAGCTGACCACGTCCAAGTCTTTTTCACCTAGGGGGTTTCGTTTATTCTCAAAGGGACAGCATATTTTTCCTGTAAAGGACTGATGTGCCTCCTCAAAGGTTACCCTGTTGGTCCTAGGCAAAGGAAGCCCACAGGGGAACTTGACCCTTCTCCCTGCCTTCTGGAAGCCTGTCACAGGGTATTTCATCACAGACCCTCTAAGGCTGGAACCTATGTTGTCCTGGTTATTTATAAGGATGAGCCTTTGCCTTTTCTGATGAAAATGTGGAAGTTCTTTGTACCAGTTATAATTAGCTTACCATTGATGTGAAAACCACATGTAATTCAGCATTTTCCCCCTTTATTTCTAGCTGAGGACTCAAAGGCCAAGAGAGGTTAAATTACTTCTCTGGGGTCACAGTGCAAGACAGTGGGGAATAATCACCTTCAGTGGACATGGCTACATGCCAGTTACTGAGTTCTGTGATCTACATAGCATGTCTCCCTGGCGGGATTACCTGATCAACTCACATGGCATCAGATATGCAGGGAGCTGTAGTTACTTTAATTCTCTGTACCTGCTTTGACTTTTCTCATCGTCCCCCAGCCCTTGGATAGCTATGGCCACGCCCACTTGCCAATGACTATTGGCGAGTCTTTTTCAGTTTTACCTCTCTTAGTTTAATCATTCAGGAGAGTTGAAGTACAGCCTCTGATGATGATTCTTTCAGGTAAAAGTTCAGCCTCTTGCTCTTCTCTCAAAAATGGCTTCTGGGTATTTGGGGGAGGGCAGAGAAAAGGGATCCTTGTATCCACACTGTCTTAGGTTGGGTTTTCCAGAAGTAGACCTTGAGATGAGGATTCTTTAAAGAAATGCTCCCAAGGAGTGCCTGGGAGGGAGTCCTCAGGGGGCTTCTAACATGCTGGTAACATCTTGATCTAGAGAGCTGTTTCACTGGTGCATCATCATTAGAAAATTTGTCAAGTTGTATGTGTATTAGTGCACATTTATGTATGTACGCTATATTAAAAAACTCCAAGAGGTGGGGAGGGATAAATTAGGAGTTTGAGATTAACAGATACACACTGCTGTATATAAAAAAGATAAACAACAAGGACCTAAAATAAGAAAAAAAAATTCTATCTATATATTTTTCTGGATATGGATATAGGAGCAACCAATTTACAAATATTGGGTATATGGATATGGATCCTATGGATAAAGTTTATGGAAATAGGAGCAACCAATATTTTTTATCATTTTGTGCTAACAATGGTATCTTTAAAAAAATAGCTTTATTGACACATAATTCATGTACCATAAAATTCACTCTTAAAATGTACAATTCAGCGGTTTTTAGTATACTCACAGAGTTGTTTCACCATTACCATTATTTAGTCTCATAACATTTTCATCACCACCACCACCCCCAAAGAAACCCTACACCATTAGCAGTCACTCCCCATACACTCCTCCCTTATCCTGGCAACCACTAATCTACTTTGTGTCTCTGTGGATTTGCCTATTTTTGACAGGTCATATAAGTAAAGTCATACAATGTGTCATTTGTGACAGGCATCTTTCACTTAGGATACTGTTTTCAAGGTTCATCCATGTACTATATCAGTATATCATTCCTTTCTATTGCCAAATAATATTCCATTGTGTGGATATGCTACATTGTGTTTATTGATTCATCAGTTGATGGACATTTGGGTTGTTTCTGTTTTTTGGTTATTATGGATAATGCTACTATGAGCACTCATGTGCAGGCTTTTATGTGGACATATGTTTTTAGAGCTATTTCTATTTAACCAAATAGAAACTTAAACACTTGCACATTATACAACAGTCTTCCAATTTACCTTTTAGATTAAAGAAGAAGTCAATACAGTAATAGAATATTTAGAGCTATGACTCCTATTCACATCGTATTAAAACTCAGAGTGTTACATCAAAAATGCACTCAGAGGAAATTTCATACACTTAAATGTTATCACACTGAAAAGGAGAAAAATGAGTGAATTATGCATTCACCTCAGGAAACTCAAAAAGAACAAGAGGAACGATAACAAACAGGAGGAAGCAGTAAAAGAATAGGAGGAAGAGCCAGCCAAGTAATGGTGCAATTTCAGGCAAAGGCAGGGAGACGGTAGCCTCAACCTGGTCCCGCAGGGAACTCTGAGGTCTTAAGTGCTTTCCCAAAGTAGTCCCCACTTGAGGACTTAAGGTGAAGAGATTGGGCTTTCTTATTCCCTCCATAGTCGTTCCAGTAGCCTGAAGGACATCTCCAAGTAAGAGTCTCAAGTGCAGGCATTGGAGGCAAAAGCACACTGGAAGGGGTGGTGGTGGGGCTGTTAGGAGACACCAGGGAATCCGGGCAGAGCATCAACAGTGTCCACCTCATGGTGTCTTCTGGCTTTCCTGGTCTTTGTAGAATTGTCCTCTGTCTACATGGTCGCATCTTACCACATGGGCCAAGAGAACAGACTGGATTACGTAAGCTGCTAGAGGTGGCAGCTCGTATAACTGAGAGTACAGTTAACTGGCTTGGCCAGGACCTGGGAGTCTTCCCATGTGACTATGCCTTGTTTAACCCATGCACCTATATGCACGCCTATGCACTCGACCTGCCATGCTTCACATTGGCACACCCTCCCCTGTTCATGGCTTAGGCAGTTGACCGCAGGGTCTCGGCTCTGAGGTGACCTTGTCCTTTCCCACTGTGAGTGCCAGAAAGCCCCTGGGCTCTCATATCATTTACCTTTCTATCTCCCCTTGGGGTCATGGGAGAGCTTTCAAGTTCTGTCCACACCTAACTTTGACTCAAGAAAGCTAAACCCTGGCTCTTACTCTGCCTAACCCTGCTCTTGTTTGACCTGAAGGGGGCTGTCCCTGAAGCTGGAGTCTGGGCAGCCTGGGAGGCAATGTCCTCCTGTGCCTTAAAATTGCGTTTGTGAAAATCCACTCTGGTCCTGTCACTTTGTCCAACTCTCAAAACCCGTGCCTTTTTCAGAGAAGCTCATCTCCTTCCTCTTGCGTTCGTCTCTTCTCGAAATCCTATAAGAAGTAGCATATGTTGGGCTTTTCACTTTCTAGGTATCACATCCTCCTTACCTAGGGCAGCAGGCCCCGTGGCCTTGGCCAAATGTGGATGGGTTACTCAGCTTCACTATGGAAGATGAGTCCACTCCTCTTGATAAGTTAAACCTGGAGATAAGGGAATTCAGAAGTTCCTTTTCTTTTTTTAATTAAAAAAAATATATTTATTTATTTTTATTTTTGGCTGCCTTGGGTCTTTGCTGCTGCACGCGGGCTTTTCTCTAGTTGCAGCAAGCGGGGGCTACTCTTCATTGCAGTTCGCAGGCTTCTCATTGGGTGACTTCTCTTGTTGCAGAGCACGGGCTCTAGGCACGTGGGCTTCAGTAGCTGTGGCACTCAGGCTCAGTAGTTGTGGCTCTCGGGCTCTAGAGAGCAGACTCAGTAGTTGTGGCGCACGGGCTTAGTTGCTCCGCGGCATGTGGGGTCTTCCCAGACCAGGGCTCGAACCCATGTCCCCTGCATTGGCAGGCGGATTCTTAACCACCGTGCCACCAGGGAAGTCCAAAAATTCCTTTTCTTTTGACAGAACTTTGCTTTTCAGTCTTGCTATGCATTTGAAAATTCTATTTTCCAAGTCAGAGGCTAAACTATAGCTTTCTTTCTCTTTGAATTCTTGTTTAGCAGTCCTAATTCCCCCCAAGGCAGATGGCTGCCTAGGCTGCCTAGAGAGACCTGTCTCTAGAAGAAAGGGGGGTGGGGGTGTGTCAGGGGAAAAACATTAATGTTATTATTAGAGCCGTACAATTCTGACCCTATATTCCGACTTACAACTTGAAGGTTGGTATTAGGTTGTAGATTCTATCTAATCATCCAAATTGGTTAGGAGACAAAATCCCTGAAGCCAATATCTGCTACTATTGAAACAGAGAAGGATCCTGTGGGGCTCCTGGGCACTGAAGCCTTTTTGTCCCAGTTTCTTGTAGGCAAGACTCCAGCCTCCATGACCTTCCCTGAGGGCAGATTTGAAGAGTTGGTAATCAAGGGAGGAGCAGCCAAGAAACCACCTGAGGTGAGATTAAAGGGACCAGAGAAGCTCATCAAGATTAGGAGACCTTGCACATGCCCTAATCTTATCAGCAACCCCACCCTTGAACTATTGTTATAAAACCCCTCATCAAATCCTCCCAGGTTGGGACATATAGTTTTCTTTCGAGGCAGGAGCCTGCTGTGTCCCCCTTTGCCTGGCAAATCAATAAAGCTATTCTTTTCTACTTCACCCAAAACTCTGTCACTGAGATTCAATTCACACTGGTGCAGAGAGGCTGAGCTTTCAGCATCACTGTTGGCATGTCATCAACACATGTGCCATCTCCACCTCAATATTTCACTCAGTGTGTGGCACCCAAAATTGTAGAAAGCTTTAAATGATCACAAAAATGATCATTCCTTGCAGTAGACCACTATTTTTTACAATAGACTATAATTTTAAGAAAATGGCATAACTTCCTAGTAAGTGGGTTCTTTAGTCCCCAACTCAAATGGCCTTTTATGGGTTTTTCCTTTTGCCTCAGACTCCAATAGGGCTCTGCATGGTACTGTTACTGGTCCAGTCTTTATTTAAATTTTTGGTATTTTGTTCATCATAGATATTTTTGCATTAATTTTTGACCTTTAAAATTTATACATTAAAATATTACCTGTCTTGATTACTGAGGTTTTCTTTTGGTTAAAACAAAATTTTATTCTTTTTCTTTAATTGAAATATAGTTGATGTACAATGTTGTGTTAATTTCTGTTGTACAGCAAAGTGATTTATTTATTCATATACATACATTCTTTCTTATATTCTTTTCCATTATGGTTTATCACAGGATATTGAATATACACCCTGTGCTATACAGTAGGACCTTGTTGTTTATCCATCCTATATATGATAGTTTGCGTCTGCTAACCCCAAATTTCCAATCCATCCCTTCCCTACTGATTACTGAGTTTTTTGATACCCCCTTAAATTCTGCACCTGGGGCAAGTGCCTCTCTTGCTTCACTCTCTTGTCCTTGAGATCCAACTCCACACAGCCTTCTCTCATGTCACTAAATGGATTCAAAATTTTCTTTATATTCTAATGAACTTACTGCTAGAATAATCTATGTACATGTCTTATTACCCATCTTCCTCCCTCAGTGGTAAGCCACTGGAGTCTAGAATCCTGTTTTGATTCACCTTTGCATCCTTTTAACAACTGCTAAAGTACCTTGTACAATAAAGTTTTATTTAAGGAATAAAGCACATTCTGTTTCCTAAGGAGGGAAAATGTAAAATACATTTTAGAAAAATGTATATCAGAATGGTCAGGTTTTTTTTTTTTTGAAGCAAGTGTGCTTTTACATCATCTTGGAAATTTACTTAATATTGAATGCCTTATTTTTGTATGATGCAATATAAGTGAATTATTACTGTATTATACTCAGTTTCTGTCCCCTTAGCATGCCATGACTAAGTAGTTAGAAAGGTGGTAGAGAAATACACTGAAGAGAAGAGGGATAAAAATCTAGAATTAAATGTTTTCCCTTTGTAGTCTACCAAAAGGATAATCCACATGCAGATACCCAGGAGTTGATTGTACAATTTATCTTTAAGCAATTTGATGCAGTGTTGCCATAGGACATGACACAGTAATTTATTTCTAAAATGTTAGATTCCGTTAGTATTTTCAGATCAAACTTTGTTTTCTTCTTGACATAATTGATTACTGCTTTCATTGGGATTTATTTTAAAGTAATTCTGAACTGAAAAACTGCAAGGAAAGTAAAAACTGCACATTTCTCTATTAGGGCAGCTGTGTCTAGAACAGCACAGCAAGATGCTTTTTTTTTTTTTAGCTATTTGATTTCTCTATCTCTTTATTGCTCTAATCATTGTAGAAAGGACTCCAAGTCACACATCAGTCTTTTGAATGAATATTATGGGCCACATAGGTTGAAAATATTCCACCATCAGCAGTAGTGATTGAGTACATGAAACACAGAGATTTGAGGGTACGGTGAATGAATTGTGCCTTTTTAGATGCTTTACTTCCACTATACAGTCAAGTCCTTTCTGGCATTTCCCCACATCCATCAGTTAGCTATTGCTGTATAACAAAAACCCCCAAATTTTCGTAGCTTAAACCAATAATCATTTATTATTTCTTATGAATTTATAGATTGACAGGGAGGTTCTGCTGACCTGGAATAGGCTTGGCTAGTATTTGGTAGGCTCCCTCATGGGTCTATGGCCAACTGATGGGTCAGCTGGGGGCCAGGTGGTCTAGGACTGGCCAGGATGGGAGCTTACATTGCTCTGTAGCAGGCGAGCCTGGGCTTGTTACCATGGCAGTGGTGTGGGTCCAAGAGGAAGAGAGCAAAAACATGCAACCCCCTCTTTGAGTTTAGGCCCAGTACTCTCATACTGTTGTTTCAGCTTCAATCTATGGCCAAAGAAAGACATAAGCCCATCTGAGAATCTCTGGAATGAGCTACAAAGTCACATCACATGAGGCATGGATCCAGGGAAGGGAATAATTGGGGTGAGCCCTTTTTAGAATCAATCTACCATAAAGCATGAGACGTTCTCTTGACTTATTCTGTAAAATATTTGAGATAGATTTCAGAATATATACAGTTATGCAAAAAATTTTAATATAATAAATAAAAATGTAAGATTAGGGTTAGTGTTAGCAGAATTCTAAGATGATCCCCAAGATTCCTGCCCCTTGGTATACATGTCATCTATAATCTTCTCCCCTTGAGTTTGGGCAGGATCTGTGGATACAATGGGATAGTTACTCCCTTAAGTTACATCAGATGGCCAAAGTGATAACATGGCCACTTCCATGACTACGTGACATTGTGTAAGACTATCTTTGCAGACTGGAGAGGTTCTCCTGCTGGCTTTGAAGAAGTAAGCTGTGATGCTGTGAGAGGGCTGGGAGAGGGCCATGTGACAAGGAACCGTGAGGGCCTCCATGGAGCTGAGAATGGCCCCTGGTTGATGGCCAGCAAGGAAGTGGGGACCTCAGTCCAACATCTGCACAAAACTAAATTCTGCAAACAATTATGTGATCTTGAGTTCCAGAAAGGAATGCAGTCCAACCATCACCTACACTGCAGCTTTGTGAGACCCTAAGCAGAAGAATCAGCTAAGCTCTGCCCGACTCCTGACCCACAGAAGCAGAGATAATAAACGCATGTTGTTTTAAGCCACTAACCTTGTGGTAATTTGGTATGCAGCAATAGAGAACTCATACATCAGGGGGAAAATCCAAATAAGACTTTAAGATCCAGACAAATGGAAAATGAGAACAAAGTTTTGTACACACCACAGATAGGGGTTTTGGAGAGTTATTAAGTTGAAACACAAATTTAATTCTGAGACTCTCGGAGGCCAAAATCAAAGGGAAAATATAATATTTATTATTGCATTCACTTTTGTGTGAAGCATGTCATTCCTCTTTCAGACTTGAAAGACATGAGCATCCCAAATGTGAATGGGATATTCACAGTTCACAATTCATTCAACAATTCACAATTGTTACCAATCAGTATCAATCCTTGGGTAGTAATATCAGAAAGTTGCAGCTGATGCGTGGGATTTAGAGATATGTGAGATATCAAGACAAAAGGACGATTCAATTTAGGGGGTACTCCACAGTTGTTGCTGGGTTAGAAAGTCAGATGGGATTGTCTAAAAAGTGCTAGTATTCAAGTGCAACTGTAGCAGATGAGATTTCTCCAAGACAGAAGCAGCAGCTCCCCAGTGGAAAATCTCTCACATCTCCCAGGATGAGCAGAGTGAGGGAGGGGACCAGCTTTAGCACCTCCTACCTCTGCCACCAACCTTGCCATCCACAAGACCCAACTGATAAGGAGTCATGGATCGATTTGGGCTGGAGGGCGAGCCAGGCTGAAGAGGCAGCTAGAAGAATCACTCAGTAATCTTGGTTAGAGATGGAGGTATTCTGGACTAGCAATGTGGTGATGGGGACAGAAGTGGGTGCTTTGGAGAGAAATTTAAGTGGTGTTTGATTAATGGAAACACCAAATGGGGGTATCCAGAGATGTAGAGGGAAAATTACAAGAGAGGAATGTCACAGAAACCAAGGAGGAAGTCATTTCAGAAGAGAGTGGTCAGCCACTTCAGGTGCTACAGGGAGATAAATTAAGATAACTGGGAAGTTTTCATCACATGTGTCAGTTCAGGGGTGATCTGAGATCTTTAGTAATGAAAGGGGAGAAAATGGGATCCAGAATCCAGGTGAAAGACTCACCTTGGATAGGAGGGACAAATTTTCCTACCAATGAGTGAGAAAAAGAGGCAAGGAAGGTGCTTTTCTTCCCCCCAGAGGAGATGGGTAGGAAAGGGAATTTAATGTAGTTCCTACTGGATTTTTTCCACTTTCTCTGTCAAGCAGGAAGAGAGTGACACTGAGGGTAACTGAGGACATTCCTTGAGCTGGCCACTGCACATGAGAGGCAAAGATGGTCATCACAAATAGAGGCACTTCCTGGAACTCCCTGGTGGTCCAGTGGTTAGGACTTGGCACTTTCATTGCTGGGGCCCGGGTTCGATCCCTGGTTGGGGAACTAAGATCCTGCAAGCTGCGTGGCGTGGCCAAAAAAAAAAAGAGGAATTTCTGGTCAATGGTAAGGATCAACTGTGGATGCAGAACATGGTGTTTTCTGTAGCTCCTCACTCACCATTAGTTGAGGGCTGCTTACAGGGCACTTGGCACTACTGACTGCCTTGTGAACTCTGGCTGAGTCTGCTCCACAGACATACAAAGTCATCAGAGATAGAGGTGTAGGTATCCTTGGTAAGCAACCGTTGGGAGATGGAGGTAGATGCTGAGATGGATGGGTAGGGCACTGATAGGTGTGCGATAGCCATATGGAGGAGAAAATACCAAGTTTGGAGACAAAAAGTAAAGGCTAAGTGAGAGTCCCGGCAGAGAAGTGGTTGATGTGGTGTGATGGAGCATGGGATCTAGTCTGGATAAGGAAGGAAATAAAATTAGGAAGGGGTTGAGAGATTCTACAGAGGGGGAGGCAAGGAGAGCTCCGTGGACCCGGATCTCTTAAGGAGAGCAGAGCAGGTATAATGAGTAGAGAAATAACCAGATGGGAAAAACTTGTACATTGGAGTTGAACATTTTCTTTCCAAGTGTGCCAAGACCATTCAGTGGGGAAAGGACAGTCTTTTCAACAAGTGGTGTTGGAAAAACTGGATATCCACATGCAAAAGAATGAAGTTGGTTCCTTATCTTATACCATATACAGAAATTAAAACAGATTAAAGACCCAAATGTAAGACCCCAAGCCATGAAAATCCTAGAAGAAAACAGGGGAAAAGCTTCATGACATTGGGTTTGGCAATGATTTATTAGTGTAACACCAAAAGCACAGGCAGTAAAACCAAAAATACACAAGTGGAACTATATCAAACTTAAAAACTTCTGCTCATCAAAGGATACTATCAGCAGAGTGAAAAGGGGACACATGGAATGGGAGAAAGTATTGGCAAATCATATATCTGATAAGGGGTTAATATCTAGAACATATAAAAAACCCCTACAACTCAAAAATAGAAAAAAAACCTGATTTTAAAAAGGGCAAAGGATTTGAATAGACATTTCTCTAAAGATGATTCAAATGGCCAACAAGCATAAGAAAAATGCTCAATATCACTAATAATTAGAGAAATGCAAATCAAAACCACAGTAAGTATACTCAATACATCTTGTAATAACCTATAATGGAAAAGAATCTGAAAAAAGAATATATATATTCTTTGAATCACTGAATCACTTTGCTGTACACTTGAAACTAACAACATTGTAAATTAACTATACTTCAATAAAACAAACAAACAAAATACAGTGAGATATCACTTCACACCATTGGAATAGCCACTATCAAAAGAATAGAAATTAACAAGTGTTGACAAGGATGAGGAGAAATTGGAACCCTTCGGCACTGTTAGTGGGAGTGTGAAATGGTGCAGCCACTATGGAAAACAGTATGGAGGTTCCTTAAAAATTAAAAATAGAACAACCATATGATCCTGCAATCCCACTTCTGGGTATATGCCCAAAAGAACTAAAAGCAGGGTCTCGAAGAGATATTTCCACACACATGTACATAGCATCACTGTTCACAACAGCCAAGAGATGGAAACAGCCCAATGTCCACTGATGAATGGATAAACAAAATGTGATATATACATAAAATGGAATATTATTCATCCCTAAAACTTAGAGGTCCTGTCACATGCTACAACATGGATGAACCTTGAGGACATAATGTTAAGTGATATAAGCCAGTCACAAAAGATACTGTATGGTTCCATTTATATGAGATATCTAAAGTGGTGAAATTCATAGAGACAGAAACAGAATGGTGGTTGCCAGGCCTAGAGGAATGGGGAGATGAACTTTATTTTTTATTTATTTATTTATTTATTTACTTACTTACTTACTTATTTTTAGCTGCATTGGGTCTTCGTTGCTGCGTGCAGGCTTTTCTTTAGTTGCAGTGAGCGGGGATTACTCTTTGTTGTGGTGTTCGGGCTTCTCATTGCGGTGGCTTCTCTTGTTGCGCAGCATGGGATCTAGGCATACGGGCTTCAGTAGTTGTGGCTCTCGGGCTCTAGAGCGTAGGCTCAGTAGTTGTGGTCCACAGGCTTAGTTGCTCTGCGGCATGTGGGTTCTTCCTGGATCAGGGCTCGAACCCATGTCCCCTGCATTGGCAGGCTGATTCTTAATCACTGTGCCACCAGGGAAGCCTTGGGGAGATGCACTTTAATGGGTTTAGTTTCAGTTTAGCAAGACAAAAAGTTCTGGAGATCTGTTGCACAGCAGTGTGAACATATGTAACACTACTGAAATGTATGCTTAAAATGGTTAACATAGTTAAAAAGAAAAAAGGGTGGATTTTAGGATATGTGCATTATATCTCAAAAAAAGTTATATGAAAAAATTTTAAAGCAAGTTGCAAAACTGTTAAAAATGTGTACATACAACAGAAGTAAAATGTAAGAATCTATTGAAAATGTTAACAGTGGTTGGATAACATGTGAAAATCTATATTTTTCTGCACTTTCAGACTTTTCTTCTGGTGATAATGTATTACCTTAATATATAAAAAGCAAAGCACTTCCTCTGTTTAGGGGTCAAAACAAGAAAGGTGATACTTGAGCTGGAGTGTTTGTAGTCACAAGGGATGGCAATTCACTAACTTTTGGCTCACTTGGGGATGCGGCTGACCCTTGTGACTCCTAGCTGGCTGGCCGGTCTGGAGACAAAGCATCACTTCTGTCTTTGTCAAATGACAAATTGCCGTGAGTTTGAGGACAGTCGTCCTTCCCAATGCCTATAATTACCTCCTTAACACTGGAGTCTACAGGAAGGATGTTTTTCTCTACCAGCTCCATAGGACCAGGTCTTTGAGCAATCTTTTCATTCAGATCATCAGCTAGTCGAGCTCTTTTCAACTTCATCTGAGTAGCCTGCAAGGATGGCTCTGCAAACGTTCTTTCTAAAATGGGCATCCTGACAAGTTCAGAACCATTGGGTCGGCTCCAGGTCTTGTGCTTCAAAAAGTTTATGGTTCTGGCCCCTTCCAAGTCTTTTAATTGCTCCTGGAATGCCGCTGGGCTCTTCGGAGGTGGCATGATGCCCTGGTCCACTAGCTGTCCTCTCGTCCTCTTTGTTGCAGCCTCGGCTGGAGCATATCTTCCTTTTGTTCCGAGGGGGCAGGTGCTGACTGGAGAGCAAGGAGAGCCCCTGCAATTCGTGGGCAATGGCTTCACTTTGAGGACTTGGGGCAAGATGGGTTAAAAGGTCCCACTTCATCCTTGGTGTCTAGTGTCCCTGTGTGACCCATTGTGTTCCAGCCTCTGGCAGCAGAGGCTATGAGACACCTCTTAAATGTGGCCTGTTGAAGAGACTCAGTAAAAATATTTAATTATTTTACTGTCTTACACTCTCTTTCTTAGCACCTTAGCACCTAGTCGAGCTCTTTTCAACTTCATCCGAGTAGCCTGCAAAGACGGCTCTGGGAGGAAGCTACCAGGCCACCTCCTCCCCGTGTGCTGCCGCCCGCGATCTCGCGAGACCGTCACTTGCAGTCTTGACTGAGGTTAGAGGATCCACTTCCGAGGTGTCTTCCCTCATTTGGCTGACACGTTGGTGTTGGTTGTTGGCAGAAGTCCTCAGCTCCTTGCTATGTGGCCGTGTGTTGAAGTACAGAACACAGGAGTAAAAATTAAGTGTGCAACTTTAAGAATAGGGGGTTCTGTTTGGAGCATTTCATTTGAAGGTGCCTCAGGGAAACTTTAGGGATTTCAAAGGGCAGTTAGATATACGAGTCTGGTGATCAGAGGCAAAGGTGGAACGGAAATGAAGATTTAGTAGTCATCAAAACATAGGCAGTAACTCAGACCATGGAGTGAATGAGACGGCTGAATGGGAAAACCTCAGAGGAGGGAGTTTTGGAAGAGGCAGGGGGGATGCTGGGATCATGGGAGAACCCACAGCCTCAATTTGAGAAGGTTGTCAAGGAGACACTGGTCCTGGAGGAGGGTCACATTCAGTCATGGCCAGCAGTCCCAGGGAACATAGAGATACAAGCTACCAAGGCAAGTACGGGAAGCCAGGTGAACTGGGGGAGGAGGAATGAGGCAGTAGAAGCACATGAGGGCACGAGAGGAGGATTTCTGAGGATGACAGAGATGAGGGTCACAGATGGAAATACCCAAAGGGTATAGAACTTGGGTTATCTGTTATTCTGTGTTTTCCCTTGTTAGGATATCACTGTTGGCTCACTCTAGGAGTTGGCTCTGTAGCAGGTGGCTGTCCTGGGTTTTTAGGGCACAGGGCCTAGCAAGCTGAAAATAGGAGAAACTGAAGACAGAGATTGATATTTCAACGTGGTTGAGTGGCAGGTGCTGTTGATGTCCTATCTGACAGGAGCTATATCTCCCCCTTATCAGGTTCTTAACTGACGCCAGATCCTCATGCCTGAAGCCACGGACACTGCATGAGAAGCCATGATAACCCCTGAACCCAGGATCAGAACTCTTCCCACCTCAGCTTGCTTCCATCATCTTTGTCCCTTGTCACATAGGAGCTGACTCCTATTACCAGCTTGCAGAAATCCATTCCCAGGCCTTGTTTTGTCTTGGAATTCTTGCCCAGACGGTTGGGGCTAGGACACTCCCTTGAAGACTCTCAACCTTTGATGGAATCAACAGCCATGATGATTTGGAGGCCAGAATTATCTCCTGGTAAATCTATCAGCTAGATTGCTTAGATCTGGAACTGGGATGAAGAGCCCTACATGGGAGAACATAGCCTGGAGAGATCAAGCCTAAAAGCCAAATCCAGGGGATCAGAGACCAGGATCCATGAATGTGGCTCTGCAGATACAGGATCACAGTGAGAAGAGACCAGAAACAATAATTAATAATAACCATAGGAATTCCCCAGTGGTCCAGCGGTTAGGACTCTGTACTTCCACTGCAGGGGGCATGGGTTCAATACCTGGTTGGGGAACTAGGATCCCACATGCCATGTGGTGTGGTCAAAAAAAAAAAAAGAGATAACTGTAATCAACATTTTTGAGAGCTCACCCCGTGCCAGGTGCTGTGCTAAGCTGCCCTACAGATCCTGTTTCATTTTCACAGGAATGTTTTGAGGCAGGTCTTATTGTCATTCTCACCGTATGGAGAAGGAAACAGAGGCTTAGGGAGTTTAAGTAATTGGCTCATGATATACAGCTGGCAAGTAGCAGAGTGCGGTTGAAACCAGTGCATTCTCATCCAGAGCCTGCATTTCCATCCATGATGCTATCCCCTGAGCTGTGGCTGAGAATCCTATTGGTATTTGGGGCTCTTCTTCACCAACTAGCAGCTTTGATGCAGATCTTAGCTGAGGTCTTGGTGGCTGTGAGAAGCTTCATGACATTTGTTCTGTTTCCACTGCCTTGGTTTGTGGTTCCAAATAGAATTTAAGGGAAAAGCCAGTTCTGCAGGGATGGTTCTGGGAGGGTGTATCTGTTAAGAAGATATTGAACTTGGCGGGGCAGAAACCCAACTTTAACCCACATTTTATTATATTCCAAGGCTGCAGGGGATTTTGTGGAGCCCAAAGATATGCATGTGGCTGAGATTCAGGAACCAATGGAAATAGCCCTTGAAAACTACCAGGATAGTATCTACGAATCTTACCTCTATATTTCAGGCTGTCTGTCTGTCTCTGTTTCTGTCTCTATCTATGTCTGTCTCTCTCCCTCTGTCTCTCCCTTTGTCTATCTATTTATCTCTCTTTTTCTCTATCTCTCCAGACATACTTTTTTCAACCTCTCTAGTTAGAACGGGAACCATGCCCTTGATCCCTGAGGGTTCTGGAACTTTACATCAATCTCAAAGTGTGGTCCCCAGACTAGCAGCATTAGCCTCACCTGTGAAATCATTAGAATGTAAAATCTCAGGTCCTACCCCAGACCTATAGAATCAGAAACTCTGGGTGGGGCCCAGCAGTCTGTTTTAACAAGCCCTCCAGGTGATTCTAATGCATGCCTAGTTTGAGAACCACTGGTTTCTATCTTACAGCGTCAGCCATCTGGAGAGAGACTGACCCATTTGCACCCCCAGAGTCAACATTTTCAGCAAAGGGTTATGGACACAGCTTGAGTCTGGGGTCCACCTCTGCACTGATTAGCTGCAGCCTGAGAGCTGGGTCATGCTGTAAGCTTACTCATCCCACTGCAAAACACCTGGACAGATGTGGAGATGGGATCAGTTCCAGAAAGTAGGCAGTCTGGAAAAGAAGTGGGGTGAGGAGGAATGCTACATGGACAAAACAAGAGAAATTATGAGATCTCAGAACCTGAGAGGACTTACTGGCTTACTGGCTGGGCAAAGCCGTGACAGGAGAGGACAGGGAAGTTAATGAAACCCAAGTGCCTGCCAGCCCAGGGGCAGCCTGTGGAACCAAGGTCCATGCTGTTACTGAACTTGGGTTTGACTGCTCATCCCTCAAGAATCCAATACTAAGAGACAAGTGTTGGGTAGAAGGAAAGATAGCTTTACTGAGGAAGCCAGCAATCCTGGGGAGAAGGTGGACTCATGTCCCAAAGAACCAACTCCCCATTGCCGATCTGGGGACAAGAGTTTTTAAAGTGGGACTTTTGGGGTGCACAGGCGGGGGTGGGGATGGGGGCTACATGCAGAACAGCACAAGCAGCTCTGACAGTCATCTTGAAAGTGGTCATGCCGTGATCTGATCAGCTTCATCTTGATTGTTTTACGTACAGTTAATCTTCAATTCCAGGGTCAGTTTGTTCCCATTTCCTTGAGGCCAGTTCTCAGAATTGTGTAAGATGGAGCAGTTTATGTCATGGCTACAGTCTGGTCATCAGGTCATTAACTTCTTCCACCTGATGGGAGTTTCAGTATCTGCAAAACAGCTCACAGGATAGGGCTCAGGATATTATCCATAGCCCTTGAGGAGGGACTAAAGGTCTTTGACTTTGTTTAATGGCTAAAGTATTATTATTTTGTCTTGTTTTACTGCTTTCCTTTGCTTCTGCATTTTTTTCATTTCTCTGATTTATTATTTGGCTAAAATTTTTCTACAGACAAGAGGCAGTCACAGAGGACATGGTGGTGGTGGGCGCTCTGTCCCAGAAAGGCCCCATAGGGTCCTGCTCTGTTACAGTACTTCTTCAGGGTCATGACCATTGGCCAGGGTCATATGCAGAGCATTAAACTTGATACTGACTCATTTCACCTGTGTTCCTTTTCCCTGAACAGTTCCCATCCAGTTTATCACCTGTTTTAGGTCCTGGAGGTTGTATTAATTACAGCAGCAGTTCTAAAAGTCCAGTCCCTGGGCCCTTAAGGGTCTCTCAGACTCTTTCAGGCATTCCACAGGTCAAACTATTTTCATAATAACACTAAGATTTTACTTGTCGTTTTCACTGTATTGCCATTTGCACTGAGGGTGAAACTGCTGGTACCTCAGCACAAATCAAGGTTGTGATACCAAAATTCTAGTAACGATTGTATTCTTCACTACCAGGCCCTTGTAGTATATATTTTTTTAAAAAGTCAGTTTCACTTACGAATGTCTTTGATAAAATAGAAATTTTATTAAACTAATTAATAAAACAAAATTAATTTAATCAAATTTCAACCCTTGAGTGCATGTCTTTTTAATGTTCTGGGGGACAAAATGGGAAGTGTATGTAAACTATTTTTTCACATCCTGAACTGTGAGGGTTGTCTGAAGACAAAGTGCTTGCTTGAGCTGTGAGATGAATTAGCCTCTTTTTTGCAGAAAACCATTTTTACTTGAAAGAATGACTGATAGACAAGCTATAGTGGTTGGTAGCTATTTCCTTAAGACTGTATTAAGGAAGCCTGTCACTTCAAGGAAAACAACTGACAGTATTTGTTGCCAATGATAGCATTTGAACTTTCAAGTGAAAATTATAATTGTGGAAGACTTGTATCCACCACCATGAGCTTGACAGCTTCCCAATACTTAAAAACTTTTTTTGATGAGATCTGTGGTGAATTTAACCAGTGTGATTTTTGCATATTGTCTAATGATGCATCAACATTTGGAAGATCTTCATAACTCAATGAACCAATATTTTCAAAATGACCAATTCATGAGACAAAATTGTGCATGGGTAAGAGAGCCTTTCAAAGTGCAAGACAGACCAATGGATTTTAATGCAACAGAGTATGAAAGTTCATTTGTATGGTTTCAGATTTTATATTACAACTAACTTTTAAGAAACTACCACTTGTCAAGTTTTAGTATAATATCAATAAGAAATACCCTAGATTATCTCAAATGGCTATTAAAATACCCCTCCCATTCCCAACTACATATCTGTGTGAAGTTGAATATTCTTCATATACTTCAATCAAAACAACAAAGCAAAACATATTGAATGCAGAATAAAATATGAGGATCCAGGTGTCTTCTATTAAACCAGACACTAATGCAATTTTCACAAATGTAAAACAATGCCTATTCTTCTCACTAATTTTTTTTTGTTTTGGAAAATACAGCTATCTTTCATAAAAATGCTATTGATGTTAACATGTAATGGTTTTGTTATTGTTAAATGAATGAAAAAATAAAAATTTCTGTTTTAATTTCTAATGTGGTAAATATTGATACACATAACCCATAAAAAAGTTTTTCAAGGTCCTCAACAATTTTCAAGATTGTAAAGGGGTCTGAAGACCAAAAAGTTTGAGAACTAGTGAGCTGGAGTACAGCTCAGCTATCGTAACTGAGAGTCATATACAGAAAAAAGAATGGCAAAGTTGTTCAAACAATATAGAAATTTCTCTCTTTTTAATAACAGTCCAGATATCAATAGGGAGGGAGTCCAGAGCAAGTGGTGGCTTTGTTCCATGGGTCATGCAGGGTCAGTCCTTCTGTCTTCTTGCTCCAATATCCTCTAATCTGGGGTCTATGGATGGAATTTAGGATGTCTATGAACTTGAGTTAGAAAACCTCTAACAGAAATATTGTGTTTCCTTCAATTATAGGCAACAACCCATAGTGATGTTAGCCAGACTAGTGACTTTGTCACCAATGGAAGGCACATGTATTATCAAATCATATTATAGTTACTGCAGTTATCTCAAACTACCATTTCTATGCATCACTTTAAAAGCATGTTAGTCATTAGTCCCCATCCGTTGTTAAATCTTGTTATGTAATATATCAATAAAGAAATACACAGAGTAAGGTATCATACATTTAAAAAATATTTTATAACTGCATTTCATTATGATTGGTTTCCTTCATAATTCTTATAATTTCAGTATGCCTGGTTTCCTTTATAATCCTTTGTATCTTTATGTATTTAAAGCATCATTCTGTTAAGGTCTCAGGGGGTTCACTAGCATGCCAAATCAGTCCATGATACAAAATGGACAAGAAGTGCTGTTCTAGGATCATGGTGGAAGAAGAAAAGAGAGTAGAGGGAAAAAGCCCTTCTGATAAAGTGCCCCCAGAACTTGCTGCTCACATGCTATTGTTGGGAACTTAGTTATGGGGCCACATCTAGCTGGGAAATGTAGTTTCAACATGGAAGGTAATGTGTCTTCCTAAAACTTGAGGATGAGTGAGTGGGGGTTAAATTATCAAGGGAATATTGAACAATGGGGCCAGGGACAATTCATAGTCTTTTTCCAGAGTTCTCTAGGGCTCTACTTCTTCTCTCTTGACTATCCTCACTTCATCTTTCTGTTCCTCATCCAGTCCCCTAGAGGCTGTTCTTCCTTCTCAATGATAGGTAGGTTTGTTCTCTGCTTGTCCACTCCAACCATCCTCTTCTGAACAGTTAGTGTCATAAAAAAAAATGAAGTTTTGCCATTTGCAACAACAGGGATGGACCTGGAGGGTATTATGCTTAGTGAAATTAGTCAGATGGAGAAAGACACTATATGTTTTCATTTATATGTGGAATCTGAAAAATAAAACAAGTGAATGAATATAGAAAAACAGAAACATACTCACAGATACAGAGAACAAACTAGCGGTTACCAATGGGGACGCGTAAGATAGAGGTAGGGGATTGAGAGGTACAGACTACTAGGTGTAAAATAAATAAGCTACAAGGATGTAATGTACAGCACAAGGAATATAGCCAATACTTCATAATAACTTTATATGGAGTATAATCTTTAAAGATATCGAATCACTATGTTGTACACCTGAAACGAATATAAATCAGCTATACTTCAACTATAAAACAACTTGCTCACAAAGCAGATCTGAATATGTATGTGTGCAGACAAAGATACACACACATGTATACATATAGTCTTTAAAACATAGATGGTCAGGATTGATCAGATTCAATACAAAAAATATCTATAGTAAATATCTTAAACCATGGTAATCACCTGTTAAAATACATTTCCACTGGAAAAAACTGTGCTAAAATTAGCAAGCTGATATGTCAAAATTAAAAAGGCTGGCAGGAGGATCTCAAAATATATCATCTCCAAATAAATACAAAGTGAAAATATAGTAACTTTCCAGTGGAGAAATCTGGTAGACAACCCCTTAATCAAGGTTAATAATAGTGACATACATAGTCTTAATAATAAGACAGTGACAATGTGCATCGCTTGAGACAATACCCTAGGAAGGCACGTCATCTCTGTGATGTTCTGCCCCCAAATCCATAACCGTAAGGTAATCATGACAAAACATCCAGCAAATCCAAATTGAGGGACATTCTAACTGTATTATATTGTATTATATTATAATATATTATTAGATTATATTGTATTATATTACAATACAACTGACCTGTGCTCTTCAAAGTGTCAAGGTTATGAAAGATGAAGACTGAGGAACTGTCACAGATTGGAGGAGACAGAGGAGGGAGAAAAACAAAATGCAATGAGAAACACGGCATTAATGGGTAAGCAGACAAAATTCAAACAAGGTCTGTAGCTTAATAGTATTGTAACAATGTTAATATCCTGGGTTCATTAATGGTACTGTGGTTATGTAAGATGTTTAACATTAGGGGCAAATGGATTAAGGGTATATGAGAACTTCTCTGTACTAGTTTTGCAACTTTTCTATTAATTTAAAGTTATTACAAAATAAAAAGTTAAAAAAAGACAGGCAGTTATAGAGATTGGGCTGTCCTGGGTGGTAGCACATTGCTAGGGATTTTACTACTGAGTGAGGGTCAAGAACTAGTGTATCTCCATCTCAGTCAAAGCTGAAAAAGCAACTCCAGCCAAGCTGTCTCTAGTCTCTGGGTCAAAGCTCCACTTTGAGCGAATGGTTCAGGCAGAATACAGTAGAGCATATTGGCTATAACGACATGCTTTGGTATCAGAGATATGGGTTTCAACATGGTCTCTTCTCTTAACAATTGTGTACCATTCGTAAGGTATTTACCTTCTCTGAACCTCAGTTTTCTCATCTTTACAATGGGAGAATACTTATCTTACAGGGTTGTTGGGGTGTATTTAAAGAGAATGTCTCTGAAGCCAACCAGTGTTTAATAAATAACTATTATTATTGCCCTGTAAAGAGAGGTCTGGGAAGAATCTTATGACCATTTAAGCTTAAGTGAAGCATCCACATAAGTAATTATAAAGTGTGTCAAATATACCACATATGCTCCAAGCCTAGTTACCATTAGTGATGCTAAGGTCATTGTAGTGCTATGGGCTTTAACTAAACTTACAGCACTGTTGGTGAATCTAATTTAATTGAGATGCACTCTAATTTGGATTACACTTTTTTCGTATTTAATTCCTCATGCCTTATATTTTCACGTAGTTGTTAGTGTATAAATTATTAATTTAGTCACTTTGTTTGATTATATTTTTTTCTGGCATTGCTCATGAGTGCTAACATGTTTAAATATTGGTCTCAGTGGTTGCTGAAAGCAAAGTTACATAGGAAGGAAACATCCCCATTGACCCAAATCTAATAAAAAAGCTGCTTTGTTTACATTATTTCATAACACAAAGCTGGACTTTGTGTCTGACCACTTTTGCCTACTGGTTTTAGTACTGTCATCGTTCAGTCTCTTTGGGGAGAATAAACTAGGGGAGTCTAGGATCCCCTTGGAGGTTGTCACTTTTCCTGTGCTCCATACCTCTTGCTCTGCCCATCTGGACCAGTGCTACTCAGTGTGGTCTGTGGACTTGTGCCCGTCTGCAAACTCTCACTGGTACAGGGCAGAAATTGACAGTAAGCGTTCAGAGACTCTGACAGCGATTTGACGGAGTTATTTTTTGTTTGTTCAATAAAATTAGAAAAAGGGCTTGTATTTTGTATTCTTTGCTTTTTCATTTCATTTTTCTAGTAATTTATCATTATTGTATTTGAAGAAAGTGTCAGCCTGTGACAAATTGGAAAAAGAAAACACAAAACCTGGTCCTTCCTCACAGATAAAGAAGCACTGATCTAAATCATAAGGCATATCTGGCAAAAGACTATCCCAATGTGTAATTGAAAGTAATCAATAAAGAGGAAGGTATTCTCATCTAGCTCCACGCATTTCATAAATACAACTTGAGCTAAGGTTACTGCCTGGAAGCATCTATGTACAGATTAGGAGTATTTGTCTGTGTGAAATTTCCTGTTGCTTGTGAACATGCCTAAGGGTTGGAGCGGGGTGAGGGGTGTTTTTCTGCCCAGGAACTTTGTCCTAGTGTATATAGTAAACCTACCTTGTAATAACTACCACAACTGTCTCCTGACTGGCCCCCTGTTTCTGCTCTGGCCCATAATTTCTCCTCCACACTCTGGCCAGGTTAACAGTCTTAGCAAAATGCAGTTTTATCTTCTTACCCTGATGCTTAAAATCCATCAGGAACTTTCCATCATCCACAGGATGAATTTCAAACTCTTTAGCCTCCAATCCCAGGTCCTCTATGATGTGATCTTGGTTTATTTCTCTAGCCTGTGCATTTTAGGAAGATTTTCCCTCCTTGTCCACCTCCTTATCCCTCCTGTCTTTGAAGGGCCTTCTCAAGTGTCACCTTATCTGTGAACCTTTTTCTAAACACCCCACTCACTCCCCTGTAGAACTGACCCCTCCCTCTTTAATGCTGACTACTGGTTTCTAGAACTGCAGCAAACTTCTTTAGTGAGGGTTTGGAAATCAAATTAAGCAAAACCCAAAGATCTTGCTATTCAATTCTTAAATCGAGAGTTAGATGTTGGGTGATTCTTTTTGGTGCTATTTGTAGGGGGAGGCACAGTGGATACTGACCTCTGTAAAGTTCTGCAGGACACCGCAGAGGACATTTTCTCAAGCATGGACCACTGAGTGGTGCCGGGGGAGTGGGTGAAGATGCCACATTTCCTACCTCAGCTGCTCCCTGTCCTGGGGCACTGCTTAAGGAAGGCAGTTACCCAATTGGGTAACGAGATTATGATTTAGCTCACTAAACTAGTCATTCGGCTGTTTACTGAATGACATTCTAAAACACCCAGCGAGTGTAGACTGGTACTTACTTTATAACACATCTTGATTAATTAACTTTAGTGCGCTCTCTTTTCAGGTTCAGAAGCTGTGTGTGAAGTTTCGTGCGATTCAATTGAAAGCAATGCCATGTTTGTAAAGAGGAAAAGGCCTATCTAAACTCTTATTCTATAGCAGTCGATTAGGCATTTGGTTAAATGCTATCTGATATACGGAAATATTCCTCACTGTAGGCAATATTTGGATTCAACAAACCATTACTTCTTCAAAATCCAATCAATGGATGCAGTTGTTATAATAACTTGGTTTACCATTGATGCCAGCATATATTGTGTGTTTAAGTTGAATTAGCTTTATATGCCATGCAGATTTCAGAGTTTTTCAGTTGGATATTAATTGGACGTTAGTGACTGGTGCAATCCCTTCATTTTTTTTTTTTTTAATGAAGAATCTGAGTGCTGTAGAGGTGAAATGGGTTGTTTAAAACAGCAGTCCCCAACCTTTTTGGCACCAGGGACCGGTTTCGTGGAAGACAATTTCTCCACGGATCAGCAGGGGGCGGGGGGTGAGTTATGATTTCAGGATGATTCAAGCGCATTACATTTATTGTGCACTTTATTTCTATTATTATTACATTGTAATACATAATTAAATAATTACACAACTCACCATAATGCAGAAGGAGTGGGAGCCCTGAGCTTGTTTTCACTTGCCACTCACTGATAGGGTTTTGATATGAGTCTGCAAGCAATTGGTTTATTATGGTCTCTGTGCAGTCAGACCTCTCTGCTGATGATAATCTGTATTTGCAGCCGCTCCCCAGCGCTAGCATCACTGCCTCAGCTCTACCTCAGATCATCAGGCATTAGATTCTCATGAGGAGCATGCAACTTAGATCCCTCGCATGTGCAGTTCACAGTAGGGTTTGCACTCCTATAAGAATCTGATGTCACTGCTGAACTGACAGGATGCGGAGCTCAGGCAGTAATGTGAGCGATGGGAAGCGGCTGTAAATACAGATGAAGCTTCGCTCACTCGCCCACCGCTCACCCCCTGCTGTGCAGCCCATGGCCCAGGGGTTGGGGACACCTGGTCTAAAAGTCACACATATATTTATTGGCTGAGCTATACCCAGAACCCAGATGATAACTGTATCTCCTGAATAAGTATCAGGATATATGGCTCAACAAAGGCAATCTTCTGATGTGTAAATTTCTTAATAAGAAAAGTCTTTCAGAAGTATATTTATAACACATTGAACAAAGAACCTTCACTGATGAAAAGAAAATGAGTTTGAGTCTATCCTGGGCTATCCAGTTTATCTTTCCCATGGACTCAACAGCACAGAGGGAAGATGTCCGTTTACGATCTCAGGGCTGGTGTTTACTTGTCTTTGATGTGACTTCCTTGTTCTGTTCAACTGCCTTTTACCAGCAGCTCTTCTCTGCCAGCAACCTAGACTGACATAGACCAAGTTAGGCTTCCAAATTACCACTGGGTGTTTGAATGTTTGCCCTTGCATAGAGGTTGAAGAGTTTGGAAAAAGAAAACAGAAGGGTGGAAAGGCATGGATCTGTAGCAGAAAGGGCAAGCTGCCCACATAGGTTTATGTGACCCCTTTCCATTGTATGGAGTCATTACTGGAAAGCAGCCATTCAGCCATGAACTACATTTCCTAGTCCCAACTCCCTAAATCCCCCAGGCCTTGTTTTACATCTAGTTGTGGCCCCCTTACTAGTCTTCACCAATGGAATGTGAGTGGGAGTGTTATATTATTTTCAGGTCAGTGTTTTCCTTTCTGTTAGCTGGGTGCCCTAGGGGATGGCGAAGCCAAAGATGGAAGGAAATCAGGTCCCTAAAGCACCACATGGAGGACAGGACCTCCCTGGTGGGGCAGTGGTTAAGAACCACCTGCCAATGCAGGGGACATGGGTTTGAGCCCTGGTCCGGGAAGATCCCACATGCCACGGAGCAACTAAGCCAGCACTCCACAACTACTGAGCCCACGTGCCACAACTACTGAAGCCCGTGTGCCTAGAGCCTGTGCTCCTCAACAAGAGAAGCCCCCGCTTGCCGCAACTAGAGAAAAGCCCGCATGCAGCAACAAAGACCCAACGCAACCAAAAATAAATCAATAAATAAATTTATAAAAAGAAAAAAAAGCACCACATGGAGGAGATTGTCCTGTTAACTAGAAAAAACGCTCAGACTCCTACATGAACAAAAAATAAACTTCAAATGTGTTTGAGTCTTTATGCATTTTGGGTTTGTTAGTGCAGCCAGCACTCCCCTAAATAACACAGAGCCTCCAGTTCTTAAGAGTTTTGTTTCCACTTTGAAGTTAGACATTCACCTAAAAATTAGTTACATGTATTTTTACAAAATATTGAATTGAACACTCTAAGTTTTCAGAGAGGCCTCAATTTTCACTGAGAGATTAATAAAGCAAAATGGATTGAGACAGTTGATGAAGCATCAAATAAACAAATTACTTACTTGTCTAAATTTTGCTGATATCATGCTGTTCACTTCCAAATAAGTTCACTTTTAATTTTAATATCCTTGTATAGATGTGAAGAATGTTGTTCTTTAAATATAGACTGTAATTTTTACATGTTACACTCATTTCACAGTGGTATTTATTTGTACTTCACCTCTTTCCAAAAGAGTTTGCAATAACTTATAAAATGCGACTTAGCAACAAAGTTAATAAAATAGAAAAGCAGGGTATAGGAAAAAGGACAAGGAAAAAATGCTAACTTCAACCGTTCACGTGGTTGCTGTGATTGGGTTTTGACCTTAAGTCTAAGCTTCTTGGCAGGTGGTGTACAAGGGAAGTACGATAAATTACAAATCAGCCATCACAAAGGAGGAAGTGTACTCCTCTCTCAGGGAAGGCAAAGCTTTGTCTGGGACCCAAGTCTCAAAGAAATGGTTCCCAGTGATAAAGTGAAAACACTTTATCAAAGATAAGGTGACCACATGTGCGTGGGTTTATCTCTGGGCTTTCTATCCTGTTCCATTGATCTATCTTTCTGTTTTTGTGCCAGTACCACACTGTCTTGATTACTGTAGCTTTGTAGTATAGTCTGCAGTCAGGGAGCCTGATGCTTCCAGCTCCGTATTTTGTTCTTAAGATTGCTTTGGCTATTCGGGGTCTTTTGTGTTTCCATACAAATTGTGAAATTTTTTGTTCTAGTTCTGTGAAAAATGCCAGTGGTAGTTTGATAGGGATTGCATTGAATCTGTAGATTGCTTTGGGTAGTAGAGTCATTTTCACAATATTGATTCTTCCAATCCAGGAACATGGTATATCACTTCATCTATTTGTTTCATCTTTAATATCTTTTATCAGTGTCTTATAATTTTCTGCATACAGGTCTTTTGTCTCCTTAGGTAGGTTTATTCCTAGATATTTTATTCTTTTTGTTGCAGTGTTAAATGGCAGTGTTTTCTTGATTTCACTTTCAGATTTTTCATCATTAGTGTACAGGAATGCAAGAGATTTCTGTGCATTAATTTTGTATGTTGCTATTTTACCAAATTCATTGATTAGCTCTAGTAGTTTTCTGGTAGCATCTTTAGGATTCTCTATGTATAGTATCATGTCATCTGCAAACACTGACAGCTTTACTTCTTTTCCGATTTGGATTCCTTTTATTTCCTTTTGTTCTCTGATGGCTGTGGCTAAAAGTTCCAAAACTATGTTGAATAAGAGTGGTGAGAGTGGGCAGCCTTGTCTTGTTCCTGATCTTAGTGGAAATGGTTTCAGTTTTTCACCATTAAGGACAATGTTGGCTGGGGGGTTGTCATATATGGCCTTTATGATGTTGAGGAAAGTTCCCTCTATGCCTACTTTCTGGAGGGTTTTTATCATAAATGGGTGTTGAATTTCGTCAGAAGCTTTCTCTGCATCTATTGAGATGATCATATGGTTTTTCTCCTTCACCTTGTTAATATGGTGTATCATGTTGATTGATTTGCATATATTGAAGAATCCTTGCATTCCTGGAATAAACCCCACTTGATCATGGTGTATGATCCTTTGAATGTGCTGTTGGATTCTGTTTGCTCGTATCTTGTTGAGGATTTTTGCATCTATGTTCATCAGTGATATTGGCCTGTAGTTTTCTTTGTGACATCCTTGTCTGGTTTTGGCATCAAGGTGATGGTGGCCTCACAGAATGAGTTTGGGAGTGTTCCTCCCTCTGCTATACTTTGGAAGAGTTTGAGAAGGATAGGTGTTAGCTCTTCTCTAAATGTTTGACAGAATTCGCCTGTGAAGCCATCTGGTCCTGGGCTTTTGTTTGTTGGAAGATTTTTAATCACAGTTTCAATTTCAGTGCTTGTGATTGGTCTGTTCATATTTTCTATTTCTTCCTGATTCAGTCCTGGCACATTGTGCATTTCTAAGAATTTGTCCATTTCTTCCAGGTTGTCCATTTTATTGGCATAGAGTTGCTTGTAGTAATCTCTCATGATCTTTTGTATTTCTGCAGTGTCAGTTGTTACTTCTCCTTTTTCATTTCTAATTCTATTGATTTGAGTCTTCTCCCTCTTTTTCTTGATGAGTCTGGCTAATGGTTTATCAATTTTATTTATCTTCTCAAAGAACCAGCTTTTAGTTTTATTGATCTTTGCTATCATTTCCTTCATTTCTTTTTCATTTATTTCTGATCTGATTTTTATGATTTCTTTCCTTCTGCTAACTTTGGGGGTGTTTTGTTCTTCTTTCTCTAATTGCTTTAGGTGCAAGTTCAGGTTGTTTACTCGAGATGTTTCCTGTTTCTTAAGGTGGGATTGTATTGCTATAAACTTCCCTGTTAGAACTGCTTTTGCTGCATCCCATAGGTTTTGGTTCGTTGTCTCTCCATTGTCATTTGTTTCTAGGTATTTTTTGATTTCCTCTTTGATTTCTTCAGTGATCACTTCGTTATTAAGTAGTGTATTGTTTAGCCTCCATGTGTTTGTATTTTTTACAGATCTTTTCCTGTAATTGATATCTAGTCTCATAGTGTTGTGGTCGGAAAAGATACTTGATACAATTTCAATTTTCTTAAATTTACTACGGCTTGATTTGTGACCCAAGATATGATTCTGGAGAATGTTCCATGAGCACTTGAGAAAAATGTGTATTCTGTTGTTTTTGGATGGAATATCCTATAAATATCAATTAAGTCCATCTTGTTTAATGTATCATTTAAAGCTTGTGTTTCCTTATTTATTTTCATTTTGGATGGTCTATTGGTGAAAGTGGGGTGTTGAAGTCCCCTACTATGAATGTGTTACTGTCGATTTCCCCTTTTATGGCTGTTAGTGTTTGCCTTATGTATTGAGGTGTTCCTATGTTGGGTGCATAAATATTTACAATTGTTATATCTTCTTCTTGGATCGATCCCTTGATCATTATGTAGTGTGCTTGTCTCTTGTAATAGTCTCTATTTTCAAGTCTATTTTTTCTGATATGAGAATTGCAACTCCAGCCTTCTTTTGATTTCCATTTGCATGGAATATCTTTTTCCATCCCCTTACTTTCAGTCTGTATGTATCTCCAGGTCTGAAGTGGGTCTCTTGTAGACAGCATATATATGGGTCTTGCTTTTGTATCCATTCAGCCAATCTGTGTGTTTTGGTGGGAGCATTTAGTCCATTTACATTTAAGGTAATGATCGATATGTATGTTCCTATTCCCATTTTCTTAATTGTTTTGGGTTCTTTATTGTAGGTATTTTCCTTCTGTTGTGTTTCTTGCCTAGAGAAGTTCCTTTAGCATTTGTTGTAAAGCTGGTTCGGTGGTGCTGAACTCTCTCAGCTTTTGTTTGTCTGTAAAGGTTTTAATTTCTCCATCAAATCTGAATGAGGTCCTTGCTGGGTAATCTTGGTTGCAGGTTTTTCTCCTTCATCACTTTAAGTATGTCCTGCCAGTCCCTTCTGGCTTGTAGAGTTTCTGCTGAAAGATCAGCTGTTAACCTTATGGGGATTCTTTTGTGTGTTGTTGTTTTTCCCTTGCTGCTTTTAATATGTTTTCTTTGTGTTTAATTTTTGACAGTTTGATTAATATGTGTCTTGGCGTATTTCTCCTTGGATTTATTCTGTATGGGACTCTCTGTGCCTCCTGGACTTGATTAACTATTTCCTTTCCCATATTAGGGAAGTTTTCAACTATAATCTCTTCAAATATTTTCTCAGTCCCTTTCTTTTTCTCTTCTTCTTCTGGAACCCCTATAATTCGAATGTTGGTGCATTTAATGTTGTCCCAGAGGTCTCTGAGACTGTCCTCAGTTCTTTTCATTCTTTTTTCTTTATTGTGCTCTGTAGCAGTTATTTCCACTATTTTACCTTCCATATCACTTATCCATTCTTCTGCCTCTGTTATTCTGCTATTGATCCCATCTAGAGTATTTTTAATTTCACTTATTGTGTTGCTCATCATTGCTTGATTCATCTTTAGTTCTTCTAGGTCCTTGTTAACTGTTTCTTGCATTTTGTCTATTCTATTTCCAAGATTTTGGATCATCTTTATTATCATTATTCTGAATTCTTTTTCAGGTAGACAGCCTATTTCCCCTTCATTTGTTAGGTCTGGTGGGTTTTTATCTTGCTCCTTCTCCTGCTGTGTGTTTTTCTGTCTTCTCATTTTGCTTATGTTACTGTGTTTGGGGTCTCCTTTTTGCAGGCTGCCGGTTTGTAGTTCCCGTTGTTTTTGGTGTCTGTCCCCAGTGGCTAAGGTTGGTTTAGTGCGTTGTGTAGGCTTCCTGGTGGAGGGGACTAGTGCCTGTGTTCTGGTGGATGAGGCTGGATCTTGTCTTTCTGGTGGGCAGGTCCACGTCTGGTGGTGTGTTTTGGGGTGTATGCGGACTTTTTATGATTTTAGGCAGCCTCTCTGCTAATGGGTGGCGTTGTGTTCCTGTCTTGCTAGTTGTTTGGCATAGGGTGTCCAGCACTGTAGCTTGCTGGTCGTTGAGTGAAGCTGGGTGCTGGTGTTGAGATGGAGATCTCTGGAAGATTTTCACCGTTTGATATTATGTGGAGCTGGGAGGTCTATTGTGGACCAGTGTCCTGAAGTTGGCTCTCCCACCTCAGAGGCACAGCACTGACTCCTGGCTGCAGCACCAAGAGCCTTTCATCCACACGGCTCCTCAATTCGGGATGATTCATTGTCTATTCATGTATTCCACAGATGCAGGGTACATCAAGTTGATTGTGGAGCTTTAATCCGCTGCTCCTGAATCTGCTGGGAGAGATTTCCTTTTCTCTTCTTTATTCTCACAGCTCCCGGGTCTCAGCTTTGGATTTGGCCCCGCCTCTTCGTGTAGTTCGCCGGAGGGTGTCTGTTCTTCACTCAGACAGGACGGGGTTAAAGGAGCAGCTGATTCGGGGACTCTGGCTCACTCAGGCCCCAGGGGAGGGAGGGCTATGGAGTGCGGGGGGGAGCCTGCGGCGGCAGAGGCCGGCGTGACGTTGCACCAGCCCGAGGCGCACCGTGCGCTCTCCCAGGGAAGCCATCCCTAGATCCCGGGACCCGGCAGTGACGGGCTGCACAGGCTCCCCGGAAAGGGGGCGTGGACAGTGACCTGTGCTCGCACACAGGCTTCTTGGTGGCGGCAGCAGGAGCCCCAGCGTCCCACGCCCGTCTGTGTGGTCCGCGCTTTTAGCCGCAGCTCGCGCCTGTCTCTGGAGATCCTTTAAGCAGCGCTCTTAATCCCCTCTCCTTGCGCACCAGGAAACAACGAGGGAAGAAAAAGTCTCTTGCCTCTTCGGCAGGTCCAGACTTTTTCCCGGCCTCCCTCCCGGCCAGCCGTGGTGCACTAACTCCTTCAGGCTGTGTTCACGCCGCCAACCCCAGTCCTCTCCCTGCGCTCCGACCGAAGTCCGAACCTCAGCTCCCAGCCCCGCCCGCCCCGGCGGCCCTAGCAGACAAGCCTCTCGGGCTGGTGAGTGCTGGTTGGCACCGCTCCTACTGTGTGGGAATATCTCCGCTTTGCCCTCCGCACCCCTGTTGCTGCGCTCTCCCCCGCTACTCTGAAGCTTCCCCTCCGCCACCTGCAGTCTCCGCCCGCGAAGGGGCTTCCTAGTGTGTGGAAACCTTTCCTCCTTCACGGCTCCCTCCCACTGGTGCAGGTCCCGTCCCTATTCTTTTGTCTCTCTTTATTCTGTTTTCCTTTGCCCTACCCAGGTACGTGGGGGAGTTTCTTGCCTTTTGGGAGGTCTGAGGTCTTCTGCCGGCGTTCAGTAGGTGTTCTGTAGGGGTTATTCCATGTGTAAATGAATTTCTGGTCTCGCTCTCGCTCTCGCTCTCGCTCTCGCTCTCGCTCTCGCTCTCGCTCTCGCTCTCGCTCTCGCTCTCGCTCTCGCTCTCGCTCTCGCTCTCGCTCTCGCTCTCGCTCTCGCTCTCGCTCTCGCTCTCGCTCTCGCTCTCGCTCTCGCTCTCGCTCTCGCTCTCGCTCTCGCTCTCGCTCTCGCTCTCGCTCTCGCTCTCGCTCTCGCTCTCGCTCTCGCTCTCGCTCTCGCTCTCGCTCTCGCTCTCGCTCTCGCTCTCGCTCTCGCTCTCGCTCTCGCTCTCGCCGAAATGAATTCTTAATGATACCGAAAAGGGAAGAAACTGTTAGGCTACATAATTACTAAAAGCCTTTTGTTTATTTTTATTTTCCACATATCTTAACCCTTGGGAACTTAGGGGTAGCTTGCAGATGACGATCTCTGATAAGTTCACTTATAAAAGTAAACTTCTTTGGCTCTGGAGGGATACGCCTCAGACTGAATTACTGGTTTGATTCTAGAAATATTTTGAACAAATTATGCCATTAGTCAAGGTGAATTGATATTTGAAGGTGATTATCTTTCTTGGGAGGGGATTTGGTTTTCTCAATGTGTGAACTTTGGAGTTTTCAAAAATTGAGGATTCTTAGGTTGGGATTTCTAAGGAAGTACCGCTATGCTGTAGCACAAGCCACCCTAATTAGATATGTTCAGTACAGGTTTTTCTCAACTTAGATTTCATGTGCTCAAAGAATATTGCAGCTGGAGATTGTCTCATCCAGCCATCATTTTTTTAGATGAGACGACTGAGGCCCTGACTGGGTACATGATCAGCCAGCAGTCCCACAGATAGAGAAAACAGAGCTTGTTTCTCTCATGTGACAGATGCCTCTTTTAAGTACTAGTTTGGTGCTGTTCAATTTAATGCAATAAGTTTTTATTAAAAATCAGTGGTAGAAAGGACCAGACAACCCCCCAAATATTTCTGAGCTCCTTAGAATTTTTGCTTATTTCTGTATTATATTAAACCCTGCTTCTTCCATAAAATACAGATAGGCAATGCAAAAGAGATCAAAGTGAAAATATTGAAATAAAATGAAGAATTGAATTATTAATCTCTGATAGAATGATGTTATGTTCCAAATGGGTAGTACAGTATATTGTCCTTCCTACTCTCTGAAGATTTCAAAGCACTTAACATGGCCTTAAAATTCATTAAGATGGGTGCTGAATCAGACATTGGATATTGTAACTTTATTCTTATTATTTATTTAATACCATCAGAGGAGTTGGTTCTCAGTGGGAATTGATAGCTCTAAAAGAATGAAATATTTTCTTCGATATTCTAAAAGGACAAGTACCATTCAGCCAATACTTCTCTTCCAAAGATAATCAATGATGATGTGGGAAATTATTAGGAAGTCACTCATAAAAATTTTTCCAAATAAATAAACTAACTGCATAATTTCAAAGTCTTTGAAAGTTTATATTGTTTTGATCTGGTATGTGCTGCCATATAGGAATAAAGGAGCTTGTGAGATTTTATTAGTTAAGGAAGAAAAGAAGATGAAATTCACTTACTCTTTCTTATGAAGTAAAATTTAGAATTTCATCATCTTTAAAGTTATCCATTGTATGCAAATTCTTCCTTGCTCTAAAATAGGAATGCTCTATTTTTTTAAAAGCGAGTAGTACTCTATGTTGGCCATTGCTTTTGAAATATGTTTTATTAGTAGTATGCAATTTATATGGTCATTTTTGACCTTTTAAAATAGTGAATATGAATTTCTCTTTGTACATCAAAAAGTGGTTACTTGTTTTCTTGGAGTTTGATTTCCTTAACAGAAAGTTGACCACAATTTGGCCAAATTAATTAAAAACATTAATCCATAAGAACATAAGAGTAATAAATGGATAGTCTATTTGGCCCTGGCTACCTTTCAATATGAGTGGTTAACTATCAGTTATAGACCTGTTATGCAGTCTAAGAATTTTTCATATTCAAAATCAAACTTTCAATTTTCTCTAGAATGACAGAGGCAGATGACATAGATGCAGTTTTGAGAAATGGTAAACTACACTGATAAAAGCTACTGTAAGCTTTGTAGGTGTGTAAGACAGGCTCATATTCATGTACATTTTTGGTCACTTGTTTTACATGTGAACATATCATGATTTTGGAAATGCTGCCTAAAGTTCTAGCTTAAAAGCAGAAACACTAGTAGGTTCAGTAAAGTGCATGGAGATCCTGGGCAGAGGATTTCAGACTCATTTCTGTATTATGCAAATTACAGAGGCGGTGCTAGAGGGGAGGAGGTTAATGACTATTAATTGGTGATAACAGGTTCCAGCCTCTTCTATCATTTGTTCACGTAGCGAGGGAGAAAGGAGAAGGGCTGAGGGGTCATTGAAGAAATAACTCTGGATTTATGAATTGGGCTTATTTCGTGTAGTATTTTTTTAACAGGAATAAACAGATGAAAATAAAAATCACCTAAAATTTATCATTTAAAGATAATGTTATTAACTTTTTGCTCATTTTAACACTATTAACGTATGCTTTATGCACATAACATTGAAATTTTTTCTTTCAAAAATTGTATCATGTTATATATGCCAGTTAAAAGATATTATTCATTTAATCTCATAAATTTCCTCCATATCAGTAAATATACTTCTAAAACCTTAATGGCATTGTTTTCCATCATTCACCACTGTACCATCATTTATTTAACAAAACCTTTGTTTTTTGGACATTTAAGCTGTTCCAGTTTTTTTGAGTGTAATAAAAAATGCTGTGATGAGCATCTGTATATGTACACTTTTGTCCAATTAGTTCTTAAGATGAATTGCTAGAAGCAGAGTTGTTGTGTGAAAGGGCAAACAACTCTTTAAAGTTTTTGGTATATAGTGAAAACTTCATTGCAGAATTTGTATCCATTTGTATACCTGTGGACATATGAAATTCTCTTTTCCTCCAAATCTTGAAAATACCATAGTTTCTCCAATCTTTGCTAACTTGAAAAGACATAAGGATTTCATTTTTAATTGCTGTTCTTAGATTACTAAAGATCAAATAAGCTGAATATTTTCTTCACCTTTTTTTGTATTTTCTATTTTTTTCTTTTTAATTGCCTATTTATGCCAATTTATTATTCAGTGAATGTATTTATCTTTTTGTTAGTGATTTTAAAGCAACTTTGATACTAAGGACAGGAACTTTTCATCTGTCATATATGTTGCAAATATTTTTTTCTAAATTTTCCATTTGACTTTTAACTTGGCTGATGGTGATTTTTGATATGTAGGTTTAAAATATCTAGTTATACCTTTCATTTATTTTATTAAAAATTTTTAAATTTTATATTAGAGTATAGTTGATTTACAATGTTGTGTTAGTTTCAGGTGTACAGCAAAGTGATTCATCCATACATATACATATACCCATTCTTTTTCAGAGTCTTTTCCCATATAGGTTATTACAGAATACTGAATAGTTATACCTTTCAGCCTTTTTTTTTTTTTTTTGGCTTCTATTTTGAGTGTCATGCTTAGAAAGCCCTTACCCATCATAACATTGAAAAATACTTGCCTATGATTCATTTAATCATTTTAATTTCTATATTTAACCTTTAAGTTAGTATGAAATATTTCACAGATAGAAACTGGCATGAAGAATAATATAAAAGAGGCAATATATGTAATAGTTAATCAGCTTCTGAGCCTGATTTCATGGGTGTTTAAAATAAGTCTAAAAATTCTTTGACACTGTTCCCTTCAAAAGGTGGAGGTCTGGGACTTCCCTGGTGTTGCAGTCATTAAGAATCCACCTGCCAATGCAGTGGACACGGGTTTGAGCCCTGGTCCGGGAAGATCCCACATGCCATGGAGCACCTAAACCCGTGGGCCACAACTACTGAGCTTGTACTCTAGAGCCCGTGAGCCACAACTACTGAAGCCCATGCGGCCTAGAGCCCATGCTCCACAACAAGAGAAGCCACTGCAATGAGAAATCCGTGCACCACAGCGAAGAGTAGCCCCTGCTCGCCACAACTAGAGAAAGCCCACATGCAGCAACAAAGACCCCATGCAACCAAAAAAATTCCTTCCCCTGGAGTATGGGGTAAACTTAATGACCCACTTCTAATGAGTAGATATTGTACAAATGATGGAGTATGTCTTCAGACATTAGGCCATATAAGACATTGAGGCTTCTCTCTCTATTTCTCTCTCTCTCTCTCTTTCCCCTTCTCATGTTTCTCGCTCTGGGGGAAGTTAGCTGACATGCCATGAGTTCACTCACTCAACTCTATGAAGAGGTCCACGTGATGGGGAACTGAGGCCCTCTACCAGTAGCCAGTGAAGAAGATAATGGAAGCTTCAGGCCAACAGTTACATGAGTAGCGTTGGAAGTGATCTTTCAGCCCCATCATGCCTTCAGATGATTACAACCCCAGGTGACCCATTGGTTACAGTATCATGAGAGTCCCTGGTGCAGAATCAGCCAAGCTGCTCCTAGATTTCTGACTTTCAGAATCTGTATGAAATAATAAATATTAGTTGTTGAAGACTGCTAAGTTTGAGCAGAGTTTGTTATGTAAAAATAGATGACTAATACAATAGGCATGAATCTTCAAGGTGTGAGATCTTGTGCCTTAGTTTTCTTATTTTAAAATGGGGAAATAGTAGAATTTTCTTTGTAAGATAGATCTGAAATTTAAGTAAATTAACATATGTGTAGTACTTATAACAGTGCCTGATGTGTAGTGAGCTACACGTTTTGGTATTATATAACAAATATCCATATACTCCACCTAGCTTAAGAAATAAAATATTACTGATGGAACTGAATATCCATTTATGTCCCTCCTCAAAAGTATATATTTAACTATTCAAACACCTGGAACTAATCTTGGTCATACAGTGAGGCAAAGATCCAATATAATATATTTTTTTCCCAAATGGATAACCAATTTTCTCAGCATGATTTGAGATTTCCCATTTATTTAAAGATCACTACTTTAACGTACGAAATGCTTACATATACTTTTATTTGTTTGAAGGTTTCTATCTTGCACCATTGAATAATGTCTATTCTGCCGTCAGTAATGTGCTGTTTTAGTTATTATAGCTTCATGGTATATTCTGATGCTGGCAGTACAAGTTCCCCTTGATTATTGGGTAAGCAGCCTCTAAGATGGGCTTCTATGATCTCTGCCTCCTTGTATTCATGACCTTGGTTATTCTCCTTTCCTTGAGTGTGGGCTGGATTTAGTGACTCCCTGGTGAATAAAATGTGGTAAAGGTAATGTTACATCACTTCTGGTTACAAGAAGGTTGTGGCTTCCATCTTAGATATTTTCTTGTTTTCTCACTTGCTTTGAGAGAAGCCAGCTGCTTCATTGTGAGCTGCCCTGTGGATATGGCCAAGTGGCAAGAACCTGAAGGGGGTCTCCTGATGACAGCCAGTGAGGAACTGAGGTGCTCAGTCCAATATAGCTCAGGAGGAATCAAATCCTGCCAACAACCATTTATGTAAGCTGGGAAGTGGATCTTACCCCAGTGGAGTCATTAGAGGAGATGACAGTTAATGACAGTCCCAGCTGAGACCTTGACTGCAACATTGGGAGAGAACTCGAGCCCGAGGCACCCAGCTAAACAACTTTGGTGTCCTGATTCACAGGAACTAACATAATAAAAAGTTTGTTGTTTTAAGCTGTTAAACTTTAAGGTAAGTCTTAATGCAGCAGTAGACAACTAACACAATTATTCTTTTCTTTTCTTTTTTTTTTTTGCATTTTTCCCATTTATCCTTTCACAAGAACATCATTTTGCCTCATTCCAAAATTTTCAGAGGATTTTAATTGACATTGAATAATATTTCTAAATCATTTGGGGGTCAAATGACACCTCATGTCATGAGTTTTCTGATACAGAAACGTTATATTCCATTAAAATCACACAAGACTTCTTTTATGTGCCTCAAAAATTTATAGAGTTTTCTTTATACATACTTCTTACTAGGTTTATTATTAACTATTATATACTTTTCATTGGTGTTACAAATGGGAAAATTTCTACTTGATTATTGTTTGTATATAAGAAATTGATTTTTGTACATTTATCCACCAATTTACCACTTAAGTGAATTCTATTATTAGTCTTCATTGTTTTCCATTTTACCTCTTGGATTTCCTACATATACAATGATCCACTATTCTTAGTAAAGCAGTCTAAAAGATACTGAGCAGAGAAGCAAAAATGTATGTATGTGTGCATGTGTGTTGTGAATGTACCATGTGCATGCTGACGGAGATTCAAGAATTTGGAAAGAAATGAAAAGTAGTTATGTTTCACTCATTTCTTTCTCTGCATCATCTAGCATAGCTATCAGGATATAGAGGTTGCTGGGTGGATGGTAATTGAGTGAATGAGTGAATGATCGGCCCGCTTCTAGTTTGGATTCCTCAGTCCTGCCTTCATGCCTGTCTGGGAGCCAGCTCATTGTGAAGACCCATCATGCCCTGAGCTGGGCACATGGTGGGTATGACATCTGCTAAGTCCTCAGCACTCCACTAACATAATGTAAATAAGTAAGTACATAGCTTACCCTCAAAGACCTAATGAGGTACTGGGGGGCGGGGGAGACAATATGAGCACATGTGCAGTCGTTAGAGAATAGATTAATACTACATTGTGAGGTTCTTCCCTGGACCCACGTGGTGCTTGTATAACCTAATCAAAAGTACCTCGCATTTAAGCAGGACTCATGAAGAAGATGCTGGGCCTACACTGAACAAGACTGGGTTTGTAAAAATGTGATGTTTGAGAGGGGGTCAGGATCCTATGTGAAGGAGTGTATTGGCACAAAACCAGTCAACAAATCTGAAAACTGGATGGACAGAAAGTCTCATCAAGAACATGCTGGGACAAATGTCTTAGAACCAAAGTGGTGGTAACATAGGAACTCAGCATTTATCTGGTGCCTGTGCATGACCAGGGATAAGAGTGGGGACAGAGTCCTTGAAGGAACCTCACAGGGTTGGGCTGCACTGACTGCCAAGGAAAGTGTTACTCAGAGGAGAAAAACAGAAGTCAAGGGTTCTGTAGGAGCGAGATTCTAGTCAAGGGGCAAGGGAAACCAGAGGAGGGTTTTCAGTTTAGGAAAGACACGGTCTAGCTTACTTTTTAAACACTTTTTTATTTTTAAATTTTTATTGAAGTATAGTCAATTTACAATATTTCAAGTGTCCAGTAAAGTGATTCAGTTATACAGGTATAAATATATATGTACTCTTTTTCAGATTCTTTTCCATTATAGGTTATTACAAGGTATTGAGTATAGTTCCCTATGCTATACAGTAGGACCTTGTGGTTTTTCTATTTTATGTATAGTAGTGTGTATCTGTTAACCCCAAACTCCTAATTTATCCTTCCCCACCTTTCTCCTTTGGTAACCATAAGTTTGTTTTCTATGTCTGTGAGTTTGTTTCTGTTTTGTAAATAAGTTCATTTGTATCATTTTTTTTTTTTTAAGATTCCACATATATATGATATTTGTCTTTCTCTGTCTGACTTACTTCACTTAGTATGGTCATCTCTAGGTCCATCCATGTTGGTGCAAATGGCATTATTTCATTTTTTTAATGGCGGATTAGTATTCCATTGTGTGTGTGTGTGTGTGTGTGTGTGTGTGTGTATATATATATATATATATATATATATATATATATATATATATATAAACACACATACCACATCTTCTTTATCCATTCATCTGTTGATGGGCATTTAGGTTGCTTCCATTACTTACATTTTTTACAAGGTCTTTCTGTCCACAGTATGGAAGCTGAGTTGCGATGGGGAACAAGAATGGGATTTGAGGGAGTTGGTAGGAGAATACTGCAGTGAGCTGGAGCGAGGGGGTTCTGGCCTGGAGCAGGTTGGTGGTAGAGATGAGTGTGTTGTCCATTGAGGCCTAATTGGAGGTAAACAGTTAAGAAACATTCTCCTGCTGGGACTTTGAGGTCTCTTATCCTCACTCAACTAGGCTTCTTTGTCATTCTGGTGAAGTTTAAAGACCTCAAACTGGAGGGGAGACACTCCAGTTATCTGGGTGAATGGGCCATCTGAGTGGAATTTTGTGGATGCATTGAAGTAGTTCTAGCATTGAGAAGGGTAGTTTATGGCTCTGTGAATAGATTTTCAGTGTTAATAAGTATTTTTCTTAATTCTTAAAGTATATTTTATTATTGTATTATAACATACATTTATTATAATTATAACATACATGTATTGTAATGAAATATCTGATACTTCCAAGATAACCCCATGCAAAAACTTAAGGTGAATTTTGTACAATTCATTTTATATGCTTAAGAAACATTATAGGAAAATGTCTTTTAAATAAATGCATAAGCACGCTTAGAAATTTAGAAGTTTTATGACCTGTTTTTTAATATTTTTCATCTTAATTTTTTCCTTTTAATTCTAATATATTCTGAAAAAAATTTCACTGCTTTCCTGCCTGTAGTTTAACCTATTATAAATCTGGTGAATTAATGCAAAGTTAATGGCTATAGTTTAGAGTAACCTCTTGAAATGTAATAGCTTTATTGGAACAAAAACTATATTTTGCCAAAATTATGTGGAACTAATGAAAAATTAATTGCTTTATAAAATGCTGGCTTTTATCGGAAACTAATAATTCGTGTACATCTCTTAATCCTCCTGAAAACAGTTGGCAGGAAATAAAATCTAAGTTTACCGGTTCAAATTCCCTAAGATCCTCACAGCCATTTTTATTTTTGCATGATCCAACCTTTTAACTTTTTTCACAACTTTAAGCTTACAAAAACAGGTTTCTAATTAAATTCAGCCATATCATTCCCCTAAAGGGGATTTAGAAAAACCAAGTCTAACTTAGACTTGGGACCTATGAGCTAACACTTTTCCTTTCTTTACAGATCACGTTGGCATTTTTATGTATCTCCTTCTAATAAAATAAAATGATTTTTATACTTTAAATTGATGCCTGGGACTATGCCTTTTATCTATTGTTTACTGTGTTTCAATCCATAAATAAATCATGCAACAAAATAAATTACTTAATCCTGTGTTTTATTTGGAAACATATTAAGGGATTGATACAGAAGGAAAATCACTTTATTGCCTCTGAATTGCTCACACTTTTATGTTTTTTGTGTTGTATTCAAACACTATCAAGGTGTCCTATCAATAACAATTGTACACAAGAGCCACATTTGGAGATTTTTAAAGTTTTTGCTACTTTTTGATTAGAATATGTTCAAATATAATCCCCCAAACTATTGTTTGTCATCAGCATTCACCACGGTTCTACCGTTTTAATAATAATTCATTCTAGTGAATAACTATTTAGCAAGAAAATTATTAATCCCCAGCAACTTTTAAAAAGGAGACCACATGTGATTATTTTATCTCTCGTTTCATGCTTAGCAGTCCTTCCCGTCTTCGTTTAGTAGAAGCGGCTTTCTTAACACTCTGAAAGAGAAAAACAAAACATTACTCAACTTAATTTGTTTATTAAGCTCTTTTAGCATGAAAGGGAAATAGTCCAAATTTCAAAACCAGTTTGGAGAATGCGATACATGTGTTACCGAGAAGCTTTCTCCTCCACAGACCTCTCCCCTCAAAAATGTTTTTTTTTTCTCACAGAGAATGGATTCTCGTTTCTTAGGTTAATTGCTGGAATATGATGCATTTTTAGTAATTTCCGGATTCTATTCCAGGACATTTGGGATAGAGCCCAAGAGCTTAGCATGTTTTCCTTTTTCATGGTAAAATTGTGCAAATATGCATTAGAGTGTGAAAACAAACAGTCTAATACATTTTTGCAAAGCTCTTTATGTTTACTGTTTATTGCAGATACCAGATCCTAATTAAAATGCGCTAACAAAAGCCAAGATACAAAGAACAAAGATATAGCGAAACTTCATCTTTATAAAATATTTGTGATTAGTCCTGGGGGATGGATGGCCTCACAGCCCTGCAGGGAATTCTAAAAGTCTTCCTCAACCACACCAGGAGGGCGAGGAGATGTGGTATGTCTGGTGGCTCAAGAAATACAAACCATTCCGTGGTTATTTTGTGGGGCTGTATACTTCTTAGAGAGGTTCTAATGATTCTTTGATTCAAAATCTTGAGTTTTTTCACTATACATTTGAAATCAATAGCAACCAACTTCAAAGAAGTTGTAGATTGCAGAGGAAGGGTACCAAGCATTTTTAAAGATTGAGAAAGCTTGTGAAAATCCTTTCTGTCCTGCAGTAGTCCTCAAAGTGTGCTCCTGGACCAAGTGCATCAACATCTCCTGGAAACTTGCTAGAAATGCAAATTCTTGGGCCTCCCCCCTCAGACCAGGTGCACCTGGTGCTGGGGCATCTGTATTTTAACAATCTCTCTAGGTGATTGTAATGCACATTAAATTCTGAGAACCACTGATGTATCAAAATGTTTTTGTCTTCCTTTCTCTGTTAACAGCAGCCTTATTAATGCAAAAGTCTCCACACTTAACAGAGGTCTTCCTTGTATGTACCACAAAGATTTTGAGAGACAGTATATCATAGTGTTTAAGAACACAGGATGTAGGCCAGACTATCTTGATTTATAGCCCAGCTTATTACTGATCAGCTCTGTTTCCTTGGGTAAGTTTCTTCACTTTTCTGTGCCTTAGTTTCTGCTACCATAGAATGGAGATAATAATAGTATCTAGCTCACAGGAATTTTGTGAGAATGTAATACACTTAGGACAGTGACAGACAAACAGAAAGCTCCGAAGAAATATGAGCTATTATTTATTATCTGCTGAATACAGAGGAAATTGTGAAATGTAGAGGATCAGCAAAGCATCAGTCCAGGAGGTGTTGAATCTCAAATTATGGCATATTTTTCTCTAATCATTCATTATTTCTTCAACAAAGATTTGTTGTCCGCTCAGTACAAGCCAGGCATCATAAAAGGTGGTGGAGATACGGCAGAGAATAAGGAAGATCTGATCCTCGGCTGTGTGATGCTTAGATGAAGAGAAAGAGGCATTAAAAAATATTTTCACAAATAACTGATGGACCGCAACTGTGCTGAGTGCTATGAAGGCAAAGTACAGCGTGCTGTGAGAGTGTTTAACTGGTAAAATTAACTCAGCCAGACCAAGAGATGCAGGGAGAGTGTGTAGGCGGAGAGGGTAGTGGGCGCTGATGGGCGGTCAATGAAACTTCCCTCAGGGAATCTAAAGCTGAGCCCTAAAGGATGAGTGGGAGTTTACTAGGCAAGGATGGATGTGAGAGCCGGAGTCCAGAGAGAGAACAGAATGTGTAAAGACCCTGAGGTGGGTATGGGCCGCGTGCTTGGTGGCTGGGGTATGGGGTCAAAACAAGACTGAAGTATCCCGCTAGTGATGGATATCCATCATGGGGTTTAAACAAAGAGGTGACATTTGTTTTTAGAAGGACCTCCCCAGCAAAGTGGGAGAAATGGATTGGACAGAGATATTTCAAGGAGCCTGATGGCTGTAGCTGTGAGAGATAGGATAGTAGCTAGGGCTGTGGTGGTGGGGGAGAGGGAGAGAGTCTAGTAGAATTGAGGAATTGTGGATTTGGTGAGTGGGGAGTAGCAGGCAGAGGGAGGTGTCAAGGCCACGTGCCTGGGGCCATTTCCTTCAATAACAAGCACCTAGAAGGAGCATCTGTGGGGGCAGCTCATAAGTTCAGTTGAGTATGAGGGACCTCTGAACACCAAAGAAAAATACATAGAACGGGCAATTTGTTTTCTGAATCTGGACGTCAGAGAGCTGGAGACCTCTCCCGTAAAGGGAGTGGTTGGTATGTGTGTAGGTAAGTGAATTGATGGTAATGGACATGCTATCCAGGCAGACTTCAGACAAGGGGCCCTAGGATTTACCCAACAGAATACCAGCATTTACAAGTGAAGTACAGGAGGAACGGGTGGATGGGTAGAAGACCTGGCTGGGATTTCATGGAAGTTAAGGGAAGAAGGAGTCACCTGGGGCAAGGATGATGGGAACTGAAAGCATCCTTGGATTCAGCTAAAGAAAGTTCCTTCACAACCTTAGTACAGTTTCTGAGGAAAAATGTCTTGTGGAGTAAATGGGAGATGAGGAAATGGAAATCATGAAGTTGGACATATTTGGAGGGGCAGGAGCAAACAGTAATTTCAGGGTGACATGGAGTCTAAGGAGAATGGTTATTTATAGAAGAGAAAGGTCAGTGAGTTCTGAAAATAGCAGGTAGAAAATCAGGGGAGAGGAAGAGGTTGAAGAAACATGGAGAAGGTATGTTGGTAGTGGGGGTTTTTGAGGTAGCAGGAGAGGGGAAACCACTGCATAGATGGAGAGTCTGGCTTTAGACAGACTTAGAAAGTACAGGCAGTTCCTCTGTTGTAACAGGAGGCCAGGAGGATGCGGTGGGTACAGATGCTGGTGGGTTTGTCAGTTTGGTGGTGGGAAGTTGCGAGGTTTCTGTTTGGTGGCTTCTATTTTCTCCATGAGGGAGTAGGCAAGTCCATCTGTCTAGTGTGATAGAGGAGGTGTGAAGGTTAGATATCTGAAGAGAATGAAGATTGTTTGAAACAGTCGTCGAGAACAGAAAAGGAAGATGGTCAGAGAAAAGTAGCACGGTTACTGTGAGAATCCAGATGAGAGGGGTGATGGTGGATTGAGCGTGGCAGGTGTGGTGGTGAGCCCCTGCTCTCACAAGGCTGATAGACACACACACACACACACACACACACACAGTTATTTGCAACACAGTGTAGGAGGTGAAGCACAGGGCGCTATGGGAGATCGTAAGCGGGAGGCATCTAACTAGGGACCTAAGAGAAGTAAAGATCAGCCAGGTGAAGAGATGGAGGGTGAGTGTATCAGCAGAGAGGGCAGATGTGAACAGGCCAAGAGGTGTGGGGAGCCACGGCTCCCTTGGGGAGCTGAAGGAAGTTCCCAGGTAGAGCAGAGTGTGTGAGGGTGGGAGTGAGTGGTTACAAGAGGAATTAGACAGGAGGGGGATGGTGGCTTTGCATCTTCTAAGCTGGTGGTTTGAAGGTGTGGTCCCTGGACCAGTGGGGACCAGCAACATCAGTATCACCTGGACCTTGTCAGAGATGCAAAGTCTCGGGTTCCGTCCCAGACCTAGCCTATCATGAATTCTGAGAGTGGGGCCCTAGTGATTTATGTTTTACCACGTCCTCCAAGTCATGTTGATACACACTAAAGCTTGAGAACTTGTTTTAAGCAGTGGGGAGATTGATTAAAATGCCTTTTTAGCAGGAGAATGACATGATCAGAGGCAGGTTTATGAAGATCTCTGGCCACAGTGTGGAAAATGGAGTGTCCTATGTGTGAATCCCCGCCAGGAATCTCAACAGGACTAATTCTTCAGCTGGGTTACTGACCCTGGGGCAGGATGTTCCAGCCAAGGTCTCCATGGTGACCAGAACCACCTGCCCCCTTGGAAGCTCCCTGATGAGCTTACCTCTCCAGCAGCTCTCTGCTGCCCCCCTCTGTCCACGGGCCACACTCATGGTTCCCAGACAGATGTTTCCCAGACCTCCATCAATCCAGTTTTAGCATCCCCCTGACTCTTTCTGCACCCTCAACTTTGTCAGATGGATGGTCTCAGCTAATGTCAACATTAGACACTGTCATTTGACAGTCTCTGAATGGATGGCTCTGGAGAGCCCAGGAAAGAGTACTAATCAAGCAGTTACCTGAGATATCTTTGGGATAATGTGTGCTAATTTGAAATGAAGCTGTACATTATATCCCTTTCCATTTCTGGGAAACACATTTGTGTGTTTGTTTTTTAAAATATATTATGCTGTTATCTCTCCAGAAAAGCTCTTTCAGAAGATAGGATCTGAAGGCAACTTATTTCTGGGGAAAAAAAAAAAACCTATTTGTTTTTTTCCAAGACCAATATGAATATGACATTAGAGGACCTGGTGTGGGATAGGATGATGCCATTAACTTCCACCATCCATCCCTCTTTACAATTAATTTTTCTTGTTGCATTGTCTAGTCTGCACATCATTTCATCTGGAGTTTGTAGAGAAAGATGATTTTCCTACAGCACAGATTGGATTGGCACAGCTGCTAAAAGATGATAAAATCATTTCAGGGAGAATGCTATAGGCTGCCTTCCATCCAACAATAACCATGCAAAATAAACATGATTTCTCCTAAACATGCATGAGGCCATATCTCCCAGTTATCATGTCCAGAAGAGGGAGTTGCATGGGATTTGGAATCAGTCAGATTGGTGTTGGAATCTTGGTCTCACCAGTCACCAAAAGTAATTTACCTTTGGCAAATTACTTAACTTCTCTGGGTCTCCATTTTCTCTATTGTAAAATGGGCTGTTGTGAGGATTATATAGAACAACATAATCTACGGTATTTAGTAGGTGACACTAACTATTAGTTTTTCTTTTCTGTTAGATTGTTACACTACATTATAGGTGAAGCTAAGAAATAGTGTCTGAGAACTCCAAGAATTTCATGCTTATGAATGCAAATTGCTGTACAGTCTCTGGGCTAATGATGAATCCCTGAAAACAGGATAATAAGCAATAGAATCCTATGAAGGTTGATAGGACAGCTCTAGAACATATCATGACTATGGTCAAGGTTGATGGTAGATTCTACTCTCTCCAAACTTGTTTCACACCCTCAATTAATATGCAGCTATAGATAGCTTATTATTTTTCTACTGAACTGAAAACTAATGGAAGTCTGTGATGTGTCACACCAGAGGTTCAGTGAGTAAGGAGTAATTCAAGAATCAGGAGGAGGAAGAGGCCATTTGGCTCCAGAATGAACCAAACTACGCTAACACATAGATTACTTGACCAGCTATGTCCAGACACTCTGTCATAAGTTTGAAAGCTTCAGAAAGGAGACAGACTTGAGCTGAGTCATGAAATTTGGGGGAGAATTCAGATAGCTGGAGAGAAGGGGGAGAATATTTAAGGGGGGGAAACAGCACGCAAAGCCATGGAAAGGGAGATTGATTGGCTGTGATCTAGGGACAATGAGTATACCTGTATGGTTGGAGGGGAGTGGGAAGAAAAGTGTTACTGGAACAGTAATTGAGTTAGTCTGAGAAAAGTCTTTACTGATAGAAGAGGAATTTGGGAGCCAGTGACCATTTTCAAATAGAAAAATTATATGATACAATGTGATGTCTTGAAAATTGTAATCAGTTTTCTGAGTACCAGTTGGGAGAGTAGAAAGAAGGTAGGTGGGCTCATTAGGAGGCTTGGCCAGAATCTACATAGTTGCAAAGGCTGTGTACTAATTAACATGGTGATGGGAGAATGGAGAGACAGTGGGGCAGAGAGAATCTGCCAGGCCTTGTGAGGGCCTGGGGAAGGAATGGGGTGAGGAAATGACAGAGAAGACACAGTGGGTTGCTTCAAAGATGGCCTCCCATGAGCTCCACGTCCTGGAGTTCCTGTCTTTGTGTAATCTCATCCCCTTGAGTGTGGGCTTCTAACCCATAGAAAATGGCAAATGTGATGGGATGTTACTTCTGAGATTAGGTTACAAAAAGACCCTGGCTTCTGCCTTGTTTGCCTTCTTTTGCTCACTCTGATGGAAGACAACTTCCATGTTGTGAGCTAGCCCATAGACTAATGTGGTAAAGACCTAAGGGTGGTCCCCAGCCAAGAGCCAGCAAGGAACTGAGGCCAACAGCCTTTGAATAACTGAATTCTGTCAACGGTCTTGTGAGTGGATGTGGAAGTGAATCCTTCCCTACTCAAGGAAGTGGAGCCTGGAGATGACCACGGTGCTGCCTGACACCCTGTGATTATAGCTTTGTGCTGCATACCAAATTACTCCCAAATAAAATAACATACATGCATTATTTCATAGTTTGTGTGGGTGAGGCATCTGGGTCCTGTGTGGCTTGGGGTCTCACAAGGTAGCGTTAATATCAAGGCTTGACTGGGAAGGATCCACTTCCTCGCTCAGTCACATGGTTGTTGGTGGAATTCAGTTCCTCATGGGTTGTTGGACTGAGGCCTCAGATCCTCACAAGCCGTTGGCTGGAGGTCTCGGATCTTTGCCATATGGGTCTCCCCATAGAGCATCTACAATATGGTGGATTGCTGTACCGGAATGAGCAAGTGAGAGAAACTGGCAAGATGGAAGTCAGCTTTTTGTGACCTTATCAGGGAAGTGACAGGCTATCACTTTTGCTATAGACTGCTCTTTAGAATGTGTTAGAATCCTTTAGCCATAGGTCTGGCCCATTTTCAAGGGGAGGAGCTCACACAAGCGCATTAATACCAGGAGGTGAGGATCACTGGGGACCGTGTCAGAAGCTGCCTGCCACAGCGACAGTGATTTATCGCAGTTTTTGTGGTCTTTCCAAAGAGCTTTAGGCTCCTGGAGGGGGCCTGTGCTTTGTACATAAGTGCTTAATAAATATTTACTGAATAAATGAGATGATGCTTGCAAAGTCTCTGAACAGTAATTTTCAACTTAGATGTTAAGGCACTGATGGTCTCTTCAATTGGTCAACAGTGTAATGGGGATATAGTGAATTTCTGGGACAAAATTCTCACCCTAAGTACAAAAACCTAATTCACTTCATTGGGTGTAAGAACTCAGGGCTGACCTGTACAGTTGTGCCATGTACAAAAATGCTTGGCTGAGGGGACGAGGGTGCCTAATCCAGTTCATAGTCCACTCACCAAGCTGTGCCCTGGCATGGGACTGCATCAGTGTAGACGGAAGCATGCCTTTTGGAAAGATGTCCACCCAGAAGGGGTACTTCTGTGTAAGCAGTGCAAAGGCCACACCTGTGGTTCTCTAAGGACGTGTCAGCCTTCCTCCCCCTCCTCCTATTTGCTTTCACCTGTTTACCTTGAACTATACCCTCTGAAATGGGCTTGAGGGAGGAAGGGGAAAATGTTCCATCCATACCTGATGTTGGAGAGGATTAAGTTCTCTTTGAGGAGGCCTTTGAGAGTCTGGGAGAGAAGGAGCTATACAAATGCAGGCAAATTCCATCATCCCTGTTAAATGGCCAAGAAAATTCCGCGATGCCACCCTCTCCCTGAGTGCTGGGTCTGAACTGACAATAGCAAACAAACAGCAAGCTGTGATCTGTTTATAATTCCAAATGAAAATCCACCCCAAATAGAGGTGAGAAGGAGAAAAAGCAGCTCAGGCAATGATGTGTGCTTTGGCTGAGGACCTCAGGAAGCCTTGCTTCTGTGAACCTCGGCCCATCTCCCTCCCCTTCTCATGGTGACACCCGAAAAGCTCAGCTCACACCCCTGGACTGGTTGTGTATTGAGGATAAGGATGTTGACAATAGTGTTTAAGCTGCATAAATAACTGCAAATTGCTGTTCGGCCCCAGCAACTGCCAGCAAAACAAACAAACAAATAAACAATACAAAAACAGAAAACAAACAAACAAAAAAACAGGAAGGAGATGATATTTGGAGCATAAGTTGTAGGGAGGGGGAGCCAGCAAGTAAGTCACGTGGAATCTGGCAACCAGCTCTGGGTGTAAAAGACACTTGGACAAGGTGATCACAGGCCACCCACAGTTGTTAGGGAGCTATAAGAAATTATTTTGACAGGACATGTGACACCCTTCAAATAGAGGAATCAAAGCCCCAAATGATCAGGGATATGTTACAGGAAAGTTCTAATTTAAAGAACAAGCTACTCTAATAACTGAGGGAGAGCACTAATGGGGGCTTCAAATATTCATTTTGTAACTTCCAAGTACTTCTGTTGGCGGTGGTGTGCGGGGCAAGAAAGAAGGAATGACAGAAACGTGGTTTATAGGAACAAGGGAAAATGCTACGATGGCTGTCATTTTGTGCCCCTCAGTTCTCTGGCTTTATCCTGGCACCATTTTCAATGGCTTCACCAACATTCTTCCTCAAAGAACCCTGCCAGTGTGCTCCCCAGGATGCAGCTGAGGCGAGAAAGACTAGACCAGCCAGCCACACGTGCGCTTCCTTGGGTCATGGTCAGATTTTTGCATACAATCCATCACTTACCCCAGCCTCTTTGGTTCCTATCCTCTCCAACATACACCTCACCCCTTGGTCCCACTTTCCCATGCATGCTGCTGAGCCCTTTGCTTGAAACCAGTCTTCTTTTTTCTCAGTCTTCTTTTGAATCACACCAACTCCAGAAAGACATTTTTGTTAAATGTAGCAGAAGAGTTTTAAGTGAGAAAAAAAAATAAAGAATTCACTGGATAGAATGCTTGTTGAATAAATGAATGAGAACACAGATGGAGGTTAGGGAATTCCAGACTCTGGTGCATCTCTCTTGATCTGTGTGCCCGGCACTCTCCCCACTCCCTGCCAAAACCTTCTTCAGAGAACCATTTCCACCTTCTCTTTCAAACATGTGTAGAAGATGTAGTTTTCTTTCACGGACACACTTGCTGGTCACAGATTATTGGTGTGGGAGTGGCCATCTAAATAAAACTGGGTGTATCAGCTAGCTTATGCTGCCTAACAAATTACATCAAAATATGATGTCTTAAAATAAATATTTATTTTTCTTCAAGAGTCTGAGTGTTGGCTGGACTTCTCTGCTTCATGCTTCAGGTCTGAAGCTTCCTGGGATGGCTCTGTTCAATGCATTTTCATTCTGGGACCCAGGCTGATGGAGCAGGACCTACCTGGGGAAAGTGTTTCTCACAGCAATGGCAGAAGTGTAGGATGGCAAGTAGAAACATATGATGATTCCCCCTTTGTGTGCTCCTGCTGCTCTCTGATCTTGCTTGGGCAAGTTTATTTCCCATTTTTTTCTACAATATTCTTCCTCTGTGAGTTTGGATGGAAGAATTAGAGAGTAAGGTAGGAGGTCCTACTCAGACATTATCAAAGAGATGCTCAGAGGTATTTAGAAAAAGAGAGAAATATTCACTTGCAAAGAGTGCAAAGGAGCCAGACTTCAGAAAGACTCACTGGTCTATCAAAAACATAACCAGTATTTAAGGAAAAACTGCAAAATTAATCTATTCATGGTGAAAACAGCAACTTGCTCACATGATTATCATATCCACCAAGGTCATGATACATCTTCAGACACCAGCTTAGCCAAAGTTGGGGATAAAATTGTTCTTGTTGCAGAGTTTACAGGAAATACTCAAGGATTTTTTATTTGGGGGACTAGAAGCATACAAAATGATCTTGATGGTTTTAAACTAGGTCTACAAATTCTTTGGAACTATCCCTTCAAAAGATAGAGCCTAATTCTTCTTTACTTGATTGTGAGCCAGACAATGAATTGCTTCTAAAGAACAATATGTGGGAGAAGAGATGGTGTGTATCTTTTGAAATTAAGTCATTAAAGGCATTGCAACGTCCACCTTTCTTGTTCTTGGATCATTTTCTCTGGGGGAAGCCAGCTGTCGTGTCATGGGGACACTCACGGAACCCCTATGGGACGGTCCATGTGGTGAGAAACTGAGACCTCCTACCAGCACTAACTTGTCGGGCATGAGTGAGCCACCTTGAAGGCAGATCCTCCTGCCTCAGTTAAGCCTTCAGATGACTGCAGCCCTAGACGAAATTAACTACAACCTCATGAGAGACCCTGATGCTGGACCACTCATCTAAGCCCCTCCTGGATCTCTTACCCAAGAAACTATGTGAGATGATAAGTGTTTATTGTTTTAAGCTGCTAAGTTTGGGGATAATTTGTTATGCAGCAAAACTAATACAATGAGCCTATTGGTTTTGGTTTATCACAGCATGTAGAGTGTTGTGGTGGTTGTTATTTTTGATTGTGTTATATAAAATGCTCAGATATTGGAAGAAAGACAGAGTGTCTGGCCTAATATTAGTAGTCCAAGTCTCTTTCTAAGGTTCTGCATTGGAATATAATGCACCAGTGCCTTCTGTAAGAGTTTAACTTACATTCCTATAAGCAATCTATGAGACTGAATGCATAAATGAAAACAGTGTGCTATCTGTGTACTAGGAATTCATTTACTCTCAATGACCCTTATAGGCAGCAAAAAACTGGCCTGGCAATATAAAGCATTGTGGTAAAGTAAGATGAAGATTGATGCTTACTGGCTCTGTTGGGATCAATTTAATCGCCAGACATCATAGGCTGAGTGTCCAAGACTGTGAGCATTCCAAAGATCTATACAAATGTTTGAGAAGTGAAATAAATAATTTATTTACCCAGCTGTTTATTGATGGACACTTATTTTGTTTCCAGTCTCTTGTTAGAAATAAGGCTGAAGTGAGTAACTTTGTACATATGTCATTTTGTCTGGGTACTAATATATCTGTAGGATAAATGCCTAGATGAGAAAACACTGGGTCAGTAGTTTCATGAATTTGTGATTTTGATAACTATTACTGAATTGCCTGTTTTCCCTCAGCCTTATGAGTGTTATCATACTTTTGAATGTTTGCTAGTCAGATAAATGGGCCCTTTGTGTTTGAGGAATTCATAGTCTTGTCTGGGAAAACACTGTCACTTACTTAATTTATGCTTTATTGTTACAAAAGGAGTCTGAGGACAATTTTAAAAAGATAAAAATATTTATTTTTGCATGCATGTGTGTGTGTGTTTCAAAATGATTCTGAGGACACCTATAAAGATACTTATAACAATACAGGAAAAAAACATACAGAGATTGGAAAATTAAGTAAAGAGTAAAAGTGGGAATGGAATTCTGATAAAGATTTGGTTATGACACAAATGCTCATGTCATTACTATGTAGTTGCTGAGAGAGTATTATAAATTTGACTCTGAGTTCCCTGGCAGCCAATATAAAGATGGAAACATGGTTAGTTATAAGAGTCACAGTGAATATAATATTAATAATATATCTATAATCTTTAAGCCATTGTATTTTTGTGACACTTTATTTACCCCAATTAATTTTAGGTAGGTATATTATTGTCCTCATTTTACAGATGAAAGCCTGAGGCACAGGTAGTTAAGTAACTTGCCCATGATAGTGTAGCTAATTAATAAGAGGTACCTTGTTTTGCATTTAGACAGCATGGTTCCAGAGACCACATTTTAAATTATTACATTATTTTTAGTGACCTCTCAACCAAACATGAGCCATTTAGGCAGTGGCTGTGATGAAAACATCTTAATTTTCAGACATTTATTATACGTTTCCATTCTGTGAACTACTCATACGTAGGATATGATAAGATATGACTGCTAAGTGCTGGAGCTGCATTTACCACATGATGTTATCCCTCCATGCTGGGCAGGGGTTTAGATTAACCCTTAGATCTTGCCTCTTTCTTGTCTTTTTGTCTAACTTTTATGGCTTTTTAAGGCCTTTGAAAACCTAAGACAATTGTCATTCTCCTTCTCTGCCCTGCTCTGCTCCCATTTATCCGGAAGGAGATTCCCAGAACAAACTGTGTTCAAGTTATATGTATCTTTTAGGTCTCATTTAGGAATACTGGAGTTCAAAGCACTGGTCCAAGGCCAGTCTTCCAATCTGCCAGTTAAAGGAAGTTTCTGAACACGTTTGTGGTTGGCCACTCATTGTACTGCCCCAGGAAAGACATCAGAAGGATTTTTATGTCTATTAAGGTTGTCAAAAATTGGTATATGAATACAGATTTTCCTGTCTTGTTAAATCTGTCCAAACTCAGTCAACAAAGACCTAGACAATATAAAGAATGACACTTTATACAAAAGAAGAAGTGCCAAACAGGTAGGCACAACAGTGAAGCCATGATCATGACCTCTTTGAAAATTCTACGATGACCACAGCATGCCTTTTTATTAGCTTTATACACACTGTGTGACTTTCAGAATATTCCATAATCAATATTCTCACCTTCAGCTCCCCGAGAAAATAGAGATATTCAAATCATGTCTCCATGAATATCTACGGAGAATAATCACAATGTCTAAGATGCTTCCTGGGGAAAAAAGCATCCTCACAATTTCTGTAGGAACAGAAATACTATGATGTCTCTGGCTGGTAATAGTTCATATGACAAAAATGGTCACTAAGATGTCAACAAGTCAGCTCTTGATATCCAAACTGTTAGGGATTGCCTATTCAGATCTGTCTTCCAGAAGAAATAATAACTATAGCACTTTTCTTTCAATGATACGTCACAGTTTTCAAAATACTTTCATTGGTGGTGGTGTAGAAGGCATGGGAAATGTCTTGTAGGAGCTGGATATTTTTATCCTGAGAGTCAGATTATGTGTTCCTCTTCCACACAATAAAAATTTGCTGTTCTGTGTTAGTCATTAAGGTATTATCTCTAAGCTCCAAACCGGTCCTTTGCTTTGTGATCCTGAAGCTGGGGCTCTGCAAAACACATGCGGCTTTGTAAACTGACTGCATGTAGGCTCTGTCAATAGGGGGCACTAGAGGAAGACTGCAAGGTCCTTCCTGTTCCTGTGACTATAACCCCAGCCATGCTTGTTTACCCAGGTAGGGGCAATTCCTTCCTAGAGCAGCATCGGAATCTAGTTTGCTGTTTCTCTAGCACTTGTAAAACCTTCACTGTGCTCTTTTCAGAGATGCCAGCGTCACTTGGCTGGAGTGCCCTCCTCAGAAGTCTGGTTCCCAGCCACCAGGACCCTCCTCTGAACTCAGGGACACCAGGAACAGGTGAGTAGTGCTCCCTCCTCCGAGGCCTGAGCTTCAATTCCATGGAGCCCCTTTTCAAAGTCCGCTTTAATAATTCGAGTTTTAATAATTTCCGTCTCTTCTCTTTATTCCCTCAGTCCTAGGGGCAGTAGCTGTTTCCTGAAGTTGTTACCTCCAAGATACCTTAGAGTTCTTTCTAACTTTTAGTCAGTTAACAAATATATTAATATTTCTGTTTGAATAACTGGTGTCGATTTTGTCTTCGGAGTAGATTCTGACTGATACAGGTTCCGCATTCAGGCCTCAGAGAAGTGTCTTGCTAACACTGATGTGACCTCAAATTCATGATGTAAAGATCAAATGGGGGTGCTGAAAAATAATTCTTTTGACTTTGTAAGATCCATTCACATGCTAGCAAGGAAAAGTTTGGATTGATGATAGAATGGATAAGAATGACAAAATCCTTTGAAAATCTGTAGGACTGCAATGTTCAGGGTTGGGCATATTGGGAAGAGGGTGAAAATACTCAAGACAGGGTAACCTGTGTTGTCGCTTCTTTAGGAGCTTGCTCCCAGCTCTACGGTCACTGCTATGAGACTGACTGATTACATTGTAAGTTCATGCTATAGCAAATTCTAAACTGTTGCATGCTGTAGAAATATAAGGGCTAATCATTTTCAATAGTTGGAGAATTTTAGGCATCACAAAAAAAGTTTATTGGGAGGAAGGGGAATTTTTCTGCACCCCTGAAAATTGTCTAAAGGGTGGTAACCTACCATACCTATGTGCAAAATTGGCCCTGGTTTTCATGTTATTAAAGTTTGTGAGGTTTTCATAGATTCTTATTTGTATTCATTTCTTTTCATTAATATTTATAGTCTAAAGAAAAATCTCTAAATCACCAGTAAATATGTGAATATGTTTAATTAATTAATTAATTAATTAGGGTCATGCCGAGCTGCTTGTAGGATCTTGGTTCCCTGACCAGGGATTGAACCTGGGTCCCGGCAGTGAAAGCCCTGAGTCCTAACCACTGTACCACCAGGGAATTCCCATGAGTAATTTTTTAAAAACAATTATCAGTATAGAAGCGTTTAGAATAAAAAAGTGCAATGGTGTTTTAATTGTCTTCCAACACCTATTATGTGTCATATCTCCTTGAATCCTCTAACAACCATGAGAGACAAATACCGTTAGCCGCACTTTACAGATATGTGAATTGGCACTCAAAGATTTGTCCAAAGCAACCCAGATATAGATGGACAGTTCACACCTATTTTCCTGGCACTATTCCAGTTTATGACTGTTTTCCAGAGACATTATTTAAACACTCCCTTTTACTCACAACTATCCTGATTTGGATAATAAATTTTATGGTCACCTGATCCAACTAGTAAGTGAAAGAGCTGGGATTTGAGCTCAACCAAGTCCTGTGTTTTTCACTGCTATACACTGCCTTAGAGCCTCCTAAACCATTTAGAACTTGTTGAATTTCATGGTACAAGAAGTCTGCACTACTGGAATTGGAGCAGATATTCCAGGTATCGACCTAAACTTCTTAGGAGGCTACAGAGAAATCAGATCTTTCTAGGCTATTATTTCTGAAAACCATGCAAATAACCTTAGGAGATACATCAATTAGCAGAAAACAAAACTCAGACTGGCTTAAGTAGAAACGGAGACTTATTGGCCCATGTAATTGCAAGTTCAGGAGTTGGGTGAGTTTCACTATTGGTTGATCCAGTTCAGTGATATTATCAAAGACCTAGTTTTAGTGTGTTTTCTTCCCTCTTTCACTCTACTATCCAGTTCTAGCTTTATTCCATGACTGACTTTCTTTGTGGTTGTAAAGTGGCTGCCAGTGGTCATCAAGGTGACATGTTTCCACTTTCACATCTGGATAGAGGAGAAGGTACCTTTACGTCTAACCAGTGAAAAAAACCTTGTTCTTTGCATTGTTTGGACTAAACAGAACCAATGATGGTGAATAGATGCTACATACTGATTGGTTTACAGTTGGATTACTGATCATTCCTAAACCAATTGTCATGTCCAGGTTGATGTGGAGGTGGAATGTGATTATTCTGATTTGGACATTAATCAGGACTCACTCGCTTCTGTGACTGGGGATGAAATTTATGGCTCCCAAAGCCCATGAATGGTATGAGGATCCCATGAACCTGGAAAGGGGGAGTGGATCCTGGTCAAGTTATCAGTGAATGCCCACTGGCTACCCAGCACCCATGCATACCTTCCTTTCCATTCATCCTCTCAGAAACATCCATGTTTCCCCAGTAGAGACAACCCAAAGATTTGGTGCATTAGTTCCAAGTTTTGATTTTTTGGGTGATGTGGGGTCCACTCCATCACATCTGGGTGAAACTTCTCATAGTCTATTGGTATAGGACTATTGGTAATAATAGTCCATAACTCCATATACAACACAACCCATAGAAACCCCATGATGAAGAAAGAATAGGATAACTGGAAAAGCGAAGAATGAGAAACAACACAAAATAGCCATTAGTCCACAATGATAGCATTCCTGCTGGACAGAAATGGTGAGAACTGCATTCCAATAGTTAATTCTATGGAGGGCCATGTTGGCTGCCTAAGGTCTTCTCTTTGGGAGGCTATCCCTTGTCCATTATTTTCCTTGGCTTTATCTGATAAGCAACATGGTATTGGGGTTAAGAGTAAAGGCTTTGGAGTCAGAATGCCTGGGTTCTAATAACTGGCTTTTCTACTTCTAACTGTATGAACTTGGGCAAATTTCTTAAACTCTTTGTGTTTCAGTCTCCTCAGATGTAAAATGGGGTTAATAATAGTCCTCATCTTTTAGGATTATTAAGCTTGTAAAGAGGGAATGAATGCATGAAAAATGCTTAGAACATTGCTTCACATACATCAAGTGCTCAAGATATGTTATGATGATTTCAGCTGGGCCTTGGGGAGGATGATCTTTCCGAGGGTTTCTTTGACAATAGAGCTTCCTTCATTGTTTAGTGGACTTCTGGCCTAATTGCTTCTGGTAAGTGCCACAGTCAGATGTCTGCTAGTCAGAGATCAGATTCATAGTCCTTGAGCTTGACAAGTATATTTTTTGAGCCTAGGTATTAGCTTATGTGGAACTGGGCATAATTTTCTATCCTATTTGTGCAGAAACAAAAGTATCTCAGATCATTTCACTAATGTGTATGACTACCTAGATCTTGTTTCTTTTCTTTCTCTTGAACCAAACCTTCCACTAAGAGTACCCATTGCGAGCTATGTCCATGGTGGATATTTGCCCAACATTATGTCAACCATCAGGCAAAGCTGGAAGGATAAACCCCCAGTCTCCAGTGCTCAGCCACTCTGCTCTACTGAGGTTGGTGTTGTCTTGGCTGATTGTACATTTGTGGGCCTTATATCATCTTTATCTTTTCTTAGCCAGGTTGATAGAGGCAGTTCATAGACAGATGAATGCCTCATGACAACATGTCAACCACCCACAAAATAGGCATCTGTTCTGTTCACAGCATTATACCAGCCATCATCCCCTTCCATTGCCATGACTCCAACTCCAGCTCAAGTTTGAGCTGCTCTATGAGACTTTTCTTTTATAAAGATCTATGGGGAGAAAATGTGAAGACAGACCTAGACATTTATAGAAAGGCTTTATTTTGTACCTATTTTCATGTATCACCCAGACAAAACATGAATTCTACTTTCCCCCATTTTCATATAAAACTACATACACCACACTGTACATGTGAAACAAATTTGGAAAGGAGCCTCAAGCTGGCCTCTGAAATTGTGTAAGCAATTATCACATTTTTGTGCGCAAATGCAGTAATTATATGTGTAATTTGGCAGCTGGGTTTGAAAATTTGGCCTTAAGTGGAACATAGACAGGAAAAATAAATGTTGGAAAATGCCAATATTTTATAAAGATTTTGAATCAAATAATGGTGAAATTATTGCAAGCCATCTTAATTTTTAATTATAATGATCATTACACAATATACAATAATTTTTTTGAGGAAGAAAAGAACTATAGATCAATTGCCCATCGTTTGTGTCAGAAAAAAATGCCTCAATTCTTAGGGAAGATAATTGTATTTTTCAGAGGTTATGGTACATATTTCAAAGGCTTTCTTTTCCTATGAAGAAAAGATAGTGATTGCCTACTAGTTTGAGTTCTATGACATATTTTACTATAAGACGAAAAGGACTCTTTGTACTGATTACTTTAGAGGAAAAGTAGTATTAACTCTGTGCTTTATTTGAGCTAGTAATCTTAAATTAGACAAAGCTTTCTTTTTAAGCATTTAAGTTTTGGAATATGAGTTTATAGCCCAAATGAAGAGTAATTTAGATATCTTTGATCTAGATTTAAGTTGAAATTTCATAGTAAAATCATAGTTTTTATATTGTTATCGAGATCGAATCTAGTGCATGTGGCTTTTTCATGTGGTTATGAGTGCTGGTGACTTGGAGATGATGTAAGGAAGACCCTGGAGCAATGTTATCTCCTGTGGTTAGTAGGGTAATGGAGAGGTTAACTCTGAAGGCTCTGGAGCCTGCCAACCTGGATTCCAGTCCTGGCTCTATCATTCTGTTAGCCCTGTGACCTTGAGATAGTTACTTAATCCTTAGCCTCTCTGCATCTTAGTCTCCTCACCTGGTAAAATGGGAGCTGTAACATGCCCACCAAATAAAGTCATCGCCAGGGCAGAAGGAGATAGTCATACACGGTAGAGTGTCTGACACTGGTAAGCCTTAAACATGATAACCATTTTTGGTTTTGATCATCATTTGTGGCTCAGTGTTGAACTCCAGTCATGACTAAGTGAGAAGGAAGGCTCTTCCAGCTCAGAAATGCAATGTGAGGGCAAGAGACATTCAGTGTATACAGAAAAGTCCATGGGAAATCCAGGTTCTCCATGGTGAGGCAATGTCCCCAACAGCATGATGAAGGAAGCCCATGGTGTGGGCAGAGCTCAGTTATGGGATTTTATTTCGACTCCGTAGCAAACTATTGAGTGCTAAACTAGGGGATAAAGGAAGATGAATAAAGTCTCTCTATCAAGGAGCCTGCAATCTACAGAGGGAATGAGATAAGTGCCTGCATGACTATAATGCATGATGCAACACAGTCAGTGCCAGGGCAAATAAACAAACAAGATGCTCTGGGCATTAAAAAAAAAAGGGAGAGAGACCATGCAGTTAAGTTTTTTTCCCCTTCTGCTAAAATCATGCAAATCTTCTTAGAATAGGTAACTTTTGAGGCAGGTATTGAAGGTTGTGGAGATTTTGGTTAAGCAGACATAATAGGGCTGGAGATGAATCCAGTGAAGAAAAGAACATAAATAAGGCAGAGAGGAGAGAAGAAGGGGGCACCCAAGAACACCAGGGACATCCAACATGGTTGCGGGTCATGGAAATAGACCATTAAAGGAGGCTTGGCTGGATTTGGAGAGCCTTTGAACGATATGGTGAGAAGTTTGGCCTTAATTTAGTATCCAACAGGCAGCTCTGAAAGAGCAAGGTCTTGAACAGATCTGATGTGCATCAGAGAATCACTTGAAGGTTTTGTTAAAACACATATTCGGGGCTTCCCTGGTGGCGCAGTGGTTGAGAGTCCGCCTGCCGATGCAGGGGACACGGGTTCGTGCCCCGGTCCGGGAAGATCCCACATGCCATGGAGCGGCTGGGCCCGTGAGCCATGGCCCCGCTGGACCTGTGCGTCTAGAGCCTGTGCTCCGCAATGGGAGAGGCCACAACAGTGAGAGGCCCGCGTACCGCAAAAAAACAAAAACAAACAAACAAACAAAAACACATATTCCTCACCCCCTACCCAAAGATTCTGATTCAGTAGGTCTAGGATGGAGCCTCAGAATTTGCATTTCCAATGATCTCACATGTCACACTGATGTGGTGGGTTCACAGAACACACTGAATAGCCCTGACATAGGGCACATGGCCTTCCAAAATGTTTTATTTGCAGGTCCTTATTAGTAAAAAAAAATCCAGTATACATCCTCACTATATGTATATTTATTTATTTCCAAATTATAGACAAACTACTGTGTCAGTACCTGTTATGCATATCATAAAGTCTATACCATTATAACCCAAAGAGGCTGAGCTCATGATGAAATAAGCAATTATTGTTTTATTTTTATTTTAATTAGTAATGGTACAAAAGTCTTTTTGCTCTCACTGAAATTACTGTTAAATTTGAATATGCTTCAATGTTTTCTGAAACTTAAAATTTTTCTGATACAACTATCTAAATGTCTTTCTTAATTCACTATTTTTCCAGTACTTTGTTGTAGTGGTTTTTACAATTGAGGACTATATCTCACAAAGGCACATAAATCCAAGAGAAAATTTCCTTTATTGGCTGTTTTAAATAAATTCCATTCACCAATTATGGAAAGGCTTTTGTTAAAATGTGACTAGTAGGTTTCCATCTTCTCTGATGTCAATCAGTTTTTCTTGCAAAGCAATAAATAGGTTTTACCATTTTTCATTGTTATCAAAATTCCACTGAAATTCTTTGTTTGGAAGAGTTAAAACTGGTTACAAAAATCTTATTTCCAAGGTTTTAGAATGTGCTGATATGAGATTTAAAAAAATAGATGATATATTTACTGATCTAGTTTTGTATCCAAATTACATAACAATGGACATCTTTCTTTTTTTTTTTTCTTTTGCAGTACGCGGGCCTCTCACTGTTGTGGCCTCTCCCGATGCGGAGCACAAGCTCCGGACGCGTAGTCCCAGCGGCCATGGCTCACGGGCTCAGCCGCTCCGCGGCATGTGGGATCTTCCCGGACCGGGGCACGAACCCCTGTCCCCTGCATCGGCAGGCGGACTCTCAACCACTGCGCCACCAGGGAAACCCCGACATCTTTCTATATATCCTTTTCCAATGTGCTCTGTCAGTAGCCTGAGTTTCTCTCTTTTCTTCTTTTTCAGAAGAAAAGGTAGTTCCTTCTTATTTACTATTGAAACATTACTTCCGCCTTGAAGGGACAGATGGCGTTATTAATGTTATTGTTATTGTCATTTAAAAAACACTTGATAGGTAGCTTGTTATTGATAGCCTGCTTGTCATCATAGAAAAGCTTAGCATGTCTGGAACACTTGTCTTTCTGTAAATATATGTTTTTAGCCCTTTTGAGTACTTTGCCATAAGCAAATCTCTGTGTTGTAGAAAATATGCTCATGGTTACTTCCCATTTCAATTTGCTCCTAAAGAGTAAAACATATTTTAAAGATTAAAAAAGTAAACTTAAACTTACCACACTGATAGTGTTCTGTGCTTGCCTGTGTAGAGCAGAGCAGGACGAATGAATGTCACATATGATCTGCCTCAGTAATCTTAGCCCAAATCCTTTAAAACAGTTGGTAAAAGGAGTGGCCCCATTACTTACACAGCTTTACCATTAAAGAAGTAATTTACTGTTGAGAATATATCTCATGCCTATATTTTACCTTTGACGGTTTGAAAAAAAAAAGAAATTCTTCATGTATTTTATTACTGAAACACAACCTAGCAAAAACCATATGCTGAGACTTGGTAAAATAGAAATAGGGATACTTTCATTATATATCAAGCTCATAACACTGTGTAATTTGTCCCAATTCTTGATTTAAAAATAATTTCCAGGCTGCCGGCGGCCTGCAGGTAGTGGTGTGGGCTCTGACCTCCGAGGACCATGCTGTGTGAGCAGTGGCTGGAGGAGGTGCAGGGTCCACGAGCGGTTGGAATCTGGGGGGCCGGGCCGTCGGAAGACCTCAGGGCACCAGCTCTCTGGGCTCCTGAGGGCAAGGCAGAAGGATGAGCTCTACCGGATAGCTTATGGGGTTTCAAAGAGGACTCAGGAGATGATGAGGACCAAGGGGACCAGTCAGACACAGAGGGTGCCGTAGACTCTGACTTTGACATGGAAAATGGGACTGAACACTCCGGTGATGGAGAATAGCCGAGAAGGAAGCATGGGGCTCCCATCAAGGAGGATAAGAAGGGCTTCCCTGGTGGCGCAGTGGTTAAGAATCCGCTTGCCAATGAAGGGGACACGGGTTCGAACCCTGGTCTGGGAAGAACCCACATGTTGTGGAGCAACTAAGCCCGTGTGCCACAACTACTGAGCCTAAGCTCTAGAGCCCGTGAACCACAAGTACTGAGCCCGTGTGCCACAAGTACTGAGCCCGCAAGCCACAACTATTGAAGCCCGCGTGCCTAGAGCCCGTGCTCCGCAACAAGAGAAGCCACTGCAATGAGAAGCCCGTGCACCGCAACGAAGAGTAGCCCCCGCTCGCTGCAACTAGAGAAAGCCCATGTGCAGCAACGAAGACCCAACACAGCCAAAAATAAATAAATAAAATAAATACATTTATTTAAAAAAAAAAAAAAAAACGGGAGGATAAGGAGCCTCTCAAGAGCTTGAGGCCTCAAAATGTCAGCAGCACCTGGGCTGGTGGTGCTCAGAAAAGCCGAGAAAAGAAGGCACTGCTCCCGCCAGAGCTACAAGACAGTGCCTCTGGCCATGGGAAGTTCCTGCGCCCATCTACAGCTGTGCACACACCACATTCCTTCAGGTACAGGAGAAGCAGGGCCGGCCACGGGGCGAGAGGGGCCCCACTGGGAGTGGAGGAGCTGCTCGGGGAGGCCAAAATCACAGAGGAGCTTGACTGACATTCACTGGAGACACATGAGTGGCCCGAGGCTGACGGAAAGAAGCAGGTTCCCAAGAGGCGGAAGTGCCTGGGGTCCATCGCCACCTCCCATTCAGTGACAGTGCCACTTGTTGGGGAGCCAGGCCCTAAAGAAAAGGACTTGATCCTGCTCCCACAGCTTCTGCAGGGACTCCCGGCGCTGGCCCTGGACCCGTCCTCCCTCCTGCTGGAGGTCCACATGCCTTCATCACTTTTAGGGATGAGGGGACAGTTAAGGAATGGTTTCTCCAAGGGCGGTCCCCAAAGGTCCCTGCTGGAGAGGTCTGCCCAGTGACCCATCGCCCAGCCCTAAACCAGGACCCTGTTACAGACATCTGCCACGTCACTGATCCAGCTTCAAGATCATCCCTGAGGCCTACAAAAAGTACATCGCTGTCCATGGGCTTCTGCCCACTGCCTCAGCCCTGGGAACCTGGTCCATCACCTCCTGAGCCCCTCTAAGGCTCTAGGCCCTGAGCCATACGCCAGAAAATTGTCAGCAAATGAAGCGATGTCTTGTCCTCAGAAACCTCTTTCCTGCTCTGACTTGGGGCTCTTAATGTCTCCCCCCACCCCCTCACCTTCCGCTTCTCCTGTCATCGCTGATTTTTGTCCAGCCCTTTCCTATATTTCTTTCCCCATCTTTTCCCTTAGTTCTTACTGGTTTTGTTTGTGTTTTTTAATCTAATAAAATAGAAAGATGAAAAAAAATTTCAGCAATGTTTTCCATGCATCTTAACAAAATGGGTTCAGATTCCACTGAAATTCTTTGTTTGGAAGAGTTTTAATCTGGTTAAAAAGTCCTGTATTTTCCGACAAAGGTGTCCATGTTGGTTTGTACCATATCATTTTGTATGTATTATTTCAGCACTCACCAAAGCAAAAAAAAAAAAAAAAAAAAGGATATTTGTAATTGCACATAGCCTTTTGTTTCTCACCGTTAATACATGTTTCCTGAAATTTTGTAAGACAATGAATTAAGTAATGCCTAATTTAAACATCTTTCCAAAAATTGCAGCGGCTTGTCTCTTTGTTTCGGATGTTTATTTTAAAAAATGTCTTGTGAATTGTGACTCGTTCGAATTATCATTAGCTTTTACTTCAAAGCACAATTCTACATATGCATATCAAAGTCATTAACCAGTATGTCAAGATACTATACACACACACATATACATATACACACACATATATATAAGATGTAGTTCACTGTTAATGAAAATAAATGTAAATCTATGTTTTAAATGGTCTTCTGGATAGCTTCGAATTTTTTTAGCCACTTTCTTGTCACTGATTTTATATTATAAAATGTTAGATGAAAAATCTGTACTGGGGTAAATGTGTTAATGCTGCCATTTTCTTGTTCATTTGAGCTTGCAAAATTGGTATTCTTGTCCATTGATGGCTTCTTTGCAGGAATATTTAACCAGGTGTCCATTTCCCAGAGTTAATTAAAACTCAGTTATATGGTTTGTAACCTCACTGTTACCTGGATATGCCTAAACTGTAAAGCACTAAATATGCAAGAGCGGCAACAGGGTCCTGGTCATCTGCTCTGTGTTTAGGTGTCTCATGTATGCTATGTGCCCTTGACATTCTTACATATAGACCAGGGGAAGACAGCAGTATGAGTCCATGTATATGAAATGTAATAAAGCTTATGTAATTTTTTATTTTTTAAATATATATATATATATATATATATATATATATATATATATATATATATACATACACACACATAATAAATATATGTTTCTGCAAACCCCCAAAATCATCTTGTTCATTACCTGGATCTGTGCACTCCCACTTTGGAGACCACTGTCTGGGAGAATGAATCAGTTGGTAGAAGTACAGACAGGCTAGAGCAGAGGGAGATGGGAGGCTAGGATAAGAGACAAATGCCATTTTCCAGGAACACCTAAGAAATAAAAGCCATGTCTGATCTCAAGGAGCTTTCAATGACATAAAGAGATGGAACATAGTCTCATGACGCAATTCCAGGACAGTTACAAAGCAGAGAATCATTACTTTGGATAGGACTGTAAATTCAGGAGTATGAGGAAGGAAGTAGCCTTGCTTTCCCCATGGAGTCTTTGCTTCCTGATGCACGAACTTGTAACAGAGGGATTCATTGCCATTGACTACGTCAGCTTCCTCCAGGCAAATAACTCTGAGGGGAACATACAGTAGTTAAGTCCCAAACATTTTAGTATGAATGAGTTTCTTGTGGTACGCGGGCCTCTCACTGTTGTGACCTCTCCCGTTGCGGAGCACAGGCGCCAGATGCGCAGGCTCAGCGGCCATGGCTCACGGGCCCAGCTGCTCCGCGGCATGTGGGATCTTCCCGGGCCGGGGCACGAACCCGTGTGCCCTGCATCGGCAGGCGGACTCTCAACCACTGTGCCACCAGGGAAGCCCGGAAGTTAAGTTTTGAGTTGAGAGGTGGCCAGTGAGGTTTGGTGAAATTAGGAGAGGAAGAAGAATAGGAAAACTTCCAGATGGGAGTTTTAACATCAAAAGGCAGGTCACGTATAAAAGCCTGAACTTCTCTAGTTTCTGTGTTTTTGGAGCTAAATTCCATACTTGCAAACAAACTTCTCATTTATTTATTTTCTAAACTTTTATTAAATGCCTATAGGTGCTAGGCACTGTTCTAGCTACTGGGAATACTGCATCAAACAAAAGAAACCAAGTCAGTGATCTCATGCGGTTTCCATTTCACAGTGGGAGATAGACGTAAAGATAGCTGACTACAAGCAGTGAAGAGAAATATAGCAGGATCAGGGTTTGGAGTACAGCTCTCTGTGTGTGTGTGTGTGTGTGTGTGTGTGCGCGTGTGCACACGCGCGTGTATGCATATCTTAGATTCCCTAGGACACAGAACCTGAGACAAAGCTTACATCCTAATACTTTTGGGAGGTGCAATCTCAGAGCAGTAAAGGTGAGGGAGAAAGGAATGCAAAGCAGAGCAATCAGGAAAACAAATAAAAGGTGGTGCATTTTTGAACTGGTCAGAGCCTCAGAAGAAACAGGTGGGTCACTCAGGACATTCCCAGAGAGTCCATATGGAGCTTCGTCCTTGGGGGAACGAAGGAGAGAAGGAGAGCAACTTATGTTGATTTCCTTCTATTTCTGGTCCCTCGCTGATCAAATTCACTTCTGGTTTGTGTTATCTGGCCTCTCTGGGCAGCTACTGGGGTGGCTGGAACCTTCATGGGTCCAGCTGGGTTGACCTCGGATTCAGGGACTGCCGAGGGCTGACTCTCTCCCAGAAGGAAGAGTTGAATCATCCAGCAAAGGTAAGAGATGACATCAGGGTTTTGATCACATGCACTGTATTTACTGCGGCTCCTCCACCTGGGAAGCAGGGCAAACTGGTGATGCCTGGGGACAGGTGGAAAAGAACAAATCTGCAGAGGCACATAAACTGGGTCCAGTCCATGAGCTCTTTTATGTACGATGGCCAAACCTCCCCAATAAGGTACTGTTTGAGCAGAGCTCTGAAGCAAGTGAGAGAGCCAACCACGTGGATATCTTGCAGAAATTGATTCTAGGCAGAGGGCATATCAAGTGCAAAGACCTTCTTCAGGCAAGAGCAGAAGGTGAAGGGCAGGAGGAAGCCAGACTGGCTAGACGGGAATAATTGAGGGCAAATGGTGGGGATGAGCTCAGAAAGCTTTAAATTTCAATCTGCTTATACGGAATGAATCTAAAATATATAAATTAGTTGAACATATTATGCATTATCGGTGAAATGCATAATTAGTGGAGAGCCCTCAGCGGAGGGCTTTCTAAACCTTGGTCGGTCTTTAGCTTTTACTCTCAGTGAGATGGAAGCCAAGGAGTGACGGGATGTGACTTACATTTTTAAAGGATCTTCTGCCTTCTGGTGGAGAATAGATTATAGAGGGGTGAAGGAGGAAGCTGGAAAACCAGCTTGGAGACGCTTACATCAGGTGGCGACTGAGGAGGTGCTGAGATGCTGGATTCGAGTTATGTAAAATTAGGACTGTCGGGGTTTTCTCAGGGTTGGATGTGGGGTGTCAAAGAAAGAGAAATCAAGGATGATTCTAAGAGTTTTGACCTGAGCAACTGGAAAAGAGAATGAGTCTCACAAAGACCAAGTTCATTTCTTTTGGTGGGACTTACCTATTTTGCCAATAAGAAGCTGTCTCTGACAGATGTATGGATACCAAGGGGGGAAGGGAGGATGGGATGAATTGGGAGATTGGGATTGACATATTACACTATTGATACTATGTATGAAATAGATAAATAATGAGAACCTACTGTATATCACAGGGAACTCTATTCAATGCTCTGTGGTGACCTAAATGGGAAGGAAATCCAAAAAAGCGGGGATATATGTATACGTATAACTGATTCACTTTGCTGTACAGCAGAAACTAACACAACATTGTACAGCAACTATACTCCAATAAAAATTAATAAAAAAAAGAAGCTCTCCCTGAGCAGGATCCTCCATTGTAAAATATTGCAAGTCGAGTTCACCAATAATGCATAAAATGTTCAACTAATTTATATATTTTAGATTCATTCCATATAAGTAGATTGAAATTTAAAATTTCCATCATGTATTAAGTCTGGTTATAGTGTCTCTATTAAGGAAAAAAGGCTTAATTAACCCTAGAAGTAATAAGTTGCCTAAGTAGCGTGCTCCCATGAGTTGGGAGAGGGGTGGTGAAATGTACTTATTTTTAGTATTCCTCCAATGAAAGGCAGGCTGGAACTCCCCATACAATGTTTCAGATTGCTGTTGCATGTCATCATGTTGGTTTCATTGTTATTGATGCTCAACTCTCTGAAAATATCTCTGGCTCATGCCAAAGGTCCTGAAATATTTCAATGATTTATGAAACAAAGAGGTTTCCTCAATGTCTGTGAAGCAACGCTGATGGCTTTAGCGAATGCAGTAGTAAGCATTTATTACAGCACCAGCAGTGCAGTTACCTGGCTGCTTTCTCTTCCATTAACAAGTTGTGAAAAAGTCTTGATGGAGCTTTTAGCCATAAACATCTTAGAGTGTTATCTGTTTTTCGAAGATTAATTCCATCTGAAATAGTGAAGCAAATGATAAACAGCTTAAAGGAGACCAGAGAAATAGATCATGTTACAGTTGAGGGCAATAATATCGTTCCTCACTTCAGAAAACTTTTCAGGAGAGAGAAATCTGATAAGAAAAATGGGTTGAGCCATGTTTATTGGATGAAACCTGTTAGGCTATTCCTGCCAAGGTGTGTTAAAGGGGAGGGAATAAATAGTTACAGGTAAAAAAAGAAAGATAAAATGTAGGAAATTTGGGCTTCTCTGGTGGCGCAGTGGTTGAGAGTCCGCCTGCCGATGCAGGGGACACGGGTTCGTGCCCCGGTCTGGGAAGATCCCACATGCCGCGGAGCAGCTGGGCCCGTGAGCCATGGCTGCTGGGCCTGCACGTCCGGAGCCTGTGCTCCGCAACGGGAGAGGCCACAACAGTGAGAGGCCCGCGTACCACAAAAAAAAAAAAAAAAGAAAAAAGATGTAGAAAATTTTGTTTAAAAAATATTTTTGGTTCATACAATTATTTGAACACCCCCATACTCTAAATATTTATTTATTTATTTATTTTCAACTTGTGGTTTCTGAACAGATTGGGCTCAAACCCAAATGAGTCCTGGGGCCTAGCACAGAAGCATTCAGATGAGGTCTAGTTGGCAGAAGTTTTACTTGGGACAAAAATTTTAGTTGAAAAGGCGGAAATGTGTTCTAAATTCTTATCCATAGAGGTCAAAGCACATTGCTGTTGGCAATGCCAAGAAGAAGGTAGGACCACATCTGTAACGCACCACTACTGAGCAGGAGAAACTGATCCAGGTTTTGGTATAGCTCAAGACACACTCTGAATGATTAGCAAACACTGAGGACCCAGCTTTTGCCCAGTGGAAAGACACACTCGATGACAAATAACTCTCCTTAGAGTTTTAGACAGGCACAGAGAATGATATGCTATTTACCCAGCAGGTAGTAGCATATGACATTTACCACCTCAAGGAGTTGTTGCAGATGGAAAATATGATCAATTCCAGAGGCATCTTCAGACTACAGATGATACACTCATGGAAGTTTCAGTGCTTCTGCAACATCCCAGAATCTGTGGACTTTGATGTCATTCACTAGTCATCCTTTGATTATGAGCCGGATGTGCCATTCTTTACACCTTAACATAATATCTTTTATGTTCCAATTTCAGGGAAACCTGAGATAATAAAGTAGTCATGCACTTATTTATTCATTTAGTCAACATTTATTCAGCACCTGTTTGTAGGGGATTAGGCTAGGCAGAGATTAATAAGAAATGAAAGGCATTTTTTTTCTTATAAAGATTGCTATTATCTGGTAAATAATAATAGTAATTATTACTATGCTTCCCCAGGCTACATAAATCCTTCTTGAAATGGGATGACATTAACAGTAGCAACACAGATTTCTCTGACTCTCATCTATAATTGCAGGACCTCTGCTTCTGGAAAAGAGTCTAGTATTTATTGCTGGGAGTCCCACATGGGTTCTGCTGGGTACCACATATGGCCCCCATTTTTTCCCCCTGCTGCTCTGGCTTCCTTCTGTGTAGGCCTCCAGTTATGGGGCACTTCCCTGCCTCTGGGACCCGGGGCTGAGCTGCTCTCCATGGGATCTACCGCTTCTTCTGAGCATCACTGCTGCAGATGTGTGGGATTCCTTTGGTGGCAACTGTGCATAGTGCTTTTTGGAGTTCTCAGGATGCCAGAGCCACACTGTATTCCTGGCAGAAGTAGGTAATGTATGTCTCTCCCAATTCTGGGTCACATGATGAAGCAGGGCTATTTGTGCCAACGGCCTTACAGAGCTCTACTGCCTCAGTTCTTCCTATTTTTATTCATAGCTTCTCCTTCATGATTCTTCCTCTGTCCTCTCTCCTTCTCTCCATCCTCCATTGCCACAAAGTTCATTGGGGCTGGGGGTGGAGGGCAGTGAGGGCAGGGTGGACAAATCCAAGTGACACTTCGTAACTCAGAATCGTGCCCTCTTCCAATAACCGCTGTTATTAGACCAGCTTTTATATCTGATGCCTTTTCCCCATAGGGTAGGATTCTCTTAGTTCTTGTTGTAAATAGACTTGTAGTTGGCCTGGTTTATCAGGCCTGCGGGCACGCTCAAACATCATAGGCTGAAGTCTGTTAATCATTTACATTTGAATCTCATCACAAAGCATTTTCAGAGACAGTGTCTCATTTTTCTCACCACAGCCCAGGGTCATACAGCTTTGACTTTCCATGCAGACTCCATAGTGTAGCATCCAGATCTCTTTACTCTCTGGCCTCCACATATCTCTGTTAATTTCCTCTCTTCACCTCTCCATCTCTCCACGTGAAAGCTATGTGCCAGTTATAGAGGGAGAATCACGTGCAATTTTCTGAATTCTCTACTCTCCCTTTTATCTTTGTGACTTTACAATGTGTCTTACATTGGGGTCCCTGGAAACAGGCTCTGAGATGGAGAACTGCATAGGGAGTGCTCTTGGGAGATTCACTCACAAAGAAGTGAGGAAGGCAGGATCGGGCATTGGGAGAAGCTGATGTGCAGTGTGGTTACAAGTGAGGTTTCAGACAGTCCTACAGAGAATGTAACCCTGGGCAAGACAGTTCTCTGAGGCTGAGGGCAATTGCCAGTGAGGAACCAAGATGTGAGCAGCCAGCATTTGATATTACCAGCAACTGCGGGAATGGGTGAGTCAGCCCTGACGAAGGGCACAGGTGGAATACCAAAGTATCCATTATACATATTTTCCTTCCACTTTAGTGTTCTTACCCAGCTTAATTGCTCAAAATCATGCCATATTTTAGTTTCTTTTATATTTAAATCATTTTTTGTCTTATACAACTAATTTTTCTTGGACTTTCTAATTGATATTTTGCCCCTCCCCTCCATGACAAAATAAACATATGTTTTAATCTAACTGCTAAGCTCAACTTGCTTCTCTATTTAAAAATGAGTGGGGACTTCCCTGGTGGCGCAGTGGTTAAGAATCCGCCCGCCAATGCAGGGGACAGGGGTTCGAGCCTTGGTCCGGGAAGATCCCATATGTCGCAGAGCAACTAAGCCCGTGTGCCACAACTACTGAACCTGAGCTCTAGAGCCTGCGAGCCACAACTACTGAGTCCGCGTGCTGCAACTACTGAAGCCCGTGCACCTAGAGCCCGTGCTCCGCAACAAGAGAAGCCAGGCAATGAGAAACTCGCGCACTGCAGCAAAGAGTAGGCCCTGCTCGCTGCAATTGGAGAAAGCCCGCACGCAGCAATGAAGACCCAACGCAGCCAAAAAAAAAAAAAAAAAAAAGTGGAATGGCATTGACAAAAGAATGGGTAAAGAAGATGTGGTACATATATACAATCGAATATTACTCAGCCTTAAAATGAATGAAATAATGCCATTTGCAGCAACATGATGGACATAAAGATGATCATACTAAGTGAAGTAAGTCAGACAGAGAAAGACAAATATATGATGTCACTCTTATGTGGAATCTAATTTTAAAAAATGATACAAATGAACTTATTTACAAAACAGAAACAGACACATATTTCAAAGACAAACTTATGGTTACCAGAGGGGAAACATGGGGGGTAGAGAGATAAATTAGGACCTTTGAATTAACATATACACACTGCTATATATAAAATAGATAACCAACAAGGACCTACTGTATAACACAGGGAACTCAATATTCTGTAATAACCTATATGGGTAAAGAATCTGAAAAAGAATGAATATATGTATATGTATAACTGAATCACTTTGCTGTACACCTGAAACTAACACAACACTGTAAATCAACTATACTCCAATAAAAGTTTTTTAAAAAATGAATGGAATGGGATACACGTTTTTCTTTTTTTAAAAAATTAAAAAAAATTATCTATTTATTTGGCTGTGTCGGGTCTTAGTTACTTCACACAGGATCTTTGTTGTCGCATGCAGGCTCTTTGTTGTGGCATGTGGGATCTTTTAGCTGCGGCATGTGGGATCTTTTAGTTGCAGCGTGTGGGATCTAGTTCCCTGAACAGGAATAAAACCCGGGGCCCCTGCATTGGGAGCATGGAGTCTTAGCCACTGGACCACCAGGGAAATCCCTACACCTTTTTCTTAGACATAATTTTCTTGGATTCCCTCACCTCCCATTCTATTTTGGAATAATTGTTTCCTAGTTCTGTTGCACAGCTCTCCTCCTGGGATATGTTTTCACTGAACTCCTGCTTTAGAAATAGTATTTCTTTTTTTTGGCCATGCCACGCAGCATGTGGGATCTTCCCCAACCAGGGATTGAACCCATGCCCCCTGTACTGGGAGTGCAGAGTCTTAACCACTGGACTGCCAGGGAAGTCCTAGAAATAATATTTCTTAGATTCCATGTCTTCCTCGTATTTCTGTTTACAGCCTCAAGTTACTTTTTACAAAGGATTAGTGGAGATAAAATTTTGTCTAAAAATGCAGGATTTTGCTATGAAATAACAGTTTTGGCTCAAAATAATTTCTACTCATAACTTTAAAGGATGATTCCATCATCTTCTAGCAGCTAATATTGCTGATGAGAAATCTGATGTCTCTATGATTCTCCTTCCTTTGCAGGTAACCTGTTCTTCTTTGGCGGCCAATTTTGGATCTTTGTATTATCTTCAGTAGTCTGAAATCTCATTAAGGTATCACTAAGGATGAGTCTTCCTAAGTTCATCCTGTTAGGCACTTTGTGGTTGCCTTCAATCTCATAGGCGCTGTCTTTTCTCAGCTCAGGAAATTTGTCTCCAACTATTTTTTCACTTCATTTTCTTAGTTTCTTCTTGTATGTTGTTCATGAATCTATTCAATTGATCCCCCCCCCGTATTTTCCATTTCTTTGTAATTCTCCTCAGTGTTTTGAGAGACCTACTCTTCTTTTTTTTCATCTTTTCTGTCAAATTTATTATGACAATTGTAGTTTTAGTTGCCAAACTCTCTTATCTTTGCTCCTTTTTATGACAATAAATTCTTGTTTTACAAATGCAGTTTTTCCAAACCTATGGCAAGGAAGCTGGACTTTCATACTCCTGAATCTCCCAGTCATTAGAATGCACAGGAGCCCAGTGGCTTGAAGGAAGTTCTCCAAAACAAGCTCCTGAGAGATCTATGGGAATCTAGATGGAGCACTGAAGTTATACCCTACTGATACAATTTTGACTGTGGTGTGACATTCTTTTATTGAGCTTTATGAACATGATGAAAATGAGCTGCATCTCATGTTAAATTTGTTAAAATACTATCTGGGAATTTCTTGGGATTTATCATGACTTTTCTGGCATTTTCTGGGTCTCACTTACTGGCAAGATGGAATTAAACCAGACAGGACAGGAATAATGGTCAAAGTTAATTGGATTTATTCAAAGTGAGGAAATTAAGAGTTGCCATTACATACAGATTAGGGAGCCATAAGAGAGAAAGAGAGTTATATTGCAAGGTGTGGATTTTAGTTGAAATCCATAGAAAGTGGTCAGTTGTTAGAGGTTTTTTTGGGCAAAGAGCAATGAGACGGTCCAATCTAACATATGTATTCTCTCTTATTCACAACCTTCATTGTTGAAGTGGTTGCAAACAAATAAATATTTACTGTAAATAAAGGCTGAAAGATTGAGAAATCATTTCCAATATCATGAGATGACAGTGCTGGTGAGTCACTTCCTTCCTAAGAACTTTAGATTAATCGAGACTTCAGAAGAACTTAGTTTCACATAATATGTTGCAGTTATTTTTACATTATAAAATCTGATTATTTGCAAGTGTTTCCCAGGTTCGGTTGGAAGTTGAATTGTTCCTGAAGGCTTGTGTCATAACCTTTACTGTATTTTTTTTAACATCTTTATTGGAGTATATTTGCTTTACAATGGTGTGTTAGTTTCTGCTTTATAACAAAATGAATCAGTTATACATATACATATGTCCCCATATCTCTTCCCTCTTGCGTCTACCTCCCTCCCACCCTCGCTATCCCATCCCTTTAGGTGGTCACAAAGCACCGAGCTGATCTCCCTGTGCAATGCGGCTGCTTCCCACTAGCTATTTTACATTTAGTAGTGTATATATGTCCATGCCTCTCTCTCACTTCGTCCCAGCTTACCCTTCCCCCTCCCCATATCCTCAAGTCTATTCTCTAGTTGGTCTGTGTCTTTATTCCCATCTTGCACCTAGGTTCTTCATGACCTTTTTTTTTTTTTTAGATTCCATATATATATATGTGTTAGCGTACGGTATTTGTTTTTCTCTTTCTGACTTACTTCACTCCGTATGACAGACTCTAGGTCCATCCACCTCACTACAAATAACTCAATTTCGTTTCTTTTTTTATGGCTGAGTAATAATCCATTGTATATATGTGCCACATCTTCTTTATCCATTCATCTGTCGATGGACACTTAGGTTGCTTCCATGTCCTGGCTATTGTAAATAGAGCTGCAACAAACATTTTTGTACGTGATTCTTTTTGAATTATGGTTTTCTCAGGGTATATACCCGGTAGTGGGATTGCTGGGTTGTATGGTAGTTCTACTTTTAGTTTTTTTTTTTTTTTGAGGCATGGGAAAATAGGAGTAACATCTTGCTCTGGCAAAACTTCCACATTTCTCCCTAACCCCTCTAATAAAAATATCTTCATTGAAATTTTTCTTTTTGAAAAGGTACTAGATTGAGAACTTAATGCCCTTGGGAAAAAATCTGCAAAAGAGCTTTCCATTGGTGAATAGGCCTGTCTTTGCCTCTGTGGGTTACAAAATACTGTCATTAATATATATGACGGCATTGCTCAAAGCTATATGATCCACCTATCAAACAACTTGTTCATTTTTATAAATGTAATTGGATTAATGAATGCACTCATATAGGGGTACCGATTCCACTCAACCCCATTAGATGGAAACCTTTCCTTTTACTTCTTTGCTGTCTTTCCAGATGAGGTAGGACAGGGTTCTGTGAACATTGGGATGGATATGTTAAAGGCTATTGACCCATTATTTCATCTAAGGCTTTGTTGACAGCCCTTGGAAATACCCAATATTAGTGTAAATTTCAGAGTCTACTGAGAAATATGCAGTAAGGGAATATTCACTTTTGAAATTTAGAGAAAAGGAAGTAGCAGTCATATGGATATGGAGATGAAAACATTTATTAAATTTAAACATTAAGTGTAAAGTCAAATGAGCATTACCCTTTAATCTTATAAACTGTAAAATAAAATAAATCAAGTCCAGGAGCTTCGAGCTGGCACAAAAAGACAGGTTTCCCCTCCTGCCCTCTCCTACGACTCATCACATTAATATACACACAGGAATAAAACCAATATCATCCTTATCCATTTTTTCTATTTACCACTATCTCTTTTTAAAAAACATTATTCCCTATCTCAGATTTTGAAATATGGAGGCATTGATAGCAAATTTCAAATAAGAAAAAACCCCATACAATAGTAGGTATGAAAACATTCCCTGTGGTTAAAGAGCTCTTGATATTTACCACTCAACAATTTCTCAGGCACCCATGAAAGGCTTTCAGGTTAACTATTGCAAACCCAAACACTATGGCCTTGTCCCATCCATCTTCAGAATCCAGGAAACAGATCAATATTTGAGCTACAGGCCGTTGAATCTAAAGCAAACCTTTCAAAGATGCTCAGTACAAGCAAGTACAATCCTCTAATTAATCATGTAACATTTTAGAAAATTATTTTGTTATAGTGCTCACTATATAAAATTTTTTGGTCTTTGTTAATGGTCTATGATAGGTAAGTGTACAGATTTATGCCTTACGAAGAAAAGTCCAGTTGAACACATTTTGTTTAAATTAATAAAGAACCATGGAGAGAATTGGGGGTTGAAGGCTTAGGTAATGAATAAGAGAAACAGATGTGGATGAAATATGACTTCCTTCATGTGGTGTATTTCAGGGAATCTTTAATTTACCTGAATATGGCCACGAGTTATGCTCAGAGTATTGTATTAGAATTCCTAGTAGAAAGGAATTTAGATATACACGTAAAGTTAAATATGGTTAGACAGTAAAATATTGATTGCTTACCACAAACAATGCAGCAGGGTATCTAACACTTGTTTTCCTTGTGGAACATAACAAGGTAATTAATTTCTCTCTAGCTGACTTTTATTTGTGAAAATATTTTTTTTGGTGGAATAGATTTAAATGTGTTTTGTTGTATGTCTCCAGCAGCTCTCTATTTGCGCTATAATAACCATGTGCAGTTTGTGGCAGCCGTTTAACAATCATCACCTAGGAAATGGGGATACTTTCTTCTTCTTTTAAATAGTGAAATACAAGTCTCAGTAGTAAAGCAGCACCCTAGATTTAAAAGCTAATGACTAATAGGAGAGTTCTGACCCTCTGAATTGCGTTTACTGTTCACCAATGATTATGTCATTAGGAATGAATTAGATAGTCAATGAGGTGAATCTTCAAATCAAAGCTGCCACTTTGAAATTTTCAATAATCTGTTCACTTGTAGGATTAGGGTAGTATTTAGTAGCCATTACTGCTCTATTGTTGCAGTTATGTGGCTGTGAAAAACAGTTTTCTTATGGTATGGTTTTCTCTCTCTCTCTCTCTCTCTCTCTTCCTTTCTTTCTTTCTTTCTTCCTCCCTCCCTCCCTCCCTCCCTCCCTCTCTCTCTCTTTCTTTCTTTCTCTCATTCTCTCTTTCTTTCTTTCTTTCGAATAACTGTATTTTTTAAAGCTAGAGTTCTCTGATCATTTATTCCTGGTATGAACAGCAAGCTAGAGCCAAAGTAACCTACTATTTACTACCTGGATATCACAGGAGAACAAAGTGTAGGGGGTTGAGCAGAGGTTAGAGGAGTGCCCTGACCTTGGACATTCCAGAAATGTTGATGGATGGTGATTCTTGCACCTGTCTCATTATTTTTTCTGCATATTGTTTTTACTATCTAAATAATGTAAAGAAACCTAATGACTATCACTTGTTTTTGTCTTCTGGAAGAATCCATTTATGACTTTTTATATCTAGTTTTGCATACTATCTTTTTTATTGCAAAAACATTACTTTAGTTCTTTTGTGGGTACTCAGCTATTTATATAAATGGGAATAATGGCTACAACAGCAGCTGACCTTTGTTGCATGTTTGCTGTTCTGGATGCCATGCTAGGGGCATTATCTGCATTATCTCAGGTGGCTCTTTCTGTACACCATGAAGTTGCTGGGTGGGATAAAAGGGGAACTGGCTAAGATGCAGATAGTAATGTAAACTTTCATTGTGTGCAGAGAATCACATTACCGATTGCAAACCTTCCTCCCCCACTCAGATTTACTGAGTTAAAGGACAATATTCTCTAAGAACACAGAGGAAAAAATATGATAAAACTGACTAGAGGGAAGAAAGCAGATAAATAATAATTCAAGCAGGCAGAAACAATGTAAGAAGAAAACTTGCATCAAAACCAAAACAACTCCAGGCCAATGGATTGTAAGAGTTTACCACAATTCAGGCAAAATTACTGAACTGGGTATTATGGAAATAGCAATTATTATTTATTTAAAAAATTTATTTGTTTTTTTTTTGGCTGCGCTGTGTGGCTTGCTGGATCCTAGGTCCCGGACCAGGGATGGAACCCAGGCCCCCTGCAGTGAAAGTGTCAAGTGCCAACCACTGGACTGCCAGGGAATTCCCTGGAAATAGCAATTACTGATAAACATGGCTGGTGAGTTTTCTAAAGTTCAGGATAAAGAAAAAATTTCCTCTGAGACTTTTTTTTTGACCCAGGAATTATTCAGAAGAGTGTTGCTTAAACTCTAGGCTTTTGAGACTTTCCTGTTGTCTTAAAAAAATGTTCCTGGTCCACATGATACTGGGTACCAAGTGATTGGATCAGAATTACCTAAATGTGTTTGGTAGAATACTAAAGTGGGATTTCTAATTAGCTACCTTGAGGAAAGGGTCAAATACATTTGGGAAATACCAAGTTAAACAAAGTTAAACAGGTTTATTTCCTGCAAATATTAGCTCCTTTAAACTAAGAAGAATGAAGAATTTCCAAGAGCAAAGTGAAGTATGCAATGTTTCCCAGACATTTAGTCATTGAGCTTCCTTACCTGTGTTTTTTCAATGAATCTCTTGGGATTTGACTCTGGAGAATAAATTTTGGGAAAAATCTTGAGTTATGGTTGCTGAGCAAATTTTAAAGGATGTTAAAAAGAATCATGGCCCCCATGTTTGAGAGCAATGGGTTGTTGATGTTTTTTTTCTTCCAAGCTAGAAGTAAATTAATATCAAAGAGAGTTTAAAAACAACTCGCCTGCTGCCCCATGGCTGGGGAGCCTGCTGCTTAAGAAAACACAGTCACAGAGCACTTAGGTGAAGGAGGGAGGGAGGGAAGGGGGGAGAGAGAGAGAAGGAAAGACAGAATTGGAGGTTGGTATCTGGTTCCCTGTATGTGTTAAGTCATCTGTAATTCTCGCTATAGAAACAGAAGTCAATTATTTTGAACACATTCTTTTGTAGTCATCCCAAATGCTAATTTCAGACACTCTCTGTGTGTTGTCATATAGCACATAGAAATTCAGACTGAATGGGTTTCTCCAGTTTGATTTTGAGTCAAGATTCCAATGACCTGGTAATTTTAATGAAATGTTGGCTGACAGGCTCATTTCTGTTATGTTTTGCTGCATGTTACTACAAGGCTGTGATACTCTACAGGTGAAGAAACTGAGGTTCAGAGACTTAGGGATTTGCTAGGGTCACACACACTGAATGATGGAGTTGGTCCTTGAACATTGTCTGATTCTCAGACTGTTCTCCTTGGCCATTCTCCTCAGAATGGGTTGTAGTTCTTGTCCAATGGGACCATGAAATATTTCCTCAAACATCTCACAGGGATGGGTTAGTAGGAATATGATGAATATAATGTTACCATGTAGTAGTTACTTACTAAACAGAAAGAATTGTATGGAGATTTCCTTTCATAAGTAAGAATACCACTCTCTGCCAAGACTGAAATTTTATTCAGTCCATAACCTTTGTAAATGAAAAAATGAATTATTCTAACGGGATGATTAAGATTGGTTCTGTATTGTTTTCAAAGTATATACTCAAATAACTGATTTCCTGAATATGGCTTTTGAGAAAATGACCTGTCAAAACAAAAGTCTGGTTTTTAAAATTATTTCCCTTTGAAACACAATTTTTTTAACACAATAAGACACATCCAATTGATGTTCTTTAGAGCAAAAGACATTCAATTAAGTTCATATTTCAAAGTTAACCTCTCCGAAGGACAGAGAGTTCACATTTTAAAAAGTGTCCTTGGGCTTCCCTGGTGGCGCAGTGGTTGAGAGTCCGCCTGCCGATGCAGGGGACACGGGTTCGTGCCCCGGTCTGGGAAGATCCCACATGCCGCGGAGCGGCTGGGCCCGTGAGCCATGGCTGCTGAGCCTGTGCATCCGGAGCCTGTGCTTCGCGACGGGAGAGGCCACAACAATGAGAGGCCCACATACTGCAAAAAAAAAAAAGTGTCCTTGATTCTAGTCCCCATACTCTATTCACTGCTAATCAAGCCCAATCTGGGGAGAAAAACTATATGGTTTAATATAGAATTGTGTGAGAACCTGATGAATTCAAATTTTACTTGATTGAAACAGTTGATTTTATTTCTGTTGTTCGATGGCATTCTAGGTTGAACCAAGTAGACCCCAAATGCACAAAGACTGTGCTATAATTTTTTTTCTTCTTAGAATTCATTGAGTTTTGAAGTCATTGGAACATTTGTTTGCTTTTTAAGATGTCTGCCATCTGACACATCCTTTGCTGGGTATTCAGAAACATGCTTACTTGCTCTTTGTTTTGTGTTATGAGGTGAATTCTTTCCCTTTAGCCTGGTTTATCTGCATCTGCAGTAATTAGTTGGGTGGTGAATTAAATGAGTTACACCTGAGTTAGTTGAGAGCTTTAATCTGCCTGCATGAGTAGGAAAATTCTAAGCTTTCACTGAACTGAAAACTCGACTCATTGGCAGGATAGAAGGTGACAATGGTTGGAGCTAATGAGGTTCTGTTGGAAGAGATTGAATAATCATTAAAAAATCCATTCATTGGCTGATCCGGCTGTCAGGATAGGGCATCATCACACATATGGCATAGTTGCCTTGGCTTCTGTACACTGTGGTTAGTATAATTCTTTCAGGAGAGTCTACTCCCCAAAGCATCAACAACCACAATTTAACAATAGGAGCAAATGTATGGTGGACTTGTGTTTCTTAATCAAACTGAAATTCTGCATTTGGCTAACTGTATCCTGTATCAAAGGAAAAAAATGGCTGTTCTATCTTCTGTTTGTTTCTAAGAGCCAGCAACAAGCTCTTGGCATCAATATTCACAGTGGGTTTTCAAACACTCGGCAAAAACCATCAATAGCATCTGCTCACACCCCATCACCCTACCCCACATTCATTTGGGGGATGGTTGTAGCTAGCTGAGTGGTTAGATTTTGCATCCGTCTGTATTTAAACTCAGCACTATGGTCTAACTTCAGCATAGTTAGAATGTTGCTTCAAAACAGTTGAATATTATCTTCAGCCTCACTCATGAGGCCCAGGCCACTTGACCAAATAGTAGAGCCAAAGACTGTAGACTCCAGTCCTAGTCTCTCTGATTTACTGAAGGACCATGAAAATCCCTGGATAGAGTCAAGAGGCCATGATTTAAATCATGACTCTGTACAGGCTAGCTTTGAGATCTTGGTCAAGTACTTTAATTCAGCCTTAATTTTCCTTATCTATAAGTATGTGGATCAAATTATAATCCCTGTTCACCCCACAAGGTTACTTGTTTTAGCTGAGAGGAGCTTTAAATATTATTTCTAATATAATAGTTAAATAAGTGTATACTGTTTACCTTCTGGTCATAGGTTAATGCTTTGGAGAATGTCTAGCCCTATTCCACAGGACAGATATTTGTGGACAGCTATCTTACAACTGTTAACCATTATGTTTCCATTGTAAACAACCCTCCTTGCTGCGATCATGGCGTGGTTTCCCACACATTCATCCTTCTGTTCATACTCTGTTAGGAAGTCAGTGTTTTTCCCAATGTACCTGTTAAGATATGGCACCCAAAACTGAACACAGAACTCAAGTTGGAGGTCTCATATTGCCTTAATATATCCTTATTTTGCAGAGCTCAGAATGCAGTCCTAAGGTTGCCTTAGCAGTTATGGGTAGCTTGATCCACTGACCTCATTTAGATTTTCGTCCATGAAACCCATAGATCTTTTTCATATCAGCTTCACATGCATCCATATCTACCTTCCTATACTTAACAATAGTAAGTGATAGCTAACTTTTATCAATCACTTACAATGTACAAGGCACTATGCTATGTGGTTTGCATATATTAAATGTTTACTTCTCATAACAAACTTACAGGCAAAATTTATTATTTTCCCTGTTTTACAGATTAGTAAACTGGGACTTAAAAAATATATAATAGATTTTTCTGTGTTGACCTTGTATAGTGCACCCCTGCTAAGTTCACTTATTAATTCTAGGATTTTCTTGTCTTCTTTCTTTCTTTCTTTCTTTCTTTCTTTCTCTTTCCTTCCTTCCTTCTCTCCCTCCCTCCCTCTCTTTCTTTCTTTCTTATAGGTTTGTTAGAATTTTCCACATAGACAATCGGTTTTTCTTTTCCAATCTGTATATCTTTTCTTTCTTTTTCTTGCCTTATTGCAGTGGCTAGGAGTTCCAGGACAATACTGAGTAGGAGTGATGAGAGTTAACATACTTGTCTTGTTTCTGATTGACAGGGGGAGAATTCAGTCTTTCATTATTAAGTATGATATTAGCTGCAATTTTTTTGTAAATGTCCTTTATAATTTTGAGGAACTTCCCTTTTATTCTTAGTTTGCTGAGAGATTTTAAGAAATCATGAATGGCTGTTGTATTTTGTCAAATATTTTTTCTAAATCTATTAATATAACCACATGGCTTTTCTTCTCTATGCTGTTAATATGGTGAATTATACTGATTTCTGAATATTAAGCCAGTCTCACTTTCCCAGAATAAACTTCCTTGGTTGTGTTGTATTATTCTTTTGATATATTGCTGGATTTGATTTGCCAATATTTTGTTGAGAATTTTTATGTCTTTCTGAGGGATATTTGTCTGTAGTTTCATTTTATTTTAATGTCTTTAGTTTTGGTATAAAGGTAATGCTGGACTTGTAAAATTACTTGTGACATGTTTCCTCCATTTCTACCTTCTGGAAGAGAAAGTGTAGCATTGGTGTAATTTCTTCTTTATATGTTCAGTAGAATTTGCCAGTGAAACTATCTGGGCTTGGAGATTTCCTTTCCAGAATGTTTTAAACTACAAATTCAATTTCTTTAATATTTTTAGAATTTTCAGGTTATCTATTTTATTTTGGGTGAGTTTCAGTAGTTTGTGGTTTTCAAGGAATAGGTTCATTTCATCCAAGTTTTTGAGTTTGTGTACATAGTCATTTGTTATGATCCTTTTAATATTTTGAGGGTGTATAGTGAGATCCTCTGTTTCATTTCTGATACTGATAATTTGTTTCATCTCTCTGCGCTCTTCAGTATTGTTAGAGGTTTGTCCGTTTTATTGATCTTCAAAAAATCTTTTTGTTTCATCAATTTTCTCTATTGTTTTCCTGTTATCAATTTTGTGGATTTCTGCTCTTATCTTTATTAGTGCCTTTTCCAACTTAAATGGGGCTCATTTTGTTCTTTCCTATTTTCTTGAGGTGGAAACTTAGAGAACGTTCTTTTTTTTTTAAATAGAAGCATTTCATGCTATGAATTTCTCTCTAAGGATTTTGTTCAGTTCAAAATATTTTCTAATTCCCTAAGGAAATTTTTTCCTTTTTATCCATGGATTTAACTGTGTTTTGTTTAATTTCTAAGTATTTGGAAATTTTCCTGTTATTCTTCTTTTATTGATTTATACTTTAATTCTATTATGGTCAGAGAATATGTGTGTATGTTTTAAATTAGCTAAAGTTTGATTGAGACCTCAGATATTATCTCCAGCTATAAAGGAAAATCAGTCTCCAATAGCCATGTACCTTTCCAGAGTGAGAAGGTGGATCACTTGCATAGAAGTCCTTTTTTAAAGGTTTTGATGTATGGGTGGTATGCTTTGTTTTACAGCAATGAAAGGAAAAGCAGACCAAACTACTCTGAAAAATCAGAGATAAAATTTACGTTAGCTACTTAAGAAATTTAATGGGTCCAGGACTAGAGATGTGCATTGTGAGGCAATTAAATCTACATTCTAGTATATAAGATACAGTTTGCTTGGTAGGACTGATTGGATGGGAACACCAGGAGTGAAGGAAATTCAGAAGGTTCCTGAGTTCTTCCAGGAGGATGGGGACCCTATTTGTCTTTGTCGTTAGTTGGATTCTCTCCTCTGTGGGTCCCAGGCTGGTGCCTGCCACTCTTCGTGGTGTGCCGAACCTCCCCTGAGATGTGGTTAGCCAGCAACTGCCGTATCTGTATGCCTGCATCTGTGGCTCCTTGCAAATTAACCCCTGGCCACTGGATGCCACTCTTCCGTCAGAATTTTGGTTTGCCCACCTCTTGCTATTAAAGCCCTACCAGTGAATAATCATTTCTGGTTTTGCCCAAGGATTACAGTGTGAAGTTTGATGAAATTGTTTAACTGATCATAACGTCCATCTCTCCAGAGAGCTGATGCCTGGCTTAGGCAAACCACAGAAAGTTTCAGTTCCAGTGTGCTTGTCTCCTGGGTTAATCTGAGTCATCAAAACCTCTTCCACTCCCTAGGCTGCTTCCCACTGGGACCAACTTGCTGAGGCCAGAGCTTGACATTTTCATGCCTGCCCCTCTCCTTGACTTCAGTCAGAAGCCATTTGAGCTTAATTACTTTCTTTTTAGCAGTCTCCTGTCTTGCTGCACCTCCTCCCTGACCCTCTGGGCTGAGTGAGGTTTCCCTTTCACCAAAGTTTCCCAGAATCTTAGATGCATTTCGATTACACATATTGTATTTATTTGTTTATCTGGAGAGACTGGCAGCAATGTGCATAGGTTTTGAAGTTAGACTGTGGTGGATTACCTAAATGGCCCCTTTGCCATATAACTTTGCAGTTTCTCTCACTAAAAGGTAGAATATATTCCTCTGCCCTTTCCTGAGTTTGTCCATGTAGCTTTCTTTGGCCAATGGAACGTTGGCATGGACCATGTAACCACGTTTGAACGGTGCTTACTGTGGTCTTGACAACAACAAACCTGAGGCAGTCTGATGCTCCCAGAAAAGTGAGAGGTATTTGGAGTCACCCTGAATCAAGCCCAGCCTGGGTCAAATGGCCCTCAGCTGACCTCCAGATCACTGAGAATAAATGAACGTAGGTTTAATCTACTGATATTTGGGGTGGTTTGTTGGCAGCATTTTTGTGGCAATACATAGATAGGTTAGGATTCCAATCTGATCTCTGAAACTCACCAGCTATGTTGTTTTCTTTTTTTTTTTTTTGTGATACGCGGACCTCTCACTGTTGAGGCCTCTCCCGTTGTGGAGCACAGGCTCCGGATGCACAGGCTCAGCAGCCATGGCTCACAGGCCCAGCTGCTCCGCGGCATGTGGGATCTTCCTGGACCAGGGCACGAACCCGTGTCCCCTGCATTGGCAGACGGACTCTCAACCACTGCGCCACTAGGGAAGCCCACCAGGTATGGTTTTGAAATATACCAGCCTTTTAAAATGGGGTAAGTAGTAGCTTCCCTTTAGGGTCATGGCCAGGACAGGTAATTACATACGCAAAATGCCAAGTGTGGGGCCTTAAAGTCACCTTTACAGCTACTGGTCCATAGTAGGTACCAAATAAATGTGTGTTGAGTGCATAATGAAAGCTTTAAAGAGTGATGGTGGGGACTACCCTGGTGGTGCGGTGGTAAAAAAGCCACCTTCCAATGCAGGGGATGTGGGTTCGATCCCTGGCTGGGGAACTAAGATCCCACATGCCACGGGGCAACTAAGCTCGAGCACCACAACAACTGAGCTTGTGCACCTCAACTAGAGAGCCCGTGTGCCACAAACTACAGAGCCCATGCGCTCTGGAGCCCATGCCACAACTAGCAAAGAGAAAGAAAACCCGCACATCACAACTAGAGAGAAGCCTGCACACTGCAAGGAGCGTCGCAACGAAAAATCCCACGTGTTGCAACGAAGATCCTGCAGGTCACAACGAAGACCCGATACAGCGCAAAAAAATAAATAAACAAATAAGATAAAAATGAGTGATGGTTGTGAGAAACATCACATCATGGGATTTAAGGGCTTGTTTATAATATTGCAGCCATGGAGCGGGTCTCTAGAATTTTTTAGTGGTATTAATCTTTCTAAATTTCTGGGGGAGTCAAGAGATTCCATGATGCCTGGAGCGTGGTATGAAGAGGTCATTCTACGCTCTTTTGATACATCTTTCACCTCTGTCATCTTCTGATCCCAGGATCCTTGTTTGCTGAGAGTCCCTTCCATCCCACATGTCTTGTGGCTGTCTGATCCTACTCCTTGGTGTACCTATGTCATGACTCCTCCTCTATCAGAAAGCCCAGAATTATCAAGGGTGTTTGAACAGGGAGATGTTGTCTGCAGAGGACAGGGGATGCGACATTACTGAAGAGCCCTAACTTCAAGTTTGCTGGTGGTCCTGTTAGCAACTCAGATGCATAAGAACTTTTTTTAAAAAAAAGTCTTCCAGTGGTTTCTGAGTCACCCACTAGTTGTTGAATCTTAAGCTCATTTGTCACTGAGTCCCAAGAAAGGTGCTAGGTGGTCTGCCTGTTTCTCCTCTGAGCTAATTGTGATGGGCATCTGTGATTCCAACCTTGCTATCATCTCAGGAGGGTCACGGATCTTTCCTAATTAATGTTTATAGCTCACTCTGGTCTGCTGAGATGGAAACAGAGGGAGCGATGTGCCAAATGATTGCACCATGATTTTCATCCCCTGATTGATAATAGGCTCTGAGGATAACTAAACTCTGTCCTTGGTTTTAGGGCTGGTCGGCCTGAAAGTGTTACTGACCCTCACGTGTGAGCAGGTTAACTTGGGCAGTGGAGTGCATGAGATACAGCTGCAGGTTTGATAACTTCTTCACAGCTGCCACAGTCAGGCCTTGCCCAGGATTGGGTCCAGTTCTCTCCCTCCCAGCTTGGAGGGATCCAGGATTCAAAGTTGGACTGTCTTTTTTTTTTTTTTAATTTATTTATTTACTTTTGGCTGTGTTGGGTCTTTGTTTCTGTGTGAGGGCTTTCTCTAGTTGTGGCAAGCGGGAGCCACTCTTCATCGCGGTGTGGGGGCCTCTCACTGTCTCGGCCTCTATTGCTGCGGAGCACAGGCTCCAGACGCGCAGGCTCAGTAGCTGTGGCTCACGGGCCTAGTTGCTCCACGGCATGTGGGATCTTCCCGGACCAGGGCTCGAACCATGTCCCCTGCATTGGCAGGCAGATTCTCAACCACTGCACCACCAGGGAAGCCCTGTCTTTTTTTTTTTGCCCATTGTTTACTGCTTTCTTTCTACCATGTCGAACTGAATAGAAGCACTGTCAATGAACTTTGTTAACCAAAATTTCAGAAACAGAGACCTGATGGAAATAAGAGGTGTTTATTTCTGGTCTGTTAGGACTGCAGCCCAGAGACGCAGATTCAAGAAGCACTTGAATTATGTTCCACCAGACTATAAAATATGGGAGGCTTAAAAAGGCAAAAACCACAAGGTTACATAAATTGTTTGTCAAGAATTAGGATAGGAATTGGTAGGGAAGAGGTAAAATAGTCATTATACACAGATGACATGATACTATATATAGAAAACCCTAAAGATTCCACACAAAATGTGTGTTGAGTGTATGATTGAAGCTTTAAAGAGTGATTGTGGTGAGCAATATCACATTGTGGGATTTAAGGACTTGTTAAGCGAATTCAGCAAGGTAGCAGGATACAGAATTAACATACAGAAACTGGTTGCATTTGTTTACACTAACAATGAAATATCAGAAAGGGAATATAAATAAACAATCCCTTTTAAAATCACATCAAAAAAATATTTGAGAATAAACCTCACTAGGGAGGTAAAAGACTTATATGCTGAGAAGTACAAACCATTAATAAAGAAAACTAAAGATAACTCAAAGAAATGGAAAGATATCCCATGGTCTTGGATTGGAAGAATTAATATTGTTAAAAAGGCCATACTACCCAAAGCAATCTATAGATTTAATGCAATACCTATCAAAGTACCTGTGACATTTTCCACAGAACTAGAACAGATAATCCTAAAATTTGAAAGACCCAGAATTTCCAAAGCAATCCTGAGGAAAAAGAACAAAGCAGGAGGCATAACCCTCCCAGACTTCGGACAATCCTACAAAGCTACAGTAATCAAAACAGCATGGTATTGGCACAAAAACAGACACACAGATCAATGGAACAGAATAGAGAGCCCAGATATAAACCCACAACCTATGGACAATTAATTTTTGACAAAGGAGGCAAGAATATACTGTGGGGAAAAGACAGTCTCTTTGGCAAGTGGTGTTGGGAAAGTTGGAGAGCTGCATGTCAATCAATGGAGCTAGAAAACACCCTCACACCATACACAAAAATAAACTCAAAATGGCATAAAGACTTAAATATAAGACAAGACACCATAAAACTCCTGAAAGAGAACATAGGCAAAACATTCTCTGACATAAATCGTACCAATGTTTTCTTAGGTCAGTCTCCCAAGGCAATAGGAATAAAAGCAAAAATAAACAAATGGTACCTAATCAAACTTACAAGCTTTTGCACAGCAAAGGAAACCATAAACAAAATGAAAAGACAACCTACAGACTGGGAGAAAATATCTGCAAATGATGCGACCAACAAGGACATAATTTCCAAAATATACAAACAGCTCTTACAATTCAATAACAAAAAACCAAACAATCCAATTGAAAAATGGGCAGAGGACCTAAACAGACATTTCTTCAAAGAAGACATACAGGGCTTCCCTGGTGGCGCAGTGGTTGAGAGTCTGCATGCCAATGCAGGGGACATGGGTTCGTGCCCTGGTTCGGGAGGATCCCACATGCCACGGAGCAGCTAGGCCCGTGAGCCATGGACACTGAGCCTGCACATCTGGAGCCTGTGCTCTGCAATGGGAGAGGCCACAAGAGTGAGAGGCCCATGTACCGCAAAAAAAAAAAAAAAAAAAAAAATGAAGACATACAGATGGCCAAGAAGCACATGAAAATATGCTCATCATCGTTAATTATTAGAGAAATGAAAATAAAAACTACAGTGAGGTGCTGTCTCACACCAGTCAGAATGACCATCATTAAAAAGTCTACAAATAAATGCTGGAGAGTGTGTGGAGAAAAGGGAACCTTCTTACGCTGTTGGTGGCAATGTAAATTTGTGCAACCACTATGGAAAACAGTATGGAGGTTCCTCAAAAACCTAAAAACAGAGTTGCCATATGATCCAGCAATTCCACTCCTGGGCATATACCCAGACATAACTATAATTCAAAAAGATACATGCACCCCTATGTTCATAGCAGCACTATTTACAATAGTCAAGGCATGGAAACAACCTAAATGTTCATTGACAGATGAATGGATAAAGAAGATGTGGTACATATACACAATAGAGTAATACTCAGCCATAAAAAAGAATGAAATAATGCCATTTGTAGCAACATGGATGGACCTAGAGATGATCATACTAAGTGAAGTAAGTCAGAAAGAGAAAGACAAATGCCATGTAATACCAGTTATATGGAATCTAAAATACAACACAAATGAACATATCTATGAAATGAAAACAGACACATAGATATAGAGAACAGAGTTGTGGTTGCCAAGGTGGTAGGGGGTGGGGGATGGATTGGGAGCTTGGGATTAGCAAATGCAAACAAGTATATATAGTATTGATAAACAACAAGGTCCTACTGTATAGTGCAAGGAACTGTATTCAACATCCTGTGATAAACCATAATGAAAAAGAATATGAAAAATATATGTATAACTGAGTCACTTTGCTGTACAGCAGAAATTAACACAACATTGTACATCAACTATACTTCAATAAAATTTTTTAAAAAAGAATTAGGATTGGAGCTGGCAAGAAGTAAGGATGCTTGCTAAGCAAGGATTAACTGGGGTCTGAAATTATTACATAGTCACAGGGCAGGGGCAGTCTTTGAAACTTAAAGGTTGCAGCTGGCAGCTACTAGCAGATATTGTTTTGAAAATGGCTGGTGGTGTCCTTGAGTTTGATACAGTTCAGAGAAAATTCAAGTTCTCAGTGATGCAGGTATGTGTCAGAAACCACATCCACAATGGCCATGTGGCTCCATTTTGGATGCCTGAACCACGTTACTCCATTTTGATTTTTAAATGATCTTAAAGGCATCATCTACCTGAAATCATTCAACTCCTGCTGCCCAGAGGGTGGGACTTCTTCTGATCAGGTCAAGTAGAGTTGAAACAATACTACTGGTTCCTTAACTCAAATAAGTTCCCCTACCTCTTTGCTGAAAGAACTCCAGTTTTGTTCATATAAGTGCCTTTCAGGTGACTCTATCCCCAGCTTGGGAATAAATCCTGATTAGTCTAAACCTTGTGTGGTCTTTTCATTGCTCTAGATGGTTAATGGCATGGGGTGGGCATAGGATCCAGTTCTGACTACTGGGATCTGAGGATCAATCTGCTGGTGCAGAGACATTTGGAAAGATATTTCCTTACTCTGTAAAAGGAGCCACAAGGAAGAAACAGACTGTTTTCTGGCTGGTGGTTGTCCTGTCTACAGTTGAAACTTAAGTTGCGGCAACCGTCTTGTGACCATGATGGAAGCTCAATGAGGACAAAGCAGACAAGCTAAGGACGGTAGAGCAGAAAAGAACTGGTCCTTGATGGTCTCACTGAGCCTCAGAATAAATCATCCCTGGAGCTCTCCTCCTTTGGAACTTGTGTTATGTGAAACAATAAACTATCCTCATTGCTTAAACCATTTAAAGTTGAGTTTTCTGTGGGGTGCAGAAAAAAAATACAAAATAATACCAAAGAAGTCGTTTGTAAGAATATAAACATTTCACATAGATTTCAGGGTGGCACTGGCTGCCTCAGCTGTTCTGTAGCTTCTCTCTCTTTGTTTCACTGCTCTTTGACTCTCGGTCATTCAGAGGCCAAGCTGAGTCTTGTCCTATGAGCTTCCTTTGTCCTCCATTCAGCAATGGCAGACCCTGCCGACTAAGCTCTTGAGCCTGGTGCTCACTATGCAATGCATGAAATCCACAGGAAGTGTAATAGGCAACCTCTGAGCATTTATGAGCAGTGGCAGGACAGCAAAAGGGGTAATTCAGGGAAGCAGATTTGCTTCATTTCCATTCAGCCACTTACTAGTGATGTGACCTTGGATTGTGTTATTTAGACCCTGGAACCAAGGCATCCTCCATGTAAGATGGTTATAAAGATTGACCTGGCTGTTGCCTACCTCTCCTGTCTGCTGCTCTACATGCTCTCTCTATTCCAGCCACTCTAACCCTCCCTCACATCTTCTGAAGTGCTTTGCTTTCTCTCACCACAGGACTTTTGCACATGCTGTTCTCTCTGTGAGGAATGCTTGTTCCTCACTCTGTCATCTCCCACCATTTGTTGAACTACATCCTTCATGCTCTCAGCTCAGGGGTCTCTTCCTTTCCTGAGTCTCCTGCATAGATTATATTTCTTGTTCTCAGGGAACCACAGAGCATTTATCACAGGTCCTAGTTATTTCCTCATTACTGTGATTTTTGGTTAAGCTTGGTCTCCCCCAGTAGCCTGAAGTTCCAGGAAATCAGGGATCACATCTCATGTTAATATCTGTTGTATCCTCAGCTGTCTAGATCAGTGCTTTTCCTACGATAATATTCAATAAAATTTGTTGAATGAATGCATGAATATGCAAATTTCTGATATTTAGCAGGGCTCAGTAAATCGTAACTGCCTTTGTTATTGGGTTCTCTTATCAGACTTTCCAGCCATTTCATATTTTCTTATGTTCTTTTGAATAGAATCCAGAGTATTTCATCACTAAGTTGCCCTTTACATATGGTACAAAGGAGCAGATGGTAGAGTGTCATCAGAAATCCCAAAGGACTTTACCTCTCTGAGCCTCAGTTTCTTCATTTATGCAGTGAGTCAGACCCTTGCTTCCCTGACATTTGTAACACTCTCAGGTGCAGGGCAAGTCACAGGGGACATATGGCATGCCTTCCTGGTTCATTGATTTTACTTGAATATTCGTGGCAAAGAAAACCTATCTAATTAATGAAACAAAAATGCCTTATTGAGTCAAATTACAAAATGTGCACAAATTTTAAGACAAGAGGATCCACCCTCAAGTTCCTTGGTGATGTGTGTGTGTGTCAGAATCACCCAGGCTCTGTTCCCAAGGGATTTGGCTTCAACTGGCCTGGAATCTATGTATATATTTTAAATATGTATCAATATATGTACATATTTAAAAGCTCTCCACGGGATACTAAAGTGCAGGCAAGGCAGAGACCAGTGTTCTGGGGTACTTTGGTGGAAATGTGAGACTCAGTGCCCTGGATGAATTCAAAGCTCCTTTCTAGTTTTCACCTTTTTCCTCTTGCTCAGTTCTTCTCAAACGATCTTGCAGTCCTACAGTTCTACAGCTAGGTCTTTCAACAGCTACTTTTGGCTCTTCCCCGTAGGAGGGTTTTCACAACAACTCAGGCAATAAACTCAGGAGAATTGTCAAGGGTGCTTGGAAACCATCCTGCAGCCCCTGCTGGTAAGCTTGTCTCTATGTTTTCAGAGAAGAAAAATGCATGCATCTAAATTTCTTTCTTTCTTTTTTTAATATTAATTAATTAATTTATTTGGCTGCGCTGGGTCTTAGTTGTGGCATGCAGGATCTTTTTTAGTTGCAGCATGTGGGATCTTTAGTTGTGGCATGGAAACTCTTAGTTGCGGCATGTGGGGCCTTAGTTCCCTGACCAGGGATTGAACCTGGGCCCCCTGCATTGCGAGCGCGGAGTCTTAGCCACTGGACCACCAGGGAAGTCCCACATCTAAATTTCTTGGTGGAACGTCTGGCCAGCTCGGCTCAGTTTTGGAACTGGGAGTTCCAAGGCACCTCAGGCCTGCAAATATGAGAGGCTGCTGCTGCCTTCCGGCTCAGTTTCTCTACTGTCTCCCATCTGGCTAGTGCCTGGATTTAATTGAACAAGAGTCCGACCTTCCGCCTGAGCCTTTGTTACCGCGCAGGCTGCGCCACAAAGGATGTGAAAGCTCCCCTCAATAAAGCATTTCCACACACCGCCTATTTGAGCAGGCACATCCAGAGATCTTAACGCTCAGCAAACAGGGATGCCATGAAAACCAAGTGTGTTTTATTTATAAGTCCCTGTGCTCCCCCTCCCAGCCTCCCAAAGAAAAAAATTGCAAGCAGCGAATGCAAATAATTTTTCAAATCAATTGTTTTAGGAAAATGCCTGTTTTTCTTTTATCTTTTTAAAGATTAGAGAATCACATAAATGACAATTCCAGAAACTGTAGATTTATGACTTTTTAACTTTCCAAGTATGTTGGCATGGAGTAAAAGTATAAAATAAAATTTTGTAATTTCGGGAAGAGAATAATGTACTTTTTTATTAAAATGGAAATGACACACTGCTGCATATCTAAGTTGATTTAGTGTTTCTATTAGTTATATAACTGTTTTAATACCTCACTAACTATTGCATTCTCCCTTAAGGTTTCCATTGTTCACATATCCTAGAAACAAATTGATAATTCTGAAAAAATAAAGTATTTCTTGGTCGTTTCCTAACGGCAGAATAACAATCAGTCACCACAGGGTTACTACAATGGGCATCATTATATCTGGATCCTTATCAGTTTCACTATATGGGTAAGTATTATTGCTGTCTACCGGAACTCCTTTGGTGTTATTGCTTAATTTTAATTGTGATTGTAAAATGTGAACAATGTGGATCTTTAAACCACAATTAAACACCTGCTATACTTGTCTGTTGGCATTTAAAGATATATCGAGTATTTAAAAACTGCTGATTCAGATATGACATGGAGCATCAAAATAGATTTAATTTGAGAACGAATGTTTGCTTAAGGAGGAAGTGCCAGGAAAGTTTTTGGAAGTCAGATAGATGAGTCCAAATTTAAGTTTGACAGGAAAACACGGACTCGATAGAAAGTGTAATCATCATGCAGGATGTTCTCTGGCCTCCTCCTGCCAGGGCTCAACGCCAGCTTCCTTCAGCAGTGGGGATCTGACTTTGTCCTACTGACAACTTGTTAATGAAGAACCTCCTTACAGGAAGCACCTGCCCGATGTTGATGAGATATTAATAGGAGAAATAACAGAGTTACTGAGGCACAAGGGAGGGTGGTAAGGAGAAGGGGGCGTGGTATCTGATTTCAGCCCCAGATCACAGCCCAAATGTGAAAAATAGAAGGTTCTGGCCTTGGGGGCTTAAATCCTGCAGATGGAGGGTGATTGGAAGTTTCCCGAAATCCGCATTCTGAGTGAGCATTGGTCCCTGATTTAGGTCTGCAGTCTGGAAACCCGAGGCTTTCTTTCTTTTCCTTTTTCCTGATAGGTCAGTGGGTGTCTGCATAATCTCCATCACCATAATTAACCATTTACAAAGGGCAAAACACGGTACAGGACGCAGTTCTGAGTTGCCAATATCACTTAAAACAGCATCATTTGCCTAAGCTCAGATATGCTTCAGTTTCTTTGGAAAATAGCATCTCTTGTTTTTATTTCCCAGCAGTATTTTTACAAACAGTGAAGTGGGGAGTGGTATGGATGGGACAATGGGACAATAAAAGGCTCTTTCCTTGGAGAAATAGGACCATAGGTTGGTTTTAAGGGGCAGGAAAGAATAAAAATATACTGGGTTATAGTCATCTAAACTTCATTTTTTACTTATAATAAATCAAATCAAAATCGATTTGCAAATCCTTACTTTCCATTCCAAGTAAACAAATCTGATGGCTCGTGAGGGAGCCCCTCAGCTGTGTAGGAAGGTCCATGTGAAACAGACTTTCTGCAAAGACTGCAGAACATCTAGCTAGGAGGCAAATGCATGATGAAACAGGACAGGGAACACGCCTGCTTGGGAGTTGAATCTGGAGTAAGGTGCACAGGTAAATCCCAGTTAATTCTGTACATCGGAATGCCACATTCAGGTACGCTCTAAAACTCTGGGTCCTTTTGCTCTCCCCCTAAGCTCTGTCTCAGGGCTGTGACACCAAATGAGGAATAACCAGACTTTAAAAAGGCTTAACAAGTAATCTGGGCATTTAGTGAGAGTCACTCGAGGACCCAGAGGACGGGATCACATATAAAAAGAATCGAAATCTCTCATTTCTCCAAGGCAAAGCATGCTCCCTCTCTGTGTCTCTCTGATGTCACCAGCGCAATGGAAACAATATCCTCCCATATTGAAATCCCTGTGAAATCGTGGATCTGAACTAAGGATGAGCACGAAAACCTCCTGGGGAACACTTCCTTTTCTTTCCTCAAAATCATACAGCCTGAAGCTCCACCTGTGGTATGGCACACAGCTGTGCAGGGGTGGTGGCAGGAGGGTAGAGAGGAGGGAAGGGGTGGGCATTAAAGAGTCTACAGATGAATTCTGCTTTGTAATCATAGCTCTAAACCCAGTCACTTTAGAACCAAATTAGAAGTAAGAATTGTTCTCTTGTGTCTCATTTTAAGAGACCCTTAGATATGATAATTGTGCCCAATGAAGACACAAAGTAAGTGCTCAATAAATAATTTTTGAATGTGTCCAATGAAGACACATAGTAGGTGCTCAACAAATAATTTTTGAATGAAAAGATCCAGAACAGGCCCATTGAATGGATCGTGACAAGAATGGATGAATAAAGAAGCTCTAACTCACCAGCCAATTTGCACAATGATGGAGAAAAATAGTTGAAATATTTGACTATGAAGGCATATTAACTAAGGTAACATCTGCTGCTATAATGTACAAACCCCCAAATCCCAAAGGCATAACCCCATTTCAGATTCACTCTCAGTGTCTGGAATGAATGTTCCTGATTGGGGAGAGGCTCCTCCAAGCTCGGATTCAGGGACTCTGGCTCCTCCAGTTTGTGGCTTCTTCATCTACAGCAGGCAGCTTCCAACCTTGATGGAAGAGGGAAAGAGCGTGAAGGACGAGGCTTTGGCAGGTGTCTATTGGACAGGACCGGAAATAAGATACACATCTCTTCTATCCACGTTGCATCGGCCCATTCTGCAGGGAAGAATGTAAACGAGTCCAAGAAGAAGAGAAAATCGTTTGATGAACAGAGGTGTTAGAAGAAACCAGTGGGTTAGGAATTATGCCCTGACTCTTCTACCTTTGGAAGGAAAATATGTTGAACAGTTTGCATGGTCTTTGTCATAGATGGGAACATGGAATCTTTCCTGCTCATGGTGTGAACTTTGAAATGGCCAGAGTGTCTCAGACTCAAAGCAGGAGGGGGAACAGGAGGGTCAGAGTTCTTTTCGGAATGATGGATGCTTTTGTTTTGGGAATTGCTTTGGACTTAAGCATGTGACACTGTTAAACAAGTTCACACTCTCTATGATGATCACTAGTATGGTGATCTAAATATATTGTTAATATGTCCCTAGAGACCAAATCACCCATATCCCAAGGACTGACCTCTCCTTGATCATTAGTGACAGATATAGGTCAGTGAAACTCACATGATATTCAAGCTGGATTCATGTCATAAAACCTATGTGATTTATTAATATATTCTTATCCCCCTCTAAAAAATGAATCCTTAGGCATTTTGTGTTTCATGTGTGTTTGACTTTTTTCTCAAGCAGAGCGCCCAGAGAGAGAGAGAGAAAGAGAGTTTGTCTGGTGTGCTAAGGGGTTTGCCAGCACGCTTTTTAGACTGTTGCTACTCAGTGTTTATCCCTGACTGGTGCCAGTCTGCAACCGTTACTGGTATATGACAAGTCCAGATTTTGACAGCAAATATTCAGACACTTTTAAAGCAATTTGAGCCTATTTTTATATCTGTTGAATATAATAATAAAAGTGTGGGCTTATACTTTGTACATTTTTATTATAAAAATGAAGAAATAATTCATTATTTTATAAAAGTATTGATATACAATAGATTGGAAACAGAAAAATCAAGTGATTCATCACCAGGGATAGTTTGAGAAGCCCTGCTCTGGATTACTGTCTTAGGATCCAGGAGGTGGGTTGCTATGAGAATCAAGATGTGATTATATATGAAACTGTATCTTGCTGTACAAATGGACAGCATTTTTGTCACAGGTGCATTTATCAAGCTGACACCCTCCCAGGAAGACCCTCCTTTTCTACCCTCCTAGAATGTTTGGGAAAAAAGACAGGGCAGGAGGATGCATAATGGAGTATGTTTTGCAAAACTACTCTTTCTGGTTCCAAAGGGTTTGACCTGTGCTCTGACCCACCTGTGGTCCCAAGACTTACTGGACATTTAATCTGGGCATGGGCATAACAGTGGGGAGGTCCCTGAGGGATGCCTTCCTTGCCCTCCAGTTCCCAGCTCTTGTTTTGTTTGTTTTTTCTCCCCCAACATGGAATGTTTTTAAGGTAAGAGATAACACAATCAAAGTTATATTTTCAGAAAATCAGTTTTGTGTTCATTTCCAGGTTGCACTGGACTAGGGAAAACAAAGAAGGCCCCTGGGAGGGCAGTTCTGATTGTCTGGCAGGTTGATTTTTGAAGCGGGTCATTGGAATCACCTTGATCTTGGTGTTATCATGGTTGCCTGTAGGAGAACCGATGCTGTAAGGCCCCGTTGCCCATCCCACTGATTAGGGAGCCACAACACTGTAGGAGCATCCATTGGACGCTAAAGAAAAAGTCCTTCTAGAGTCTGAAAAAGAATATGTATATATATATATATATATATATATATATATATATATATATATATATATATATATATATATATGTAACTGAATCACTTTGTTGTACAGCAGAAATTAGCACAACATAGTAAATCAACTATACTTCACTAAATTTTTTTTAAAAAGAAAAAGTTCTTTTACTACTTTCCTAGAGAAACAGCAAAGGATTTGTTGGCAAATCCCTATGAAAGAATAAGCTATGTGCAGATATTGAGCACTTAACTTTCATATGTTACTAAAATTATAGATGAAGGTATCACTGCATAACTGCAGAGAGTCCTGAAGCTGAAGAAGTGTATTTTACACTAACACAGGCAGTGAGGGTGTGACCCTTCTCTGCCCAGATTCCAACGTGAGTCCTCTTCAAGGCCATCTTTTCTACCTCAGGGTGCTGTGGCTGCTCCACACTCACTACTGCTCTTTGTCAAGTATTATTGAGCACCTACTATGTGCCAGGAACCATGATGGGCATGGAGAATACAAAGAGTAGTGAGATGTATCTCTGCCCTTTGAGCATTTATATCTCAGTCTAGAATTGACCTCTATATAGCTTTGGTCAAAGTGAAGGTCAAGTTGATATCTGAAGTGGCTGAACCAAAAGACTTTCTAACTTTATTTCTACAAATTGTTTAAGTTGTATCTCTGTATCTGGTTAGACCAACCAAATGCTTCCTATCTGGATATGTTGCCTACATATGATTTAACAGTGCAGACTTAGCTTTCAGTAAGCAGTAATATTAGAAACAGAAATTTAAAGAGCATAAATTCAGCTTTTATAAAACTTGGGTTGAAGGCTTTGACCATAATATCTGGGGTCCCTATAGAAGGATTTGTACATAAATTCTTTGTATAATTTATGCAAATGAGCCTATAATTTGCATATTGTATAGTGAACATTTTCTCTTTTCTGGTATTATTTCCTTATTAGAAAATAAGATTTGTGTGGGTTGTAAAATTTTCTTTCTTGCTTTGGCTACCAGGATGCTCAGGGCTAGGATTCTGGTACAGATAACTATCCTCCTTACTTTGTGACACCTTTTTACACTAAAAAAGACCTTTTGGGGGGATATCTTTTATTTTAAGCCACCTCAAGTTCTTAAATAAAACCTTAGAAAAATATAACAAAGAGACATGTAAGTTCTGTTATAATTTCTCTTCTTTACAGGTATTAGGCAAGTTCTCTCATGGCAGGAAAAAAGCCAGAAATGAGGAGGATCAGTTCTCCAATGCAGCTCTCTTTTAGGACTCATTCCTAAACATGGTTATTGGGTTACAACAGATTGAATTGTATTAGGTAGACTAAAAGTGTATCTCCTGTGCTAAATGCTGATTGGAACAATCTTTGCCTTACCCCAAAACTTTTTCCTTATTGGCTGATTTCTGATCATCCCCAAAGAGCAAGCATCCTTCTGCAGTTCTAAGGCTGTATTTCTGTTGTGTCAAACTGTTTCTTGGTCTGGACCTGTGTGTTAAACTGTTATGTAACTTCATACCTTTTCCCTGATTAAGGATAACAACTTTTTTTCTTTAATTACATTCATTCATTTGTCTAGGCATCATTATTGTGTTCCCAGTGTGTACTGGGCATCACTAGACAGCAGAAATGCGTAGCTGAAGTAAATGCTGAAGTTTCTGAACTGATTAAGTCTTAGCCTGGAGGAGCCTGCAGTCTGAAGAAGGGAGACAAACACAAAGTACAAAATGATTTTTTTTTTTTTTTTTTGCAGTACACGGGCCTCTCACTGCCGTGGCCTCTCCCGTTGCAGAGCACAGGCTCCAGACATGCAGGCTCAGCGGCCATGGCTCACGGGCCCAGCCGCTCCAAGGCATGTGGGATCTTCCCAGACCGGGGCACGAACCCATGTCCCCTGAATCGGCAGGCGGACTCTCAACCACTGCGCCACCAGGGAAGCCCCTGATTCACATTTTTAAAAGAGTACTCTGGCAGCTCTGTGGAGACTGGATCGTGGCCGGGTGAACGGACTGGGGGTAAGCATTAGGAGGCGATTGTAGAAGCCCAAGTGAAAGGTGATGGTGGTCTAACTTGAGTGCTTTCATTGGAAGTGCTGGTTGGATTATGGATACGCTTTGACGTCAGAGCTTGGTCTGGAGACTAGTCTTTGCATTGAACACTCTGGTGGATGGTGGTGCCATAGTGTGTCCAGAAGACTAGAGGAGCAGAAGGAGGCAGGAAATCCAAGAACTCTGGTTTGGACACGTTAAACCTGTGGTGAGACAGACACACACAGGAAGTGACTGGAGGCCAGGCTGGCATCGTAGGAACTCATTCCCTTTATCTCTCTGGCGGCTTGATGTATGGCAAAATCCTGCTTTCAAGTTCTCCTACCTTCCCTCTTTCTCCTTCCATCCCCCGATATTCTCTTTTTCTAATCATTCCTGGTAGGAATGACTTGGCATTTACATATGCTCAAACCACAACTAATGTGCAAGTTAATCTACATATTCTAGAGTTTCACCTAAGGGAAATTTATAGTGGGGGAAAGGATTATTTAGTTAGCGGTATATTGTGAAAAGGTCTATGGTACAAATTTTTTAGAACAGTTACAGTTTTGGATCGACTAGTGGGTTGTGAAATCAGCTTAGTGGGAGGTGGAATCAATTTAGTGGGTCACAAACAACATTTGAAAGAATGAAATAGAATAGAGAATAAAAGAGTGCATCACATTTAATAAGGGTAAGTATTATGTGAAATGTTTGCTTCATATACACATATATATATACTGGGCCACAGGGTAAAATGTATTTTTTTAAGTGAATTATAAAAGACCCTGAAAGTCACTGCTTAGGAGAGATGTGTTTTAAGTATTAGTTTTCAGATAGATAGCAGCAATTTCAAAGTCTGATGTTATATTTACAATTAGGGCCAAGCCACAGAACCTATGGTGCTTTATTTTTCTTATTTATAAAATGGGAATAATATTTTCTCCCTGTGTTTAAGCCTGGATTCTTCTGGTGACAAGTGATAGGAAACTCAGCTCAAAATAGCCTAAGTTAAAGGAAAAATGTTTTATCGGAAGAATTCTGGGTCATCTCATAAAGTCTGAAGCAAGAGCTTGAGGAGGAAACGGATAGTCTTGGCTCCTGGGACTAAACCAAGGAGCTCTGTTCTTTTTTTTTTTTTTTCATTTATTTTATTGAAGTGTAGTCGATTTACAATGTTGTATTAATTTCTGCCATACAGCACCATGATTCAGTTACACACAACAGACATATATATATATATATGTATACATTCTTTTTCATATTCTTCTCCATTATAGTTTAGCCCAGAATATTGAATATAGTTCCCTGTGCTATACAGTAGGACCTTGTTGTTTATCCATTGTCTATATAATAGTTTGCATCTGCTAAACCCAAACTCCCAATCCATCCCTCCCCCACCCCCTTGGCAACCACAAGTCTGTTCTCTATGTCTGTGAGTCTGTTTCTGTTTCGTAGATAAGTTCATTTGTGTCATATTTTAGATTCCACATATAAGTGATATCATATGATATTGGTCTTTGTCTGACTTACTTAGTATGAAAATCTCTAGGTCAATCCATGTTGCTGCAAATGGCATTATTTCATTCATTTTTATGGCTGAGTAGTAGTATTCCATTGTATACATGTACCACATCTTCTTTATCCAGTCATCTGTCGATGGACATTTAAGTTGTTTCTATGTCTTGGCTACAGTGAATAGTGCTGCTATAAACATAGAGTGCATACTTCTCTTTGAATTATAGTTTTGTCCAGATATATGCTCAGGAGTGGGATTGCTGGATCATATGGAACTCTGTTTTTAGGTTTTTGAGGAACTTCCAAACTGTTTTCCATAGTGGTTACACCAATTTACATTCCCACCAACAGTGTAGGAGGGTTCCCGGGAGCTCCATTCTGCTAACACTCTCTCTCTGTCCAGCTTGTCCTTACTCAGTTTCATTCTTTCCCATGGCAGACAGCTGTCTTTACATGGCCAGAAATTATGATGACAATCAGCCTTGGGTTCCTATTCTAGCTCTGAAACCTAAGAGACAAGAGGACACCTTTGCTAGTATCAATTAGAAAATCTCAAGGAAAGGCTCTGATTGGTCAATTTCAGGTCACGTGTCCACTCCCAATCAATCACCTTGATGTTGAGGATGAGGGCTTAGATTTGCTAGGCTGGGTTTTGTGTACAACTGCATGGGCATGTGTTTGTACTTATGCTTTTAGAAGAAGTTGAGGAAAGGTATGATAGGGAGACAGCAAGAACTACTACATCTCTTATATGCCACTGGCATGTTCTGAGAATTAATAAAATATAGTTCATGAGAGGTTCTGAACTTGTAATTTACCTTGAGGAATAACTTAAATACAGTAAACTAGCATCTGTGGAACGAATTCTTGGGCTCATTAAAAAAAAGTAAGTTGTGATTTATTCTACAGGAGATGCCTCACAGGCCACCCCACCCTCTGCTTGATGTGCAGAATGCCTTCCCAAGGTCCTCTGTGCATCAATCCTAGCTCAGTTGGGTCTGTGCTGAGTTTTGTGATTTATTAAGCAAACTGGTTAGAGCAACTCTACATAGAAAAGACTCAGAGACACTCTGGGACCCTATAGTTCCTCAAAAGATCGTGAGGTCTAAGCTTTGCTCTTTCCAAGATTTCAAATTCCTCACATATATAATAAGCTTCCTACTTAGGAAATGATAATATCTGGTAATGGTGAGGAAAGATATTTGCTAATGAAAATCTAAATGAGAGATGATGAAGCCAAACAGCATTAGATTTGGTTAGTTTCCCTACCTGATTGGTTGAGGGATCACTTATGCACAGAAAAAGTTTCTTTATGTCAGCCCCCATTCTTTTCTCAGAGTATCACCTCACTTCCAACAAATCATTTAAATATCTTATGCTACTCCCGAGAATGTCCTGGCTACCCAAATATTTTCTTGTCAATCTTCTGTAATATGCTCTGTCACACTGGACCCTCCTGGGAATGAAACAGGTTTACTTTAAAATTTTATGAGATCAACTCCTCTATATCCAATGGCCAGTCATAGAATGGGGTTATTAATACAGAATAAGTAACAGGCAACTGACTTAGAGGACTGTAATTCCATTGAGAGGCTCTAGGTTTCTAAATTAATTTAATGCTTATGAAAGCTGTAAGACTGACAGCCCAGGAGAATGAAATGGGCTTTTTTCCCTTTGATGAGTAGGTACAACCGTATCAGAGACTCGACTGAAACTTGGCAAGGCCTGAAAAGGTGGTTTCTTCATCTTTGGTTTTTGTGGGGATGGATAGGTTTGTCTTTGACCTCTTTTTTCAGAATGAGAGACTTTGGGCTTTGGGAAGGGTTTTGGGGGCAAAGAAACATGGGTTATATTCCCAGCTCTATCTCTTGCTTATAATGTGATTTAAATACGGCCATCAGGTAAAATACAGCATGTGATGTTAAATTTGAATTTCAGATAAAATTTCAGATTTTTCTAAGTTATGTCCCAAGTATGAGATATACTTACTTAAATTTTTTGTTTTGTTTTGTTTTCTGATATTCAAATTTAACTGGGTCTCCTAGATTTTTATTTGCTAAATGTGGCAACTCTAGATTGAGTGCAGGTCACTTAAACTCTCTTTGTCTTAGTTTCCTCATCTCTAAAGTGGAACTAACAACACTCATCCTGCAGGGATGCTGAGGGTTTGGATGATACAATGTATTCATTCAACAAGTATTTATTGACTGCCTACTCTGTGGTGAGCACAGCAGATAAGAATCCTCCTTGGTGGAGCTTAGATGCTATTGTGGGGGAGACAGAAAATAATGAACAGAAATATTGTGTTAAATGGTGAAAAAAAAACAGCAGGGAAGGGGCAGGCATTGGTGTTGGGGAGTTGGGATTTTAAATAGGTTGGTCAGGGAAGGCTTCCCAGAGAAAGGAATATTTGACTAAAGGCTGGAAGAAAGGAAGGAAGGGAATCAGTTATATAGGCGGCTGGAGGAGGCTCATCCCAGGCAGAGACCAGCAAGGGTTAACGGTCCTGAGACAGGAGGCATCTGGTGTGTTGGAGGAGTAGCAGGGAAGCCAGTGGAGCTGGTGAGGAGTGAGCCAGGAAGAGAGGAGAAAGCCCCTATGTGCAAAATGCCTGGCACATGTTGATGCCCCTTACCCCTGAGGTAGGGCTATCTGAACTCTGATGACCAAAGAGCCTTCTGGAGGATCATGAGTCCTCCAAAGCTAGACACAGGGCCTCAGTTTTCTCAATCACAAAATGGGCATGAAAATAACAGCACGGCCTCCCTTACAAATCTGTTGAAGGGATCAACAGAGGTAAGACACATGAGAGGTCTGGTGTAGCAGAAACTGTCACACACATGCAGTATTATTATTCAGAACAGCACAAAGCCCGTTAGCTCTTTCTGTTTTCCTCCCCAAGAGGGAGGAAGGCATAATTTGGTAATTTCTATAATTGAATATACTTTCCTGCCTTTAGCTGGTTAGCTCAAAACTCTCAATTGATGAGACTGAGGCTATGAGTTTTGGTGGCCGTGAGGGCCAGTCAGCATCACTCTGTGCTAAACTGCAAGGTACAGAGTAAGCCCCACTTACCAGGAAGGGCAGCTCAGATGTGTTAGCCCATCTGGCCTGAGGGAGACTTGCTGTGAGCTTCAGAGGCAAGATTAAGGGCAAGGAGACAATGCCGTGGTAGGCAGGTAAGAGGCATTGGAGAAGGCCCTGGGAGCTGGCGGGCCCTCTAGAATCCAAGGTCAGCAATAATGACTTGAGGGTAGGGATTAGAGGTGGGATTGGTGCAGAGCTCTTGGTCAAGTCTTGAAGGAGCTGTTTGGTACCAAAGACAACTTGTGACAAGGAGGTCAGGAGCTCAGGCGAGGAAAGGGGGCCATAGGGTGAGAGGCCAGACCGCGGATCCCAGGTGCAGGGCACTGCTAGCTAAAGAAAATGGAAGGGAGTAATCCCTAATCCAGGGTTTTTTTTTTTTTTTTTTTTTTTTCTGTGTATAGTTGGAAACCACCTCTTTGGGAATCAGTTGGAGACTTAAAAAATCACTTGGAAAGTTAAAATGCAGATTGCTAGGCCCCTCTGACTCAGAGACAATAGGGTGGGGCTTGAGACTTTTGGTAGGTGCAGTCTTTTTTTTTTTTTACTGATGGTTGTTCAGCAGTTAGCTGTGATTTTGGTGTGTTTGTGAGAGGAGGTGAGCTCGAGATCCTTCTACTCCGCCATCTTGCTTCAGACCACAAGAGTCTTCAACTAAAAATGACACTGATGGTTTTGATGTAGAGCATTCGCAGTCTAATTTGAGACCTGTCGGGGGGAGTAAGTGTGTTCACCTGTTTCGGTGAGGCATGAAGCAGAGAGAGGGATTTTTTTTTTTTTTTTTTGCTGTACGCAGGCCTCTCACTGTTGTGGCCTCTCCCATTGCGGAGCGCAGGCTCAGTGGCCATGGTTCACGGGTCCAGCTGCTCCGTGGCATGTGGGATCCTCCCAGACCGGGGCATGAACCCGTGTCCCCTGCATCGGCAGGTGGACTCTCAACCACTGCACCACCAGGGAAGCCCGAGAAGGATTGTTTTTAACACTAAACTAAACTATCTCTGTTGACTTTTGTGTTTTCAGGCCAATTACCTCCTTACATCTCCGTGTAGTTCCTTAACTTTTTTTCTGTGTATTAATCTTGACTTCTCTAACTAAATTAAAGTTGTATGATGATCAGGAACTGCATCTTTCACTTCCTGGTGTCCTGAGTAATACCCAACTTAGGGCTGGGCATGTGGAATTTCAATAACTACTTTCTAACTTCTTACACAGCTCTCCTTGCTTCCACCTTACCTGTGGACAACATTTCTGCAGATGTCTTAGAGAACTAGTATGGTAAGATGTGGATGCATCTGCATAAAACTTTTCTCATTATTTGTAAAATGCCTTATTGCAGTGGTTCTCCACCTTGGATGCATAATAGTGTATTTTCAAATCCCGATCCCAGACCCTACCCAAGACCAATAAATTAAGAATCTCTGGGTGTAGGACCCAGCCATTACTGGAGGGTGAAGAGGAAGCATTACCAGAAGCTGGGAGCTTAGAGGAGGAGCTTCTGCAGCACAAGTGTTTAAGTCTTGGAAGGGAGTTTTGAAGGCATGGTGCTCAGACTTCTGCAGGAGGCATGGCTGACTGGTTCTCTGAGATCTGGTGGGAGTGGGGAAACAGCCAGTAATGCAGGTGTGGAGGCTTGATTGGTATTCAGGCAGCCAAAGGAACAAGGCCAGCTGGGGCTCAACTCATGAAGGTGGGATGGGGACCACTAGCATGGCTACTATTAGTCTTGATGCCAAAGGAATTAGGCAGTTGAGCCATAGCTGTCCTTTGCTGAAGGAGTGATGCAGACTGGAGTTGGGAGCAGGAAGCTTGAGTTCCCTTCCTCTTTTCTTCAATCTGTAAAATGGTAGGCTGCTTGGCAAGGGAGTCTGGAAATGTGCTTTGTAGACTGCTAGCCCCAGTTCATGGTACATCATAGAGAAGGGTGAAAGAATGAATTTATTGATGATAGGAAATAGATAAATAACCAGGACATCCAGCTAGTAAATGATGAAGCTAGGACTGGAACCCAGATGGCCTTGCTTTGGAGTCCATGCTGACCTCCACACTTTGCTGCAGAGGCTGGCCATCTTTCCTCCCTTGTGGGCAGTATTGACCAGGCCTTCTCTTCAGAAGCTGAGAGAGAGAAAGGACACTAGCATCTTGTTCCTGGGTTGGGTGTCTTCTGAGCCACTGGGCCTGCTGATCTGACCTGGCTCTCTGAGTGGGGGAAAAGCACAGGGGAGAGACGGTGTGATGGTTCTGGCCAAAGAGGCCTCCTTGAGTTTCCAGTTCCCTAGAGATATTGAAGATGGATTGTCATGCCTGTAGGCTCTAGAATGGGCAATTTGGAGGATGGATGAGAGTAGGGACTGCTGGATTTTCAGTGCTGGGCAAAGAGTCTCATGCATTAGAAAGCACCCACCGGGGGTCAGTCATGTATACAGTTGCATTTTTTCCAAGGAACCACCAAAGGAGGGGGAATGGAATGGTCGGGATGGACTCCCTCTTTAGTGGGGCGGATGGAGACCCCTAAGTGCCTCACGTGAGATAGATCAGGCACCTAACCCAGGAACAGCCCAGTCTAGAGGGGTGTTCTTGTAAGGTGACAGTGCTTTTTGTCAAAAGAGAAAACAGCCAGTTCTCTGGAGCTGTCACATTAGGAAAGAACCCTTTTCTCTTGCTCCTTCCTGTGGTAATACAAGAAGAATAAACATGGGGAAGAAGGAGGTATCGGAAAGAGAGAGAAGACAGTATCCCTTACAGACCACCAGATGTTCTGTGACATGGGGCCAGTGACGGACTTTTGACTGTTGGGTGGGTGGGTGGGGAAGGGGAGTGGCGGTTATAAACTCCCAGGAACATCCAGCTTCAGCATGTGAGGTGAGGCAGCCCCAGTCTGGGAAGGGTGGTCCTTGAGGCAGTTACAGCTGTAATGGGCAACTTGGAAGTGGAGAATACAGAAACTGGGGGATGGATGCACAGACCCTATCAAGGGGACATGGGGCGCCCTGGGCCAAGCACGGACATGATCAGATGGGTCATGCATTTGACCACGTTGGTCATTAAGGCAGGTGACCAAACTGGTTTGACCAGCGTCACTGAATAAATATTACCTGGCATTGCTGAGTACCGACTGGGCAATGCCACTTTATGGGCATGTTCTTTTTTTTGTTTTGTTTTGTTTTTGTGCTTTGCTGATTTCTCTTCTTTTTTTTTTTTTAACATCTTTATTGGAGTATAATTGTTTTACAATTGTGTGTTAGTTTCTGCTTTATAACAAAGTGAATCAGCTATACATATACATATATCCCCATATCTCTTCCCAGTTGAGTCTCCCTCCCTCCCACCCTCCATATCCCACCCCTCTAGGTGGTCACAAAGCAACTAGCTGATCTCCCTGTGCTATGAGGCTGCTCCCACTAGCTATCTATTTTACATTTGGCAGTGTATATATGTCCATGCCACTCTCTCACTTTGTCCCAGCTTACCCTTCCCCCTCCCCATGTCCTCAAGTCCTATGGGCACGTTCTTAAAAGAGATTATTATTTAACCTTCTTGCGATAGAATGAAATAAAATTGCTTTAATTTTTTTCCCCTTCTGAACAGCACTCTCCTTTGATTATTCTGAATCCTCAAAAGAGGCAGAAGAAAAATTCCATTGGTGGGACTGAATCAGTGCACGCCTTTGCTGGGCTGCCCTTTCCTGGGCTTGCTCCTTTAATGTGGTCGTGGGGGTCATTCTTGGGTTTGACCTAGAAGTCAGGGAAATGCTCAAGAAGAATGAGGTCCTTTTAAACTTTTTGCCAGTTTTGTTAAGTATAAATAAAACATTTTATTATGTGTGAGACCCACTTTAAAATCATCCCAGTTTTCTATTGTGGCAGACTATGTGTGTATCAGTAATACATATAATTGCACTTAAAGCAGAATGGGTGTATTGGTCTCCTGAGGCTGCTGTAACAAATTACCACAAATGTGTTGTCTTAAAACAAAAGAAGTATGTTCTTTTACAGTTCCAGAGACCAGAAGTCTGAAATCAAGGTGTTGGTCAGCCATGCTCAAGTGGAGAATCCTTCCTTGTGTGTCCAGCTCCCGGCGGCCCCAGGAGACCCTTGGAGCGGGGCTGTGTAGCTCTGATCTCTGCCTGAATCTTCACCTGCTTCTTCTTCTCCCTCCATCTGTCTCTCATAAGAACACGTATTGTATTTGGAGTCCACCTGGATAATCCAGGATGATCACCTTCTCAAGATCTTTAACTTCATTACGTCTGCAAAGATCCTTTTTACAAATCAGTTTACGTGCACAGGTTCCTGGGCTTAGGATGCAATGCATCATTTTGGGGGCCATTATTCAACCTGCTACAGTGGGTTTGTTGATCTTATATACCTTTTTTTTTTTAAAGATTTTTTTTAAGTAGACAAATTTTAAAGTCTTTATTGAATTTGTTACAATATTGCTCCTGTTTTATGCTTTGGTTTTTTGGCCACGAGGCACGTGGGATCTTAGCTCCCTGACCAGGGATAGAACCCACACCCTCTGCATTGGAAGGCAAAGTCTTAACCACTGGACCGCCAGGGAAGTCCCTTATATACCTTAAAATAGCTGACCATCTGAAATTTATCGTAATCATGAGCTCATCTTTACTGAGCACTTTCTCTTGTGCCGTACACGGTGCAAAGTCTTTGAGCTTATTGGTTTATAATAATCCTCATCACAATTCTTTGAGATGGCTCCTATGGTTATTTTCATCGCACAGATGAGAAAGCTGTGGTTCAGAGAGGTTAAGTGATTTGTCCAGGGTCACAGAGCTTTTGCGATGGTGAGGGGTGCAACCAAGATTAAGTCCAAGTCCATCTGCTTTGAGTTTGGGCTTTTAACCATTACGCTGTGGAAGAAATAAACAAACATACTCCAAGAGTCTTAAAAGCTTTAATTCAAAACAATTCTTTTCTCTTCAAGCTCTTAAAAATTGCTGGGGGGCTTCCCTGGTGGCACAGTTGTTGAGAGTCCGCCTGCCAATGCAGGGGACACGGGTTCGTGCCCCGGTGCAGGAAGATCCCACATGCCGTGGAGCGGCTAGGCCTGTGAGCCATGGCCGCTGAGCCTGCACGTCCGGAGCCTGTGCTCCGCAAAGGGAGAGGCCACAACAGTGAGAGGCCCACGTACCACAAAAAAAAAAAAAAAAAAAAATTGCTTGTAAGCAAGTAATGTTAACACACATGCATCTCCTGGTTTTCCATGTGCTTATCTTGACCCCAAATCCAAGGTATATAGCACAATCCAGTAAAGGAGTGTCTTTGAAAATGAAACAAATATTATGCCTCTAGAAAATAACCAGTGGTGGGGGCTTCTTTCTAAAATAATTCTAAAATTTAAGGAAAGGCAAAAAGCTAAGTTTTACAAAGCAACATTGAATTTCCCAAATTTCCCTCAATGTAGGTAACAATTTGAGAGCCTGGGTCGTAGTAGCACAGAACATAACACTCCTTCAATTGAGCATTTCTGTGAAATCGTCAATTATGATTGCTTTTTTGCTTTCCTGACTTACAGCAAGATCCAAGGATTTTGAATTAACTTTGGCAAGCGAATTACCTACAGGCAAGAAGAAAAATGCCCTCTGTAGCCTGTTATAGTGAATATAGTGGTTGATTATGACTCGGGGGAACAGTTTGCGGTCTGATTTGAGTCCAACTAACTAGTGTGACTTCTAGAAGTTTACTTCATTTCTCTGAGCCTCAGTTTCTTGTTAAAAATGGGCTGGAGCTGACCATTTCTTTGGTCTTTTGATAGTTTGATAAAAGCTCTGAAACCTCTTCTCAGAAAAATGCACACACGCAATTTTCCATGCAATGAAACATTCATATGCTTCCTGTAGACCGTTTCTGAATCTCCTAGGTTTCTGGGCACCCCAAGTTATGACCTCTGGACTAGAACATCTCTAATGTCCCCAATAAGCTAGGATTCTTTTAATATTTGCATTACCTTTATCTATTAGAGAGAGAACTATGTGTGGCATTATGAAACAAAAATCCTTCAATAAACAGAGAAAGAGGGGAGGGCCACGTGGGAGCTGATGGAAATGCATCTATTTTAATACAGAGAAAAATACCTGAATTTTGAAAGTGCTCTTGGGTTATGGAGCCCCTGTGAAACTCTCTTAATAGTATGGCACAGATTGAAGGGTTTTGAGTTTTGAAAGCTTTTGACTTTGGAGTTTTCATCAAATTACATTTTCCATCTCATGCCAGGGAGGCAGTGGTGCTTTTGTCACAGCCAGAATCCTAGTGGAAGGGCTGTTGGCAGTTCCAAGGAGTCAGAAAAAGGTCACGTGGCAGAGGGACGGTGCCCCGTGCACAAAGAAGCTGTGTGGTTCTCCTAGGATGGGTTTGTGTGTGAGCTGGTGCTCCAAGGATGCCCAACGGGTGCCAAGGAGATGCCCGGGAGGTAAGATTTCCACCACAGACCTGACCAACTGTTAGCACTTTTTTTTTTTTGTGGTACACGGGCCTCTCACTGCTGTGGCCTCTCCCGTTGCAGAGCACAGGCTCCGGACACGCAGGCTCAGCGGCCATGGCTCACGGGCCCAGCTGCTCCGCGGCATGTGGGATCTTCCCGGACCGGGGCACGAACCGTGTCCTTTGCATCGGCAGGCAGACTCTCAACCACTGTGCCACCAGGGAAGCCCATGTTAGCACTTTTATGTTAGGGAATTAATGTTTTTCTTCTGAATCGGTTCTCCTGTTAGAGGGCTATTGCTTTACCAGTTTGCATTCCCCCACATTCAAGGTGCCACAGAAAATTATTCACTTTTGTGGCCTTTTGATTAGCCTACGTTTGGTTGTTGGTGCTACAGCATGCGTGTTATGCCTGTACAGCAAGGATGAGCTTGTCCTCAGTCACCTGTTGGAGATAACTGACCAGCAGGAGAGGTCAGGTCATCAGAGCTGGGCTTGTGGGGTTGCTTTTCCACGGGGTCTCCTGAAGCTTACCATAATGGTTACTTTCGTCAGCCTTGCTTGAGCATCAGCGGCTGTCAGTGTGCGTCTGCGCACACAGGTGTACATGAGATTCAGGATGTTGAGATGAGGGAGAACCAAATGGCACCCGGTCCTGTGGCTAGAATGAAGAGAGCTGAGTGTCAAACTCTTTCCCCCTTGACATCCAAATCTAACCTTCCTGCCTTGCTTTTGGACAATCCCATTCAATAGAACTTTCTGCAGTGATGGCAGTGTTCTTTACCAGCACTGTCCAGTGTGATGTTTGCTAGCCACGTGGTGGCTTTTAAGTCCTTGAAATGTGGCTAATATGATGGAAGAATGAAAATTTTTAATTCAATTAAATTTAATGAATTTAAATTTAAATGACCACGTATGACCAGTGGCTACTGTACTGGACAGTGTAACTCTGGATGGTCCCTTCGGATTTCATTTTCAAGGAACAGTCTCCAAATATGAGACACTGTGCCTTAAATCACTGTCATCCTTTTGATAGGCAAACTTAATGATCAGCTTAGAATGAAAAAAGTCTTATTAGCTTGTCTGTATAAATAAACATGTGCTCCATTACTGTCTGCTCGGTAGCTTGGTTTCTCGGTGATATTTGCCCCTGTCTACGTGCACACGTGCTGCACACACATCAAGACGATCTCTTAATGGGTGGCCCCTGTTTCTTATACGTCCCTGCAATTTCTGCCTAGATGGAACCTGCCAAACCTTCCTTTTTCTACCCTTAGAGTTTTTGTTCTTAATCCATTCACTTCAAAATATCATTACCATTGCAAACAAGGAAAATGTGTTTATCAGAAACTGCAAACTCCTTTAGGGCCTCGTAGGATTAATCATGGTTATAAAGTTTTATTAAACACAATTTTTGTTTAATGACAAGCTCCACCAGTCCTTCCCATCCCAAACCAATCCTGTCCTAAGGGTGAATTGTGCTCAGCAGATTGTCTTCAACAGACCCTTCAAGACAATCCCGATTACTTTGTCATGCACAGAGATATTTTTCTTCCTGGATAATTTGAACTTCCTTAAAAATCACATCTGTTTCATACTTTATTTATTTGTAATTTAAATCCTTAAATTGAATCTTTCATTACTAACATCTGGGCTTGAAATGTAGCCCACTTGAAAAAAATACCAATTTTATTTTATTTGGAGTTACCCCCCTTCACTTGGTAGCACTGGTACAAACATTCTCTGGCCAGAGGCAAAACAGCCGGGTATCTTAAAGCTGTGATGCTGTACCACGTGTAATGGGGCTCACTTGATTGTCCCCGAAGTGACTGGCAATTTGCCCAGAATTAGACTGAATGCACGTAATAAGCTGTAGAATTTCCACAATATTGACAATTAGATATCTCTATACAGCAGCAGCTGTGTATTGTTCTCATGGTATGGTCCCCTCAAAGCACCTCCTAAAAAGAAAAAAAAAAAAACCTGGCAGAAGGTTGCAGGCGGCAGAAAGGTAATATACATTGCATGAAATATCTCAAATTCAGATTAATCGAGATGTTTCTATTAGTACAGTTTTCTGCAACGGAAATCATGGCTGAAACAGAATGCTTTGGAATAGGAGTTTATAACACCACATCTGTATCGGGTGATTGCTATATTTTTAGCATGTTTCCGAGGAAGATACCTTTCTCATTTCCATTCATTGTGAAAGGGAGGGAATTGTATCACTGGCAGTCCTGGAGCATCTTGAGTCTTTGAGATGGAGCAGTTCTGACCCTATGGCCATGTTGAGATGCTCATACCCTTCTGAAATGGCTTTGGTCATTTAAAATAACTTTCACTATCCCCTGAATGGAAATTAGCCCCAAGAAATCATCTTGTTTGTGGACAGTTTTGATGAAAAATAGCTTAACTTCTAATTTGTCATTTTTGCACTCCTAATACACAGGGAGCCATTTGGATAAACATGGAAACATCTCTCCATGTTTCACCATTTTTCATAATATTTCTCCGCCAGCCCATTTGTTTCATGATTATAGAAAATAAGGCAGAACATGAAGGAACTGAACTGATAGTTTCTCACTATCTAGAAGCCACTGCCCACAGTCCTAGGATTTGAATATTATTTTAAACCACATGATTGAAGTTTGCATTATGAATGGCTAATCTCTGATATTTTGCCCAGCAGATCTGGGGCAGGCTGTTGTCATCTGGAGCCAAACTCAGCAAACTTTGGGTTTTGCTGTTTGTCTCCTTGCAATAGAAATGAACGTTTTCAAAGAAAGCTGCTGTTTTTAGAAAAATACCATAAAACCTCGGGAACAATAAGATGCCATGTTTTCTATTGCAAATCTTAATTTATCAAACTAATTACCAACAAAATGTAGCTAAATTGCTGATAGTCTTGAGACTGATTAATTTAGGAACAAGACACTGTTGGGTTCCTTAAAGGTTAGCAGTAGTGTTTGGGTAGCATTTTAGCAAAGGACTCTTTCTTATCTCAAATTACATCATAGGCTTCTTTTAGAAAACTCCACATTATTAAGAATGTATTTGAGTTCTGTCTAGCACATACATTTATTTCCCCATTAATGCTTGTTAGAGGAGAAAAGAGAAGCCAAATTTCTTTTCTTAAAAAATTGAAGTCTAGTTGATTTACAATGTTGTGTTAATTTCTGCTGCATAGCAAAGTGATTCAGCCATACATACATATACATTCTTTTTTATATTCTTTCCATTGTGCTTCATCACAGGATACTGAATATAGTTCCCTGTGCTATACAGTAGGACCTTGTTGTCCACCCATTCCATACATAAGCGTTTGCATCTGCTAACTCCAAACCAAATTTCTTATTAACATAGAGGACTTATTTTGGAACTCGTAGTTTTTCTCTTGCAGTCCAATTTAAAATTCCTGCGCACTCTCTCTCTCTCTGTATCTCTCTTTTAAAATTCATTTCTATTTAGATGTCTATTCCTTTCTCTTCTCTGGGTCCAGTCCTTAATGATCGCTCATTAGTGATTGCTTTTTGTATTTAGAAAGCATCTGGGGATCGAGTGGGGTCTCCCTTCTAGGAACCAGGAACTCTGTATGCTGTGGTTTTGGCTCTGCTGCTAACAAGCTGGGTGACTTTAGGTTAGTTGTTCCTGTCTCTCTGGGCTTCGGTTCCTCCAAACGTGAACAAAATGTCAGCAGAGCTCGATGATCTAGGAGGTACAGTCGATCACGACCCTGGCGCAGGCTTCGGTGATGGAGATTTCTTTATCAGGCGTGGGAAAAGTGCTTTCTCGGCACCCATTCTCACCAACCTTCCCCCTGTGTCCTTGCACCGGACTGCAGCTGAATCAGAGCCTAATGAGGTCAGATCACGCTGTGTATTCCTGGGAACTGAAGACAAGGCTGAGGCGGCATGAAATGGTATTGCTTGGGCCTTTTTGTTGCCAGCAACATAACATGGAGGTCCTTTGGTGCCTCCTGTACTTCAATAAAGGAGGTTAAAGAGCCGGTACATTAATTGACTGCAGTCCTAAGTCCCTTTTATAACCTGTGTTATCAGCATAAGTACAAGTGTGGTGTAGTAAGGAATATCATTATGAAACAGATTTCCTGGGAGAGGAATTAGCTGGCTCTGGTGGGCATCCGTCCTGTAATGAACACACTTCCCTGTTTATGAATACAGTCGTAGATGTACTCTTAACAATTCTACCAGGGGAAAAAAAGAAGCTTAATTGGGTATCTCATGCCGAACGGAGCGTTTTCTCCAACTGGTTCTTGAAGGGTTAATTTGCAGTTTACTACTGAATACCATAAAACAAGGTGTAAATAATGTAATGATATGTATTGTTAAGCTACATATACTGTACCAGGTGCTAGGACACGCACGCCTCACTTAGCTAGCTATAATCTGGGGCAGTCAACAAACACAGATGTATTTTAACAAAGAGAGAGAGAGATAAAGACAGAAAGAATAAGAAAAAAAAATTAAAACATATGTAAGGTAATTTAACCAAGATAGAGATCCAGGTAAAACTTGGCCTATTTTTTCTCAGAGTAGCTTCCCTGTACTGGGTGAAATACAACGGCATTTTGGCTTGTTTTTGGAACATACAAGCTAAACACGTGGGATACACCTTGACAGGCCTTTTGTATAACTACAAGGAAACTGATAATCCTAAATAAATTCACGGGAAAAATATGAATCTTTGAATCCTAGTAATTATAATGGTTATTTTTCACTTTTGTAGCACCTGCAAAAGATGTATATATAACAAAGCTTCAAAAAGCTCTAATTAACTTTTAATTTTTTTCTATTTACTGGCTTTAACCAGTTTGCATTAACTGGCAATTTATATCTATATATTTTTACCAAATATTTCTGTTACTTTTGAGTGGCTGGAAATCACACATGATTGAATTTATTTTCACTGAGTTTGTTTTTCATTTTTGTCAGCCATTTGCTCTAAACTTCTCCTTCTCTGGCCCGCTCATCAAGGGGGTGTGGAGGGAAGTGGGAACTTTCCAGGTTGATCTTGGGGGTGGGAGAAGCCCACACTTGCTCCTCTGGTGCAGTGACATGGTTTCTTTCTAATAGCACCAGTCAGAATTAACTGCTCCTACCAAATGCGCAAGGGCTCTGTTTGGAAGACCTCCAGCCTCAGTTTTTCGACAGATTACTCTGGGCTATTCAGAGCACAAGATGAGACTGACCGCCATGAAGAGTATGCTTTGGGGCTTAGGGCAAGTCAGACCCAGATGAAGCAGAGCTCAGGGAGGGGGAAGGGGGGGTCTTAAAATGGACACCAAATTCAAAACCTCCCAGTTTGCAATTGCTGCCACTTTGGGTGGCAATGCCAGGGGAAAACGGAGTCTGAGATTGTCTGGGGGCTAAACCTGTGACCTGGGAAGGAGAAAACATGCACTATTTACCAGGAAATCTGGAGGAAGGAGGAAGCAGCCCATACTTTATTTTTCTCTCTCTCCCTGCCTTTCTTTCTTTCTTCTGATTTTTTTTTTGTTGAAGTATAGTTGATTTACCATGTTGTGTTAGTTTCAGGTGTACAGCAAAGTGATTCAGCTATATATATATATATATATATATATATATATATATATATATATATTCTTTTGCAGATTGTTTTCCATTATAGGTTATTACAAGATATTGAATATAGTTCCCTGCGCTATACAGTAGGTCCCTGTTGGTTATCTATTTTATATAAAGTAGTGTGTATCTGCTAATCCCAAACTCCTAATTTATCCCCCCCTTCCCCTTTTGTTAACCATAAGTTTGTTTTCTATGTCTGTGAGTCTATTTCTGTTTTGTAAATGTTTGTCTGTATTGTTTTGTTTTAAAGGAAACTCCAGGAGCCTGTGCCATCTCTATAGAAGTGGACATAGGTGGATGGTTTTGCTAAATATCTGAGAAGCCTCTCAGTTACCAGGGAAGAAGAAAGGCCACTGTGTCTACGGGTTGGATAGTGACCTGGGGAGAGGTGAAGAGGCATGTTTATGTCAGGAAATCTGAAATGGGAGGAATCAGAGCAGGGGTGTATGTGTATGTGCATGTGTGTGTGTTACTCTTTTTAAAAAAGTAACAGGGACTTCCCTGGAGGTCCAGTGGTTGAGACTTCACCTTCCAATGCTGGGGGTGCAGGTTTGATCCCTGGTCTGGGAGCTGGTATCCCACATGCCTTGTGGCCAGGATGCCAAAACATAAAACAGAAGCAATATTGTAACAAATTCAATAAAGACTTAAAAAAATAACATTTTTAAGCTGCTATCCATGTGGAAGTGGAAGCTGCTGGAAGGTCTTGGCTGGCGTCAAGTACACCACAGCCCAGTGACCCACGTCTCTGGCTGACCGCGGACCCCGGCCAGAGTGAATGCTGCCTGAAAGTAAGCCCTGGGCCTGTTGGGATGCAGAGTTTCGGTGGCCGCCACAGCCATCTGTAGGACATCAAAGCTGCTGCCTGATGGCGCTCAGCTGCCAAAGCTTCTAAAGGGTTTGGCGCTGGCCTGGAAATCGGATGCAAACTGTCCATCTGCCGCATGGCCCTGGCGACAGCTGACTCTTTTGCAGTCTGCAAGATGGACCCGGCCTAAGCCAATCGGCCCCTGTCCCTGATTGCACAAGGTTTGTCTGACCCGTTTCATTAGCCAGACACACGCGCTACAGTATGTAGTTTTTCATTGTGCTCGGTACATGACGCTATAAACACCAGGGCTGGGGACGAGCTGAGAACCAAAGGGGACGCACTGCTGCTTCTACGGAGAAAGCAGATTGGCAATGTTCAAAGCATATTGGGGCATAACAGTAACCTAAAAACCCCAATATGGATTAGGGCAGCTGACCAGATGTCTTGATGGACCTTTTTTAACAAGTTTCAAGGGTATCCTTACAGGACATAAACGCCAACTCTGTACATCTGTGTACATCTTTTCTGTCCCACCCCCTCCTCGCTTCAACTAAGTGTGTGGTGCAGGGAAACTTGGAATGGAGCTCACAGCTCCAGTGACATTGAAACGCTTGGACAAGCTCAGATGGTGGCCTACCTGCCCAGGAAATGCCTGAACTGCAGTGGGAGGGAACGTCTACTTATAGTCGAGGGAGCCAGTGAAGGCACGACCCCAGAGTGGACATGAGCACTTCTGCAAGCTGCCCATTTGAGGGCAGAGAAGGATTTTTGGAACTGGGCACTGTTTCCTTCACTGCCCTCTGCAACGAGATTTTATAGGCACTCTGGCAGATCAGGGGCATGTGTTAAAGTCAGATTTGTTTCTGGCTGACATGGTTGGGGTTGCTCCCGTCAGAAAGCCAGGCAAATCTGCAGTCATTCCACGATGTGATGGAGGGTGGGCAGGAATTTTAGGGCAGAGGAGCAAATTTATAATTGGAATTTTCTAAGTTACAGGCTTGTAACTTTCAAATTTTGAAAACCACAAGGAAAAAAGCTGTAGTCTTACTATTTGGAGTCTCCAGAGTTCTGGCTAAATTCTGGACTCTTTGTGGGTAATGGCATATTTAACCAGAAGTGATTCTAACTTAAGATTTCCTATGTTCCAAAAGATTATTACTATTTTTTTTTGTAATCTAAAGTTGCCTCGAGGTTAATCCCAACCCCTGGTTTGAGTTCTACGTGTGAATTAAATGCAGCATCTCCTTTCAGAGCGAATTAGGCACATAACTTGCCACTGGATGTGTTTGTCAGACTCTGTCTGAATAACTGGTTAGCTCTCTATCTGCTTCTGTTTGACCAAAGCAGAAGATAATATTCGATCTGCAAATTTACTGGGGCTGATGGTCAGGATCTGAAGTTTTCGTAGCTCAAAACTTTCTTTTCCTTAATGATCAGCATTTAAACGTGTCGAAATAAAATGTTCACAACCAACTAAAATGGGTGTGGTAGTAATGTTAAACTCCTCTTCGAGAACCATGGACTCGTGTTACAGCCGGAATGGAAATTTGAGATTATCTGGGCCAAGATTCTTTTTGTACCGATGGGAGAGTTTGAGGGACGAAAAGATGAGGTGGCACGTTCAAAGAAGCACCATCCCAGTGCTGTGCGTTTCCCTCTAGGCTCGAACCAGGCTAACTCAACGACTGAATTTGGTCTCCTTAACAGAGCAAGACATAACCACATACCTGATTCATATTTTCTTTGGTTAAAAAAAAAAAAGAAAAAGGAGGGGCTTCCCTGGTGGCGCAGTGGTTGAGAGTCCGCCTGCCGATGCAGGGGACACGGGTTCGTGCCCCGGCCCGGGAAGATCCCACATGCCATGGAGCGGCTAGGCCCGTGAGCCATGGCCACTGAGCCTGTGCGTCCGGAGCCTGTGCTCCGCAACGGGAGAGGCCACAACAGTGAGAGGCCCGCGTATCACACACAAAAAAGGAAAGATAATGCTTTCAGATGAAGTTAGAGATTTTACAATTAAAAAGTCCAAAATCTTGCCTTGGCCAGGAGGAATGAAAAGATTTCCTCAATTCAGCTTCGTTCATCTTCTGTTTGCAAGGCTGTTTCAAAGACCATTTTAGCTGGAGACAGGGAAGCACTGAGCTTTGCCAACGGCAGTTGGGAGCTGGCACAAACTGTAGCGGGGCTCAGACCAGAGCTCCTGGTGACAATCCTCTACCTGGTGAAGCTGAGAGGCAGACCAGCCCTCACCAAGAATGCCAGCCCACCTCCTCTCGGCTGGACTCCTCCGGTCAGGACCGATACTGCTGACGGGAGCCTGGGGTTCAAACGTGCATGACAAGGGATTATGCGATGGATGCCGAGACACACTCTTGCCTGGTTAGCGTTGGCGCAGCCAATTCTGTTCTGCCACATCATTATTAAAAATAATGCCAGGTGCGGCAAAAATAAAAGCTCCTAACAGACGCTGTGCCATTTGACCTGCTTTTGTAAATGAAAGTCTTTCTTTGTTCTCTACTTCTTGCTGAAACCACTTTTATGTTGGCCAGTGAAAGGAGAAAGCTCCCAGCTTCAAAACTTCCGAAAGAGCACGTTGTGTGAATGTGGAGTCTGGTATCCAGGGCCCAAGGCTTTGTATCCCTTCTTTCCAGCTTGAAATTCACTTTGCTTTCTTGTTGTTTTTCAGACATGGATGGATGTTGTAGAAACTCTTTTTCTTACCAGATGACGCCAAATCACATGACAGTTTTGACTCCATCCCAATATGGTAGGTTCATAAAAGCCATTAGGCGCAGTCACCTCATTTATTTAGTCTGCTTGGGTGATCTGAAAAAAAAAACACAAGTGTGCTAAAGATGTGATTTCAAAAATCATGAATTAGAATTTGGGAATGTGGGGGGCTTCCCAGGTGGCCCAGTGGTTAAGAATCCACCTGCCAATGCAGGGGACACGGGTTCGAGCCCTGGTCTGGGAAGATCCCACACGCCACGGAGCAACTAAACCCGTGCGCCACAACTACTGAGCCTGTGCTCTAGAGTCCACCGGCCACAACTACTGAAGCCTGCGCACCTAGAGCCCGTGCTCTGCAACAAGAGAAGCTACCACAATGAGAAGCCCGCGCACCGCAGCGAAGAGTAGCCCCCGCTCACCGCAACTAGAGAAAGCCCGTGCACCGCAACAAAGACCCAAGGCAGCCAAAAATTAAATAAATAAATAAATTAAAAAGAAAGAATTAAAAAAAAAATTTGGGAATGTGAAAACTGGGGGCAAAATGCTTCAGCACGATCTATAAGGGTTGATTCAAATACTGCAATTCTTACTAATAACTTGTGGACAGACTTCAACTTTTTTCTAAAGTCAGAATGAGCAAAAAACTCATTTAAAATCTCCCATTATCTCCTCCTTATTCTGCCATCACTATGACTGGTCCCTCTATGCAGTCAAGTCTTCTGGGGATGCTGTACAAGGGAAAAGCAAGTATTGATATTTCTTTAGCAAGATTCTGTCTTGAACTCTGACTTTATTTGTCCAGGAGCTCTGGGTGGAAACAACTGTTTTGTTGCTGGGTTTGTTGGGGAAGACCTGGCTCCGACCTCTAGAATATCTGGTTTGTAGAAAGTGGCTAATTAGTTGCCTTAGCAAAGAACATGAAGATAGATTGAGAAGTTACTAAGAGGGAAGCAAAGGTTTAAGTGTAGATGTTATTTCCATCCATGTGCACCTGGGTACTTCTCCCCGCAGACATTCTCAGGGCTGGCATTTGTCGGTTTTCTGGATTTCTTTGGATCTACATGATGATAAACAGCCGGAAAGTAAAGAATGAGGACAACCATCCAGGTGTTTTGACTGGATGTTCCAGGCATTTCAACAAAAGTTTATGGAGTGGTTCTTACAAATAAGGCTGAGTGATAAAGGCATTGAGAGACACCAAGGTGAATAAGATGCATCTTCTGTTTTTAAGAAGTCTGTAACAGAGTCAGGCTTTGTGCAAAACCTAATAGAGCTCAGCTCATCCCAGGAATTCTTAGTGAATTCGGGGGACGTGAGTAGAGGAAAGTTATGGTTCAACAGGACATGTGTCTATAGGTCAGGTCCATGAATCAGACTTGTTCAGTCAGTTTCTTTAAAGAACATGTCCATTGCATGGGGAAAGAGGATGATAAATTCCAGCAAGTGTCTGTAACTTTGCAGACTGCCACATTTCTAGTGCTGGGGCTGGACTGGAATTTGTTCTAATGGATCAGGGTTTGGAGTGTGTATCAAAGACTGTATTATGATTAGAGGACCTGAGTAATTAATCATCCCTAGCCAGGGCCTTTTTGAAAGAGGGAGTGCAAGCTATTAATAATTATGCTGGGATAACAGGAGTAAAGTGGGATGTCCTGGGCAAATGGGCTGTATGATCACTCTAGTTATAGCTGGGATGACCATAGGATGAAGCTTTCTCAGTATACCTGTGGGAGGGGTGGGGAAGGGTTCCTGATGTCATCTATTGTGCTATCTCCAGACCCAAGGTCACCAAATTGAAATGATGCTGAAATGCAAATTTAATGGTCATGTCCTCAGCATTTATTTGGCCATACCTTGCTGGGAACACAACCCTTCTTAGTTACCTTTCCACTAAATCTAATGGCTAGTTCTGCTCAGAAGCAGACACCCAGCTGAAGATTAAGCCTGACAGTGATTTGGATCATCTGAGTTACCAGATCAGTTGTATCTTCAAAGTTAAATGCCATGGATCATATATTCTGTTTACTACAAAAGGACACATGAGATAACATTTGAAATATTTCAAGTAGTAACGTTAAAAAGACAGTTAAGGTAGTACCTCTTTAATTGTTCTTTGATTTTAAAAATCAGATTTAAAATATTTCATTAACAATATAATAGCTTATCCATTTCACTTGGTTTGCAAATGTTGCAATGAAAGTGCTTTAGGGATCGAACTGATTTCTTTCTTGAGCTTTTTATTTCTCTCACGAATTATATTGAACTTAGCAAAACATGCTGTTTGGCACATAGTAAGAACCCAATAACTTAATAAACAAATAAATGAATTTGGTTAAACCAAAGTAAAAATCAGCTGTCTCATTTGCTTTCCAACTTCTTTCCGGACTTCCAAAATTCTGTAAGAAATTATCCCCTAGCAGAAATATCCATCTGTGTTTGAGTCATTTTTAAGTCATTGACCTATATTGCTATGCTTGATGTGCATACGTGTGTGTGTGTGTGAGTGTACGTGAGTGTGCACATGTATAATTAACTTTCTGCTGAAACCTAAGGCATAGATGTTACCAGAGCACAGCATTTAACATCCAACACTTTTTACATTTCTTGTAGGAATTCTATTCGATGCTTATAGTTCCTAATCTGCATGTTCTGTGCGGGTGAATCCATCTTACTGTCATCTCCCCGTCTTTTATGGGCAGCGGTTGTAACTGTATAAATGGTTCTACCTATAGTGCCTAGTATGGTTTAGACAGAATTCAACAATACGGTGATTTTTAAAAAGTAGCAATGACAATGAGGAAGTAGAATCTTTGTTTGGATGTATTTTATAAATAGAAGCTTAAGGAAGGGGACCAAGAATTTTGGACTGTATTTTCATCCAAATCATTGAAAGCACTATAAAAGGCAAATTGCTTAATCCGTGAAATTTTTTATGTTAATTTGATATTTGCTAGGAACTCTTGTTTAATAAATCCATCTATCTTTTGCCTTGAATTTAAGACGAAAAACAGAGATGCTATACAAAATCTCAGTCATGTGAGAAAAAATCCGTATTTGGAAGGAATTGTGAAGGGTAACTGGCAAATTGTGGATACTGTACACTGTTAACATTTTATGCTTTAACCCAAACAAAATTAATAGTTCACTTGGGTTTTGGAAAGATTCCTCCTGCACCAGCAGTGTATTTCTGAATGACATAAATATAAGAAAATTAGAAATTAACTTTAAATGGATTTAGGCGTCTTACATAAATGAGAGCCTCCCTTACACAAATTACTAAATCTATTCAGAGTAATTTATCAAGCAGTTATATGTTGTTTTGCTGTGTTGAAATTCCAGAAAATTTAATAACAACATACTTTCTGGAAATTGCATTAGCATAGACCATTAATAAGTTAGACCTATGGAGCTCGTGTGGCAGTATAATGTTGCCGTTAGCAATGTATAGTAAAGTGGGAGCTGGTTATCACATAAGCATATCTACGGTGATGCCGAAAGACAAGGTTTTCCGAGAGCTTTCAGTATCATCTGAAATAAGCACTTAGAAAATTGTTCTATGATATTTAGCAGTTAACACGAGCCGACAATGGTGAGATAAGTGGTCCCAAATGAAAAGGGTATACGAGGAGCCAGTTGTCGAATTTTACAGCCAGAAGAGCTCTTATCATTTAACTAGGCCAAACTCCAGATAAACAGGTTCAGAGAGGTCAAGCAACTTGCTCAAAGTCACACAGCTACTTTGTGGCAGAGCCAGGATGAAAACCCTGAGTCTCCAGACTCTCACCCAGAATGCTCTGCTCCCTGTATCACACAGAAATTGTAAAATGCTGGGTTAACAGTGCTCATAAATAAGCAGGGGTCTGGCAACTGATGGATAAATTTGCCTGGTGCAAACAATGAAGCCGAATAACTGCAAAATTGCAAAAAGTGTGAAAATGTATTTCATCTTTGATTTGTGTTTTTGGAAAAGAAGCTTCTAGCTGGTCAAATTCAAATAACTGCTAACCCCTTGCAAAAGGTTGCTCTACTTTTAGAGAACCATGAAATAATAATTCAGAAAGGTGAATTGCACTTAGACCCTTTTGTCAACATCCAACCAGTGGCAAAAGTATTTGTTGCAGCCCTCTTACTCGGGTCCCCTCAAAATAATTAGGAAACAGATTACTTAAAGTGCAAGAAAAGAGGTCATTTCGGCCACAACCCAAGCTGTTTTTATTGTACTTGGGGATTTTCCACTTGTTTTAGATGCTTCAAACTTGGAAAACCAAGACAGCTTATCATTAAAAATTAAACCTAGGTGCACTGGTAAGCCACCTCTTCTTGGTGAAGGGAAGGCAGTGTGAGTGGAGATTTCCAACTGTGTTCCCAGCTAATGAGGGGTTTTCACCCTTTTTGCCCTTTGACCTTGTTGACGCCTTTACTGGCCTCTTTTGTGCCACTGTCCTAGAAATACAGTTCTCCTTTTTCCGTGGCACACCTGTATTTGCAGTTACAATGGTCTTGCAGAGCATAAGAGAGGCTGGGTCATCAGAGAACCACCAGCTTAAGGCTTCAGCTGCAGCTATTAACAGTTTTGCTGGAAACCCAAGTATCGTTTCAAGGGGAGGGAGGACCTCCAACATGGCAGCCATGGCGGCAAGAAATTAAAAAGCTAAAGAACTCTGTTTGGAGTGTTCTGACAATGGCAGGTGTGAGAATAGATGCTTTCTTCCCTTCCCACAACTCCCCCTGTCACTTTCTACCCTTTTTCCTTTGTTATTACTATATGTATTTCAGGATTATTCTATCCGCCGCATTTCATGACACTGCAAAAACACGGTTCAGAAAAGCTGAACTTTTAATTGTGGTGAGAAAGAAGTTAGCTTAATTATGCTCAGGGAGTAGAAAAGATGGGTTTTGTTTCCCTTCCTAAGTCCTTCCTTCCTAATCACAATTTAGCACCCTTTCTCCAGCATTGCTATGTATGAACTTCATGCTGCTAGACAAATAAATTCTTTGGAAAAAGGCACATTTTTATTTGGAAATAATGCCATCTCTTTGTTAGATTTGCAGCAATCCTATTTTGCCTCTACTGTTTTTAAGTCGAAAATGAAAAATTATATAGAAAATGTTTGTGCGTCATATTGTGCTGAATGGTATGTAGGTCAGCATGCTGCAGCACCGCAGATAAGGGACAGGGAACAAGTGTTCTATGTACTTACAAGCAAATATCAGTCATAATAGAGGAAGACAGATCTACAAGAGCGTTTTGGCTTCGGAAATGTTTCTTGTCATTAGCATTTAAAAAAAGCTATGAGATTCAGGCCTATCAGCACCGATTCACAGCAAACCTTGGCTCTTCCAGGTTGTTATCTATTTCGCACAGAGGTACAGCTGGTTAGCAAATGGATTTGCAGATTTTTTTTTTTTGCAGGGATGAGTAAAAAGGCAAAGAATCAGGTACTTACAACCCATTCAGAATGTAACAATTTTGTTTGTGTTATAAACCAAACCTTCTTTTTTTTGCAAACTGCATTATTTTTAGAAACAGAACCAAGAGGAAAAAAAACCCAGCTGATTTTAAAAAAATCTTTATTCATATTCCAATATCCCTAAGGGTTCTAATATCCATGAAGCAATACCAGCAAAGAGAGCAATAAGAACAGCAGACTCTGATGATTCAGTTTACGACGCAGCTTTATTGTGTTAGCAGTCACGTCAAAAGGCAATATCTAATATTTTTAAATTTTTTATTCCTCTCCCTCTACTCTAGATGTAAAGGGGAAGAAGATGCTGGGTAAAGGTTTGTGTGTGTGTGTGTGTGTGTGTGTATGTGCGAAGAAGAGAGAGAGATAAAGCAAGAGAGGGTGACTATTGAGTCCTATTTGGAAGGGTATGGATAGTGCACTTTAATGTTTATGTAAACTGATATCAATGATCAGAAAGGACATCATAATGCAAGAAATACAATAGTTTTTTTTCTGAAACTATATTATATGGCAGATATAGCTGATTGAGTTCTCTGAGGAAAAAGGCAATTACTGAGAAGAGAAAATAGCAAGGTATTTCTGTCTCCTGGGTCTGGTGATATTTAAGTCCTTGGCTTTTATTAAATGGGTGCTTGGGGAGGTTCTCAAATGAAGATATGGTGCAGGGACCACATTTCATGGCGTGGATGCATATAGATGTCTGTTGAATATTTTCTGTAAAGATGCTGAGTTGTGATGGGTGTTGGATTTGGCATGTCAAAAAGCATTGCCCCCCAAATCAAGCCCAGTGGATGAATTACCATGAATGATAAGGTGTGCAACTAAGCAATCTATAAGGCTCCTGAGGTCATGGTTACAGTTCATGTAGAGAATACTTATGTTAGATCCCTTTAGTGCTATCTGCTTCTTTAATAGGGAGGCGATAGACTCCTGTGCAGTGAGTCAGAATAAGCCAAATCTTTTGTCAACATCTAAGACTTAGATCAAAGATTGGAATAAAGTAGAGGTGGGTGGGGGGAGATGATGAACGAGTAAACAGAAATTAAGAAATGGATTGGATGTTCTGGAAACATTTGATAAATGAAGCACTGCTGAAGTACAACACTAAGTATTTTTGATTACAGTGCTTTATTAGGAAATAGACAATCAGCCACTTCACTTTTAAATCAAGTTTTCTTGAGTTAGTTTATTCCTCTGTTGGGCAAGGCAAATACATTTGTCTTCAGTTAAGTCACAATACTGTCTCTGGTTACCTTTGGTGGAGTAGGACTTGTGTTGTTTTCCCCATTTTATTATCCCAGCCTCTCCTTTCAGGGAGGTTCAGAAATAGACCTGCATTTCAGTGTAATTGGTTTCTTTGCAACCCTGTATATTTTTATTTTATGCATTTTAGAAACATTATTCTGAGAAGAGGTCCATAGGCTTTCTTAGGAGTCTGTGGCTCAAGACAGGTTAAAGAAATAGACTTGAAATAGAGTAGACCATTGAAAATAACCCATAACCTAAGAAATGTGAGAGGTACTCATACAGAAACACACCTGAGTCAAGTGTCAGGTACTAAGTTCTTGCTTCCTTTCTCACATGCTCTGAAGAGAAGGAATGTCCTAAAATTCTGACTCCCCAGCAAAGCTGAGGGACTACATGGAAGCAAGTGTATCAAAGGGGATGTACTTTGTCAAGAAAGAAGTAAAATCCTTACTATTCATATGTGTTCATCTCCTTTTCTTAGAAAGCTTTCTTCCTTCCCTCTCCTCCTCCCCTCTTTTCCTCTCTTCTTCTGTTCTTTCCTTTGAATGATCCTGACTTCTTATACTAAACTTCCCTTAGGCTTCAAGAGAACAAAGACTGCTTTGTGGTCTTCACAGGATCTGACACAGGGTAGGAGGTTAATAAACATTTGATGAATGAATGAGTGAATTAATGAATGAATGAATCTGTTTGTGTAAAAGAAAATGATACTCTATGCTGGAGATTTCCTGCGTGGACAAGCAAAGGCTTAAAAGAGCCAATGAGATGTCAATCAAAGCTGGAGATGAAGTCTTAGAGAAAAACATTCAGTCCTACCAGATAAATTCTAAGCCGCAGATGTGAGAGCTTTCTAGCAGAGAGCTGCTCTGACAGCACTCCAACATAGAGGGCTCAGGCAGAAAGGACAGGCTTCCTGGACATTCCCCAGGCACATCACCTGGGTCATAATGAGGATTCTCTACAGCGGGTCGGTCAGTACACTTGTAGCCACTAATCTCCTCTTTAAAAACATTTAAAAATATTCTGTGCATAAAAAATAGTAAAATAAACATCCAATGCCAGGAGTGGGACATTGTAAAGGCCATTTCACCTATTCTAAATCCACCCTTCACCCTCCTTATTGGAAGGAATGCAATCGCTGTTCTGATTTTGGTTTATCATTCCTTTGCCTTTTTGTTAGAGCTCTATTCTAAAGAAGTTTATCAATGACATATTGTTTAGCTTTGTATTTTTCTTTTTGTAAGTGGTCTCATCTTGTCTGTTTTACATGTTTTTTATGTGATTTGATTTTTCCACTAAAATTATGTATCGGAAATTCATCCATGTTGATATGTGTGGCAGTAGCTTACCAATTCTTCAGTGTTGTATAGTAATCTATTATGTGAGTAACCTCAATATATTTGTATAGTTGCCTGTTGATAGCACCTTGATTTGTTTCTGTCTCTTGGTGCCACATGATCCATGGTGCCATAACCACTCCAGGGGCCAAACATTAAGAAAATAAATACATTTATTGAAGGTATATTCCTATTGCAGAGAAGTATAATAGTGATCAATAAAATACTTTCAAACACATAAGGCATTACATTAGGAACAATGTAAAATTTCTGACATTGAAGAAGAATTTGTACATGTATTTTATTTTATTTTTTTATTTTTATTTTTTTAAAAAATTATTTTGTTTTAATTTGCATGCGTTTCTCCATTTTTTTTTTTGCTTTATAACAAATTTAATCAGTTATACATATACATATGTTCACATACCCACTCCCTTTTGCGTCTCCCTCCCACCCTCCCTATCCCACCCCTCCAGGCGGTCACAAAGCATCGAGCTGATCTCCCTGTGCTATGCGGCTGCTTCCCACTAGCTATCTACCTTACGTTTGTTAGTGTATATATGTCCATGACGCTCTTTCACTTTGTCACAGCTTACCCTTCCCCCTCCCCATATCCTCAAGTCCATTCTCTGGTAGGTCTGTGTCTTTATTCCTGTCTTACCCCTATGTTCTTCATGACATTTTTTTTCTTAAATTCCATATATATGTGTCAGCATACAGTATTTGTCTTTCTCTTTTGGACTTACTTCACTCTGTATGACAGACTCTAGGTCCATCCACCTCATTACAAATAGCTCAATTTCATTTCTTTTTATGGCTGAGTAATATTCCATTTTATATATGTGCCACATCTTCTTTACCCATTCATCTGATGATGGACACTTAGGTTGTTTCCATCCCCGGGCTATTGTAAATAGGGCTGCTATGAACATTTTGGTACATGTCTCTTTTTGAATTATGGTTTTCTCAGGGTATATGCCCAGTAGTGGGATTGCTGGGTCATATGGTAGTTCCATTTGTAGTTTTTTAAGGAACCTCCATACCGTTCTCCATAGTGGCTGTACCAATTCACATTCCCACCAGCAGTGCAAGAGTGTTCCTTTTTTTCCACATCCTCTCCAGCATTTATTGTTTCTAGATTTTTTGATGATGGCCATTCTGACTGGTGTGAGATGATATCTCATTGTAGTTTTGATTTGCATTTCTCTAATGAGTAAAGATGTTGAGCATCCTTTCATGTGTTTGTTGGCAGTCTGTATATCTTCTGTGGAGAAATGTCTATTTAGGTCTTCTGCCCATTTTTGGATTGGGTTGTTTGTTTTTTTGTTATTGAGCTGTATGAGCTGCTTATAAATTTTGGAGATTAATCCTTTGTCAGTTGCTTCATTTACAAATATTTTCTCCCATTCTGAGGGTTGTCTTTTGGTCTTGTTTATGGTTTCCTTTGCTGTGCAAAAGCTTTGAAGTTTCATTAGGTCCCATGTGTTTATTTTTGTCTTTATTTCCATTTCTCTAGGAGGTGGGTCAAAAAGGATCTTGCTGTGATTTATGTCATAGAGTGTTCTGCCTATGTTTTCCTCTAAGAGTTTGATAGTGTCTGGCCTTACATTTAGGTCTTTAATCCATTTTGAGCTTATTTTTGTGTATGGTGTTAGCGAGTGATCTAATCTCATACTTTTACATGTCCCTATCCAGTTTTCCCAGCACCACTTATTGAAGAGACTGTCCTTTCTCCACTGTACATTCCTGCCTCCTTTATCAAAGATAAGGTGACCATATGTCCGTGGGTTTATCTCTGGGCTTTCTATCCTGTTCCATTGATCTATCTTTCTGTTTTTGTGCCAGTACCATACTGTCTTGATTACTGTAGCTTTGTAGTATCGTCTGAAGTCAGGGAGCCTGATTCCTCCAGCTCCATTTTTCGTTCTCAAGATTGCTTTGGCTATTCGGGGTCTTTTGTGTTTCCATACAAATTGTGAAATTTTTTGCTCTAGTTCTGTGAAAAATGCCAGTGGTAGTTTGATAGGGATTGCATTGAATCTGTAGATTGCTTTGGGTAGTAGAGTCATTTTCACAATATTGATTCTTCCAATCCAAGAACATGGTACATCTCTCCATCTATTTGTATCATCTTTAATTTCTTTCATCAGGGTCTTATAATTTTCTGCATACAGGTCTTTTGTCTCCTTAGGTAGGTTTATTCCTAGATATTTTATTCTTTTTGTTGCAATGGTAAATGGGAGTGTTTCCTTGATTTCACTTTCAGATTTTTCATCATTAGTATATAGGAATGCCAGAGATTTCTGTACATTAATTTTGTATCCTGCAACTTTACCAAATTCATTGATTAGCTCTAGTAGTTTTCTGGTAGCATCTTTAGGATTCTCCATGTATAGTATCATGTCATCTGCAAACAGTGACAGCTTTACTTCTTCTTTTCCGATTTGGATTCCTTTTATTTCCTTTTCTTCTCTGATTGCTGTGGCTAAAACTTCCAAAACTATGTTGAATAATAGTGGTGAGAGTGGGCAACCTTGTCTTGTTCCTGATCTTAGTGGAAATGGTTTCAGTTTTTCACCATTGAGGACGATGCTGGCTGTGGGTTTGTCATATATGGACTTTATTATGTTGAGGAAAGTTCCCTCTATGCCTACTTTCTGCAGGGTTTTTATCATAAATGGGTGTTGAATTTTGTCGAACGCTTTCTCTGCATCTATTGAGATGATCATATGGTTTTTCTCCTTCAATTTGTTAATATGGTGTATCACATTGATTGATTTGCGTATATTGAAGAATCCTTGCATTCCTGGAATAAACCCCACTTGATCATGGTGTATGATCCTTTTAATGTGCTGTTGGATTCTGTTTGCTCGTATTTTGTTGAGGATTTTTGCATCTATGTTCATCAGTGATATTGGCCTGTAGTTTTCTTTCTTTGTGACATCCTTGTCTGGTTTTGGTATCAAGGTGATGGTGGCCTCGTAGAATGAGTTTGGGAGTGTTCCTCCCTCTGCTATATTTTGGAAGAGTTTGAGAAGGATAGGTGTTAGCTCTTCTCTAAATGCTTGATAGAATTCACCTGTGAAGCCATCTGGTCCTGGGCTTTTGTTTGTTGGAAGATTTTTTATCACAGTTTCAATTTCAGTGCTTGTGATTGGTCTGTTCATATTTTCTATTTCTTCCTGATTCAGTCTTGGCAGGTTGTGCATTTCTAAGAATTTGTCCATTTCTTCCAGGTTGTCCGTTTTATTGGCATAGAGTTGCTTGTAGTAATCTCTCATGATCTTTTGTATTTCTGCAGTGTCAGTTGTTACTTCTCCTTTTTCATTTCTAATTCTATTGATTTGAGTCTTCTCCCTTTTTTTCTTGATGAGTCTGGCTAATGGTTTATCAATTTTGTTTATCTTCTCAAAGAACCAGCTTTTAGTTTTATTGATCTTTGCTATCGTTTCCTTCATTTCTTTTTCATTTATTTCTGATCTGATTTTTATGATTTCTTTCCTTCTGCTAACTTTGGGATGTTTTTGTTCTTCTTTCTCTAATTGCTTTAGGTGCAAGGTTAGGTTGTTTATTCGAGATGTTTCCTGTTTCTTAAGGTGGGATTGTATTGCTATGAACTTCCCTCTTAGAACTGCTTTTGCTGCATCCCATAGGTTTTGGGTCGTCGTGTCTCCATTGTCATTTGTTTCTAGGTATTTTTTAATTTCCTCTTTGATTTCTTCAGTGATCACGTTGTTATTAAGTAGTGTATTGTTTAGCCTCCATGTGTTTGTATTTTTTACAGCTCTTTTCCTGTAATTGATATCTAGTCTCATAGCATTGTGGTCAGAAAAGATACTTGATACAATTTCAATTTTCTTAAATTTACCAAGGCTTGATTTGTGACCCAAGATATGATCTATCCTGGAGAATGTTCCATGAGCACTTGAGAAAAATGTGTATTCTGTTGTTTTTGGATGGAATGTCCTATAAATATCAATTAAGTCCATCTTGTTTAATGTATCATTTAAAGCTTGTGTTTCCTTATTTATTTTCATTTTGGATGATCTGTCCATTGGTGAAAGTGGGGTGTTAAAGTCCCCCACTATGATTGTGTTACTGTCGATTTCTCCTTTTATGGCTGTTAGTATTTGCCTTATGTATTCAGGTGCTCCTATGTTTGGTGCATAAATATTTACAATTGTTATATCTTCTTCTTGGATCGATCCCTTGATCATTAGGTAGTGTCCTTCTTTGTCTCTTCTAGTAGTCTTTATTTTAAAGTCTATTTTGTCTGATATGAGAATTGCTACTCCAGCTTTCTTTTGGTTTCCATTTGCATGGAATATCTTTTTCCATCCCCTTACTTTCAGTCTGTATGTGTCTCTAGGTCTGAAGTGGGTCTCTTGTAGACAGCATATAGATGGGTCTTGTTTTTGTATCCATTCAGCCAATCTGTGTCTTTTGGTGGGAGCATTTAGTCCATTTACATTTAAGGTAATGATCGATATGTATGTTCCTATTCCCATTTTCTTAATTGCTTTGGGTTCGTTATTGTAGGTCTTTTCCTTCTGTTGTGTTTCTTGCCTAGAGAAGTTCCTTTAGCATTTGTTGTAAAGCTGGTTTGGTGGTGCTGAACTCTCTCAGCTTTTGCTTGTCTGTGAAGGTTTTAATTTCTCCCTGAAATCTGAATGAGATCCTTGCTGGGTAGAGTAATCTTGGTTGCAGGTTTTTCTCCTTCATCACTTTAATTATGTCCTGCCACTCCCTTCTGGCTTGTAGAGTTTCTGCTGAGAGATCAGCTGTTATCCTGATGGGGATTCCCTTGTGTGTTATTTCTTGTGTTTGCCTTGCTGCTTTTAATAGGATTTATTTGTGTTTAATTTTTGACAGTTTGATTAATATGTGTCTTGGCGTATTTCTCCTTGGATTTATTCTGTATGGGACTCTCTGTGCCTCCTGGACTTGATTAACTATTTCCTTTCCCATATTAGGGAAGTTTTCAACTATAATCTCTTCAAATATTTTCTCAGTCCCTTTCTTTTTCTCTTCTTCTTCTGGAACCCCTATAATTCGAATGTTGGTGCGTTTAATGTTGTCCCAGAGGTCTCTGAGACTGTCCTCTGTTCTTTTCCTTCTTTTTTCTTTATTTTGCTCTGCAGCAGTTATTTCCACTATTTTATCTTCCACCTCACTTATCCGTTCTTCTGCCTCAGTTATTCTGCTATTGATCCCATCTAGAGTATTTTTTATTTCATGTATTGTGTTTTTAATCGATGTTTGATTCATCTTTAGTTCTGCTAGGTCCTTGTTAACTGTTTCTTGCATTTTGTCTATTCTATTTCCAAGATTTTGGATCTGGGAAATAGAATCTTGGATCATCTTTACCATCATTATTCTGAATTCTTTTTCAGGTAGACTGCCTATTAACTCTTCATTTGTTAGGTCTGGTGGGTTTTTGTCTTGCTCCTTCACCTGCTGTGTGTTTTTCTGTCTCCTCATTTTGCTTATGTTACTGTGTTTGGGGTCTCCTTTTTGCAGGCTGCCGGTTCGTAGTTCCCGTTGTTTTTGGTGTCTGTCCCCAGTGGCTAAGGTTGCTTTAGTGGGTTGTGTAGGCTTCCTGGTGGAGGGGAGTAGTGCCTGTGTTCTGGTGGGTGAGGCTGGATCTTGTCTTTCTGGTGGTCAGGTCCACGTCTGGTGGTGTGTTTTGGGGTGTCTGCGGACTTTTTATGATTTTAGGCAGCCTCTCTGCTAATGGGTGGCGTTGTGTTCCTATCTTGCTAGTTGTTTGGCATAGGGTGTCCAGCACTGTAGCTTGCTGGTCGTTGAGTGAAGCTGGGTGCTGGTGTTGAGATGGAGATCTCTGGAAGATTTTCGCCGTTTGATATTATGTGGAGCTGGGTGGTCTCTTGTGGACCAGCGTCCTGAAGTTGGCTCTCCCACCTCAGAGGCACAGCACTGACTCCTGCCTCCTCAATTTGGGATGATTTGTTGTCCATTCATGTATTCCACAGATGCAGGGTACATCAAGTTGATTGTGGAGCTTTAATCCGCTGCTTCTGAGGCTGCTGGGAGAGGTTTCCCTTTCTCTTCTTTGTTCTCACAGCTCCTGGGTCTCAGCTTTGGATTTGGCCCCGCCTCTGCGTGTAGGTCGCCGGAGGGCGTCTGTTCTTCGCTCAGACAGGACAGGGTTAAAGGAGCAGCCTCTTCGGGGACTCTGGCTCACTCAGGCCGGGCGGGAGGGAGGGGGACGGAGTGCGGGGTGAGCCTGCAGCGGCAGAGGTCGGCGTGACGTTGCACCAGCCCGAGGCGCGCCGTGCGTTCTCCCAGGGAAGCCGCCCCTGGATCCCGGGACCCCGGCAGTGGCGGGCTGCACAGGCTCCCGGAAGGGCGGTGTGGACAGTGACCTGCGCTCGCACACAGGCTTCTTGGCGGCGGCAGCAGCAGCCCCAGCGTCTCACGCCCGTCACTGAGCTCCGCGCTTTCAGTCGTGACTCGCGCCCGTCTGTGGAGCCCCTTTAAGCAGCGCTCTTAATCCCCTCTCCTCGCGCACCAGGAAACCAAGAGGGAAGAAAAAGTCTCTTGCCTCTTCGGCAGCTCCAGAGTTTTCCCGGACTCCCTGCCGGCTAGCTGTGGCTCATTAGCCCCCTTCCGGCTGAGTTCTCGCCGCCAGCCCCAGTCCTCTCCCCGCGCTCCGACCGAAGCCCGAGCCTCAGCTTCCAGCGCCGCCGGGGCGAGCAGACAAGCCTCTCGGGCCGGTGAGCGCCGCCCGGCACCGACCCTCTGCGCGGGAATCTCTCCGCTCCGCCCTACCCAGGTATGTGGGGGAGTTTCTTGCCTTTTGGGAGGTCTGGGGTCTTCTGCCAGCGTTCAGTAGGTGTTCTGTAGGAGTTGTTCCACGTGTCGCTGTATTTCTGGTGTATCCGTGGGGAGGACGGTGATCTCCGCGTCTTACTCTTCCGCCATCTTACCCGGAAGTCGCCTGTACATGTATTTTAAATGGAAGATGGCAATTATGATGAGTTACAAGTTAATTTGGTTTTTATATATCTTTGGATACATTTACTAGGGATGTAAAAATTTCAATATTTCTAATATGCCAGAAACTACAACTTCTGGGACTGTTTAAATTGGTGAGAAAATTTTTTAGATAACTTAAAACTGTGCAAGAAGGCACACAATAAAAAAAAATTCTTTTGACCTTAGAAGAGCAAATAGTTTTATTTTATTTTTATTTTTAAAAATTTTTATTTTTTAAAGGGACCAACATTTTAATTTCAGAAGTGTTTTTGTCCGTTGTGACCTCGTATTTTACATACACACACAGTTTGTGACAGGGTCTCTACGGATTACAACTCTGGTTTTACAATGAGCAAATAGTTTTAAAGACCACTTAGAAATGGGACTGCTGGGTTATGGTTTATGTGCATGTTCAAGTTTTCAAGAGGAGGCCAAATTGTCTCCCAAAATGGCTGTTCCGATTTGCTCTTCCATCAGCAAAAGGAGATTTTTTGGTTTGTTGTTCCCCACTCTTGTCAACAACATTTGGTGTAGTCAAACTTTTGAATTTTTGCCAATGTGTATGTAGGTAAAATGGTATCTGATAGGGAATCTAGTATGGGCTTCCCTGGTTACATTGGAGCATTTCCTCATTATGTTTCTTTGGCTATTTGTGTCCCCCCTTCTATGAAATATCTCTTTATGCCTATCCCAGAGGAATTTCTGCTCACTATTCCCTAGGTAGTCCCCCCAGTTTCCCATCCTCCTTCCTCTTGGGGGGGTTGTATGAGTAGTTCTGGCCAATGGGGCATGAGAAGAACCAGAGCATTTGCGAGCTGGTGTATGACTCTTGAGCTGTCTTCTCCTGAGACAGTGATCACAGCGGTGCATATGGAGACGGTGGACCTGCAAGGATGGAAACCGTTTGCATAACTGAATCACTGCATAAAGGACAGCAGCCCTGGAGAGTCACTTGACCTTCAGCAGACAATCTGTGAGCAGGAAATAAGTCTTTGCAGGGTTTAATCTCCCAAGATTTTTAGGTTTATTTGTTGTTCCAGCATAGTCTAACTTATATGATTTCTTTTGTTCACTTTAACATTTTTACTCTTTAGTCATGAGTAAGGATTCTTTATGCATTCTGGATACTGACACTTTTCTGTGTTATATATGATATAACTATCTCTTTCCAGTTTGTGGATTATACTTTTATTCTCCTTATGGTACCAACTGATGAAAAGAAATACTTTGTTTTAACAGAGTCAAACTTATTAATTTTTAACTTTATGATTTTTATATTAAAAAAATCCTACCTAACTTTAAGGTCATTTAGATGACATATCCAAAAACTTTAACATCTTATTTTTTACTTTTAAGTTTTTATTCATCTTGGAATTGATTTTTTGTCTATAGCAAAAGTATTGATCTCATTTTATTTTGTTTTCTGCTATGGATAACTACAGTTAATTATTTCCTCTTTGATATGCAGTGCGACCTCTCTCATAAATCAAGTAATCATTTATATTGGGTTCTGATTTGGGCTCTCTAACTGCTCATTTGGTCTATATGTCTATCTCTGTGCCTAAACTCTATTAATTATTATGGATTTAATACATACATGTTTCCTAGTAGGGCAGTTTCCCTTACCTTGTTGTTTTTCATGACTGACTATTCATGGTCCTTGGCTCTTCCATACACACTTTTTAATTGGCAGATGAAGTTCCTTGAAAACCTCTGTTTGGGTATTGACTAGAACTGCATTGACTCTTTTTTTTTTTTTTTTTTTTTTTTGCGGTAGGCGGGCCTCTCACTGTTGTGGCCTCTCCCCTTGCAGAGCACAGGCTCCGGACGCGCAGGCTCAGCAGCCATGGCTCACGGGCCTAGCCGCTCTGCGGCATGTGGGATCTTCCCAGACCGGGGCACGAACCCGTGTCCCCTGCATCGGCAGGCGGACTCTCAACCACTGCGCCACCAGGGAAGCCCGACTCTTTTTTTTTAAACATCTTTTTTTGGAGTATAATTGCTTTACAATGGTGTGTTAGTTTCTGCTTTATAACAAAGTGAATCAGCTATACCTATAAATATATCCCCATATCTCCTCCCTATTGTGTCTCCCTCCCACCCTCCCTATCCCTATCTATTTAGTTTTATTGATTTTGTTATTGTTTCCTTCATTTCTTTTTCATTTATTTCTAATCTGATCTTTATGATTTCCTTCCTTCTGCTAACTTTGGGGTTATCTGTGTTCTTCTTTCTCTAATTCCTTTAGGTGTAATGTTAGGTAGTTTATTGGAGATTTTTCTTGTTTCTTGAGGTAGGATTGTATTGCTGTAAGCTTTCCTCTTAGAACTGCTTAGGCTGCATCTCACAGGTTTTGGGTCATCGTGTTTTCATTGTCATTTGTTTCTAGTTATTTTTTGATTTCCTCTTTGATTTCTTCAGTGATCTCTTGCTTATTAAGTAGTGTATTGTTTAGCCTCCATGTGTGTGTATTTTTTACAATTTTTTTCCTGTAATTGATATCTAGTCTCATAGCATTCTGGTCGGAAAAGATATTTGATATGATTTCAATTTTCTTAAATTTATGAAGGCTTGATTTGTAATGAAGATATGATCTATCCCGGAGAATGTTCATGAGCACTTGAGAAGAAAGTGTATTCTGTTGTTTTTGGATGGAATGTCCCATAAATATCAATTAAGTCCATCTTGTTTAATGTGTCATTTAAAGCCTGTATTTCCTTATTTATTTTCATTTTGGATGCTCTGTCCATTGGTGAAAGTGGTGTGTTAAAGTCCCCTACCATTATTGTGTTACTGTTGATTTCCCCTTTATGGCTGTTAGCATTTGCCTTATATATTGAGGTGTTCCTATGTTGTGTGCATAAATATTTTGAATTGTTATATCTTCTTCTTGGATCGATCCCTTGATCATTATGTAGCGTCCTTCTTTGTCTCTTGTAATAGTCTTTATTTTAAAGTCTATTTTGTCTGATATGAGAAATGCTACTCCAGCTTTCTTTTGATTTCCATTTGCATGGAATATCTTTTTCCAACCCCTCACTTTCAGTCTGTGTGTCCCTAGATCTGAAGTGGGTCTTTTGAAGACAGCATATATATGGGTCTTATTTTTATATCTTTTCAGCCAGTCTGTGTCTTTTGGTGGGAGCATTTAATCCATTTACATTTAAGGTAATTATTGATATGTATGTTCCTATTCCCATTTTCTTAATTGTTTTGGGTTTGTTTTTGTAGGTCTTTTCCTTCTCTTGTGTTTCCTGCCTAAAGAAGTTTCTTTAGCATTTGTTGTAAAGCTGGTTTGGTGGTGCTAAATTCTCTTATCTTTTGCTTGTCTGTAAAGTTTTAATTTCTCTGTTGAATCTGAATGAGATCCTTGCTTGCTAGAGTAATCTTGGTTGTAGGTTTTTCCCTTTCATCACTTTAAGTATGTCCTGCCACTCCCTTCTGGCTTGCAGAGTTTCTGCTGAAAGATCAGTTGTTAACCTTATGGGGATTCCCTTGTATGTTATTTGTTGTTTTTCCCTTTCAGCTTTTAATATTTTTTCTTTGTATTTAATTTTTGATAGTTTGATTAATATGTGTCTTCGCATGTTTCTCCTTGGATTTACCCTGTATGGGACTCTCTGTGCTTCCTGGCCTTGATTAACTATTTCCTTTCCCATTTTAGGGAAGTTTTCAACTATAATCTCTTCAAATATTTTCTCAGTCCCTATCTTTTTCTCTTCTTCTCTGGGACCTCTATAAGTTGAATGTTGGTGCATTTAATGTTGTCCCAGAGGTCTCTGAGACTGTCCTCAATTCTTTTCATTCTTTTTTCTTTATTCTGCTCTGCAGTAGTTATTTCCACTATTTTATCTTCCAGGTCACTTATCCGTTCTTCTGCCTCAGTTATTCTGCTATTGATTCCTTCTAGAGCATTTTTAATTTCATTTATTGTGTTGTTCATCATTGTTTGTTTGCTCTATTGTTCTTCCAAATCCTTGTTAAAAGTTTCTTGTATTTTCTCCATTCTATTTCCAAGATTTTGGATCATCTTTGCTATAATTACTCTGAATTCTTTTTCAGGTAGACTGCCTATTTCCTCTTCATTTGTTTGGTCTGGTAGGTTTTTACATTGCTTCTTCATCTGCTATGTCTTCTGTCTTCTCATTTTGCTTGACTTACTGTGTTTGGGGTCTCTTTTTCACAGGCTGCAGGTTCGCAGTTCCTGTTGTTTTTGGTGTCTGCCTCCAGTGGCTAAGGTTTGTTCAGTGGGTTGTGTAGCCTTCCTGGTGGAGGGGACTTGTGCCTGTGTTCTGGAGGATGAGGCTGGATCTTGTCTTTCTGGTGGGCAGGACCACGTCCACTGGTGTGTTTTGGGGTGTCTGTGAACTTAGTATGATTTTAGGCAGCCTCTCTGCTAATGGATGGGGTCGTGTTCCTGTCTTGCTAGTTGTTTGGCATAGGGTGTCCAGCACTCTAGCTTGCTGGTCGTTGATCAGAGATGGGTCTTAGCTTTGAGATGGAGATATCTGGGAGAGCTTTTGCTGTTTAATATTACCTGGAGCCAGGCGGTCTCTGGTGGACCAATGTCCTGAACATAGCAGTCCCACCTCAGAGGCATAGGCCTGACACCAGGCCGGAGCACCAAGACCCTGCCAGCAACATGGCTCAGAAGAAAAGGGAGAAAAAAAGAAAGAAAGAAAGAAAAAAGAAAATAAAATATAGTTATTAAAATAAAAAGTAAATATTAATTATTAAAAAAAAGTGATTAAAAAAAAGGAAGAAAGAAGAGAGCAACCAAACTGAAAAACAAATCCACCAATGATAACAAGTGCTAAAAACTATACTAAAAAAAACAAAAACAAAAAACGGACAGACAAAACCCTAGGACAAAGGGTAAAAGCAAAGCTATACAGACAAAATCACACAAAGAAGCATACACATACACAGTCACAAAAAGTGAAAAAGAAAACATAGACATATATCATTGCTCCCAAAGTCTACCGCCTCAATTTTGGGATGATACGTTGTCTATTTAGGTATTCCACAGATGCAGGGTACATCAAGTTGATTGTGGAGATTTAATCCACTGCTCCTGAGGCTGCTGGGAGAGAGTTCCCTTTCTCTTCCCTGTTCTCACAGCTCCTGGGGTTCAGCTTTGGTTTTGGCCCCGCTTCTGTGTGTAGGTTGCCTGAGGGCATCTGTTCTTCGCTCAGACAGGACAGGGTTAAAGGAGCCGCTGATTCGGGGGCTCTGGCTCACTCAGGCCGCGGGGAGGGAGGGGTATGGATGCGGGGTGAGCCTGCGGCAGCAGAGGCCGGTGTGACATTGCACCAGCCTGAGGTGCGCCGTGTGTTCTCCCGGAGAAGTTGTCCCTGAATCACGGGACCCTGGCCGTGGCGGGCTCACAGGCTCCCGGAGGGGAGGTGTGGAGAGTGACCTGCGCTCGCACACAGGCCTCTTGGCTGAGGCAGCAGCAGCCTTAGAGTCTCATGACCATCTCTGTGGTCCGCGCTTTTAGCCACGGCTCGCGCCCGTCTCTGGAGCTCCTTTAAGCAGCGCTCTTAATCCCCTCTCCTCACGCACCCCGAAACAAAGAGGCAAGAAAAAGTCTCTCGCCTCTTCGGCATCTCCAGACTTTTCCCCAGACTCCCTCCCGGCCAGCCTTGGCACACTAACCCCTTCAGGCTGTGTTCACGCCGCCAACCCCAGTCCTCTCCCTGCGCTCCGACTGAAACCCAAAACCCGAGCCTCAGCTCCCAGCCCTGCCCACCCCGGCGGCCCAGCAGACAAGCCTCTCGGGCTGGTGAGTGCCGGTCGGCACCGATCCTCTGTGCGGGAATCTCTCCACTTTGCCCTCCACACCCCTGTTGCTGCGCTCTCCTCCGTGGCTCCGAAGCTTTCCCCCTCCACCACCCCCAGTCTCCGCCCGCGAAGGGGCTTCCTAGTGTGTGGAAACCTTTCCTCCTTCACGGCTCCCTCCCACTGGTGGAGGTCCCGTCCCTATCCTTTTGTCTCTGTTTATTCTTTTTTCTTTTGTCCTACCCAGGTACGTGGGAAGTTTCTTGCCTTTTGGGAGGTCTGAGGTCTTCTGCCAGCGTTCAGTAGGTGTTCTGTAGGAGTTGTTCCACATGTAGATGTATTTCTGATGTATTTTGGGGGAGGAAGGCGATCTCCACGTCTCACTCCACCATCTTGAAGGTCTCCCCTGTGTTGACTTTTTAGACACACTTGGGCAGAGTTGATCTCCTTATTATATTGAGACTGCCTATCCATTTATTTATTATCCATTCCATTTATTTAGGCTTTTTTATTGTCTTTAAAATTTTTATAATTTCCTCCATCAAGGTTTTTTTCTTTTACATCTTTTGTCAGTTTTTTTTTAAGGAATTTTATATATTTTTCTTGCCCTTGAATATGGTAATTTTAAAGTTTTTATTATGCAACAATATCAATCATGCTCATCTTGTTCCATTTATCCTCTCCTCTTTTTTTCTGGATTATTTGAAAGAAAACCCCAGACATTTTGTTATTTCACTTACAAATACTTCAATATTCATGTCTAGATAATGTGGATTTTTTTTTTAAAACACAGGGACCGTGTCCTTGTCATACTTAAGAAAATTAGTAGTTCCTTTATATTATGTAATACCAAGTACACAGTGGAATTTCCTTGATTGCCTCTAAGGTGGCTAGTTTGTTTGCATGAGGATTCAAAAATATTCTACATGTTGCATTTGGTTGTTTGTTCTCATGTCTCTTATTCTCATGCATCCTCCTCCTCTTTCATTTTTAATTGATGTATTGAAATATTTTCCCTGTGGAAGGTCCTGTGGTATGGATTTGGCTGCTTGTTCCTCTATGACTCATATTTCCCGTCATCTGGGAGTTAGATCTAGAGGCTAGATTGGATTGGATTCAGGTTATAGGTATACCTTATAGGACTGCTACTGCCCCTAAGATTGACGAGGTGAAGGGAGAGAACGTTGTTACCAGGTGAGAGCTGAGGGGTAGAAGATGGGCCACCAGAAGAGAGCTGTGGCCAAAGGGAAGAGCATCCATTGTCAGAAATGCAGTCTGGCCTGCAGTGAGAAGAATGACACTCATCTCTCTCTCCTCCTACTCTCCACCCCTAGCAGGTGCTGTCCCCTGGCTGCACCCAACTGGGAACTCGTGTGAAGCAGTTCATCGAGGTCAGATTCCTGGGTGACAGGGCAATGCAGAGAAGGGCAGAGAATCAGGGACCAACAGAGAATAATCAGCGCTCATTGATGATTATTATCTCATTCTATTATTTCATTAAGCAGTGCAAAAATGGTCATTATCTAATTCTTTCCTTCTTTCTGTATTCATTAGCTGGAATTTTTCTTTAAGGAAAGCTTCCCTTTTATTTACCATTTGGTTACTCTGAAAATACAATGTGTATGAAAAGGCAGAATAAATGCTTGACCCTTTCAATGGATTAATTGATGTTCAGAGTAATTAGTTGATGTCTTAGCAGCTTTCAATGGTGACATGAGATTTTATCAATATCATTATGAACTATGGATTTTTATATATTTGGTATGTTTCAACTATTAGGGTCATTATTCTTTTTAATGCTCAAATTGTCCCAGGAGCTTTTTCAAGTTGGTTCCTGTGTCCTTTTGAGATGGCTCCATTAGTCTTTTACAGCTTTCTTCCTTTCTGGAAAAAAAGATGTCCTAAGCTTATCTTGTACATTTCCTACCCCAGAGCTGTAAGCAGTAATTTCTCCAAAAAGCCTTTATTGCTTCTTTGGCAACTGGTATTTAGAAGTCTTAATTTTGAGTCCTAGGTTGGGTCACCATCGCCTCCAGGACTTTAAAGTGGACAGAACTAGGGAATATGCGAAACTTTGTAAAAGTAAAAATTTTATGAGTATTTTCCAACTCAAACTTCAGTTTATGAAGTTTTAACTTAACTCTGATTGTATACTTTTTCTCTTAACCAGAAAATCTTGGTTAATAAGGGCACAATTCTTTGCTTTATCTTATAATATAATATTAATGCTTTCAAAATAACAATACTAATTCTTCCAATCCAAGAACTTGGGATATCGTTCCATTTCTTTGTATGATTTTCAAATTTCTTCATCAGTGTTTTATAGTTTTCAGAGCAATATATATTATCAGGTCATTTTGCAAATAATGAGTTTTACTTCTTTCCTTCCAGTTTGGATGCCTTTTATTTCTTTTCTTATCTGATTTCTGTGGCTAGGATGTCCAATACTGTATTAAACAAAAGTGGTGAGAAGGGGCATCCTTCTCTTGTTTCTGATTTTAGAGAAGAAGCTTTCAGCTTTTCACCATTGAGTATGAGGTTATCTGTGGGTTTATCATAAAGGGGCTTTATTATGTTGGGATATGTTCCTTTTATACCAACTTTGATGAGTGTTTTTTTATCATGAATGGATGTTGACTTTTGTCAAATTCTTTTTCTGCATTGATTGAGATGATCATGTGATTTTTATCCTTTCGTTTGTTAATGTGGTTTATCACATTGATTGATTTGTGAATACTGAAACATTCTTGTGTCAGTGGAATAAATCCCACTTGATCATGGTGTGAGATCGTTTTTATATACTGTTGAATTCAATTTGCTAATATTTTATTGTGGATTTTTGTATCTATAGTCATTGGAAATACAGGCCTGTCATTTTCCTTTTTTTTAATAGTGTCTTTGGTTTTGGTATCAGGGTAACAGTGGCCTTGTAGAATGAATCTGGGAGTGTTCTATCTTCTTCAATTTTTTGGAATAGTTTGAAAATACGTATTAGCTCTTCTTTATATATTTGGTAGAATTCCCCTATGAAGCTGTCCAGTCCTGGGCTTTTGTTTGCTGGGAGTTTTTTTTTTTTAATTACAAATTCAATTTCACTGCTAGTGTCCATACTATCAAAAGCAATCTACAGATTTAATGCTATTTCTATCAAAATACCCATGACATTTTTCACAGAACTGGAACAAATAATCCTAAAATTTATATGGCACCACAAAAGACCTCAAATTGCCAAAGCAATCTTGGGAAAAAAGAACATAGCTTGAAGTGTCACACTCCCTGACTTCAGACAATACTGCAAAGCTATAATAATCAAAACAACAAGGTACTGGCACAAAACCAGACAGACAAATCAATGGAACAGAACAAAGAACCCAGAAATAAACCCACACATCTAAGGTCAATTAATCTATGACAAAGGAGGTGAGAATATACAATGGAGAAAAAGCAATCTCTTCAATAAGTGGTGCTGGGAAAACTGGACAGCTACATGTAAAGGAATGAAATTACAACGTTCTCTTAACACCATATACAAAAATAAATTCAAAGTAGATTAAAGACCTAAATGTAAGACCTGAAGCCATAAAACTAGGCAGAACATAGTCAGAACATTCTTTGACATAAATCATAGCAATATTTTCTTGCATCTGTCTCCTAAGGCAAAAGAAATAAAAGAAAAAAATTAAAAGATGGGACCTAACTAAACTTAAAAGCTTTTGCACGCACAGGAAACCACTGAAAAACTGGAAAGAAAACCTATGGAATGGGACAAAATATTTGCAAATGATATCGCTGACAAGGGGTTAATATACAAAAATATATAAACAGCTTATGCAACTCAATATAAAAAAACATCAAAAAATAGGCAGAAGATGTGAACAGACATTTTTGCAAAGAAGAAATACAGATGGCTAACAGGTTCATGAAAAGATGCTCAACATTGCTAATTATTAGAGAAATGCAAATCAAAACAACAATGAGACATCATCTCACACCTGTCAGAATGGCTATCATCATAAAGCCTACAAATAAGAAATGTTGGAGAGGATGTGGAGAAAAGAGGACCCTTGCACACAATTGGTGGGAATGTAAATTGGTGCAGCCACTATGGAAAATAGTATGGAAGTTCCTCAAAAAAACTGAAAATAAAGTTGCCATATGATCCAGCAATCCCACTGCTGGGCATATATCTGGGACCCCCCCCCCCCAATTTGAAGAGATACATACATCCCAATGTTCATAGCAGCATTATTTACATTATCCAAGATATGGAAGCAACCCAAGTGCCCACCAACAGATGAACAGATAAAGAAGATGTGGTTTATATATATACAATGGAATACTACTCAGCCATAGAAAAGAATGAAATTCTTCCATTTACAACAATGTGGATGGTCCTAGAGAGTATTATACATAGTGAAATAAGTCAGAGAGAGAAAGCCAAATACTGTATGGTATCACTTTTATGTGGAATCTAAAAAATTAAACAAATGAATGTATGTAACTAAACTGAAACAGACTCACACATCTGGGGAACAAACTAGTGGTTTCCAATGGGGAGAGGGAAGGTGGGGTGAGATAGGGGTAGGGGATTAAGAGACACAAACTACTATGTATATAATAAATAAGCAACAAAGATACATTGTACTGTGCAGGGAAATATACAGCCATTATTTTGTAATAAATTTAAATGGTGTATAATCTATAAAAAATTGAATCACTATGTTGTACACCTTAAAATAATATAATATTGCAAGTCAACTATACAGTACTTCAATAAAAAATGCCAATACTAGCATTATGACTAGAAATAAGAGTATTGAATGAAAATTAAGATTTCTCTGTGACTCTTTTTGTTTTTAGAATACATCCTACTAGGGAGGTACATTCAAGATAGAGTGTTTTGGAGTCAATTGAAGTAGTTTTCTCTGAGTTGTCATGCCACCAATTTGATATCTAGTTAGATTCATTTCTTTCAGTCTGTTTTCAATTTTGAAGCACTAATGATTCCTTTTTGATTTAACTTTGTTTTTAAATTTATATAGTTCCAAAGCCAAAACTCTGGAACAAGATATGTTCACTGAAGTCCGACTTCTACCCCATCCCCTCCATCCTGCCCCCATCTCCTTCATAGGTAACCATTTAAAAATTTTTTCTAATTTGCCCTTTTATTGCTTCCTTTCACAAATATAAATAGCTACATAAAAATTTTATTTTCCCCTGTTTTGCACAATAATACGGTTATAGTTAGCATACAGTAACAATAAAAGTTTAAAAAGACTACAATAAACAAATATTTTTTTGCATGTTGTTTTTCTTGTTTAGCAATATATATCTGGAGATGATTCTACATCAACATTTAGAGATTTCTTTTTACAACTTATTTCTATGGATGCATTATCTCACATTGTGTGGCTGTACCATAGTTTATCCAACCACTCCCCAATAATGGACTTTGGATTATTTCCAGTCTTTTGCTATTGGAAATAACACCACAATGAATAGCTTAGTACCTACATTATTTGCATTTTGCCAGTGCATCTTTGAGATAGAGTCCTAGAAGTAGCATTGCTGGATCAAATATTCTTATAAAATTTTGCTGAATAATGCTAAATTTGTCTCCATGGGGTGACACTAGTTTTGCATTCCCACCACCATTATAGGAAACTGCTTGTTTTCCCATAGACTTGTTAGCAGATCATGCTATTATGATCTGGATTTTTTTTCTGATCTAGTAGGTAGTTCTGATCTTATAGATCTTCAGTGTAGCTTTAATTTGCTTCTCTTTTTATGAACAAAGTTGAGCATCTTTTCATTTCTGTGAGCTGCCTGTTTATATATATACATATATATTTTTTACCTATTTTTGTACTGAATTATTGGTCTTCTCAACTTTTTGGAACTCTTTGTATGTTAGGGAATTTTCCTTGTGTCTGTGATATGTTACAGATTTTTTTTCCAGTTTGACATTTGTTTTTGTCTTTACTTATGGTGTGTTTTTGCTTTTGTTTTTTGCCATGAAACTTTTCTGTTTTACATGGACAAATAGGAAAGTTTTCCTGATTCCAGGTTATAAAGAAATTAACTCATGTTTTCTTCTAGTACATTTGTCAGTAAATAGTACCTTAAAAAACGTTTTTTATTATGAAAATTTTTGACCATGCAAATACATAGAGAATAGTGTAATTGACTCAGTTTATTCATCAGCCAACTTCAACAAGTATCATTACATGGCCTATCTTATTTCATTCACACTTCCATCCACTCTTCTATCCCATATTATTATTATTATTTTTCTTCCATATTATTTTGAAGAAAATCTTAGATCTTATATTATTTCATCTCTAAATATTTCAGCATGTAAATGGTCTTTTAAAAATTTCATGTTTGTTCCTGACTTATGTAATGTAATTAGTTTTATTTATTGTTTAATTTTGACATAAACTTGTATATTAAACAAATATCTTATTTAAATCTTGCTTTAAAAATAATTTGTAGATTTAGTTGCATTTTCTTTTTTTTTTCTGTTTTGGTGTTTTCCTATCTCTTATTACACTGTTTCTAGTTTGAAAGTTATTATGCTTGATTGATGTGTCCATTGACCCATGACATTGACACTATCTCTGTTTCACAATTTTCCTTCCCCTTGACACTTCCAAGTAGCAGAACTTGTATTTTTGCTTTTTCTTTTTTAAAATTTTACTTTAATTTATTTTCATTTTTAAATTATTTATTATTTTTTATTGAAGTATAGTTGCTGTATAATATTATATGAGTTACAGGTGTACAATATAGTGATCCACAATGTTTGAAGGTTATACTACATTTATATTATTGTAAAATATTGGCCATATTACCCATGTTGCACAATAGATCATTGTAGCTTATTTTATACCTGATAGTATGTACCACCAAGTCCCCTACCCCTATGTTGCCCCTCCCCTCTTCCCTCTGCCCACTGGTAACCAATAATTTGTTCTCAATATCTGTGAGTCTGCTTCTTTTTTGTTATATTCACTAGTTTGTTGTACTTTTTAGATTCCACATATACCTGATATCATATAGTATTTGCCTTTCTCTGTCTGACTTATTTGAGTTTTCTTTGTAAAAAATCCTATTTAATTACTAAAGTTAATTACTATAGTTTCTCTTCTTGCTTTCTAGACTTGTATCCTTTATTAAATTGAAAAAGATGTAATCTTTTTATACTTTGCTGCCTAGGACCACCATAGAGGGTTTCACTTCTAATTTTAAAGACAATGATCCCAATATTTTATTTTATATGTTTTGTGGACTGTAGATTTTTGTAGACACCCTTTTTCTGCTTAAGGAAGTTACCTTTATTTTCTAATTTGCCATTAATCTTTGTCAAGAATGGGTGTTAAAATTTTTGAATGCTTTTTTGCATCCATTGAGACTATCATTTGGTCTATTGCTTTTTAACAAATTGTGGTGAATTATAAAACTTTCTATAATTAAACTAGATTTGCATTCCTAGGATAAACTCATCTTGATTAAGATGCATTCCAGGGGCTTCCCTGGTGGCACAGTGGTTGAGAATCCACCTGCCAATGCAGGGGACACGGGTTCAAGCCCTGGTCCGGGAAGATCCCACATGCCGTGGAGCAACTAAGCCCATGAGCCACAACTACTGAAGCTCACGCGCCTAGAGCCCATGCTCCATAACAAGAGAAGCCACCGCAATGGGAAGCCTGTGCACCGCAACGAAGAGTAGCCCCCACTCGCTGCAACTAGAGAAATGCCCCATGCAGCAATGAAGACCTAATACAGCCAAAAATAAATAAATAAATAAATAAATTAAATAAATCTATTAAAAAAAAGATGCATTCCATTTGAAAAAAATATAAAGCTAAATTTAATTTGTTAATATTTTGTTCAGAATTTTGCATTCATATTAATGAGTGAGATTGACCGGTAGTTTCTTTTTCTACCAACACCTTGTATGAATTAAATTTCAAGGTTATACTAGGTTCATAAAATGAGTTAGGAGTTGTTTCTGTTTTTCATATTCTCTGTATCAATTAAAATTTTTTGTTCCCTGAAAGCTTAAGATCATTCACCTATAAAAATATCTGAGCCTGGTGGTATTTTGGGGGAATATTTTTATAGATACAGATACAATGTTTGAAAAGGTTTACAGATATAAAATTTGAAAAGGCTTACAGATATAATATTTGAAAAGACTTACAGGATTATAGATAGAATGTTTGAAAACGTTTACAGGATTATAGATATTTCCTATATCCTCTTTTTTTTTTTTTTTTTTCTTTGCAGTACGCGGGCCTCTCACTGTTGTGGCCTCTCCCGTTGTGGAGCACAGGCTCCGGACGTGCAGGCTCAGCGGCCATGGCTCACGGGCCCAGCCACTCCGCAGCACATGGGATCTTCCCGACCTGGGGCAAGAACCCGTGTTCCCTGCATCGGCAGGCGGACTCTCAACCACTGCACCACCAGGGAAGCCCTCCTATCTCCTCTTGAATCAGTTTTATTAAGTTGCATATTTTTAGTGGAATTTGTCAATTTCATTTGTTTCAAATTATTAGCTTAATGTTCATGGTATTCTGATTATGCTTTTATTTTCTGTGTCTAAATTTCTATAACCCCATTTTTTATTTACAATATTATTTATTTGCGTTCTTTTTCTTTTTTTTATTTTTTATTTTTAATTTTTTATTATTTTTTTAATTTTTTAAATTAGTTTCTGCTTTATAACAAAGTGACTCAGTCATACATATACATCTGTTCCCACATCCCTTCCCTCATGCATCTCCCTCCCTCCCACCCTCCCCATCCCACCCCTCCAGGCGGTCACAAAGCACCAAGCTGATCTCCCTGTGCTCTGTGGCTGCTTCCCACTATCTATCTACCTTACGTATGGTAGTGTATATATGTCCATGCCTCTCTTTCACTTTGTCACAGCTTACCCTTCCCCCTCCCCATATCCTCAAGTCCATTCTCAAGTAGGTCTGTGTCTTTATTCCCGTTTTGCCCCTAGGTCCTTCATGACTTTTTTTTTTTTTTTTAAATTCCGTATATATGTGTTAGCATACGGTATTTGTCTTTCTCTTTCTGACTTACTTCACTCTGTATGACAGACTCTAGGTCCATCCACCTCATTACAAATAGCTCAGTTTCGTTTCTTTTTATGGCTGAGTAATATTCCATTGTATATATGTGCCACATCTTCTTTATCCATTCATCCGATGATGGACACTTAGGTTGTTTCCAGCTCCAGGCTATTGTGAATAGAGCTGCAATGAACATTTTGGTACATGTCTCTTTTGGAATTATGGTTTTCTCAGGGTATATGCCTAGTAGTGGGATTGCTGGGTCATATGGTAGTTCTATTTGTAGTTTTTTAAGGAACCTCCATACTGTTCTCCATAGTGGCTGTACCAATTCACATTCCCACCAGCAGTGCAAGAGTGTTCCCTTTTTTCCACACCCTCTCCAGCATTTACTGTTTCTAGATTTCTTGATGATGGCCATTCTGACTGGTGTGAGATGATATCTCATTGTAGTTTTGATTTGCATTTCTCTAATGATTAATGATGTTGAGCATTCTTTCATGTGTTTGTTGGCAGTCTGTATATCTTCTTTGGAGAAATGCCTATTTAAGTCTTCTGCCCATTTTTGGATTGGGTTGTTTGTTTTTTTGCTATTGAGCTGCATGAGCTGTTTATAAATTTTGGAGATTAATCCTTTGTCAGTTGCTTCATTTGCAAATATTTTCTCCCATTCTGAGGGTTGTCTTTTGGTCTTGTTTATGGTATCCTTTGCTGTGCAAAAGCTTTGAAGTTTCATTAGGTCCCATTTGTTTATCTTTGATTTTATTTCCATTTCTCTAGGAGGTGGGTCCAAAAGGATCTTGCTGTGATTTATGTCATAGAGTGTTCTACCTATGTTTTCCTCTAAGAGTTTGATAGTTTCTGGCCTTACATTTAAGTCTTTAATCCATTTTGAGCTTATTTTTGTGTATGGTGTTAGGGAATGATCTAATCTCAAACTTTTACATGTCCCTGTCCAGTTTTCCCAGCACCACTTATTGAAGAGGCTGTCCTTTCTCCACTGTACATTCCTGCCTCCTTTATCAAAGATAAGTTGGCCATATGTGCGTGGGTTTATCTCTGGGCTTTCTATCCTGATCCACTGATCTATCTTTCTGTTTTTATGCCAGTACCACACTGTCTTGATTACTGTAGCTTTGTAGTATAGTCTGAAGTCAGGGAGCCTGATTCCTCCAGCTCCGTTTTTCGTTCTCAAGATTGCTTTGGCTATTCGGGGTCTTTTGTGTTTCCAAACAAATTTTGAAATTTTTTGTTCTAGTTCTGTGAAAAATGCCAGTGGTAGTTTGATAGGGATTGCATTGAATCTGTAGATTGCTTTGGGTAGGAGAGTCATTTTCACAATACTGATTCTTCCAATCCAGGAGCATGGTATATCTCTCCATCTATTTGTATCATCTTTAATTTCTTTCATCAGGGTCTTATAATTTTCTTCATACAGGTCTTTTGTCTCCTTAGGGAGGTTTATTCCTAGATATTTTATTCTTTTTGTTGCAATGGTAAATGGGAGTGTTTTCTTGATTTCATTTTCAGATTTTTCATCATTAGTGTACAGGAATGCCAGAGATTTCTGTACATTAATTTTGTATCCTGCTACTTTACCAAATTCATTGATTAGTTCTAGTAGTTTTTCGGTAGCATCTTTAGGATTCTCTATGTATAGTATCATGTCATCTGCAAACAGTGACAGCTTTACTTCTTCTTTCCCAATTTGGATTCCTTTTATTTCCTTTTCTTCTCTGATGGCTGTGGCTAAAACTTCCAAAACTAAGTTGAATAAGAGTGGTGAGAGTGGGCAGCCTTGTCTTGTTCCTGATCTTAGTGGAAATGGTTTCAGTTTTTCACCATTGAGGACAATGTTGGCTGTGGGTTTGTCATATATGGCCTTTATGATGTTGAGGAAAGTTCCCCCTATGCCTACTTTCTGCAGGGTTTTTATCATAAATGGGTGTTGAATTTTGTCGAAAGCTTTCTCTGCATCTATTGAGATGATCATATGGTTTTTCTCCTTCAACTTGTTAATATGGTGTATCACATTTATTGATTTGCGCATATTGAAGAATCCTTGCATTCCTGGAATAAACCCCACTTGATCATGGTGTATGATCCTTTTAATGTGCTGTTGGATTCTGTTTGCTAGTATTTTGTTGAGGATTTTTGCATCAATGTTCATCAGTGATATTGGCCTGTAGTTTTCTTTCTTTGTGACATCCTTGTCTGGTTTTGGTATCAAGGTGATGGTGGCCTCGTAGAATGAGTTTGGGAGTGTTCCTTCCTCTGATATTGTTTGGAAGAGTTTGAGAAGGATGGGTGTTAGCTCTTCTCTAAATGTTTGATAGAATTCGCCTGTGAAGCCATCTGGTCCTGGGCTTTTGTTTGATGGAAGATTTTTAATCACAGTTTCAAGTTCTGTGCTTGTGATTGGTCTATTCATATTTTCTATTTCTTCCTGAGTCAGCCTTGGCAGGTTGTGCATTTCTAAGAATTTGTCCATCTCTTCCAGGTTGTCCATTTTATGGGCATAGAGTTGCTTGTAGTAATCTCTCATGATCTTTTGTATTTCTGCAGTGTCAGTTGTTACTTCTCCTTTTTCATTTCTAATTCTATTGATTTGAGTCTTCTCCTTTCTTTTCTTGATGAGTCTGGCTAATGGTTTATCAATTTTGTTTATCTTCTCAAAGAACCAGCTTTTAGTTTTATTGATCTTTGCTATCGTTTCCTTCATTTCTTTTTCATTTATTTCTGATTTGATTTTTATGATTTCTTTCCTTCTGCTAACTTTGGGGTGTTTTTGTTCTTCTTTCTCTAATTGCTTTAGGTGCAAGGTTAGGTTGTTTATTCGAGATGTTTCCTGTTTCTTAAGGTGGGATTGTATTGCTATAAACTTCCCTCTTAGAACTGCTTTTGCTGCATCCCATAGGTTTTGGGTCGTCGTGTCTCCATTGTCATTTGTTTCTAGGTATTTTTTAATTTCCTCTTTGATTTCTTCAGTGATCACTTCGTTATTAAGTAGTGTATTGTTTAGCCTCCATGTGTTTGTATTTTTTACAGCTCTTTTCCTGTAATTGATATCTAGTCTCATAGCATTGTGGTCAGAAAAGACACTTGATACAATTTCAATTTTCTTAAATTTACCAAGGCTTGATTTGTGACCCAAGATATGATCTATCCTGGAGAATGTTCCATGAGCACTTGAGAAAAATGTGTATTCTGTTGTTTTTGGATGGAATGTCCTATAAATATCAATTAAGTCCAACTTGTTTAATGTATCATTTAAAGCTTGTGTTTCCTTATTTATTTTCATTTTGGATGATCTGTCCATTGGTGAAAGTGGGGTGTTAAAGTCCCCTACTATGATTGTGTTACTGTCGATTTCTCCTTTTATGGCTGTTAGCATTTGCCTTATGTATTGAGGTGCTCCTATGTTGGGTGCATAAATATTTACAATTGTTATATCTTCTTCTTGGATCGATCCCTTGATCATTATGTAGTGTCCTTCTTTGTCTCTTCTAGTAGTCTTTATTTTAAAGTCTATTTTGTCTGATATGAGAATTGCTACTCCAGCTTTCTTTTGGTTTCCATTTGCATGGAATATCTTTTTCCATCCCCTTACTTTCAGTCTGTATGTGTCTCTAGGTCTGAAGTGGGTCTCTTGTAGACAGCATATATATAGGTCTTGTTTTTGTATCCATTCAGCCAATCGGTGTCTTTTGGTGGGAGCATTTAGTCCATTTACATTTAAGGTAATTATCGATATGTATGTTCCTATTCCCATTTTCTTAATTGTTTTGGGTTCGTTATTGTAGGTCTTTTCCTTCTGTTGTGTTTCTTGCCTAGAGAAGTTCCTTTAGCATTTGTTGTAAAGCTGGTTTGGTGGTGCTGAACTCTCTCAGCTTTTGCTTGTCTGTGAAGGTTTTAATTTCTCCATCAAATCTGAATGAGATCCTTGCTGGGTAGAGTAATCTTGGTTGCAGGTTTTTCTCCTTCATCACTTTAATTATGTCCTGCCACTCCCTTCTGGCTTGTAGAGTTTCTGCTGAGAGATCAGCTGTTATCCTGATGGGGATTCCCTTGTGTGTTATTTCTTGTGTTTGCCTTGATGCTTTTAATAGGATTTATTTGTGTTTAATTTTTGACAGTTTGATTAATATGTGTCTTGGCGTATTTCTCCTTGGATTTATTCTGTATGGGACTCTCTGTGCTTCCTGGACTTGATTAACTATTTCCTTTCCCATATTAGGGAAGTTTTCAACTATAATCTCTTCAAATATTTTCTCAGTCCCTTTCTTTTTCTCTTCTTCTTCTGGAACCCCTATAATTCGAATCTTGGTGCGTTTAATGTTGTCCCAGAGGTCTCTGAGACTGTCCTCTGTTCTTTTCATTCTTTTTTCTTTATTTTGCTCTGCAGCAGTTATTTCCACTATTTTATCTTCCACCTCACTTATCCGTTCTTCTGCCTCAGTTATTCTGCTATTGATCCCATCTAGAGTATGTTTTATTTCATGTATTGTGTTTTTAATCGATGCTTGATTCTTCTTTAGTTCTTCTAGGTCCTTGTTAACTGTTTCTTGCATTTTGTCTATTCTATTTCCAAGATTTTGGATCTGGGAAATAGAATCTTGGATCATCTTTACCATCATTATTCTGAATTCTTTTTCAGGTAGACTGCCTATTACCTCTTCATTTGTTAGGTCTGGTGGGTTTTTATCTTGTTCCTTCTCCTGCTGTGTGTTTTTCTGTCTTCTCATTTTGCTTATGTTACTGTGTTTGGGGTCTCCTTTTTGCAGGCTGCAGGTTCGTAATTCCCGTTGTTTTTGGTGTCTGTCCCCAGTGGCTAAGGTTGGTTTAGTGGGTTGTGTAGGCTTCCTGGTGGAAGGTACTAGTGCCTGTGTTCTGGTGAATGAGGCTGGATCTTGTCTTTCTGGTGGGCAGGTCCACGTCTGGTGGTGTGTTTTGGGGTGTCTGCGGACTTTTTATGATTTTAGACAGCCTCTCTGCTAATGGGTGGCATTATGTTCCTGTCTTGCTAGTTGTTTGGCATAGGGTGTCCAGCACTGTAGCTTGCTGGTCGTTGAGTGAAGCTGGGTGCTGGTGTTGAGATGGAGATCTCTGGAAGATTTTCGCTGTTTGATATTATGTGGAGCTGGGAGGTCTCTTGTGGACCAGTGTCCTGAAGTTGGCTCTCCCCCCTCAGAGGCACAGCACTGACTCCTGGCTCCTCAATTTGGGATGATTTGTTGTCTATTCATGTATTCCACAGATGCAGGGTACATCAAGTTGATTGTGGAGCTTTAATCCGCTGCTTCTGAGGCTGCTGGGAGAGGTTTCCCTTTCTCCCGTTCTTTTTCTTAACAAATATATTTGCCTTGCATAATATGTCCCACTTTAAATTAATTAATTATTGTTGATTAATTTATATTATTTAATGATTTTTCTTCCTTCTACTTTACTGACATTAATTCTCTTTATTTTTCTAACTTTTAATTAGGTCACTTTGTTCATTAACTTCCAGCTTTTCTGTTTTTCTATTACAAACTTTTAAAAAATGGCTATGCATCCCATTTATTTTGGATTGTTGTATTTTAAAATTTTCTTTGATCACTGAGTAAATTAGAAGGAAATTTTCAATGTTGAGACATACATTTTAAAAAGTTATCTTTTGTTGTTTTTTAAACTAAATTGCATTTTGGTGAGGGAGTATGACATGTATGATAATATTTTTTGAAATTCATTGATACTTTGTGCTGTGATACTTGATCAATTTTTATAAATGCTCCATATGTGTTTGAGACAATGTTACACTCTAATTGTTTGCTGCAGGGATCGTTATATGTCCATTAAATCAAGCTTGCTAATTTTGCTATCCAAATCTATATCCTTACTAATTTTGAGCTTTTAATTACTAAGATAAATGTGTTAACTCTTCCACTAGAATGGTGAATTTATTAACTTCTTGTAATTTTATGTAATTCAAACTATTTTATTTGATGCAAAAAAATTTAGAATTGTTTTCCCTCTCTGGTCTGAGATACATCCATGCCTATGACTATATCTATGTTTATATTCCTATATCTACATCTACATCTATGTCTATATAGCTATCACCTGAATTGTGCAGCTAATATGTAGGCTCATTTGAAGGCAGAGTTTGTAACAAGTTTTAGAGAGACTATTATTTCTACTGCAATTATTCTTCTATCCAGAGTCAAGAATGGACCAGAGAGTTTTTCTGATGGCTCAGATGTTTAAACATTTATTAATGTTCATTATAATATATCCAGCAGAAGTTCTCTTGTGATAGATCATTTTTTCTCTAGATTATCTAATCTACCATATTGCCAGAAGTACAAACCTCCCATCTTGCAATAGACTCTTACTAGTTTCCTTCTTATTTCTTAATGTACACATTTTGTATTAACAAAAAGTCTGTTTGGAGGAGAAATCTTTCACAATTTCCCACCCCAAATAATTTGTAAATTGAGATTTTATAGGAGTTAAATGTGAATCTCTAAGCCTGTCTTCTGTACCGGTCTCACTTCTGTATGGTTCTCACTCTTTCTGGGGAAGGAGAGTTCATTGTCTCTTTTTTCTCTTCACTGGGGCTCTTATTACCATGGGACTGGCTGTGACTTCAGGCCTCCCTCTTCCCAATCTGAGGTCTTTTTGTTGATTCTGTTGTGATAAAAAAGGATTTCCTATTGAAAGAACATATAGGAAATTGGTAGAATGGCCCTATTCTCATTGGCTACTTAGCCTGGGTTTGCACTTTGAGAGATTTCAGGATAGTTTCTAATTGCCTTGTAGTCTTTTTGTGTATGGATCTGGGTTGGGCGACATATTTCTAGGTTCTCAACTGAATTTTATCAAATGGACCACATCATTTTTGCAACTTCCTAGCATCATCCCACTCTCCCTCCCCCACAAATCCCCCCAAACCTGGCACAAATTAGGTATTCAGTAAATATTTGTTCAGTTGAGTTGGAAGATTCGGCCTCTAACATGACAGACACAGTGCTTTCAAAACAACAGAAGATTTTATTTAAAAAAATTATCCACTTTTGGAAGCGGGCTGTTGCTTTAAAATTACACATACACATACATATAAACATTATGGTAAAGTGTACCTAAATTACAAATCACCACCTCAAATAATTTGAAGTAGTTCATCCCCGTTGGTTTTCTTTCCCACTCAAGTCATCATCTGTTCACAGAACACCATTAGCAGCTGAAAAGACATGACAGGGAATTAAACAAATTGAACATTCATAGCAGACAGATTTTCTCCTTCTGTGTGTGTGGATTGGACATGACTGTGAACAGTTGGAGGTCAGACCATCACTAATATGTAGAAAACTTTTGATGTTAATTTACCATTAAAATATATATTAATTTTTGGCAGAGGTGCGAATAGCTTTGTCTTGCCTAAAGCTTTATTTCCCGCGATACATAGAAAGCTAAAAGCCACCGTGGGCCACTTTGAAAAGCACGTGAACTTTTTCTTTATTAAAGCCCCATTTTGTCTCTTAGTGAAAGTACAGATATGAATTTCATTTTCACTCACTACAAGGGCCCTTGCAAAAGACTGGAATGATCCATTGAAGGAAAGAGGGATCACCTGAATAAGACACAAGTGTCCTGATTTGGTTGCATTTGATGGGTTTCCCTGACCTGGTCCTTTCAGTCGTCATTTTGGCTGTGTCTACTCAATGTGAATCAAATGTCTTATCAAGGAACATGAGGATGCATAAAATGACGAGTGGCAATCATCTTTTCTTCAATCGTTGTAAAACAGATGTCTCTACTATGAAGCAGTAGGTTAGGGTTAGGGTTGGAGTTAAGGTTAGGAGGCAGTTAGAGTGGGAAAGAAGAGGAAAAGATCCAGTAAAAAGTCTCATCACAGCCTAGCAACTGGCCACCAAATGGTCTTTAACATCTTTTCTATCACCAGCTTTCCAAGCTGCAGCAGGAGAGTAAATACTGTTTCTAAGAGGAATGACATATTTTGGAAGTGCTTGCTTTACGTGGTATATGCATTCGTGAAGAAAGAAAATAAAAGAAGGGATTTTACTTTATTATTGCAACAAAACACAATTATTTTTGACATAAAATGATATTGATACATCTTCTCTGAATAAACCTCCTCTCTGCTTGCTTTGCTGCAAGTGTTTAAACCATGGTTTCTCTTCTGTTCTTTGTTTCAATTGGTAGCTGTTAATTTTGCAGACTGGTGTTGGTTTTTAATATGATGCTACTATTAAAATAAAATAAAATAAAATAAAATAAAATAAAATAAAATAATCTCTTTATACATTTAAGAGGGACGGTTCTGAGACAAGGCAGGTGTTAAATTAGCATTTACTGTTGACTTTATTGATTTTTTTCCTTGTTAGTAGAGTAATAGTTTCAGGAGAACTCGGGCTCTGGGACCTTCTCAAGAAAAGCATCTTGAAGCACCTTTCTTCAAAGATGCTGTTTAAGTGGACTTAGATGCCATTAAACAATTTTTTAAATCCTATAAATGGACTGTGCAATAATGTTTGGCAGGATTCCAGAGGCTGCTTTAAAATCACTGCTTTAAAATCACCACTAAAATCATAGACTTTAGTGATGCATTTCACTCCAGATAGTGAACCCAGTGAGATGCTTGTGTCTTTTTTTCACAGTAAGTACGCGGGACCAAGTCACAAGTGTTTGTTATTGTGCTCATGGCCGCCAAACATAAGCTCCTTTGAACACAGATTACTCTTCTCTGAACCCCAGACTTCAGCCTTCTGTTTACATAGCCAGCACCCCATAAATGATATTAAGTCACAATTCAAATATTAATTTTTGACAGATGTGTAAAGCTTGTCTTGTCAAAAGCTTTGTATTTCATGATCCACATAGACACAAAATCCATACAGAGATCAATTTCAATTTGAAAAGCAAGTAATCTTTCTTTTACATTAAAAAAATAATTAATTAATTAATATTTTTTACACTAGGTCTGTATTGGTTATGTTTTAAATATAGCCGTGTGTACATGTCAATCCCAAACTCCCAATCTATCCCTCCCCCCAACCCTTCCCCTCACCCCCATGATCATAAATTCATTCTCTAAGTCTGTGAGTCTGTTTCTGTTTTGTAAATAAGTTCATTTGTATCATTTTTTAAATCATACTATGTGAAGTAAGTCAAACAGAGAAAGACAAATATCATATGATACCGCTTCTATGCGGAATCTAGAAAAGCAACTAATCTTTTCAAAAATACTGTTATCAAGGGCCCAGCCCTGGGCCAGATGTTGTGAAAGAATAAAAGAAAACTAGAAGTCATGACCTCTTTCTCCAAGGAGACCTCTGTTGTATAAATAGTACTTATGTAAGAACTACTAAATTACAAGGCAGTATAATCAGATGCTGAGCTATGAGGTAGTGCCTGTAAATGGTGGAAGAACTGGACAAAAATAAGCTCTCTGAAAAGGTTTTGTAACTTCCTTAGACTGAGCTTCGAAAAGACTGTTGGTGGAGAAAGTGAGTGAGGAAGGGGAATAACTCAAGCAAAAGCACCGTGATGGGAAGGGAGTAGTAAAAAGAGAGTCCTGAGCATTTGGTCCATGGTCAGGAGTGGTGAGATTGTCACGGTTACCTGGTTACCTTTGGTTTTTTTCTCAAGAATTATGTACGAATGGCATCTTACATTCTTACATTCTTACAACATTTTACATGTTGAGGACCTGTTTTATTGATCAATCATTCAGATATTCCACCAGAGAAACATTAATCTACAAGAGGTCATATAAGAGAAGATTTTGAATGTTTGACCTCAGTATCTACTAATCGGGATTTTGAAAAGGAAAATGAGAGCCTCGTACATCCCTATCAGTAAATAAAGTGTCTTTGATTTTCATACTGAAAGCCTTGCATGCAATGCTCTCAAATTCACTCATCTTCTATGAGACCTGGAAGGAAGTGACAAAATCAAATCTTCCCCAGGATGACAAGAGATTTTGCATTTTCTTACCAAAAATATGTCATGTTTGAGCTTTTCTGGTTGACAAGTCTGAGCATTCCTTTGAGTGGGACAAGGAAGGGTCTGTCACCATGTCCTCCACTGGCTCCTTTATTTTCTTCTTCTGTCTTCTTCCTTCACCTAATGTGAAAGGCCAAAGGAATTCTTACCCTCCACCCCCCTTTTTTTTGATTCTGATGTTTCAAGAAATCATAGACTTTAGTGGTGCATTTCACTTCTTCTGGCATTTTAATGTTCCAGTTTCCTTACAGTTTTCCCAGTTGAATAACCACAGAAAAATTTTCTGACGAATAGAGCCTTGGATCTTTGAAAGCCTCCTGCAAATCTCCACGGTCCGAATGGCTTACTCAACTTGCAACCAAGATGGTACCTCAAGCTGTCCCTCCAGGTTTTGCCTCCCCAATCCTGCTGGACACATTCTATTGACAATTTCTTCTGGAAACGAGATGAAGGCAAATGACAGTAGGGAGGTCAACAATGCAAGTTTAGGAACATGTGTGAAACCAACTGTCAGCTTAGATTTGACGTGAGGCTACAGGCTGTAGGAGCAAAGCAGAAGGAGAGCTGGCCACGTCAGCCTTGTGAAAAAAATGGACTGTGGGCAGGAATAGCATTTTTTTTTTTTGAAAAAGGAATATGGGAGAAATGTTTCTGAGTGTTGGATCTGGTCTTTCTTTTTTTGCAGGAATTCTGTTGTCCTTTCAGAAAACATGAAAGCCGTTCCAAGGCACACTGGCACCCGTGTGGCACTGCAGCCTTCTCTTGGCACTGGCTTGTCCTGTTGCTGGCAGGACAGAGTATGGACCTCTCTGTAGCCTCATCCCCTATTGTTTTCTGCACAGGAGCCAAGCATTGTGGCTACTCGCAAGGCAAGGCTGGCAGCTGAAGAACCCAGATGCCAAGCTCTGGACTGGACTTCTGTTCAGTTTGTGGCTGGTCCCTTCCCTGGCATCTGCCCTGGCTTTGCAGCCGCCTGTGTCCCCGTCTGCAGAGCTGGGCTCAGGATTAAGCTTCTGTTGGCTCCCACGGATGTTCAGTCACTGTTTCCCTTTTGAATTATCCTTGATTGTGAGGAATGTGTCTTTATGACACATTCCTCCTCAGGCGCCTGCCTCGGATGATGTGCCTCCACCAATAAAAAGGGGGTTTTCTCTCAAATTACTGGCCATTGTTAGTAAGAAAGCTCATGGAATGGGAATGTTCTTCTTTGGATAGGAAGATGTAAAATGAAAAACAAAAGCTTGTATTTGAGACACAAACCCTTATTTTTTTCTGATCAATAGGAGAGGTGCTGAATGAAGTTAAGCAAAGAGAAAACAAAAACAAAACAAAACAAAAAACCCCCAGGAATATGAGAAAGTCCAGAAATTTTCAGTTTTTTGCCTTTTTGTTCCCATGCAATGCTACTATCTTTGACTGAGGAAGATGATTTCATTTCCTTATTCAGAGACTTTAAACTTGACAAAAGGGATAGTGGATTCCCCAGGTTAGAGGAGGTAGTGGATTTCTGGAACTCACCAACAAATACGCATTGGGTTGGGTTCCCAGTGCATGAGGAATATTAGATTTCATTCTGCTGGTGAGGGGGCAATGGTAGAGGAGATCAGACAATAAGTCTGACTGTCCTTGACAGAACAAAAACCAAAAACCAACTTAAGAAGTTCACCAACCAGGGACTTCCCTGGTGGCACAGTGGTTAAGAATACGCCTGCCAATGCAGGGGACACGGGTTCGAGCCCTGGTCCGGGAAGATCCCACATGCCGCAGAGCAACTAAGCCTGTGCATCACAACTACTGAGCCTGCGCTCTAGAGCCTGAAAGCCACAACTACTGAGCCCGCATGCTATAACGACTGAAGCCCGCGCACCTAGAGCCCGTGCTCCACAACAAGAGAAGCCCCCGCTCACTGCAATGAGAGAAAGCCGGCACGCAGCAATGAAGACCCAACATGGCCCAAAATAAATAAATAAATTAATTAATTAAAAAAAAAAAGAAGTTCACCAACTAGAAAGGAAGCTAAATATACACAGACACAGTTCAGAAATACTCACCTCTGGAACAGCTTTGTACATTGAGAGGCTTCTGACATTTGTGCATATCTTAGAATCTTTAGGTGTTTGACCTCCTTTTTCACCAAAATTATATCAGTAGATACAGTTCAAAGGAAAGGATGAATTACAGCTAAACAGAAGATGCTTTGCTTTCCACAGCAGTGTCTAAATGACCCTTTAGTAATTTGAGCAACCTTGGACCCAAGTCCCAAGTCTGTACTCCCATCCAGCTGAATGGCTGTTCACTGCTCAATTTCTGCAACTGGAAAAGAGGTGTGTCCCAATGGCAATCTCTCCAGCTTCATGAGATCTCCATGGAAGCTGTCTTTGAAGTCAGACAGACCTGAATTCTAGTCTGTTCTGCTTCATGACCTTGAATAAATCCCTGAACCTCTTTAAACAAAGCCTCAGTTTGCTCCTCTATAAAATGGGAGGACAACAGTAGTGTTAGGTAACAAATTCCTGGTTAAATGTATGGCACACAGGAAGACCTACACAGATGTTGGCGAGTATTCAGATTTTCTGTAGGTTTGGGTGGGAAGAACACCATCTATCAATCTGCTTTCAGTGAGGGAGGAAGAACTGTGTCCTTGAGACCCTTGGGGCTACCCTCGACATGGCGCCAGACAGGGTATGCGCTAACTAAATGTTTGCTCAGTGAAGCAGAGGGTAGGATAGGCTTCAGGTTTATCCCCCTGAATGTATTATTTTAGAAAGTCAGTTATAAATTACTGTTAAAATAGACAGTATATAGGCAGTTCACAAATTACTGTTAAAATAGACATCTCCCAAGGTGGCTAACAAAGGAAATTTCAAGCCTTAGATTCTAGGTACTGAGGAAATATTCTGCTAAAGGAATACTTTCCAAATCTGGGACTGTGGCCACTCCCACCCCCAAGAAAATAAACAGTTATTGATTCAGGCAGGTGACCTTAGCAGATGCAAAGCACATTGGGAAAGGACCAGTAGTGACTGAGTGAGATTTTAGTGTCATTGCAGGCCCTAGAAATGGGAACCCACCTCTAAATCTAGAGAGTGAGGGGTTGGCACACTTTTTCTGTAAAGGGCCAGACAGTAAACATACAGGCTTTGCAGGTCTTTCAGAGCTGTAGTGTGAAGCAGCCACTTGTAAGCAAATGAATGGGCTGGGTTCCAATAAAACTTTACTTACAAAACCAGATGGTGGCAGGATTTGGTCTATCCATGGGCCATAGTTTGCTGCTTTCTGGTATAAGGGACTGAAAATGTGATGAGTCAATATTCAACATTTTATTTTGTAATCAACTTTTAGGTAGGTCACATAGTCCCTAAATAAGGCATCTCTCATTTCTGATTTCTTTCTGATTAACAGTTCATCGAACTAAGATGCATGAAAATTTTAAAGGATGTGGGAAAAGGATCAGAGACTATGGGCCTGGGGACCAAACTTAAGGGCCAGACATGCATGAGGAACAGGCAGTGATAAGATAATAAGGGTGGGATGCATGGGCTGGGAGCTAAAGAAAGAGCACACACTCTCTTCCAGCTGACCGTTGCCATAGAGAATTTGGGCCAAGTGATCCAGATGTTCCAATTTTTCAAGAAGCCAAAAACCTGATAAAATCTCCAGATTTTTAAATACGTATTGGCTTACTAGTTTGAAAAACACTGTACCACCCTACCAAAACATGTGTCTAGCTGAAATGTAGCATGCAGAATGGTAGTTTGTGACCTTAGCTTTCAGCCCACAGATCACCTCTGGAATATTGTTAGTTGCTTTGAAACGGGGCTGGAGGATTTTACAAAGCTAGTCTGAATTTTACAAAAATGGATCAGATTTATGCCCACTTCCTTAAAGTTGCCCTTCTATTTCAAAACTGTCTGCCCCAAAGTAGCACCACAATGCTCTGCCCAGTCATATGTGCAAGGTATGCCAAACATGCCCAATGAAATTCTGACTATAGAATGTCATGAGAATTTGAACAGCCTAAAGGAAAGGGCAAGATGTGGCAGCTTGTTCATTACTGAAGACTTATGGACAACCAACCTAGAAAATTCAGAGAGAAATCAGTCCACGTTGGGTCTGAAATTGTCCAGCTCTGTTTGAATATGCTAAATCCTCCCTTATCTCGTCCCTGCTCTTGTGTTGGCAGATTTAGTTCTATGATTCAATAGAAACCGTTCTCTTTTCCTAATATTAAAATCTCATTTTGCTCTAAACTCTAATAATTTCAGACTTTTTTTTTTGAGTTGGATATCAACAGAAATTACCTTTTCATCACTTGCAAGTTTAATTCCCTAGTTTTAATGAACTCCTTAAAAATAAATTGGATAGATTAGATAAAACTTGTTTTGATTTTACAGTCTTGAACTGCATTATTGTGGAAATATTTGGGGTGCTAGTTGTAATTTGAATGTCCCTGTCCTAATCCCGTAAGAATTAATCTATTTGGGATTCATCTGTCCTGTAGTCATCTGAAAATTCTTTTGTGGAATAAAACATGCTAGAAGTTTTTGGAGGCTTTTAAACCCAACCTCTTTTTTTCTTTTCTCTTTTTTAACAGCCATTCTCCCAGAAATAGTCTATTTGTGCCTGACAAAATGTATCCAATCCTGACCTTGAAAAGGTTCCGCTCCTATTTGTAACTCAGTGACCCTGAGGCCCAAATTGGTACTGAACTTTCTGAAAAAGCACTCTTGGTTGTTTAATAAGAACTTATTGGTAATTAGCACCCTAGCCTGGGCCTACATTTTGGATTGTCAAAATAAAAATAAAAATCAAGTGGCATCTATTGATCTAGAAAAAACAAAACTGGTTATACACATTTAGCTCTGCATTTTAGAAATTCTTAAGTGAATCCTGTTTTAGTGTTTAGGTGCAACGGAATGAAATGATCCCATGAAATCCTTGTGCTCCATAAAGTGTCTTGAAGTTTGATTGGATATTAACTAAAAGATCATTTTGTTTCTCTTTTATAGCAGGAGATGCAATGTGTTCATTTTATAACATCTCCGCTGTTTGGAATAAATCACCAAGGACAGATGCTCATCACATTTCGGTTCAATAAAATTCTTTGCAGAGTCTGAACAGATACATGGCTAGTTGCTTTAGGTCTCTGTCCAGGCCATTATTTGTTTGGAAAATCAAATTCACTGAACAAAATAGAGTTACACTAAGGACATGGAAACTAATATTTTGTTTGCTGTCTTATGTGTTTGTTGTAATATTTTTGGCAGGGATGTGCCTATAGGACTTTACCTTCAGTTTTGTAAATTTCACCTTCATGAATGTAAAAGACCACCTTCTCATCTTTTTCTTCTAAAACAGCACAGTTAATCTGACTTCCTGCTGTTAGATCTTCTAGTAATACCATTTTAAATGTTCTCAGTGGAAAAATTTGCCAGTGCTCTTGAAGAAGTGCTAAAATTCCATGTTCAGCCTTCTCTGTGGCAGCAAATGGGTTTTCAACAAGCAAAACCGAGGCGCTGATTTTAGATGAATATGTGTGTGCTGCGAAACTGTTGGAGAGTTTTGGATATCTTTCATGTGCTGTGTGGTGCTTCTCTTGAATTTTTAAAAGAATCAAGAAGACATCATCTCTTGACTTGCCAATATTCCATTTTTTTTTTTTTAGAGGAGGAGAGATTTGAGCTTCAAGAGTTGTCACTGTACATCTTCAGTTGATATTTTCTTGAAGAAGTTTCATAAGGTTTTAATTTGTTTATCCAAGAGGTGGTGTGATTAAGAGTTGAGGCTTTCCATAATGATGTGTAAGGTAAAATGTGTGTTTTACCAAACATTCATAACTGCTTGTCCCTGCATTTTACAAAGCTTCCCGAGTCTCCTGAGAAAACATTAAGTGTGTGTGTTGTGTGTGTGTATGTGTCTGTGAAAGAGTTAAGGAGATGCATAAACGTTGAGTAAAGAGATCAACCCATGGCTAGAATGATGTGCGGGTGATCATCATTCCCACAGGGCCATAGAACATGCTTGCTAACCTGTCGTGGTAATTTTCCTTGAAAACGAATCAAGGAAATCCAGGGTGGATAATAACCATTTGGTAGGGCTAATGTTCTGACACCATCTGACGGGACAGGAAAAGTGGGAAGCGAGGCAGGCGTGTGTCTCTAACCACCACCAGTGAATTTTGCTTGCTGTTTGTTTATTAACAACCATGTCAGTGTTAGATTTACTTCCGAGCTTCCTCTCTTTAGAGGAACTGTCTCTCACCCTGGAATTAAAAGAGCATTTTTTACGGGCGTATACCTTTGTTTTGAGAAAGGGCTCAGTGGCTGTCAGGCATTTTAGGGTTAGCTGTGCTTTTTTCTTTTTTCCTCACCCTGAATTAGGTTCCCAAACTGCAGAGAGAAACCTTTTCCGTACGCAAATCCTGAAGTTTATAGTGAGTAGATGGTAGGAAATAAAAATGATGCCCTTTTATTTAAAGATCGCCTTCGTGTTAAACCGGCTTTTTTACCGCCATTAAATATTTGCTTTCTGGGAGCAGTTGTATATATTTTCTTAGCTCTTAACTACCATTTCTGCTCGGGTTTGTATCTGCTAGCCCCAGCATTTACAACCTACGAAAACCTCATAAATCCACTTCGTTTTTCTAATAAGACATGAAAGTCCTTAATTGGCCTTAATGAAATGCACTTAAAGGGCAATAAACGTGTTTAAGCCCCTCTTTCAGGGTGAGCCTCACTACTCTCACTCTACTCTGTTTTAGCCTTTCTGGTAATTAATCATTTATTCATATGTGACGAATCAGTAACAAGATCAAGCAACTACTGCACAACTGCATGATAATAAGCTGCTCATATATGTGTCAAGATTTTAGCAATCCTTTGCAAAGCCTAATTTAAAGTCATTTTACAACTAACCAGACTGCTTCTCTGAAGCATTTTTCCCCCAGTATCTTTCCTACATATTTTCATTTGGTTGCCATCTTTTTATTTTGTTTATAGAGCCCAATCCGCCTTAAATCCACTTATGGCACCAGCGTGAATTTCAGCAATGCAAACATTTACCATTGTTTTTCAGTCTGCTTGGAATTCTCTCTGATCCAAACGGGCGGGGGTGGGGGAGAAGCGAAAGTAAAAGAAGGACCGCATTTATAAATAGAAGACCCAAGAGTCCCTGCCATTTTTAGTACGTATTTAAATCTTAAATCTGCAGTGATTTATGGAGACGTGTTAATCATTTGCCTGTACCTCAGCACTCTGAGAATTCCAGCAATATCCAGGCCACAAATATGCCAACAGAAGGGTGCTTTTTCAGCAAAGGAATTCTACCTTTCTTTCTTTCTTTTTTTTTTTAATTGAGATATATAATCGATATATCCCTCACCGCAAAAGAGGAATTCTTGACTTTCCACGCAAGCGGACAGATCGAATATCTGAATGCCTGTTTGTGTATTCCCAAAGAGGGGACTGGATTATCCTGGCTGTGTGTGTGCGTGGCGTGTGCTCACCTGTAAGCCTAGCTGAAGGTATGTGAGGGGGGATTTGGACCTGCCCAACTATGGCAAACAGAGTTGCTTTGCACTTATGAAATGCATCTTGAGTTGATCCTAACGTATGACTGGACATACATTAGGACTATATAGCATCAGCGATAGTCCAGGCAAGTTTGTTCAGTCCAAGGAAACCAAGGTAATTACAGAGAAGAGTCAGAAGTCCTTCTCCAGCATATGTTAACATGTGTAGATCACTTGAGGTTTAATCATTCAGAAGTTTTTAATATTTGCCTATAAATAGCAGGTGACAAGACCAGATATATATATTTATATTTATATATACTTACATATATAATTTTAAATAAGAGACCCTGACAAACTCAGTAGAGATGGCACCATAGTTAAAAACTTGCCATCTAAATTGCTTTGACATCTGAATTTTTACCTTATTCTATTAATATTAGAATGAAGCTTTAAATATGTGAGTCCCTGCCCCAGATGCACTTAAACCTTATTAATTCAAATGTGAGGTAAAAAAAGGTGAATCCGAATTGGTAACAAAGCTGCACAGTATAATTTTTGAAAAGAAGTGTCATTTTATTACTTTTAAGTACCAAAAAAAAGAAAAAAAAAAAAGGTTACTCCAGTATCACCGGGCAGGGGGAGCTATGGCCAGATTCACTTATGTCTGGAAAATGAGCACATGTGACAGCACATTAATTGTCTGTTGGTAGTGAATGTTCTGAAGCATGTCACAATTGTTCTCTTGTAAACCTTAAAAATCCCCCTCAGCTCAAGCGTAGATAGGCTCCTCTAAAGTAGAAATTTTATTTTTTTCTTATGTAGCCAATAGAACTCAGCATAGTGATTTAATACATAACTATTTACCTTGACTCAGCTACAGTTTGCTAATCTTACACCCACCCAAAAGTAAATTTTGTTCGAACTTTCTCGCAATCATACATTCCCGAATAGAAGGCACAAAATTAATGAGATCTACTCAAAACATCATTCACATTGCAGTGTACATGAATGGCTCCCCCTGGAGTTGTGCAGTGCACAATTCGTGCATCCACACATTGATGTTCTGGTTGTCTGCTTTGTCTATATACAGTTGGCCTTGATAAAGATATATCTCTGATTTTGGTTGAAACCTTATGTTTCCTTCATTTTCAGATGGTGTCTATTCTTTATCAGGTACCTCTAAATGAGGTCCCTAAATGTAGCAAAAAGTGTTTTCATGTGTTAATTTTTATATTACAAAGTTGGTTGCTCTAATATTTTCTGCAATTTCACACATGATCTATAGACTGTTTATCTAACTCTAAATCACTCTATGGGTGAAATGTGAATTGTATCCCCATTCTATTTTGTCTTTTATGTTTTGTGACAAAATAAGGTTACTTTCCTTCAAATTATGGCAAAGTTCCTTAAGCCAAATAGCTTCTACAAAAAAAAAAAAAGTAAAGTGATGAGACTTGAGTAAAATAAAAAAAAAATTTTAAAAAGCCTGGTTACCCAAGCTCCACTAATCAGCTGATTTAAATAATTTTAGAGAGAAAAATACAGAATCTTCGAATATAAAAGCTGAATTTTTTACTGGGCTTGAGATTTGAAGATGGAGTGCTACAGCCAAAGCTCTCTGACTAGCATCTCCCCTAAATTTTGCAGGAAATAATCACAATGTATAAAAAGAATCACAATGTGTAAAAATAATTGCAATAAGGTGATAATTTAGCAGCAAAAGGAAAATTCCAGATCCAGTTTAATCAGTTAAAGTGTCTCTCTGGTTCTTCTGATTTGTTGTTCATTTATGCTGGGCAGCTGGACAATAGGATTTTGCACGGGCCACAAACAATGAAATAAAACAGCAAGATATACTGTATTTTACTGAAACATACAATAAAGGGCAGCAGGGGACTAGTCAAAGCCCAGTATTCAAAGACTGTAACTTTTTATCACTACTTTATTTCCTAAACCAAAATGTTTTTTGGGTATAAATATTGGATGACAACAAAACTGCATCACATTTGCTATCATAGAGGTAAGGCCTAAACCTACTTTTTATTAGAATTAAATTAATATTGCGTAAGTAGTTTTAGAGTTTCAGCATTTTATTATTATTTATGTTCTAAGTGCTCTGCATAAATAGAATTGTTCCTTGCTTCTTTTTGTTTTTACTACTAATAAAAAGTAATAGGTATCATAATTCAGGGACTGTTTGCATTGCCAGGCCTTTTCTGTTTGGTTTTGGGGGCCTGTGCAAGGAGACATACCCTAACCTGGAGTGGAAGAAGCTTTAATAACAAACATAGCAAGCACTTGTGTGGAGCAGTAAATGTTTAGGTAAGAGTGGCCAAAATAAAGATAGGCAATTAAGAATTTAGAATTGTTAAACGGGAAGCCAGTCCGACCAATGACTGCATTGTGTGAGCAGAAATATATGTGTTGCTTCCCAGATTCCTTCATGTATGTCCGGTAATTGCAGAGTATACATATATTTATAAATAAATATCTTCCCTTAATTACCTGCTGATTTCTCAGAACACTTAAGAAAGAGAAGAAAATAGCTTTATTTGTGATGGGAGGAAGGCAATTTTTAGCCACAACAAACATGCTCTCTTATGTTTTCTATAAAAAAGACTTTTCAGAATTAGAAGTGACAGAAGATACTTAAGTGAAAATCAGAAAATTGAAAGCATTCCTTTGTGAGTGTCACAGGTTTGTGACATTCTCAAGATTAGGAAAGAATTTGCACTTGGAAATCTGGAAAACGGGGCTACTAGGGGCTAAGACCACGTTCCTTAAGGGGGCAGATATGGGGCTATATTTTAACAATGCTTTTATGCCTTAAAACCTGTGCTACTGTTGTTGCCTGAAGCATGTAGCCAGCACACGCAGCTCTTGCAATGCAGTTGACTCTCAGCCTCTTCTCTCCCAAGGAAAGGAATGGAAGCTTTTTTGTTGTCCTAGAGAAATCCTGGTTTTATAGTTAAGAGAGTCAGATGTGTGTGTACAGTGGAAGCCTATGCAACTATTCAAAGGGATGTTCAGGGGGGATTTTTATTTACGTGGAAAATATTGATTCTAGGATGAGAAGGGAAAATACAGCCTGAAAAATTATACCCCCAGTGAAATCTCAGAGAGAGCAAACGCATTACAGAAAGACTGAATGAAATATACTGAAATGTTAACACAAATTGCTTCTGGGTGGCGGAATTATGGGTGACTTTTATTTTTCTGCGTATGTTTCTCTAATTTTGAAATTTTCTATAGTATGCATATATTATCTTTACAAAATGAAACTAATATAAACTGTAAGAAAATAAAGTAATAAAATCAGACCTAAGGATGCATTTTTAATGAATTATGCTATGTTAAATTTTTACATACATTGGCAGCATCCCTATGAGAGTGCTAACATTATTTTTGCCCATTTTCTAGAGGAGGATACTAAAACTTAGGGGGACAAGTTCGCACAGCTAGTCAGTAATTAGAATTCAAATCCAGATGGATTTGTTCTAGTGCTCACACCTCTGCCCAGCACATCACTCTGCCTTTCAGAGTCACTGGTCCACATGCACACTTTAGTATAAATACTGGAAGGCATCACTGGTCCGCACACACACTTTAGTTTAAATACTGGAAGGTATCACTGGTCCGCACGCACACTTTAGGTATGAATACTGGAAGGCATCACTGGTCCGCATGCACAGTTTAGTATAAATGCTGGAAGGCATCACTGGTCTGCACGCACTCTTTAGTATAAATACTGGAAGGCATCACTGGTCTGCACGCACCCTTTAGTATAAATACTGGAAGGCATACTGGTTCTTCTTTGTTAGAAGAGGCAGTTGTGTGGCCACTTCTCCCACAGTGCTGGAGCCCAGCACCATCTCTTTTGTTTTCAGAAGTGCTGTCACTTTTGGTGATTATGCTTTTTGCTCTAAATAAAGGGCTGTGTTTTTGGTCAAACCAAACCAAAGGAGCAGGGCTTCCCACACTGTCATTCCAGTGCCTTCAGTTGCTTGAGCTCAATTTTTGGGGGTGAATGAGGCCTGTTCCTGAGGGCAGAGTTTTCCCTAAGCTCTTGTGCTAACTTTTTGGGATATCTTTGCATCCTAACACATCCCACTCGACGCTACAATAAATATTAAGCCAGAATCCTTCTAATTCAGACCAGGCTTGTCATTCTTTCTGTAAAACTTGAAAAGTCTCAAACTCAATACCTGCAGAAACAGACCTGTTTTTACTTATGTTACATATGTTACACACACTTTTATTAGCCTTGACTTTCTTTGGAGTAGCCCCTGAAGACTAGGGATTCTAATATAACACATTGTTAAAATTTTCTGAGATTTTCATTTGCTTAAGGAAAAATCAGTTTCTTTCTTTCTTTTTCTTTCTTTCTTTTTTTTTTTTTTGATGTCCTAGGGTCATTTGAATTAAGCTCAGAGGGCAACTCTGCAATTGGTTCAAGGCTACTCAGAGAAGCCCTTCCCATTGAGCACCGTCCAAGTCCCAACGGCATTAGTGAGCATAATAAACTAGTTGTTTTACGCCATTAGGTTTGGAGTGGTTTGTTACACCACATGGAGAACCAGAATAGCAAGCTTTAAACATTTTTCTCCCATTCTTAATTAGTTGTTCAAATAATGTCTTACTTCCTCTTATCTTCTTTACTATGAACTAAGAAGCCTTAAGGAATGTCAGAGGCATGGCAATAAAAAAGTGAAGATGATTAAGAGATTCCTAGGCACAGGGTGGGGGGCTGAGGAAGAGCGTGTGGCATCCCCACAGATGCTGGTACGTATCTCCTGGCTTTCATGGTGAGTGAAAATAATCACAAATATGGGGACTTTGGAAAGAACTTTTAGATGCATTGAATGCCACCGAACCGTTACAACGATCTTACAAAGTGAGTATTATTATTATTGTTTTCATCCTTATATTACAGATTAAGAAACTGGGGTTCTCAGGGGTTAACTAGATGGCCCAAAGACACACAGCAACTTGGAGGGCAGAGGGAACCAGAGCTCATGTCCCCCCACCTCTCATCCCTCGCCCTGCCTGGCGCCAGCTGCTGGACAAGAAGGGAACTGTTGTCCCATTGTGGCAGCTGGTCTTGCTTTATACAGCTCCAAGCTCCAACCTCTGTAGGAAGCTGGAGCGGCCCCCTTTGCTGAACAGGTAAAAATAGCAGCCCTACAGGTCTCTCCTCAGGGATGGAGGGTGAAGGAGAGAAATACTGGCTGAGCTTTCATTTCTCTGGGAAGAGCACACAAAGGCTTTTGAAGATTCTTAGTGCAGACCTCATTCCTTGGTCCACCGTGTTTCATTTCTAGAAGTCTGACTTTTTAAATATCTTACATGTCTCTGCTTCACATGTTCAATCTTTCCACTAGCTTCTGAAACATCTGGAATGCAGTTATACTATCTGCTTTAATGTCCTTGTCTACTAATTCTATCATCTGTGTCATTCTGGGTCAGTTTCAGTTGACCCAGATGGGCTGCATTTTCTGCTTCTTTCTGTGTTAGGTAATTTTTAATTTGATGCCAGCCATTGTGCATATTACCTTGTTGGGTGCTGGATAGTTTTGTTATTTCTGTATTTCTGAGCTTTGTTCTTAGACATGGTTAAGGTACTTAGAGCCAGTTTTAACCTCCTGAGTTTGGCTCTTAAGCTTTGTTAAGTGGGACCAGAGCTGTGTTTCATGTAGTGTGAAGTTTTTGCTGCTACTGGGCATTATTTCCTCTAAAGTCTTCACACACATGCAATGGTTAGTCCTCGACGGAATACGTGAGGGACCCTCTGCCGGTCCATGGAGTTTTCTCTGTGGGCAGAACGCTCCTCTCCGATCGCCTGCCTTGTAAATTCTAGCTGCCCCAGCTTCCCATTCCCAGCTTCGTCTCCCCAACTGGGGCAGACCACTGGGCTCTGCCTGGAGTTCCCTCCCAGTACCACAGCTTCCAAACTTTCTCCAGGCAGTAATCTAGGGCAACTGTAAGGTTCACTTCATGTGTTTTTTTGTCTCTCAGTGCTCACTGTCCTTTGTTGACTGATGTCCAATGTCTCCAGAGCTGTGTTTCATATGTTTTCAGTTACTTTAAGTAGGAAGGTAACCAGAAGTTGTGTCTCAAAGACTCAGATGAGTCTTTCAATCATCAATAGATGATTGAAATTGGGGACTTCCCTGGTGGCACAGTGGTTAAGAATCCACCTGCCAATGCAGGGGACATGGGTTCAAGCCCTGGTCTTGGAAGATCCCACATTGCCACGGAGCAACTAAGCCCATGTGCCATGACTGCTGAGCCTGTGCTCTAGAGCCCACGAGCCACAACTACTGAGCCCACGTGCCACAACTACTGAAGCCTGCATGCCTAAAGCCTGTGCTCCGCAACAAGAGAAGCCGCCGCAAGGAGAAGCCTGCACGCTGCAACGAAGACCCAACATAGACAAAAATAAATAAATAAATAAATAATAAATAAATGTGTGCCTTTATGTATTAAAAAAATAGATGATTGAAATTGGACCATTGTTTAGACACCAGTCTTGTGTAACTATTTTCTTTCTCTATTGAATGGGATCAACTTGTAGGTCCTTTAAGTACTTTGGTCACCAAAAGCCCTCTTGGAGGTTATTTGAGGCAAATTCACCCACTTTCCAACACTGAGTTTACAGTCTGACTGTGTTATACACTTCATGGATAAAACACAAATGCTTTTTGTTTTGTTTGCTTGTTTTTGGCCATACTGCGAGGCTTGTGGGATCTTAGTTCCCCAACCAGGGATTGAACCTGCTCCCTTGGCAGTGAAAGTGTAGAGTCCTAACCACTGGACCGCCAGGGGATTCCCCACAAATGCTAATTCATACCATCAGTAGGAAAAAAACATTCATTTTTCTTTCTTTATACTTCACTTCCAGTGTTTGGATTTTTATTTCTGGTGCCTTATAACCTATTGAGTATTTATTACGTGTATTCTTTGTACCCACTGCTTTTTAAGTTATACTGCTGCCTGATTTAAAATCTTGTATTGGAGGCACTACTTACACAATTAGAAGTCTCTCTTATCCCTGTGTTACCATCAGTCACCCTTTCTATGAACTTCCATGGACTCCTCCTACCCCTCTGACTTAGCCATTTTCACTGCAGGAATGAGGCTCACTTACAGAGTGACAGTTCCTGGGAGCTCCAGAGGAGGAAAACTGACCCTTCTGGCATCTGGAATCTCATCCCAGGGCTCCCCATCAATGACACCACCTCCTGCCATGTGTCAGTTGGTCTCAGATTGGATTCCCCAGAAACATACTCTGAGATGGAGGTTTGGGCACAGAAAAATTTGGGGGGGGGGCTAGGGGAATGCCCTTGAGATCAATTCCTGTGAGATAGGGAAGGAAACAGGACTGGACAGAGGGAGAAGCTGGGATGCCATGTATTAGCCCTAGGCCTCAGCCCATCCCATGGGGAGCTCTGTAGCAACAAGGCCTCTTCAGAGTTGCCCTGAATTGAGGGAAGAGGGGCTGGGTCTTTGAACGCCCCTTACCTGCTAGTCCTTGGGTGCAGGCTGCCCCTGAGAAGGGAGTATGATCGTGGGTGAGACTGCTAAGGGCAGTTCCCAGGGAGGGGCTCAGATGAGATTCATCAGCCTCTAGCATTTCCAGAAACTGGAGGCACGAGGGCTTCAAACAGGAAGCCACCTGTTGGGTTTTGGAGTCTTGGGTAGCAGTTTCAACTATTAGCTCTGAGAACTTGGGCAAAATCATTTGTTCATTTGTTCATTCAACCAGTATTTCTGAAATGCCTACCTTGTGTTTTATCTCTGGGGATAAAGAGGTGAGGTGGTCAGGTTCAAACAAAACCCCAGCCCTATGGGACCTACCATCTTTTTAGAGGAGACGGATAATAAATAATAAAAAATAACAATAAAATTGCAATATAAAATAAATATAAATTAATATCAGTAACATAAAATAATATAAAGTGCTTCTCAAACTTTAATTGGAAACAAATCATCTGGGAATCTTGTTAAAATGCAGATTATGATTCAGTGGGTCTCGGGCAGGGCCAAGATGCTGCATTTCTAAAAAGTTCCCAGTTGATACTGATGCTGTGGGTCCACGGACCACACTTTGAGTAGTGACATAAACAGGGTGACCTAGGAGGGTCAAGTGGTGGGAAAGGGAAGCTATTGAGGATAGAGCAGTTTGTGTAAGGAGGGGATATTTGAATTGAGACCCAAAGAAAGTGACACTATTCATCTAAGTCCTGGCTTCCTCAGCTATAACGTGGGAAAAAACCCAACCAAATCTGGTACATAGTAGGTACTCAATAAACATGAACTATTATTGGAGTTGTTGCTGGCTCACCTAGGCCCGTCATGATTGTCCTGACCCCCTCCTACCTCACTACCTTTCATCTTTTACTCCTGCTGATGGCTGCCACGTTCTCACCATATTTTCTATTTTAAATTCCCAAGAACAGGAACCGGATTGGCTCGACTTTGTGTGGGCTGACTGCTTTGGGACCAGCCGCTTCCTAAGCTGCTGATTGGCTAGTCTGCTGATTGGCCAGCCTGCTGATTGGCCAGCCTTGGCTCTGCTGCCCTTTACTAGCCAATCAGCTACAACTGGAGGATCGTGGGGTCGAATGGAATGAAGACGGCTCCTAGAGGCTTCTCCCTCAGCAGAGACTCCAGGCAGGCACTAAGGCCAGTGTTTAGTGCCTGCGTCCCGTTAGGTCCCTGTTGCATCTTAGGAGAGCTTAGCTGTTTGTGCAGTTATTTCTTCTAATGGATTATGAGTTCTTTGAAGGTAGGCACCTGCTTCATGGACTCCTGGCAGAGCGTTGGAAGAGTGGGAACTTAACGATATTATGGGGGTTAATTTGAGCCTTGGGGGCTCACATGCTCTGAGGAAGGTTTGGAGGAAGAGGCAGCAGGCAGAGAAGAAACTTGAAAGACAAGGAGAATTTCAATAGATGGAGAGAAGCAGCATGCTTTACAGAGAGGGGCCCTTGCATAAGCAAAAGTTGGATGGACGAAAAGACCAACATTTTAGAGAAGGTCACAAACAATATCTTGGCTTGTTCAAAGGCTAACCTAAATTTGAGCAATATTTTTCCCTGAGGCAGTTACGAATTGGCATTTTATTTAGTCTTCCTATGTAAGTCCTGGGTACCTTAATTTTGTGCACACACACACATACACACATGCACATAACATAATAAAAACAAAACATTCCCTGAAAACTTATTCCACTCATGCATTTACTTTGCTAGCTGCCCAGGTGTAGAAGTAATTTACCAAGAGTATATATCAAGAGTAATATACCGGGGCTTCCCTGGTGGCACAGTGGTTGAGAGTCCGCCTGCCGATGCAGGGGACGCGGGTTCGTGCCCCGGTCCGGGAAGATCTCACATGCCGCAGAGCGGCTGGGCTTGTGAACCATGGCTGCTGAGCCTGCGCGTCCGGAGCCTGTGCTCCGCAACGGGAGAGGCCACAGCAATGAGAGGCCCGCGTACCGCAAAAAAAAAAAAAAAAAAAAAAAAAAAAAAAAAAAAAAAAAGAGTAATATACCAAGAGCAAACGTACCAACAGTAATAAAAACATACTAAGAGGCAACTTGCACAGAGGATGGTTTTTTGCAAGGGTTCACAGATCTTATTTTAAGGTTGAAGCCCCCCAGGTGTCTTTCCTCCTTTTTTCAACTGACAGTTGTGGTTGTGCAAGGAGCACGGCTGGCCCTGGGGAACCGCCAGCCAGGCTCAAACTAACAGCCACTTGTGGCTGCGGACTTCCTCTTGGCTCTGCCCCGAGGCAGCAGTTAGTGTTGGGGAGTTTGAGGGTTGCACGCTGGGGTCAGACTTTGAGTGGCGCTAATTCTGACTCCAGTCCCCCCGTTTTCATTTCTGTTGTGACAATTTTAGCTTCTCCATAGGACATGAATACTGCCCTGAAAGAATTTTGGAGGGGACAGCCCTTCCAAACGGGACATCGTCTAACTTTTCAATGAGTATGACTCCTGATCGGTGGGGATGCCACTGTTTCAGTCCTTAGAATATGGTGGAGGTTTCCTTCTCCCCTAGCTATCAAGAAAAGTTCTGCTTCAGTGAATGATACAAATGAGAGCTAGGGGGATATGTTTAACCTGTTCAAGGTCCCTCCACACTGAAAACCTCTCTAACTAATCTCCCTCCTGCTAGCCTTTTACCCTAAAATCCTTGCTGCATACCACAGCCAGGTTGATTCCAATACTTTCAGCCTGCCCTTACCCAAATCTCTATGGTTCCTTTTACCTCTAGGATCAAGTCTCTTTTCCCTTTGCTCAAATTTCATTTTGCTTTCCCCAGTCTGGTTCCAGACTCTTTCCACCATTGCACGTTGTTTTCTGGACACAAAGTCTGAAATCTAGTGGGACTGGTGAACTCACCTTCCCTGTGTCCTCCAGGTCCTGTCTACAGGTCTTTCCCTACGTAGTTCCTGTGCCGGCCATGAATTCTCATTTCCTCTCACGATATTCACCAGTTCTCCATGTCTAGCCCTGCCACTGGGAGCCTCCAGGACGGCTATGCTTCCAAAGCATCTCTCTGGACCCTTCTTCACTGAACGTTAATCTGGTCTCTATTATTTGTCACCTTTTGATGTGCCTAGGCTCATTTCCTCAACGAAGACTATACAGTCCTAGAGGGCATGGATATTTCACCTCCAGCACAAAGCTCTGGAGTTTAATGAATTACTAGCAGCTTGGAATGCCGTTACTTAGAAGTCAATTTCATTGCAAGCAGACCTTGAAGATCTCAGGCTTGAACATTCTGATAATACCAGCAGGAAGTGTACTCGAAGTTAACAAGCTGGCACACCAGGAAACATTTCTCCTTGACTGATTTTTCCTGCATAGTCAGTGTAGTGTAGTGGGAGGGCCTCTCATGGGGAGTTGAGAGATTGGGTGCTAATCTCACCTCTGTTGGAAACTAGCTAAGGTGCCTCTCATGAGTGAACCTGCTTCCCTGGCACTCAGTTTCTTTAAGCTGTGCATTTCGGAGGATATCATAATTCCACCTTGAATTAATGAAGAAAGGGCAAGGCTGGGGCCGGGGGACACTTTTCTGAAAATGTGGTCCAAGTTTACACTTTGGCCCCTTTTTTCCTCTATTTGTTTTCTTTAGGTAGGATAGCCTCCTCCCTTTCTCTCTCTCTTCTTTTTTCCCTTTAAGTGTCAGTAAATCTGATAACGATCTCTTTCCTTTCATTCCTTCCCTTCTAACCACACTTTGGCTTGTTCTCCTTAGATAAGCAGTTCTCATGCTGTGAGTGCTATACATGCAAGCTCCAGCTTACTTTGCTCTCAGAATCTTTTGTTTAAAAAAAAAAAGGAAGAAAGAAATGAACTCTCAGCCTCGAGATACATCTTTCTTGTAATTTAACATTGCATTTCCACTCAAGAGTGCCAAGTCTTTAAAAAGCATGACCTCATTCATCTGTCATCCCCCATCAGCTCCTGGGTCTTCTGGAGGTGGAGGTGCAAGGGGAATGCCCATTGTGCCACCCTATTTTACAGAGTGAGAAATCAAGACCCAGAGCCCACAGCGATTTCCCTGAGGGAGGTCTGTGAGTCCTTGGCTAGTAGGGGAGCAGGATGTGGGGTTCATGGTTTCCAGCCACTTCTCCAGCCATGGGCCTGGGGACAAGTTTGAATAGAGTCTTAAAGAGGCAGATTGATTTCGATGCAGCCAAGAAAGGGTGCCGCCCTGGGGTTCAAGGATGTGATGAGTGAGAGCAATGATGTGCTCTGACTTCAGACAGGTGAAGGTAAAGGGACTCACCCAGAGACTCTTCCAGAATGAAAAGAGAAAGCTCACTGAAGCAAGACCAACGGGGAGATAAAAAAGGATACGATCACTTTGAGCTTTATTTATTGGTGTCCAGTCCTAAACACCAAGATGTATTTACTCCTTTCAGATCTCCCAACTTGGCCTTGAAACCTGACCGGAGAGAGTTATCGTGAAGCTAATGAAGCTCAAGGGCCTTTCACTTGCACAGGTGCCTTCCAAGACCTGGGAGCACCCTAGCGATGGTTTCAATGGCTGATCTTTTTGTAAAATTTGCCAAAGTAAGATAGTCTTTTTCTTAGAGTCCCCCAAATTATACAAGCTTTAGGACGCAAAACATCTGAATCTGCCCCTGGACCTGACCCCCATTGACACAATATCCATAGCTTTTGTGGCCCCAAGAAACCATTCCTCTTCCTAAATGGATCTGTGCTCCCTTAAACTGCTGACTATGTTTGTACCTGCTCTGTGTTTACCGAGCAATTGCAATTCTTGTTCTTAAGGACGGAAGCTAGCCTCCTTTGAGCACTTCCTATGTAACCAATGCCTTCATAAACACCATCAAAGTCCAGACTCACCACATCTTACTTTTTCAAGGTGGGGAAACAGGTTCGGGGAGGTCTGGTAACTTGGTGAAAATTCCAGGACTTGAACATGGCATAGCCCCCTGGGAACTCATCCTTTTTGCATAAGAAGGTGTATTCGGAAGGAGGAAAGAGGATTCTGGTCTAAAGGGAAAGCTCTTTCCTTCTTTGCTCCAGTCACTCTTCTTTGTTTTCCTTTCCCGATCCCTTTCTCTCTTCTTTCTCTGATGGCAATCAATCCGTGTTTATGGGTTCTGTGTTTACTGCAAGGCTTTGGGATAGGCACCCAAAAAGAAAAAGGCAGTTCCTTGTAATTTAAAAGAGGAAGCAAATTAACTACTCAAGTTGTTTGAACATCAGACAGTAGAGAGATACACAGGGCTGATGGGTGTGGGACACAGCTGGCGGTTGAGGCAAGAGGAAAAAGGTGAGAGGAACCTCAGAGAAGATTTCGGTAAGCTGAAGGCAACCAAGAAGATTTCGGTAAGCTGAAGGCAACCAAAGGAGAGGCAGAAAAAAATACACACAAGAAGCATTGTCCCTGCACCTGGGCAAGGGGGCGGGGTGGTACCACACTGAGTCCTGTGTTTTCTCAGAGCTGTGAGTCTCAACTCTGGCATGGGTCAAAAGCAAGGAGGCTGCTTCAGGCTCAGGATCCTGGGCTCTGCCCAATGAGTTCCTGACTCAGTAGTTTGTGATGGGGCCTGAGAGTCTGCATGTTCCCATGATGCCTCCCCCATGATGCCAATGCTGCTGGTCCAGGACGACACTTTGAGCAGCACTGCTTTAGAAGGCCCCACTCTGGGCCTCTTTGGGTCATGCCGCTCCTTATGGGATCAAGAAGGTAGTGCCCATAGGGAACTCTACTCATTATCCTGTGATAACCTATATGGGAAAGAATCTGAAAAAGAATAGTTACATATATATGTATAACTGAATCACTTTGCTGCACACCTGAAACTAACACAACATTGTAAATCAACTATACTCCAATATAAAATAAAAATTTTATAAAAAGAAGGTAGTGCCCACTCATACCTTCTAGACTATCCTTTGGGTATTTGGATTTGGGAATCTTGGATTATTTTCCCCATTTCCAGCACTTGTTGGGCCTCTTCTCTGGGTTTCTCTTCCCAAAGATGGACCGTCTCATTGATGGATGCACCCTCAGTCCTGATGGGGTGGCCATGGGATGACTATTTGCAGTGTGGACAGAACTCGGGGCTGCAGACTCGTGTGTTCACACCTGTGCATGCCGGCCCCTCCCTGCTCAGATAAATCCAGGGGTAGGGACAGGTGAGGACCAGCCATGAGTCAGAATCCAGAGGCCAGTTTTCCCCCACCTCCAGGCTCCACGTGGAGCTCTGGGGTCCTGGGGATCTAAATCCAAGCGTGGCCTTGAGGTCATTACGAAGGTATATTTGTCAAGGGAAGAAAATAAAACATATTTGATATAATGGTTTGTTCATTTGATTTATGACTTTTAAATATTTGGACATTTGCTCCTTGGGACTCTATTTGTACTCTTGTTCCAGGTGCTTCAAATGTTAGAGGTGGGCCTGCAGATAAGAATAAGCCATACTGCATTACTTTTGTTGTTGTTGTTGTTGTTGGCAGTAATGGGATTTTTTTTGGGGGGTGGGTTTTTTTGTTTTTTAATTATTTATTTTATTTATTTATTTTTGGCTGCATTGGGTCTTTGTTGTGGTGCACGGGCTTCTCATTGCGGGTGGCTTCTCTTGTTGCAGAGCACGGGCTCCAAGCACCTGGGTTTCAGTAGTTGTGTCTTGTGGGCTCTAGAGCGCAGGATCAGTAGTTGTGGTGCACGGGCTTAGTTGCTCTGCTGCATGTGGGATTTTCCCAGACCAGGGATCGAACCCTTGTTCCCTGCATTGGCAGGTGGATTCTTAACCACAGCGCCAACAGGGAAGCCCTGCATTACTTTCATAAAAGAAAAAAGGGAGTCCTTTTTTTTCTCTCTCTCTCTCCACCTTGTTGTAAACACAGAAATTCTTTCCTGGCGTGGGTGACTCCCTGAGATGTAGGGCTGCTTCCACTGGAGACCGCATGCAGGGGAGCCTGGCAGCGTGCCAACCCATGGTTGGAGCTAGCTACATGAGTTCTTGTTTTTGTCTCTTCTCTTCCCCTTCCAAAGCCAATGACTGCACAAACTGCTGGTATCAGCCAAGCATGGCCCACAGCTCCTTGCAGAAATGCTCAGAACAGGCAAAGCCTCTGAGATCATGAGGCACAACATTCTGAGAGCTGTGGGGTAAGAGGTTGGGTATAGCATCTTAGGGTCTATTTCAAATCTTATCACAACTGGGGCTTCCAACAGGTGTCTGTGGGCTTGTCCAATAGAAAGGTTTCAAACAGAAGAAGAATTTTTATTTTTTTAATTTTTTAATTTTTAATTTTTAAAATTTTTATTGGAGTATAGTTGCTTTACAATATTGTGTTAGTTTATACTGTGCAACAAAGTGAACCAGCTATACATATACATACACCTCCTCGTTTTTGGATTTCCTTCTCATTAGGTCACCAAAGAGCACTGAGTAGAGTTCCCTGTGCTATCCAGCAGGTTTTCATTAGTTATCTATTTTATACATTGTATCAATAGTGTATATATGTCAATTCCCATCTCCCAATTCATCTCCCCCCCACTCCGTTGGTATCCATGTTTGTTTTCTACACCTGTATCTCTATTTCTGCTTTGTAAATAAAATTGTTTATACCAATTTTTTCAGAGTCCACATATATGAGTTAATATACAATATTTGTTTTTCTCTTTCTGACTTACTTCACTGTGTATGACAGTCTTTAGGTCAATCCATGTCTCTAAAAATGACCCAATTTCGTTCCTTTTTATGGCTGAGTAATATTCCATTGTATATATGTACCACATCTTCTTTATCCATTCCTCTGTTGATGGACATTTAGGTTGATTCCACGTCCTGGCTATTGTAAATAGTGCTGCAATGAACATTGGGGTGCATGTGTCTTTTTGAATTATGATTTTCTCTGGGTATATGCCCAGTAGTGGGATTGTTGGGTCATATGGTAGTTCTATTTTTAGTTTTTTAAGGAACCTCCATACTGTTCTCCATAGTGGCTGTATCAATTTACATTCCCACCTACAGTGCATGAGGGTTCTCTTTTCTCCACACCCTCTCCAGCATTTATTGTTTGTAGATTTTTTTGTTGATGGCCATTCTGACCAGTGTGAGGTGATACCTCATTGTAGTTTTGATTTGCATTTCTCTAATAATTAGTGATGTTGAGCATCTTTTCATATGCCCATTGGCTATCCATATGTCTTCTTCCGAGAAATGTCTATTTAGGTCTTCCACCCATGTATTGATTGGGTTGTTTGTTTTTTTGATATTGAGCTGCATGAGCTGTTTGTATATTTTGGAGATTATTCCTTTGTCAGCTGCTTTGTTTGCAAATATTTTCTCCCATTCTGAGGGTTGTCTTTTCATCTTATTTATGGTTTCCTTTACTATGCAAAAGCTTTTAAGTTTAATTAGGTCCCATTTGTTTATTTTTGTTTTTATTCTCATTACTCTGGCAGGTGGGTCAAAAAGGATCTTGCTACACTTTATGTCAAAGAGTCTTCTGCCTATCTTTTCCTCTAAGCGTCTTATAGTGTCTGGCCTTCCAGAGGTTGAGTACAGCATCTTAAGGTCTATTTCAAATCTTATCACAATTGGGACTTCCAGCAGGTGGGTGTGGGCTTGTCCAATGGAAAGGTTTCAAACAGAAGAAGAATTTAAAAATTTTTAAAAATTTTTTAATTGAAGTATAGTTGATTTACATTGTATTAATTACTGCTGTACAGCAAAGTGATTCAGATATATATCAATCAATCTATCTATCTATATATCAATCAATACATTCTTTTTTTAAAAGTATTCTTTTCCATTGTGGTTTATCATACGATATTGAATATAGCTCTCTGTGCTATACAGTAGAACCTAGTTGTCTATCCATTCTATGTATAGAAGCTTACATCTGCTAACCCCAACCTCCTACTCCATCTCCCCCCAACCCCTTCACCCTTGGCAACCACCAGTCTGTTCTCTATGTCTGTGATTCTGTCAAACAGAAGAAGAATTTGTAAACACTGAAGACATATGGAGGTCCTATGGGGCCATGTGATGACTGGCAAAAACTCAGAGAGTTCCTGGGGATTGATCAGTGGTTCTAAAATGTTGATGGGCACCAGCTTGCCTTGAAGCTTGTTCATCCTGCAGAGCCCTTGGGCCCCACCACAGAGGTTGTGATGCAGTAAAAGGGGAGCAGAAAACAAGATTTGACATGTTAACAAATGCTTCAGATCCTATTGCAAGTGGTTCGTGAAACCCGGTGGAGAGTTGCTGTCATGTTCAAAGGAGGATATTGCTTTTAGCCAAAGAAGAGCTTTTTCTGAACAGGACAGAGGAGTCTTTTGGAGACATCAGAGCCCCCCTTGTGGTTACCAACGTGAACTCTGGCCCCAGACCATGTTCAAATCCCAGCTCTACTACTTCCTAGCTGTGTAACCTTGGACAAGTTATCTAACCAATCTAAGCCTAGTTTTCTCATCTGTAAAATGGGGATGACCCTCACATTCTCACAGGGTTGTTCTGAGGACCACATAAGTTAACAGTGTCTGGCACTATTTGCTATTATGAGTATCACCTGCTGTTATTATTCCTCATAGGGGGAAATTTGGTAGCAATGGAGTTTTTGCTGGAATACTGATTTTAGTGGATTTCTGAAGAAAACAGTGCTGAAGGAGTGAGTAAACATAAAATGTAGGAAGCTACTGGGGACATGAAAGTAATTAGTGGAGGAATGTACTTTCTTCCTCTAGCTGGATGTGGGCAAATACAGTGCAAATCCCGCTCAACCAATGAAAGGCTCCTTCCCAGACCAGGGTTACCTATACTAATTATCCAAAAACAATGCTTCCCTTCGGCTTCCAGGCTGTGAGGTCTCCTTAATACGATAGAGGGAATCTTCCAGAAAGTGCCACATTCAACATCAGCACACCTGCTTCATACACCCTGAACTCCAAATGGAGAAAAGAAGCAAAAAAAAAGTTGATTTAAATTATGCAGGTGGAGGGCAATTAAATATTGATATAATAATTATTAAATTATGCAGGTGTCGGGTAGATTTATGGGAAACTTCTGGAATCACTGCAGGAGTAGTGTAAACAATGAAAAACCCTGCATGGGGCCCCGAGCTGGAAGAAAATTCTGTGAAGTTACAGTTGAACTGCGTAGCTGCTGAAGTTCACGTTCATCTGGAGGTAGATGTCTCTCTGGATGAGTTCATCCAAACCAAGAGCAAGGCTTCCCCCAAAAAACACGAGTACACAGAAGAGAAGCCACTCTTCTCAGGCAGTCCTAAGAATTAAAAGAAAATAGTCAAAGTGGAAAATGTGGGGAATCTCCCAAAGAATCCTCTTTTCATTAAACTATAATCTTCAACAACAGCATTTTCATTTCTAAAGTCACATTTATGATTTCAGAGCCATAAAGAAATGGCCCTGAAATGACAAATGGTTCAGAGAAGAGCATGAGGCAAGGTCTGAGGGATTGTGATGGAGGCCATCCAGGTCTGGGCCAGAAATGTGTTTGTAGATGGTAACCGGGATACGCAGACTCACTACAGCTAGTTTGTTGGAGGAAAATTTGAGTTCCAAAGCAGTGAATTTTTATGTTTGACCATTTTGTCACTTGTGTCACTAAAAAAGAATGGGCCAGATGGTGGTCTCTAGTATGTTTTTCACAGTGTAGCGTCTGCAGAGGGATTTACCTTCGTTGGCTATTAACAAGCAGTCTGAACAGCTTAAATGAGAGTCCAATGTTGAAAGGCAAGAAATCCAAATGCTGAAATGTCCTTTAATTTCGAATCTCAGATGAACTTAAATGTTCAGTTTTAAAAGTCGCAGTTGACAGCCATAACCAATGGAGAAGATGACATCTTCAAGTATCTGTTCAAATAAGCCATTTTTTCTTCTTTCTCTACATAAAATGCAGAACAATTATGGTTAAACCCAAGAGTTCTGATGTGTTGGCATTCAGTGTTTTGACTTTGGTTTTGTGAGTTTTGGCTTTTTTAAAAATTGATGTATAGTTAATGTACAATATTATGTTAGTTTCAGGTGTACAACGTAGTGATTGGACATTTAAATATGTTACAAAATGATCACTCATAGTTCTGGTAACCACTTGTCACCATACAAAATCTTTTTGATTTTTTAAGATTAGATTAGTTTAGAGGTTCTCAAACTTGAAAGGGCTTCAGAACCACCTGGTTGTGTGTGTGGGGGAGGGGCTTGTTAAAATACAGATTGCTGGGCCCCATCCTCAGGATTTCTAATTTAGTAGAAATTTGCATTTCTAACAAGTTTCCAAGTGGAAGTTCCCAACTTCCCAGCAAGTTCTCTGCTGTGTGTATGGGCACCACACACAGTCTGAAGATCACTGTTCTAATACATCCTCCAGTTCAATTGGGCTCCATTTATTTTTAAGTCCTAAATTCTTCTGAGAATCTGATGAAAGCCATAGACCTTTTCTTCAGAAGAAGCACCCAGCTAAACATAGATACTTATAATTTTAGAGAATTTATCCCTAAGGGATTCCAAGTGTCTTTGCATAAAAGCTCCTGTCCTGTCTAGAGCTGAGGTCAGCAAACTTTTTCTGTAAATGTCCAGATAGTAAATATTTTAGATTTTATGGACCATACAGACCCTGCTATAACTACTCAAGTCTGCCATTGTAGTGGGAAGGCAGCCATAGACAATATGTAAATGAATGGGCATGGCTGTGTTCCCCAAAACTCTATTTACAGAAACAGATGATGTGCAGTATTTGGCCCAAGGGCTGTAGTTTGCCAACCCTTAGTCTAGAGTATGGATTTTAGAATCAGATCTACATGGGTCATTAACTGTGCAACATTGGGGTCAGCTCTTAACCTATGACAGCTTTGTTTTCCTCATCTGTAAAATGGCATGTAGTGACTCTTGCTATAAAATATTGTGTTGAAAATTAACTGAGATAATCTACCCAGAGTTCCAAGCATTTCCCTTTAATGTTGTAATTTTGATATTTAATAATATTAATAATAGTAAATGGATAAATGCTAGGGTGAAGGCCCTCATGAACCATACAGGCATCGGACAATATTAGTTATTGTTATTATTGTTAAGCAGACAGTGTGCATGAGAATTACCCAAATACAAATGAAGAACTGGGAATGTGGTATTTTGTTCTAGAATTGTGAAATAAGAGGTATGGATGTCTAGTAAGGCCCTATGTGTCCTAGCCACTGTCTTTCTCTCCAAACTCATCCGGCCACTGTACTGACACCCTGATCGCCTCCTGTCCATGTGATCTTCAAATAACCCCCCTTTTCCCTGGAATGTTCCTTCTTCTTCCTACCCCATCCTTCAGGCCTCTGTTTGTATCACTTCCTCCAAAGGGTTGGCCATGTAGGGCTTGTTCTTTTCCCTTGTGACACTTATTAGACTTTATACTAAGTTATTTGTGAATTTACTTGATTCTTGAATGTCTTCCGCATTAGAACTCTAGACTTTTTGAGGTCTGGACCATATTTGTTTTGGTCATCACTGTACAGCTGGAATTAAGCACTAGGCCTGGCACTCAGTGGATGCTCAAGAAACATTTAATGAATGAGTGAGTCAATTTTACCCAAGGTTATTTTTGGCTCAAAGCAAAATAATGACACTTTACCTTTGTAGCCCTCTATTCATGCTCTTATATTTAGGTAGAGGTGGGGAAGGTAAGGCAGGGGTGGGGAGCTCTCTTATTCTGGCAGTTCTGTGCTTATGTTGATTTCTGTGTCATTACGTTCCCTCACCTACCATAAATGCTCTCCCCCGATTGTCTTATCATAGAGCCATATCTCAAACAATGTTACTCAATGGTGATGGACTTTCTTTTTATTAATTGACATCTAGTTGATTTACAATGTTGTGTTAGTTCAGGTATACAACAAAGTGATGAAATTATATATGTATGTATGTATATATATATATATATATTCTGTTTCATATTCTTTTCCTTTATAGGTTATTACAAGATATTGAATATCTTATAATAACTGCTATACAGTAGGACCTTATTGTTTATCTGTTTTATGTATAGTAGTGTGTATCTGCTAATCCCAAACGCCCAATTTATCCCTCCCCCACCTTTCCTCTTTGGTAACCATAAATCTGTTCTCTATGTCTGTGTTTGTTTCCATTTTGTAAATAAGTTCATTTGTATCATATTTTAGATTCCACATATAAGTGATATCATATGGTATTTGTCTTTGTCTTATCTACTTACTATGATCATCTCTAGGTCCATCCATGTTGCTGCCAATGCCAATATTTCATTCTTTCTTATGGCTGAGTAATATTCCATTGTGTGTGTGTATGTGTGTGTGAGGGGGCTACTTTATTGGTGAGGGGGTTTCTTGTTCAGGAGTAGCTGGTTTTAACAGAGAATTTTGGGGATGCAAAGCCTTAACACCAGAGTGGAGCTCTTCAATGGTGGACTTCTAGGCTGAGGTCGGTGGATGTGTGGGATAAATTTTAGAAGAGGAGCCATGGCTGAAATCCTTCAAATCCCAGCCCAGTGTCAGCTGTCTGCTCTGAAGCAGCATTGGGCAAATGTTTGGGTCTGAGAGAGGTATTTGCTACTGCTGCACGAAAACCTCACTTAATTCCCCAAACATACTGATATAAAATGTATTTTGTGACACTAATTCAGTACTGGTGGCTTCTTTTCCTCCTCCCCCTCCCCTCCCCCTCCCCCTTCTTATTCTTCTACTTTCTAATGATTTAAGCTCTTATTCCTAGTTATGGTGGGGGAAGAGAAAGATACAGAGAGTAACCATGGCTAACAATGGCTCATATCTATTGGTAAATTCGGGAGCTCCTCAAACTGCCTAATTGACTTGGGCCAAAACCTTTTACAAAAAAAAAATGAGCTTAAAATGTAATCACCAACAATGAGGGTTGGAGCAGTATAGCAGAAGATCTTGGAATGACATGTCCGGTCTCCTGGGCTCCTCTCTGATACCAGCCATAGCTTTGATAGTGCTGTGTGCTCTAACGGGGCTTCCCTTAACGTTCCAGCTGGGCATCCATACACTTTTTCACCTTATATATTTCTTCAAAGCTGTGGGAGCCTATTCAGCCAGTACATAGAGACAGCATCCTGTGCTAGTGGAGTGCAGTCAGCACCGTAGGGCAACACTCAATGAACGGGGTGTGGGAGCTAGTGCGCCAGCCTCCTGGACTTTGAAAAGACAATTCTGGGAGGTATTGTGTATGTTTCTCGGAGGTCCCAGTGGAGCTGGTCCCCATTGTCTGCATCAGCGACCTCAATAACCCACCTTTATAGAGATTTCTTTTTCCCAGTCTCATTCTCTCATTCCCTCACTCATGCTTTTGCTCATTTATTATTTGTTTTGTTTTCATGATGTGGGGCATCTCCCATATAAACCCCCTGCATCCAAGCCTTTTCTCAGCTGCAGCCTTTGGAAGAAATTAACTTAAGACAAGGGATTGGGGGGAGACCTTCAAGATGGCGGAAGAGTAAGATGTGGAGATCACCTTCCTCCCCCAAAATACATCAGAAATACATCTACCTGTGGAACAACTCCTACAGGACACCTACTGAACGCTGGCAGAAGACCTCAGACCTCCCCAAAGGCAAGAAACTCCCCACGTACCTGGGTAGGGCCAAAAAAAAAAAAAGAATAAACAGAGACAAAAGAATAGGGACTGGACCTGCACCAGTGGGAGGGAGCCATGAAGGAGGAAAGGATTCCACACACTAGGAAGCCCCTTCACGGGCGGAGACTGCAGGTGGCGGAGGGGGAAAGCTTCGGAGCCACGGAGGAGAGCGCAGCCACAGGGGTGCGGAGGGCAAGGCGGAGAGATTCCTGCACAGAGGATCGGTGCCGACCAGCACTCACCAGCCCGAGAGACTTGTCTGCTGGGCCGCTGGGGCGGGCGGGGCTGGGAGCTGAGGCTTGGGCTTTGGTCGGATCGCAGGGAGAGGACTGGGGTTGGCGGCATGAACACAGCCTGAAGGGGGTGAGTGCGCCACAGCTAGCCGGGAGAGAGTCCGGGAAAAAGTCTGCACCTGCCTAAGAGGCAGGAGACCATTGTTTTGGGGTGCATGAGGACAGTGGATTCAGAGCACCGCCTAAGTGAGCTCCAGACATGGGCAAGACCTGCGGCTATCAGCGTGGACAACAGAGACGGGCATGAGAAGCTAAGGCTGCTGCTGCCGCCACCAAGAAGCCTGTGTGCGAGCACAGGTCACTATCTACTCCTCCCCTCCGGGGAGCCTGTGCAGCCCGCCACTTCCAAGGTCCCGTGATTCAGGGAAAATTTCCCCTAGAGAATGCACAGTGCACCTCAGGCTGGTGCAATGTCATGCCAGCCTCTGCCGCCACAGGCTCACCCCGCATCCATACCCCTCCCTCCCTCTGGACTGAGTGAGCCAGAGTCCCTGAGTCACCGGCTCCTTTAACCCTGTCCTGTCTGAGCGAAGAACAGATGCCCTCCGGTGACCTACACACAGAGGCGGGGCCAAATCCAAAGCTGAGCCCCGGGAGCTGTGTGAACAAAGAAGAGAAAGGGAAATCTCTCCCAGCAGCCTCAGGAGCTGTGGATTAAAGCTCCACAATCAACTTGATGTACCCCGCATCTGTGGAATACCTGAGTAGACAAAGAATCATCCTAAAATGGAGGCAGTGGACTTTGGGAGAAATTGTAGACTTGCGATTTGCTGTTTGTGACTGACTGGTTTCTGGTTTTATATTTATCTTAGTTTAGAATTTAGAGTTTATTATCATTGGTAGATTTGTTTATTGATTTGGTTGCTCTCTTCCTTTTTTTATATGTGTATATATATATATATATATATATATATATATTTTTTTTTTTTTTTGCTTTTACTCTTTTTCTGAGTGTGTATGTGTGTGTTTCTTTGTGTGATTTTGTCTGTAGAGCTTTGCTTTTAACATTTGTCCTAGGGTTCTGTCTGCTCTTTTTTTTTTTAAGTATAGATTTTATTGCTGGTTATCATTGGTAGATTTGTTTTCTAGTTTGGCTGTTCTCTTCATTCTTTCTTTCTTTTTCCTTTTTTAATTACTTTTTAACTTTTTATTTTTCATAATTATTTTTATTTTAATAATATTATTTCTTTTATTTTCTTTCTTCCTTCCTTCCTTCCTTCCTTCCTTCCTCCCTTTTCTTCTGAGCCATGTGGCTCACAGGGTCTTGGTGCTCCAGCCAGGTTTCAGACCTCTGACTCTGAAGTGGGAGAGCCGAGTTCATGACATTCATCTAACAGAGACCTCCTGGCTCCACATAATAACAAATGGCAAAAGCTCTCCCAGAGATCTCCATCTCAATGCTAAGACCCAGCTCCATCAGTGACCATCAAGCTACAGTGCTGGACACCATATAACAAAAAACTAGCAAGACAGGAACACAATGCCACCCATTAGCAGGGAGCCTGCCTAACATCATAATAAGGTCACAGACGCCCCTAAACACACCACTGGATGTGGTCCAGCCCACAAGAAAAACAAGTTCCAGCCTCATCCACCAGAACACAGGCACTAGTCCCCTCCACCAGAAAGCCTACACAACCCACTGAACCAACCTTAGCCACTGGGGGAAGACACCAAAAACAATGGAAACTAAGAACATGCAGCCTGCAAAAAGCAGACCCCAAACAGTAAGTTAAGCAAAATGAGAAGACAGAGAAACACACAGCACATGATGGAGCAAGGTAAAAACCAACCAGACCAAACAAATGGAGAGGAAATAGGCAGTCTACCTGAAAAAGAATTCAGAGTAATGATAGTAAAAATGATCCAAAATTTTGGAAATAGAATTGAGAAAATGCAAGAAACGTTTAACAAGGACCAGGAAGAACTAAAGAGCAAACAAACAATGAACAACACAATAAATGAAATTAAAAATTCTCTAGAAGGAATCAATAGCAGAATAACTGAGGCAGAAGAACTGATAAGTGACCTGGAAGATAAAATAGTGGAAATAAGTGCTGCAGGGAAGAATAAAGAAAAAAGAATGAAAAGAATTGAGGACAGTCTCAGAGACCTCTGGGACAACATTAAATGCACCAACATTTGAATTATAGGGGTCCCAGAAGAAGAAGAGAAAAAGAAAGGGGCTGAGAAAATATTTGAAGAGATTATAGTTGAAAACTTCCCAAATATGGGAAAGGAAATAGTCAGTCAAGTCCAGGAAGCACAGAGAGTCCCATACAGGATAAATCCAAGAAGAAACACACCAAGACACATATTAAACAAAATGTCAAAAATTAAATACAAAGAAAAAATATTAAAAGCAGCAAGGGAAAAACAACAAATAAAATACAAGGGAATCCCCATAAGGTTAACAGCTGATCGTTCAGCAGAAACTCTGCAAGCCAGAAGGGAGTGGCAAGACATATTTAAAGTGATGGAAGGAAAAAAACCTACAACCAAGATTACTCTACCCAGCAAGGATCTCATTCAGTTTCAACAGAGAAATTAAAACCCTTACAGACAAGCAAACGCTAAGAGAATTCAGCACCACCAAACCAGCTGTACAACAAATGCTAAAGGAACTTCTTTAGGCAGGAAACACAAGAGAAGGAAAAGACCTACAATAACAAACCCAAAACAATTAAGAAAATGGGAATAGGAACATACATATCGAGAATTACCTTAAATGTAAATGGATTAAATGCTCCCACCAAAAGATACAGACTGGATAAATGGATATAAAAACAATACCCATATATATGCTGTCTACAAGAGACCCACTTCAGACCTAGAGACACATACAGACTGAAAGTGAGGTGATCAGAAAAGGAATTCCATGCAAATGGAAATCAAAGGAAAGCTGCAGTAGCAATTCTCATATCAGACAAAATAGACTTTAATATAAAAACTATTACAAGAGACAAAGAAGGACACTACATAGTGATCAAGGGAACCATCCAAGAAGAAGATATAACAATTGTAAATATTTATGTACCCAACAAAGGCACACCTCAATACATAAGGCAAATGCTAACAGCCATAAAAGGGGAAATCGACAGTAACACAATTATAGTGGGGGACTTTAACACCCGACTTTCAATAATGGTCAGATCACCCAAAATGAAAATAAACAAGGAAACACAAGGTTTAAATGATACATTAAACAAGATGTACTTAATTGATATTTATAGGCCATTCCATCCAAAAACAAGATAATACACTTTCTTCTCAAGTGCTCATGGAACATTATCCTGGATAAATCATATCTTGGGTCACAAATCAAGCCTTGGTAAATTTAAGAAAACTGAAATCATATCAGGTACCTTTTCATTTTTTTTGTGTGGTACACAGGGCCTCTCACTGTTGTGGCCTTTCCCATTGCGGAGCACAGGCTCCAGACGCGCAGGCCCAGCAGCCATGGCTCATGGGCCCAGCCGCTCCGTGGCATGTGGGATCTTCCCAGACTGGGGCATGAACCCATGTCCCCTGCATCGGCAGGTGGACTCTTAACCACTGCGTCACCAGGGAAGCCCTCAAGTACCTTTACTGACCACAGTGCTATGAGACAAGATATCAATCACAGGAAAAATCTGTAAAAAATACAAATACAGGGAGGTTAAACAATACGCTACTTAATAATCAAGAGATCACTGAAGAAATTAAAGACAAAATAAAAAAATACCTAGAAACAAATGACAATGAAAACACGACGACCCAAAACCTATGGGATGCAGCAAAAACAATTTTAAGAGGGAAGTTTATAGCAATACAATCCTACCTCAAGAAACAAGAAGCATCTCAAATAAACCACCAAACCTTACACCTAAAGCAATTAGAGAAAGAAGAACAAAAAAGCCCCAAAGTTAGCAGAAGGAAAGAAATCATAAAGATCAGATAAGAAATAAATGAAAAAGAAATGAAGGAAATGATAGCAAAGAGCAATAAAACTAAAAGCTGGTTCTTTGAGAAGATAAACAAAAACCATTGGCCAGACTCATGAAGAAAAAAAGGGAGAAGACTCAAATCAATAGAATTAGAAATGAAAAAGGAGAAGGAACAACTGACACTGCAGAAATACAAAGCATCATGAGTGATTACTACAAGCAACTATATACAAATAAACTGGACAACCTGGAAGAAATGGACAAATTCTTAGAAAAGCACAACATTATGAGACAGAACCAGGAAGAAATAGGAAATATAAACAGACAAATCACAAGCACTAAAATGGAGACCATGATTAAAAATCTTCAAACAAACAAGGACAAGATGGCTTTACAGGCGAATTCTATCAAACATTATTTTTTAAACATCTTTATTAGAGTATAATCGCTTTACAATGGTGTGTTATTTTCTGCTTTATAACAAAGTTAATCAGCTATATATATATATATATATATCCCCATATCTCCTCCCTCTTGCATCTCTGTCCTACCCTCCCTATCCCACCCCTCTAGGCGGTCATAAAGCACTGAGGTGATCTCACTATGCTATGTGGCTGCTTCCCACTAGCTATCTATTTTACAATTGGTAGTATATATAAGTCCATGACACTCTCTCATTTTGTCCCAGTTTACCCTTCCCCCTCTCCGTGTTCTCAAGTCCATTCTCTACATCTGCGTCTTTTTTCCTGTCCTGCCACTAAGTTCTTCAGAACCTTTTTTCTTTTTTCTTTTTTTTTTTAGATTCCATATGTATGTGTTAGCATACAGTATTTGTTTTTCTCTTTCTGACTTACTTCACTCTGTATGACAGTCTCTAGGTCCATCTACCTCACTACAAATAGTTTAATTTTGTTTCTTTTTATGGCTGAGTAATATTCCATTGTATATATATGCCATATCTTCTTTATCCATTCATCTGTTGATGGACACTTAGGTTGCTTCCATGTCCTGGCTATTGTAAATAGAGCTGCAATGAACATTGTGGTACACGACTCTTTTTGAATTATGGTTTTCTCAGGGTATATGCCCAGTAGTGGGAATGCTGGGTGGTATGGTAGTTCTATTTTTAGATTTTTAAGGAACCTCCATACTGTTCTCCAGAGTGGTTGTATCAATTTACATTCCCACCAACAGTGCAAGAGGGTTCCCTTTTCTCCACACCCTCTCCAGCATTTATTCTTTGTAGATTATTTGATGATGGTCATTCTGAGTGGTGTGAGGTGATACCTCATTGTAGTTTTGATTTGCATTTCTCTAATGATTAGTGATGTTGAGCATCCTTTCATGAGTTTGTTGGCAATCTGTATATGTTCTTTGGAGAAATGTTTATTTAGGTCTTCTGCCCATTTTTGGATTGGGTTGTTTGTTCTCTAGATATTGAGCTGCTTGTAACATTGGGCAATTAATCCTTTGTCAGATGCTTCATTTGCAAATATTTTCTCCAACTCTGAGGGTTGTCTTTTCATCTTGTTTATGGTTTCCTTTGCTTTGCAAAAGCTTTTAAGTTTCATTAGGTCCCATTTGTTTATTTTTGTTTCTATTTCCATTTCTCTAGGAGGTGGGTCAAAAAGGATCTTGCTGTGATTTATGTCATAGAGTGCTCTGCCTATGTTTTCTTCTAAGAGTTTTATAGTGTCTGGCCTTACATTTAGGTCTTTAATCTATTTTGGGTTTATTTTTTTGTATGGTGTTCTAATTTCATTCTTTTATATGTGGCTCTCCAGTTATCCCAGCAACACTTATTGAAGAGGCTGTCTTTTCTCCATTGTATATTTTTGCATCCTTTATCAAAAATGAGGTGACCACATGTCCATGGGTTTATCTCTGGGCTTTCTATCCTGTTCCATTGATCTATATTTCTGTTTTTGTGCCAGTACCATACTGTCTTGATTACTGTAGCTTTGTAGTATAGTTTGAAGTCAGGGGGTCTTCTGATTCCTTCAGCTCCATTTTTCTTTCTCAAGATTGCTTTCGCTCTTCAGGGTCTTTTGTGTTTCCATACAAATTGTGAAATTTTTCGTTCCTGGTCTGTGAAAAATGCCAGTGGTACTTTGATAGGGATTGCATTGAATCTGTAGATTGCTTTGGGTAGTATAGTCATTTTCACACTGTTGATTCTTCCAATCCAATAACATGGTATATCTGTCCATCTGTTTGTATCATCTTTAATTTCTTTCATCAGCGTCTTATAATTTTCTGCCACAGGTCTTTTGTCTCCCTAGGTAGGTTTATTCCTAGGTATTTTATTTTTTTTGTTGCAGTGGAAAGTGAGAGTGTTTTCTTAATTTCCCTTTCAGATTTTTCATCATTAGTGTATAGGAATACAAGAGATTTCCATGCATTAATTTTGTATCCTGCTACTTTACCAATTTCATTGATTAGCTCTAGTAGTTTTCTGGTAGAGTCTTTAGGATTCTCTATGTACAGTTTCATGTCATCTGCAAACAGTAACAGCTTTACTTCTTCTTTTCTGATTTTGATTCCTTTTATTTCTTTTGTGTGTATTTTTTTTTTTTTTTTTGCGGTACGCGGACCTCTCACTGTTGTGGCCTCTCCCGTTGCAGAGCACAGGCTCTGGATGCACAGGCTCAGCGGCCATGGCTCATGGACCCAGCCGCTCTGCGGCATGTGGGATCTTCCCGGACTGGGGCACGAACCCGTGTCCCCTGCATCGGCAGGCGGACTCTCAACCACTGCACCACCAGGGAAGCCCTCCTTTTATTTCTTTTTCGTCTCTGATTGCTGTGGCTAAAACTTCCAAAACACCCTTGAATTATAGTGGTGAGAGTGGGCAGCCTTGCCTTGTCCCTGCTCTTAGAGGAAATGGTTTTAGTTTTTCACCACTTAGAATGATGTTGGCTGTGGGTTTCTCATATATGGCCTTTATTATGTTGACCTAAGCTCCCTCTGTGCTTATTTTCTGGAGGGTTTTTAATCATAAATGGTGTTGAATTTTGCCAAAAGCTTTTTTGTGTCTATTGAGATCATCATATGGTTTTTATCTTTCATTTTGTTGATATGGCGAATCACATTGATTGATTTGCATATATTGAAGAATCCTTGCATTCTTGGGGTAAACCCCACTTGATCATGGTGTATGATACTTTTAATATGATGTTGGATTCTGTTTTCTTGTATTTTGTTGAGTTTTGCATCTACGTTCTTCAGTGATATTGGTCTGTAGTTTTCTTTCTTTGTGACATCTTTGTGTGGTTTTGGTATCAGGGTGATGGTGGCTTCATAGAATGAGTTTGGGAGTGTTCCTCTATCTGCTATATTTTGGAAGAGTTTGACAAGGTTGGGTGTTAGCTCTTATGTAAATGTTTGATTGGGAGAGAGACCTTCAAAATGGTGGATGAGTAAGACTTGGAGATCACCTTCCTCCCCACAAATACATCAGAAATACGTCTACATGTGGAACAACTCTTACAGAACACCTACTGAACGCTGGCAGAAGACCTCAGACTTCACAAAAGACAAGAAATTCCCCACGTACCTGGGTAGGGCAAAAGCAAAAAGAAAAAACAGGGGCAAAAGAATAGAGACGGGACCTGCTTCCCTGGGAGGGAGCTGTGAAGGAGGAAAAGTTTCCACACCCAGGAAGCCCCTTCACTGGCAGAGATGGGAGGTGGTTGGAGGGGAAGCTTCGGAGCCACAGAGGAGAGCGCTGCAACAGTGGTGCAGAGGGCAAAGTGGAGAGATTCCCGCGCAGAGGATGGGTGCCTACCAGCTATCACCAGCCTGAGAGACTTGTCTGCTCACCCGCCAGGGCTGGTGGGGGCTGGGATTTGAGGCTCCACCATCTTTGGAGGACAGATCCCAGGAAGAAGACTGGGGTTGGCTGCGTGAACACAGCCTGAAGGCGGCTAGTGCACTACAGGTACCCGGGAGGGAGTCCGGGAGAAAGACTGCACCTGTCAAAGAGGCAAGAGACCATTGCTTTGGGGTGCATGAGGAGAAAGGATTCAGAGTGCCACTCAAACGAGCTCCAGAGACAGACGCAAGCCACAGGTAAGAGCGTGGACACCAGAGATGGGCACGAGATGGTAAGGCTGCTGCTGCTGCCACCAAGAAGCCTGTGTGCAAGCACAGGTCACTATCCACACCTCCCCTCCCGGGAGCCTGTGCAGCCCGCCACTGCCAGGGTCCCATGATCCAGGAACAACTTCTCCGGGAGAACACAAGGTGTGCCTCAGGCTATGCAATGTCACGCTGGCCTCTGCCACCACAGGCTCACCCCGCCTCCGTGCTCCTCCCTCCCCCTGGCCTGAGTGAGCCAGAGTCCCCTAATCAGCGGCTCCTTTAACCCTGTCCTGTCTGAGAGAAGAACAGACGCCCTCAGGCGACCTACACACAGAGGCGGGGCCAAATCCAAAGCTGAGACCAGGGAGCTGTGCGAACAAAGAAGAGAAAGGGAAATTTCTCCCAGCAGCCTCAGGAACAGTGGATTAAATCTCCACAATCAACTTGATGTACCCTGCATTTGTGGAACAACTGAATAGACAACGAATCATCCCAAAATTGAGGTGGTAGACATTGGGAGCAACGATATATATAGGAAGATCCCACATGCCACGTAGCGGCTGGGCCCGTGAGCAATGGCTGTTGTGCCTGTGCATCTGGAGCCTGTGCTCCGCAACGGGAGAGGCCACAACAGTGAGAGGCCCGGGTACCACAAAAAAAAAAAAAAAAAAAAAAAGGCAGAAAACCTTAATAGACATTTTCCCAAAGAAGACATACGGATAGCCAAAAGGCACATGAAAAGATGCTCAACATCATTAATCATCAGAGAAATGCAAGTCAAAACCACAATAAGCTGTCACCTCTCACTGGTCAGAGTAGCTATCATGAAAAAGAACACAAATAACGAGTGTTGGTGAGGATGTGTAGAAAAGGGAACAATTGTATACTCTTGATGGGAATGTAAATTGGTGAAGCCGCTGTGGAAAATAGTATGGAGGTTCCTCAAAACACTAAAAATAGAACTACCATATGATCCAGCAATTTCCACTCTTGGGTATAAATCCAAAGAAAACAAAACATTTATTCCTAGAGATATATGCACCCCAATATTCAGAGCAGCACTATTTACAGTAGCCAAGACATAGAAGCAATGTAAATGTCCATCAACGGATGAACGGGTAAAGAAGATGTGGTATATATATGTACAGGAATACTACTCATCTAGAAAAAGATAGAAATTTTGCCATTTGTAACAACATAGATGGACTTGGAGGGTATTATGCTCAGTAAAATAAGTCACACAGAGAAAGACAAATACTGTATAATATCACTTATATGTGGAATCTAAAAAATAAAACAAACTAGTGAATATAAGAAAACAGAAACAGACTCACAGATATAGAGAACAAACTAGCGGTTACCAGTGGGGAGAGGAAAGCATGGGGGGGACAAGGTAGAAAGGAGTAGGGGATTAGGAGGTACAAACTACCATGTATAAAATAAGTAAGTTACAAGGCTATATTGTACAGCACAGGGAATATAGCCAATATTTTACAATAAGTATAATTGGAGTATAACCTTTAAAACTGACACTATGTTGTATCCCTGAAACTTTATTCTATTTCAGAATAAATTTCTTTACGTTAAAAAAGTTGTTGATACATAAAGAAGTGTGCCATAAAAAAGATACTTTAAAATGTGGAGGAAATGATTAAGACTGTCCACTGGATGTGGGAAGGGGACTGTTCTGTAAAGTCTTTTCATGATGCTATGTAATGACCAAGATAAATCTTGAAGAATCAGTAGATATTTTCCAGGCAGACAAAACAGTTGTGAGTGAAGAATGTTTCCGGAAGAGAAAGCAGTATTTATAAAAGCATAGTAGTGTGAATCATTCTTCATTAAAACAAAATTCATACAGCCAATGTTTGCTGAGTTCCCACTAACTGCCAGGCTCTGGACCAATCAGGGAACAGCAGGAGTTCAGATTGGCTGGCATGCAGACAGCTGAAATGGGGTAGAAGTTCAGAGCATAGGCTTTGGTGTCAGAGTTGATTTCAAATCTCAGCTCCAAGTTGTACAAACTTGGGTAAGTTATTCAATCTCTTTGTGCCTTGGTTTCCTCATCCATCAATACGTGCAGTGAGTATACACGAGAAAATATATGTAAAGCATTTTGCCCAGTGTCTGTGCGTGATCACATGTCACCCACCAGTACTTCTTTCATGTTGTTAATTTGGTATAAATGAGTACGTATTACTTGTATGGGTGTACAAGATAATAAACTCTTTGTAACCACACACACACACACACACACACACACACACACACAAAGACAAGGGATGATCTAGTGGTGATGCAATGATCTTAAAATACTTTGGCATAAAAGGTGGTGACTTGTTATTGTGTTTTCAAAGACAAAGGTGAAGAAAATGGCCTTGAACAGAAACATATGGAAAGATGGTTCTAGACTAGTATATCTGATATGGTAGCCACTAGCCACATGTAGCTCTTGAACACTTAAATGTGACTGAAAAACTGAATTTTTAATTTAATTTAATTTAACTTAACTAAATTAACTTAACAACTTAACTGAAATAACTACATATCCCTAGTGGCTACTGTACTGGACCACACAGCTTTAGATATTTTATATATATATATATCCCCACTATCCCCTTTGGTAACCATAGTTTGTTTTCTATGTCTGTGAGTCTATTTCTGTTTTGTAAATAAGTTCATTTTTACCACTTTGCATTCTTGATACATTCTTGATATGGAACGGGGTCTCGGTCAGGAAATGCAGGTAATCCCATACCTCCTTCACCTACAGCTGTGATGGACAATTGTGCTGAAAAATTGCAGAGCTCCACTGTAATGCACTTTCAAGCATTTGGTGAATATTTGGGGATCCAAGTCTATTTCTTCCTACCGTGTACATCATCAGCTAACTGCAATACCCACACTTCTGCCACAGGAAAAAAGATATGTCACTCTTCCAGGCTTTCATTGAATAAAGAGATTTTTTGGACAGAGCTCCTTAAAATATCAATGCTCCATATTACTCCCCAGATACAGATATAAATCTTTGTAACGGTACACTTTACAAGCACCAGTCCTGAGTCTTTTCTGATTAGTAATCACGATGTTTCCTTATTAATACTGTAAAAAATGTAAAAGGCATAAACATTTTGCAATCTATCTGTTCTTTCTGTGTGGGCATACATCAGGGGCTGCTTTAAGCATTCCTAATGGTTCACCCATCACATTTTTTATGAGTTTATATGGGAAGAAAATTGTACCAGAAAACTGAATTCAATGACTGTCATTCTATGAATAAATTCTGTTATCTTTGATACTTGGGGTATAACAAAAACATACAGAAGTTAAATTTCAGCATCCTTGCAGAGTTATGTCAACTGTTTTTAATGTCAATAAGACACTGCCGTTCAACCAATGTTTTTTCCCTCCCCAAAATACTGCTTGATTTTCAGGTTATGTTTCCATTAAAACAACTTGTTTTTAATAGTGAGATGCTGTGTATGTTTGCTAATCTATGTATACTACAAAGTCTGATCAAAATGAAGAGTTATAATTTCAAGACATGGAGCTCAGTAAAAATCCATCTATACTTTGGATGAAAGATTAAAATAAAAGTCCGATATCCATAAAATGTGTTTAATATAATTTAGATCAGAAAATATCTTGGTAGAGTAACTTTGATCAAGCAGATTCTTTACATTTTTGTATTTACACACATTACCCTGTGATTAGAGGGCATATTTTACATTGCATCCTATGGGTATATTCTACAAATAAGATATTGATCTTTATGATCACCTATGAGATTTAAAAAAAATCCCTCAATGATCTAAATAAAACAAAGTGCAGATTTCCTGAACTATCCAACTTCAATATTTGCAAATTGATTCACTGTGCTTCTTTTATAGGATAGAAACTCTAAGCAACTTCTTTAAGATATGGGAAGCCTGAAGCACAGAGAGTTTCCCCACAGTATTGATGCACAAACTCTCAGCTGCTCATCCAAAGGTCTATAATTTTCCTTAGGGGAGGGGGTGGAATGTTGAATTTTTACCTCCAAAAGATCTAACCTATCTAAGTGGCCATTTCCTTAATGGCTTATTTGCTAAGACACAAGAAAACTGAAGTTAAAATCACAAAAATGCTCAGGAATGTCAAAGCTCTGAACACCCTCTTCTGCCTTCACTCCCACCCACCCCACATACCCTAGTGAGTCCATACATATAAGTTACAAACTAATGAAACATTGCAGGTATTTGCTAGTGATGTGGTCGCATCCCTCGGATTTGTGAGACCCTCTACACTTAGTTATTAACCTCTGGGACCTCAGGGTTCCTATATTCTCTTAAGCTTTGCCTCAGGGAGGTTTCTGCCTCATTTCCTGGTCTCAGGCTAACCCTCAGACCCTCTGCATGTAGGAAAAGCAGGAAACGATTTGGACCAAAGTACATTTTGTGGTATGTAAACCAAATTTATTCCCAAGTCTAGTAGAGTTTAAAAAAAAATCCTTTTTTTTTTTTTTTGGTGAAATAAGTAGGTAATTTAAATAAAAGTGCCTCCCTGGCTTAAATATATGTCAGATGACATGAATTCTCTATTTGTCTGTGGAGACAGCTTCTGATCTTGACCACAAGCAAGATTTCCCAGAAAAATTAAAGTCATGGAAGGGAGGGCAGGCTCAGGAACAGGTCCATTTGGTGGGCTGTTGGAGTGTCATTAGACACACCTTAACCTCTTTTAGGGCATTCACCCGGTTTATTTTCATGACTGGGCTAAATCATCTTTTCTGGACCTACCCAGCCAGATGACTCCATGTGAGCAAATGAGTGTTTTGTTTTCTTTTAAAAGTGTACAAGGAGATGCTTATTTGTGAAGAAGATTCCAGATTTGACATCCTTGGAAGTTAATCCTGATTAATAGGTGCTTGGCTGTATAATTTTGGTTCTTGCTTGACATTGAAGTTCTGGCCTCCAGCCACCTGACAATTACCACCAAGTCTCAGGGCACACCTTGTAGACACCCCCGTGTGGGAGAGATGGCTTAATTGGAAGGCATAAACAACACCTTATAACCAGGAAACACTCATTAAGCATCTCATCTCCCAGAATTTCACAATCCTCTCTCATTTTCCCATGTTCATTGGCACCACAAAGAGGTGTTTTGTCTTGCTTTCTTTTGTTTTGCTTTTGTATGATATTTGCTGAAGTTTTTCCTTGCTCTGGGGTGGTTGTCAGCATTAAGGAGAAAGTGGAATCAACATTGCTTGAATGTTTTCACCCTGGAGAGGTTAAGCCAACATGTCATGGCAGGGCTCACGCTTAGACACACATTGGAACAAATGAGACTGGATCGTGGATAGTGACTGTTATCAGAGCTATGTTTTTATTATTTTATTTTGATAAGCAGGAGCAGCTCCATACAGTTTCTCCACCAGCTTCTGGGAAATATCTCTACTGTGCATTCCCTTTAGATGCAACAATGTGAGGGTTTGAGGTTGAAGTATAAGAACTTTGATGGGGGTTTTCAAGATGGCAGTTATTTCAAATTTCACTTGAAACCCCTGGCACACAGATTTGCACAAATGGCACTTCTTGTGTAGACTAAAATCAAATAAATGGCCTGACAGTGGAGGGAGACAGAGGCACCTTGGGCTTCTGGCTCCCCAGACTCTTCTGCCCTGTCTCTGATTCACAAAATGACCTGGGAGCGACTTGGAGGATATGGTCATATTTTTAACACATTAGGGAAGTTAAGTTTCTACGAAGCACTTTCTATGTGTAGAGCACAGAGCTAGATGTTGTGAGGATAAAGCTACTTTATATAGGTCTTATTGCTAAAGAAATTCATAATCTAGTTGGAGAATTAATGTCAGGTCTAACTTAAATACCTGTGAGTTTGCATCCAACGTGCAATGGTGATTTGTGAGACCAGGAAAGGACTCCAAATATTTCACCTATACCAAGGTTAAAGCCAACTCCAATTTCATCCTAACCCAACCTCAGCCTCAAACCTAACCCTTCCATAAACAACAGTAGATCTCTTACACTGAGTACCTGGAACATGCTTGGCATTGTGACATGTTCTTAATAGATGTGATGTTATTTCATTCTGAACTGTATTCGGCTTTGAGCCTGCTTTAGCTTTTCTGCCTGTTCAAATGCCAGGCAACCTCTTGTATAGGCTTGGGTTGAGCTGGATGGCCACTCAAGGCACTAAACTGCTGCCCCAGATTTGCAACTGCATGTTCCCAAAGCCACCCAGAGAGCTGTCATCCAAGGCGTCTACATGTTTTGGAAATTTGGTAAGGCTGGGAACAAAAGGAACCTGAAGTAACATCCTAGGATATTAGGGTGTCCCCTTCCCTCAGTCCCCAAAGGGCTCCTATCACCCTGATGAATTGTAAAGAGTAGAAAAGTTCTCTAATAATAGTCTCAACATGTTTCTTCTATGCCTGCAGCTTATTTACCGGAGGGCCTCAGGATTCCACTGTCTTTAAGGTCTCTTAGAGTGTGGGCTCTGTGTGGGTGAGAAAGAGACAGAATTCTCTCAAGACTTGACTTGGATTTTGAATTCTGGATTTCTATCTGTACAGCTGCTAAGAACTACCTGACTGCCCCCCATCTCTGAAGTGTCAGCACAAGTTCAGAATGATAACTCTCCAAATACCGTTAAGTCAAGACTACTAGTGTGTTCATTGAACCTGGCTTATCCCAAACCACAGATTATTTCAGGAATAGAATTTGTGAAGTGTGCTCAGAATTATTTTTTTATTGGGGAGGGAAAAGCTCTATACATCTGTGCCAAAATAGATCATATTGCTACTTTTGAAACTCTTCCATTTGTTCTTGTTATTCCTACTAAAATATGGGGAGATACCCTAAGGATTCATCTGTGTGACATGGAAGAAGCACCCCCAAAGCTGTACTTTTAAAAGTCTTAACAGATTCCAAAGATTAGTTGAATGTTATATGCCACTTTTCGTACATTTCTTTGCTTTCTTATACAACCCTGAAAGACCAACATTAATAATTCTGCTTCAATAGAGTAACTGAGGCTCAGATGAGTTAAACAACATGGCCAACTCCATACATCAGCCTCTTGTGCTCCTTCCAATAACACTTTGCTTCTTTTAAAGTTGTTTTCAACAAATCTCAGAAATCTTAGACATTGTGAAAATATATGAAAAGAAAAGTAATTTTATTTAAAAACTTCTCCAGCTTTATTGAGACAAAACTAACATATAACACTGTGTAAGTTTAAGGTGTACAATGTGTTGATTTGGTAACATGTATATTGCAGTATGATTATCACGGTAACCATTCATGTCCATCACGTCTCAAAACTATCATTTCTTTTTTGTGGTGAGAGCATTCAAGACCTACTCTTTTAGCAACTTTCAAGTATATAATACAGTACTGTTAACTATAATTGCAATACTGTGCCTTACATCCCCAGAACTTATTCATCTTCTAACTTGAAATTTGTCCTCTTTACCAATATTTCCCCATTTCCCTCATCCCTCAGGCCCTGGTAAGCACCATTCTACTCCCTGTTTCTGTGAGTTTGGCTTTTTTAGATTCCACATAAGTGCTATTTTACAGTATTTGTCCCTGTCTGATTTACTTCATTTAGCATAATGCCCTCAAGGTCCACCCATGTTGTCACAAAAGGCAGAATGTCATTCTTATAGCTGAATAATATTCCATATATATTATATATCACATCTTCTTTATCCATTCATCTATTGATGGACACTTAGGTTGCTTCCATATCTTGGCCATTATACCTACTACTGCTAGGAACATTAGAGTGTGTATATTTTTTCAAATTAGTGTTTTTGTTTTCTTTGGATAAATACCCAGAAATGGAATTGCTGGGTTGTATGGTAGTTCTAGTTTCAGTTTTTTGGGGAAACTCCAATTGGCTGCACCAATTTACATTCTCACCAACAGTGCACAAGGGTCTAAAAGAAAAATCATTACAGCCTTAAAATAGGTGGCTCTTTTCTCATGTCCTGTTTCTCATCAGCACCACTAAGGGAGATGGTATAAAAGTCCCAAGAAGAATATTGGAGAATGTGTTCAAGACAACTGGGCACAACACTACTTATTTGTATCTGCTATAATGCATCAATAGAAATGCAGAAGAAATCTGATATGGATGTTAAAATGAATATTGCTGAAGGAAGAAGACTCTTGGCTTCTTGGTGGAACCATGAGAAGAGTCAAAAAGTTTAGCTAAGCATTGGTGCCACAATCAGTCCCATCATTTGGCAAAGAGTCAGTGACTAGAGTTGATTAGTTGCAGCTAACCAGTGGAGTGCTGGTAAAGTAGGGGTGAGGCTCTGGGAAGTCAGATTTGTGGCAGTTGTCAAAAAAAGGAATCTAAAAAAGAATGGATATATGTATATGTATAACTGATTCGCCTTGCTGTACAGCAGAAACTAACACAACATTGTAAATCAACTATACTGCAATAAAAATGTTTTAAAAAGACCAATGGTTTAACAATGGTCTCACAAATTCCTGAAAATTTAACAACTGGTTCTCATAAGCCACTATGATCTGGCTCCAACATGCTACCACAATTCTTCTCTGAAAACTGATGGCCCCAGGCAGCTTCTGGTAAAATACCTCCAGGATTTACTTGCCCAGGATTTCCCAGGTGGACGCTCATCATGGGAGTGATGCCGGTTCCATTCATCACATTTCCTGCTACAGTGGCTGGTGATTAAGGAAATCCCCTTTCAAAAAAATCTTTCAAGCAGGTAGAACTTTGTTTTGAGGAAAACAAGATAGTGAAAAATGTTTGTAAACACCAAAGATGCCAATTTATCAGGGAGATCTCAGATGAAAACCCCATTAGAAATAAAGCCCAAATTCATACTACTCGGTAGCAAAAACCCCCAAATAACCCAATTTAAAAAGGGACAAATGGCCTGAATAGACATTTTTCTCAAAAGCACCATACAAGAGGCCAACAGGTACTCAATATCACTAATCAGGGCAATAGAAATCAAAACCACAAGGAGATATCACCTCACACCTGTTAGGATGGCAATTATCAAAAAAATAAGAAATAGGGCTTCCCTGGTGGCGCAGTGGTTGAGAGTCCGCCTGCCGATGCAGGGGACACGGGTTTGTGCCCCAGTCCGGGAGGATCCCACATGCCGCGGACCAGCTGGGCCCGTGAGCTGTGGCCGCTGAGCCTGAGCGTCCGGAGCCTGTGCTCCGCAACGGGAGAGGCCACAACAGTGAGAGGCCCGTGTACCGCAAAAAAAAAAATTAATTAATTTAAAAAAATTAAAAAAAATAGGGCTTCCCTGGTGGCGCAGTGGTTGAGGGTCCGCCTGCCGATGCAGGGGACGCGGGTTCGTGCCCCGGTCCGGGAGGATCCCACATGCCGTGGAGCGGCTGGGCCCGTGGGCCATGGCCGCTGAGCCTGTGCGTCCGGAGCCTGTGCTCCACAACGGGAGAGGCCACAACAGTGAGAGGCCCGCATACAGCAAAAAAATAAATAAATAAATAAAAAATAAAAATAAAAAATAAAAAAATAAGAAATAGTAAGTATTGACAAGGATGTGGAGAAAAGTGAACCCTTGTGCACTGTTGGTGGGAATGTAAATTGGTACAGCCACTATGGAAAAAAGTATGGGGGTTCTCACCACAGAGGTCCAGGGCTGCAGGAGAACTCAAGCCAGGCAGAGCCTTAAGGGGCCGAATTCCCTCTCTAGGAAGAAAGAGGTGCACAGTACAGCTTGGGGTTAGGACCTGGGTTCCCATCCCAACTGCCACTCTGTAGCTGTGTGAACCTCAGCCAGCTTATTGACCTCTACAATCTCTGGTTCTCATCTGTAAAATGTAGATAACATTCCCAACTTCATGATAATGTTATGGGACTTATATGTAAATAGCTTTGAAAGTACGCAAGTAATATATATAAAAACATATTTATCTAGGAATATCTCTAAGTGTCAGATATATAGTAAGCCCTCTTCAGTGTGGTCCAGAGACTGTGCCCCTGGGAGGGCCTCCCACTTGCTCCCAGGTCTCCCTGGAGCCCAGCCTTTGCCCTCAGTGCAAGGGTGGGGAACGAGTGTTTCAGTGCAGGCTCTGTTCTGGCAAGAACCCAGCACCCAGCAGCCTGAGCCAGAGCCCTCTAGCCAGGTGCGTCCGGCCTGAGTCACCACGCCGGGCCAGGTGAAGCTCTGGGGTGGCACCTGCCCGGGGTTGGCAAGACTTCTGAGAGCACTGCCTAATCCCCAGTAATCAAAATGACAACAATAGTGGTGATAATGCAGGGCTTTCTGTGCACAAAGTGTGGTTCAGTCCCCAAAGGTCCAGGAACTCTATAAAAGGTCCTGATAAGTATTCTTATCTCTTGGGAGGGCAGCAGGTTTCCCCTGAGGGCAAATTCTGTGTGGGAAAGTAAGGAGCCGGAGACACCAGGAGAGCAGGTAATAATGACAATGCTAACGCCTGTCGCCAGGAAAAAAGACAGGCAGAAAGCCACGTGTGGAGAACCAGGGCTGGTTCAGGGAGAACTTGTCTTTCCTATTCCTCTTTGGAGGCGAATTATCAGCAACAAATGACAGAACACAAGCTCAGGTTTTAAGGTAAAGAGGGGGACACTGTGTGTGGGGGCTGTTGGCCCTGCATGTGTGGTCTGCAGCTGGCACACTGGAGGGTCTTCGGGGCTGGCAAGTAAAGGTAGTGAACAAAAACGGTCAAGTGGAAGGCAAGTATAGTTCAAGTGGAATGAGATCAAGATGACCATGGCCATTGATGCTTGGCTTTTGTACTGGGGAAGGATAAGGAGGGGTGGGGACTGTGGCAAAGTGAAGGGAAAAGAGCCTGCTCCTACCAAATGGGGCATCTCTGCTCAGATCCAACCAAAGCTGGCCCCATCTTCCAGTTTTGAAGGGAAGCAGGACATTTAATTTTTTTTCTTTTCTAAAAAAATAATTATTTTATTGAAGTAGAGTGGATTTACAATCGTGTTAATTTTGGGTGTATAGCTAAGTGATTCAGTTATACATATATGTACATTCTTTTTCATATTCTTCTCTGTTACAGTTCATCACAGGATATTGAATATAGTTCCCTGTGCTATAAGTAGGACCTTGTTGTTTATCCATTCTCTATGTAATAGTTTGCATCTGCTAATCCCAAACTCCCAATCCATCCCTCTTCCTCCCCCGCTCCCCCTTGGCAACCACAGGTCTGTTCTCTATGTCTGTGAGTCTGTTTCTGTTTTGTAGATAGGTTCATTTGTGTCATATTTTATATTCCACATATAAGTGATATCATGTGGTGTTTGTCTTTCTTTGTCTGACTAACTTCACTCAGTATGACAATCTCTAGGTTCATCCATGTTGCTGCAAATGGCATTATTTCATTCTTTTTTTTTTTTTTTTTTTTTTTTTTCTTTTTGCGGTATGCGGGCCTCTCACTGTTGTGGCCTCTCCCGTTGCGGAGCACAGGCTCCGGATGCGCAGGCCCAGCGGCCATGGCTCACGGGCCCAGCCGCTCCGCGGCATATGGGATCCTCCCAGACCGGGGCACGAACCCGTATCCCCTGCATCGGCAGGCGGACTCTCAACCACTGCGCCACCAGGGAGGCCCTATTTCATTCTTTTTTATGGCTGAGTAATATTCCATGGTATATATGTACCACATCTTCTTTATCCATTCATCTGTCAATGGACATTAGGTTGTGGAAATCTAAATTTTTGCGAAAGGTACCTTTAAATTTGAAATATTGGTAACTGATTTGAACATTTTCAAATGCTGTTGGCCTATGGCCTGCCTGGTTAGGGTCTCTCTTGGAAGATAATCCTTCAGTTATTTCAAATTTTTAAGAAGTTGAGCCTCATTATACACATGGAGTTGGATGAGACAGAGCTGGCCCGCTGTGCGTCTCCCACCCCAATCTGCATCCCCAAGGTTATAAAGGAGCCAGTGCGAAGGAGGATTCAGGGCTCAGTTGGAGCGGGGCTGAGTGGGGCTACCCAGCTATGGTCAGGTGAGAACAAGAAAAAGGAAGGTGGTAGAAGGAGGGCTGCTGAGGGTGAGATGCCTCAGGGCGGCTGGAGATAAAGGGCAACTAGGACAAAACGTTGTCATTTTTAGCTTCCCCCTCCCTTTCTTTCTCTTTACAACAACCCTACCATCCATTCTTTCTCCTAGCCCTTCCTTCCTTCCTTCCTTCCTTCCTTCCTTCCTTCCTTCCTTCCTTCCTTCTTTCTTTCCTTCCCTCCTTCCTTCCTTCTTTCTTTCCTTCCTTCCTTCCTTCCACAAATTCACTGCCCACTTAAGTTGTGTCAAGAGCCTTCCTAGGCTATGGGAATAGTATATGCCTAACAATTATGTTTCTAACTTTTTTTTAACCATACCATATGAAAACAGCTATATAGATTTTTACCAAATTTGGAGTTTGGTCTGACAAGGTTGGATATTGTACAAGCTGGCTGTGTAAACTGTTCTTTGAGGGTATCACTTCAGCAAGACACAGCCAACCTCCAGAGCAGCAGACATTGAAGTATAGCGAGAGGCCTGATGGTTGTGAGTGACATGAGATCCAGCAGATGCCTGAGATGTTGTGGGCAGAGGCTACAAACAGTAGATTCAAATCTGAGCCTTGAATTGAAAGTCACTAGGGAAAGATCTGTTTCTGACAAGATCAACTCTATAGAGGTGCTGCTGGGTAAGTAACAAAAACAGGTGTTCATTTAATGATGCTGCTGACTTCTAGCAACATTGTGGAGGCTGTGAGTGGTGAATGGGTCAGCTGATCTTCTCAATCTCCAAGTGTGGACCATGGACCTGCATCACCAGCATCACCTGGGAGCATCTTAGAAATGCAGACTCTTGACTCTACCATGGATCTACTGCCTTTTAACCATATGGTCACACGTGCACATTACCATTGGAGAAGCACAGTGGGTATATGTATATGTATAACTGAATCACTGTGCTGTACAGTAGAAACTAACACAACATTGTTAATCAATTATACTTCAATAAAAAAAAAGAATTGGAGAAGCATTGCTCTAAAGCAGGAGTTCTTAACCTTGGATTCATCTGTGGAAACTGGAGAAAAATACCAACATGCTTAGGCCACCACAGCCCCACCCTCCCTCTCCCACCACCAAGAGGCTCTGATTTACTAATTCTTGGGGGGTGGTCTGGGCAACAGAAAAATTTGAATCCTTCCTCCCGTGTTTCTCATATGCAGCCAGGTTTGAGAACTACTGCTTGTTAGAAATGAAAATTCTTGGGCCCTACCTCAAACCTAATGAATCAGAATCTGTGTTCTCACAAGCCTTGGAGGGGTGATTCTGAGACATGCCTAAGTTTGAGAACCACCATCTATGGTGGAGACAGACAGGAGAGACAAGCTTGTGTGCATTCATCTATGTGGAGATGAGAGACTGGACAGGGATACTCTTGTGGGAGACATCCAGCCTGGTGCAGAGGAGGACAAGAAAGGTCTTCTGTAGGAGGTGACATCTAGAGGGAGAGTGGGACCCAGCCAGGTAAAGAGACAGGAAAGAAAAGAACATTCCAGAAAAAGGAACAGTGCATTCAATGGCCCTGAGGTAAGAGAGCGTGCAGCTTATCTGAGCTCCTGAAAATGGTTCGGTTTGGCTGGAGGTGATGGTGCTGAAGGGTGAAACTAAGCTATAAGCAGGAGATGGATAATGAAGGACCTTGTGTGTTGTGCTAAGGAACTTCTTCTCTATCCCCAAGTGGGTTTTTGGTGGGAGAGTATTAAAGAGATCACTTTGGTTGCCATGTGGAGAAAGGTTTTGGGGAGGGAGGGGACACTGGTGGGGTCAGGGGGCTAATTGGAAGATGGTCACAGCAGTTCAGACAGGAGATGCACATATTATCAATCAGCCAGTTTTTCCTGAGAAACTACTATACTAATAATTGTATGGGACACAGTAGACAGTTTTTGCCCTCAAGGGCCTTTGTTGGATTGTCAAGACAAATAGATCATCCTATTCAATCAGTTGATTCAACATAGCTTAAAATATCCATAAACCCTGCACTACAGAGAGGCAATGTTCATAGCAGCACTATTTACAATAGCTAAGACATGGAAGAAACCTAAGTGTCCATCAACAGATGAGTGGATAAAGAAGTTGTGGTACATATGTACAATGGACTATTACTCAGCCATAAAAAAATGAAATAATGCCATTTACAGCAGCATGGATGGACCTAGAGATGATCATACTAAGTGAAGTAAGTCAGACAGAGAAGACAAATATCATATGATATCACTTATGTATGGAATCTAAAAAAATGATACAGATGAACTAATTGACAAAACAGAAAGAGACTCACAGACACAGTAACAAATAAACTTATGGTTACCAAAGGGGAAAGGGAGAGGGTTAAATTAGGATTTGGGGATTAACAGATACACACTACTATATATAAAATAGATAAACAACAGGGACTGTACTGTATAGCACAGGGAACTATATTCAGTAACTGTATAGCACAGGGAACTATATTCAACACCTTATAATGATCTATAGTGGGAAAGGATATGAAAAAAATATTCATAAACCCTACACTACAGAGAGGCAATGTCCCAAGGGACAGGGACATGCAGTGATCAGTAAAGCATGGTTGCTGCCATCAAGGAGCTTATAGTCTCCTGGGAGCGGCAGATATGGCCAAACACCATGTATGGTACAGAGTACAGATACTGCTGTGGACAAATAAATCAACTGGCCTGCACTGGCCATGCCCTCTTATTGTAACACACACCATGCCCCTGATTTACCCAGCCTCATCTCTCGTGCTTGGCTCATCTGGGCCAATAACAGTCTTGTGTGGCAGTAGTATCTTCATTCCCATTTCATAGATAAGAAAACTGAGGTGCAAGTGTATCTATATCTTTATCTATATCTGAATCACTTTGCTGTACACCTGAAACTAACACACCATTGTAAATCAACTATACTTATACTTCAATTAAAAAAAAAGAGTGCAGCATTAGTATTTTGAAAAGAGAGAACATAAAAAAGAAAGAAAGAAAGAAAGAAAACTGAGATGCAGAGAGGTTATGTCATTTGCTCTGGATCACAAGACCAGCAAAGGAGTAGGGATAAGATGTTTTACTCCAGGTGCTCTGACCTCATCATCCTGTATTCTGATGATTATAATGACATTTCCCAAACTTCAGTCATCCTTTTTGATTTTTACCACAATGGTGCAAGGCTGCATGATTATTTACTTTGTATTTTACATTAAACTGACTTGTTTTTTCATGTTAAATAATTTATTCTAGAAAGAAGGTCATATGAATATAGTGAATAGGAAGTCAGCATCACTTGCTACAAATAGGAAATAAGTGTAACATTAAGTATGTCAGACACAAACCAATGGTATTAAAAATCAAGTTGCATATGGTAGCCTGGCCCAGGCTCTGAGCCTGAGGTCTGCTCTCTCTTTGTGAAAAAAGGAAATGTGCAAATGTTAAGAGGTGTTAAAGATGTGGTAGCACCAACCTGACACTTAGCTTTGATTCATCACAAGGCTCTAAAGATAATTGAGCCTCTTGGGAATAACTTTCTCTCTATGAGATTTAATCTTATTTAATTGTATCCATCTACTACCCCAAATCATTGCATATCATCCATGGGGCAGACACTGTGAAGTGTCCCATTCTCCCTTTTTCCCTTTTTGTAAAGATGACTGTCCTCCTCTGTCACAAGTCCCCATGCCACAGGGTCACCAGGGGCACTCCTTCTAGGAGGGCAGAGAAGAGTGAAACTTTGGGACAGTGTCATAAGATGTAGAGGCAGCTGCTGGGGTTTCAGTCTTGGGGACTATGATTGTGATAAACAGTGATGATCCTCATGTGGTAACTGGCAAAGATTAGATCTTGCTTTGCCCTTAGCACCTGTTTTTCTTTTCTTTTTTTCTCCTTTGTGGGACCACTTTAGCTTTGGTCTTACATTTCTGTCTCTCAGTATTCATGAACCCTCCCTTGCTTTGTTAACGATGTTTAATGATATTTTTATATTATTACACAACGTGATAACTTTCAGGATGTAGAGAGAAAGAAAGAGACTTTGAAGTTGCCTCAAAATCTGGGAGCCTGAGGGACTGAGACCACGGAGTGGAAGCTGGGTGAGAGGTGGAGGTTATTGGCTTGGTTTGCCTGTCCATGGGGGCATCTGGATACTGGAGCACTGGCCATAAATGTGGGAGGACGAAAGACTGAGGCTGGAGAGAGGCCCTGAGGCAGGATTTAGAGCCGTGTGAAAAGCCCGAGTGTAAATCCCACTCCAAATGAGGGCCTGGGGAGGTGTCCACACTGCACTTAGAGCCCACAAGCCTGTGGGGATTCCTAGCCGTTTGAGAATGAGCCTCCAGCTTGACCATTCTCCCTGACTTGAGAAGGTACAAGAGAGGGGACTTGCCTTAGGAAAAATACCTCCCAAGTGACATATCTGTTAACCCAGCTCTGTATGTACCTAATTTGTACATCAGCGGGGACATTGCTTGAGTCAAACGACTTATATATTAACTATTCTACTTTAATGATCATGATTACCATGATTTATCATATACTTTTTAGCATTCTGGTAAAAGAAAACCTTTCAAAATTCAGGAGATTATCACCTGAGTCTGCTAGGCAAATGATTTATTTCTGTCAATATTCAGGGAGAGGGGAACATTTTGTTAATGTGACACACACTCGGGATTTACAAAGAGCAAAAGACCACCCATAAAACATACCTAAACACACGCCACTCCACATGAAAGATTAAAAGAAGAAGAAGAAAATGATTGTTAAGACAAAGTCTTGAATTTCTCTGGATTTTAGTACAGTGGCTTTCCATGTAGTATAGTCTACCCTTCAGAGGTTGGGTTTGAACAAAATAAAAACAGCTTTAGGGACTTCTCTGGCAGTCCAGTGGTTAAGATTCCAAGTTCCAATGCAGGGGGTGCAGGTTCGATCTAAGAACTAACATCCTGCAGGCTATGTGGTACGGCCAAAACACACACACACACACACACAAATTCCACCCCCCCAAAAAAAACCTCCAAAGCAGCTTTAAAAATCCCATTTAAAAATAGAAGACAGAAATTCTTAGAAAAGCAGAACCTTCTGAGACTGAGCTAGGAAGAAATAGAAAATATAAACAGACCAATCACAAGCACTGACATTGAAACTATGAATAAAAATCTTCCAACAAACAAAAGCCCAGGACCAGATGGCTTCACAGGTGAATTCTATCAAACATTTAGAGAAGAGGTAACACCTATCCTTCTCAAGCTCTTCCAAAATATAGCAGAGGGAGGAACACTCCCAAACTCATTCTACGAGGGCACCATCACCCTGACACCAAAACCAGAAAAAGATGTCACAAAGAAAGAAAACTACAGACCAATATCACTGACGAACATAGGTGCAAAAATCCTCAACAAAATACCAGCAAACAGAATCCAACAACACATTAAACGTATCATACACCATGATCAAGTGGGATTATCCCAGGAATGCAAGTATTTTTCAATATATGCAAATCAATCAATGTGTTACACCATATTAACAAACTGAAGGACAGATAGATGCAGAAAAAACTTTTGAAAAATTCAACACTCATTTATGATAAAAACCCTCCAGAAAGTAGGAATAGAGGGAACTTACCTCAACATAATAGAGGCCATATATGACAAATCCACAACCAACATCGTTCTCAATGGTGAAAAACTGAAACCATTTCCACTAAGATCAGGAAGATGACAAGGATGCCCACTCTCACCATTATTATTCAACATAGTTTTGGAAGTTTTAACCACAGCAATCAGAGACGAAAAAGAAATAAAAGGAATCCAAATCGCAAAAGAAGAAGTAAAGCTGTCACTGTTTGCAGATGACATGATACTATACATAGAGAATCCTAAAGACTCTACTAGAAAACTACTAGAGCTAATCAATGAATTTGGTAAAGTAGCAGGATACAAAATTAATGCACAGAAATATCTTGCATTCCTATACACTAATGATGAAAAATCTGAAAGAGAATTTAAGGAAACACTCCCATTTGCCATTGCAGCATAAAGAATAAAATACCTAGGAATAAACCTACCTAAGGAGAGAAAAGAACTGTATGTAGAAAACTATAAGACAATGATGAAAGAAATTAAGGATGATACAAACAGATGGAGAGATATACAATGTTCTTGCATTGGAAGAATCAACATTGTGCAAATGACTCTACTACCCAAAGCAATCTACAGAATCAATGCAATCCCTATCAAATTACCAATGGCATTTTTCACAGAACTAGAACAAAAAATTTCACAATTTGTATGGAAACACAAAAGACCGTGAAGAGCCAAAGCAATCTTGAGAAAGAAAAACGGACCTGGAGGAATCAGACTCCCTGACTTCAGACTATACTACAAAGCTACAGTAATCAAGACAGTATGGTAATGGCACACAAACAGAAATATAGATCAATGGAATAGGATAGAAAGCCCAGAGATAAACCCACGCAAATATGGTCACTGTATGTTTGATAAAGGAGGCAAGAATATACAATGGAGAAAAGACAGCCTCTTCAATAAGTGGTGCTGGGAAAACTGGACAGTTACATGGAAAAGAATGAAATTAGAATGCTCCTTAACACCATACACAAAAATAAACTCAAAATGGATTAAAGACCTAAATGTAAGGCCAGACACTATAAAACTCTTAGAGGAAAACATAGGCGGAACACTCTGTGACATAAATCACAGCAAGATCCTTTTTGACCCACCTCCTAGAGAAATGGAAATAAAAACAAAAATAAACAAATGGGACCTAATGAAACTTAAATGCTTTTGCACAGTAATGGAAACCATAAGCAAGACGAAAAGACAACCCTCAGAATGGGAGAAAGTATTCGCAAATGAAGCAACTGACAAAGGATTGATCTCTAAAAGTCACAAGCAGCTCATGCAGCTCAACATTAAATAAACAAACAACCCAATCCAAAAATGGGCAAAAGACCTAAATAGACATTTTTCCAAAGAAGACATACAGATTGCCAACAAACACATGAAAGGATCCTCAGCATCACTAATCATTAGAGAAATGCAAATTGGTCAGAATGGCCATCATGAAAAAATCTACAAAGAATAAATGCTCTAGAGGGTGTGGAGAAAAGGGAACCCTCTTGCACTGTTGGTGGGAATGTAAATTGATACAACCACTCTGGAGAACAGTATGGAGCTTCCTTAAAAAACTAAAAATAGAATTACCATATGACCCAGTAATGCCACTACTAGGCATATACCCTGAGAAAACCATAATTCAAAAAGAGTCATGTACCACAATGTTCATTGCAGCTCTATTTACAATAGCCAGGACATGGAAGCAACCTAAGTGTCCATCAACAGATGAATGGATAAAGAAGATGTGGCACATATATACAATGGAATATTGCTCAGCCATAAAAAGAAATGAAGTCGAGTTATTTGTAGTGAGGTGGATGGACCTAGAGACTGTCATTCAGAGTGAAGTTAGTCAGAAAGAGACAAAGAAATACCATGTGCTAACACATATATATATGGAATCAAAAAAATAAAAAATGTTATGAAAAACCTAGGGGCAGAATAGGAATTAAGATGCAGACGTAGAGAATGGACTTGAGGACATGGGAAGGGGGAAGGGAAAGCTGGAACGAAGTGAGAGAGTGGCATGGATTTATATACACTACCAAATGTAAAATAGATAGCTAATGGGAAGCAGCCACATAGCACAGGGAGATCAGCTTGGTGCTTTGTGACCACCTAGAGGGGTGGGATAGAGAGGGTGGGAGGGAGATGCAAGAAGGAGGAGATATGGGGATATATGTATATGTGTAGCTGATTCATTTTGTTATAAAGCAGAAACTAAGACACTATTGTAAAACAATTATACTCCAATAAAGATGTTAAAAAAAACCCAGAAGACAGAAAAGCTGATTTATTTTCTGAAAAATCTTTCTAGAAAATATGCATTTATTTATTCCAGGTACTAAAGACACTGGGTATACATAAATGATAAGATGTAACCATGACTCTCAGGACATTTACAATCCTCCAAGGGAAACAGACATAAAATGATGATAAAAGTAGACTAGAGGAGTTGAAAAGTGACAGGTGAACCCAGGGGCTGCACGATTCATTTTATATCAGCTGGCAGAGGAAAGGACTATGGAGGAGGTGGCATTGGAGTTAGTTCTCGCTGGGTACATAGGGTTTTGCAAGGAGTGGGGAATGGAGACTATAGGCAGATGGAAACGTGAGAGCAAAGACAGAGCAACAGGAACATGCAGAATGTGCTTGGCGGAACGCGAGTGAGGACAGGAGCATCGTGCCTGTTGGAGGGAAAATGAGACAGTATAGTGGTGGAAAGGTGAGTCGGAGGACAATTGTGAAGGTCTCTGAATGGTGCTTGGATTTCCTTGAACTAGTAGTGGGCAGCCATCATGGGTGCTTAAGTCAGATAGTGACGATGATGGGATATTTTGATTTAGAAAGCTAGGAATGGAGATTACGTGAGAGGCTTTTTACATTGGCCCAGTTAAAATTATCCTTCATGTATCGTATACCAACTCTGTTCTCTCTCTTTTTTCTTCTAATTACTATACAGAAATAAAGGATTTTTAATTTGGAGAGACCGAATGTATTTGTCACACAAACAACTCAGGTTGTTCCAGTGAATGAAGTCTTGAAACACAGCCAAAGGGATGAGAAAGCTCTGTCTTCATTTTGGATTTCTGGTTCGTATTTTTTTAGTATGTGGGACATTACTGAGATAGAAGGAGGGGAAAGAGGAAGAGGGAAGAAAACCATGCACCATACTTTGCCTATTCCTCCAAGAAGACAGTTTTTTTTCTTTTTGTGAGGCTCTTCAGATCAAATTAAGCAGTAAAAATATTCTAATTGAGTTGGGCTGGACTGGAGATGGATCCTTCTCTTAGTACAATGATGTGGTGTAATCTGTGTTTCCAATTATAACATTCCTCCTTCCAAGAGGAACACTGAGCTTGTAAACAGATTCTCAGTCAGGCTCAGAAAGAAGCGTGGCTGCTGTTATTAAAGAGGGCAAGAGATGCTGACATAATGTGCGTGATACCCAGCGCCTTTAAAGACATTGCCTTCCTGCTTTGAGGAGTGGAGGGAAGGCAGAGGGACCGGTGGATAGACCAATTGTTGAGGGAAATTTTACTGTAAAGTATAAGACCATGGTGATGGCTGCTTTTTGAGACCAGACTTTAGCTCAGGCCACTGAAGGATCTGCAGATGTGGCGGGTGATGGTGGTGACAGTGGTTCTAACTTGGCCAGCATCATCGCAAGAGCCCGCTGCCTAAAGGAAGCTCAGCTGCCTTTCTACGTGATCAGAGCAAGGTGTGATCAGAGCAAGGTGTGAAACCTTCTTGTCCAATCTTTCCCGACACTGTCCTCCATCCCCACCCACTTAGAATACGTTCCTCCTTCTGAATCACAAATGAGAAACATAGTTCGTAGTTTTCAGTCGCAAACTTTTAATTTTCGGATCTGATTTTGGACAAGTCATGAGAAAAACAAGTTGTAAGGCTTTGACTTCTCTTCATTTTTTTTTTCTCTTTTCAAATTATCTGTAGTATCTTTCTTTCTATCCAAGCTCCCTGGGGAGGTGCGTTGACACTGGGAAGCACGTTTTCCCTTACGTTGGGGTGGGGGTGTGGGGGGGAGGTGGAGAGGGCAGGATATTCCATTGTCAGTTAAAAAAATAATGATCTGCAGTTGATTAAAGAACTGAGCAAGCCTTACACTTTGAACCCTTTAAGTGGGTAATTCCTTTAACTGGGAAATTCTTCTAAGTGCGTAATCTCTTTAAGCAGGACCCTTCACAGCCCTGTAAAACTGAAGACCATCTAGGAACTCTTGAACTGTTTCAAATTGTTTTCAAATGGGTCTGAATGCTGTTGAGAAATGCATAATTTACGACCTTAACACTTGATTAGGTGGTAAACGACTGTCAGGAGAGATGTCCTTGGTAATCTAGTTATCATCCAGACTCTAATTATCACTTCGCAGGGGAAAGAAGGCTGGGTAATTGAGAACCAAAACTCTTAAAAGGCTTGGAGTGGCCATTTTCCTATGCAGTTAAACAAATTATTTCTCTACCTAGAAGGTGTTTAATTGGTACCAATTGAGGAGGAGGAAATGGTGCTGTGACTTGCAGGAGTGAGTGAGTCAGGGGGCTTCAGCCAAGGAAACAGAAAGTTGCATTGACTACTAAGAGGTCTCTCCCACTTAAAAAATGCACTTAGACTGGGGCTGACCCATACACACTACTACATATAAAATAGATAGCTAATAAGGACCTACTGTCTAGCACAGGGAACTCTACTCAATTCTCTGTAATGACCTATATGGGAAAAGAATCTAAAAAAGAGTGGGGATATGTATATGTATAACTGATTCACTTTGCTGTACACCTGAAACTAACACAACATTGTAAATCGACTATACTCCAATAAAAATGTTTCAAAATGAGACAAAAAATAAAATAAAATATGTGTTAGGAAGGAAGAGAAAAGAGGAGGCAGCCAAGATGACAGAATGTAATTAAGAGCTGATAGCCATACCTCTCCCCTGTCTGTCATTACTAAGGATTTTTCTCAGATGAGACCTAATTTCACCTAGTGTTAGTTCCCATTGATCACCATAAATTATTTAAGCTGCAAATGCTGTGCCATCCATTAAAGCAAGAATGGGGGGGAATTGGCCAAAATCTGCCTGAGGGAAGGGTCCTACTCTCCTGAATTCAGTAGGAAATACGAGTGAGAGGAAACAGGTAAAGAGATTCCCATCTATAGCTTTTTCTCTGACCAGTCCTCTTCGTCCTCTCTACCCCTAATCTTCTGTGGAGCACTTCTATGTCCATAAATGTCCACACTAAGTGCTATGGATACAAAAATGGGAATGTCAGACATGACCCTCGGTCTTCAGCAGTATCCAGAAAGACACTGATGGATAGTGTTGGGGTTTAAAGGAAGCTGAGAATCAACACCTCATTCTTCTCCTTTCAAATGTGGGGTGAATTGATAGATACATTCTGGAGAGTGGGAAGTCAGATTGCCTTGATTACTTATAAAGTTGATTGGAGAATGTGGGTTAGATCTGTGGCCAAGTGGGTTTGCCTATTGTAGACAAACAATGTCACCTGCCATATGAGCAAACAAAGGATGTTGTGACCATCAAGCCATGAGGCACTGCAGCTGCCCCAGTGGTGCACCCTGAGGGGATTCAGGATGGAACAGAACAGGATACTGGCCCTAGATAGTTGAGGTGCATATCAAAGGAATCATTTCATTAAGCCGCCCAGACTCTTGCATCTTCACATACATAGAAAGGGGCTAAATTCATTAACTTGAGACTTTTTTTCTTTAATTAACAGTAATTGTTTGATGTTCCAACTACCTGGGTTTTGTTGCAAAAACTCCTATATATCCTGGCTCCTTCCTTATCTCTTTGGAGCATTCACTCAGAGGTATCTGAGAGGCTATCTCCCGTGCCTAAGTCCTCAGGAAGTCCACTGAATAAAACATAATTCTCAACTTTTAGGTTGTGTATTTTTTTCATTCGAGACCATTTACCAGCACTTACCTCTGGTAGCTGGCCCAGCGGGTCAACTGCAGGCGTCCCCCATGATGAGGGTGTGGGAGGCAATGCCCATGGCAGAGAGCAGATCAGAATGCATGTGGCCTTTGGACAGGCTGGCTCCAAAAGAGCTTCTCTCTAAGACTCTGACCAGATCATCACAGCTGCCATCAAAGCAGTGAGCTGGAGGTGGAGCCCAGAGTGGCCCTCTAGCTCACGTCCTTCTACGTGGAAAAACAAGGCTCCTGTAACAGAGAGGCCTTGAAAGAGATATTAAGTGGAGACTAACCTGTGTGTGGTAAGTTACATGCTTAATTCACTGGTTTTGTGGGTTTGAGATTAAAAGTGCAATTCTATGCAGTGTTCTGAAACTAAAACTGGCCACATCCTAAAGAACTCAGAGGACTAAAAATGCACAGAACCACCACAATCCAGAATTACTATCTTATTATGCCTGCGATGCAGAAAACGTGTCATCTATCCCTGATTGGTAGGTGTCAGTTTGGCACAGCAAACGTCTGGTGAGCAGGAAATGATGGCTGAATATAAGCCTATATCTTCCAGGTTCTTCTGAATTTATTTTTTTCTCGATAGCATCTTTTTTTTTTTGCATGGATACAAATGCAACACATATTTATCATAGAATATTTAGAAAATACACAAAAGTATAAAGAAGAAAATAAAAGTCAACTTTATCCCACCATTCAAGGATATCATTGCTACCATTCAGGTTTTGTTTTTTTAATTCCATGTATAAAGCTATGGATGTTAACTAAACATATTGCAGTAATCACTTTGCAATATATACATATATCAAGTCATTATGTTGCATACCTTAAATGTATACAGTGCTATATGTCAATTAAATATATCCCAATAAAACTGGAAAAAATAAAATTCTTTATATATCCACATTTGTGGGACTATTTTCCAACAAAATTCCTCTTATACTCTATATGGAGTTTGATATTCTGATTTCCCCTTATTATATCCTGAATGATTTTTCATGTCATGAAGTAGACTTAAAAGTAGGATTTCAGTAGCTGAAGAGCATTTTGTTTAACCTGCTGCTTCCTCTGGACATTTAGGTTATTTTCAACTTTCTTTTCTACGAAGACCTTTTTTATATGTAAATATTTATGTGCTTCTCTCAATACTTTTTACAGTAGAGTTTTTGGGAGAGTTTGAACATCTTAAAGCAGTGCCGTGCCAGTAAATGCTTAACAACTGTCTTGCAAAGGGGGACGAAAGCCTTGATTTATAGTATTTGGCCATTTCTGGGGTATAAATTCTCCCACCGTAGTTGATTTCAAGCTACCAATGGTTTAACCCCTCCCTTAAAATTTTTTTGAAAAATTAACATTGGTGCTTGTGAACCAACACACCACTGCAAGGCTTTAAATAAGTATTTTGCTGTTTATCTCCAGAAAGTTTATACCTAATAACATTCCTACCAGCAACATGCAGGATGGCCTGCTTAGATCCAGGTGGGCCAGCAGCTGAGGTGGGAGGTAAGTAAACTCAGATTTCCTTTACTCTGAAGGATCCAGTGCCATCTCTGATCATATGTAGGAAAAATGACTTTTTCCCTAAAGGACAATTCCACATGTATAAATGTTGTAAAAGGGGAAAAACTAAACTCAGAATTTGTTTTAGATTTTTATGTAAGACCAAGTCCAAATATTTGCTAACCAAAATAGACTCTCTGTTACTTCTCTATCCTTCATATTGATGCAAGGCTATCAAATATGACATTTCGTCATCTTGTATATGCAGAGAAATATGGCATCGTGGAATAAAAAAGGGACTTTGTAATATTGCTGGAGCATGGTAATTCTCAAAGAGCCAGAGCCCTGGCCCAGCCACTAACTAACTCCGTGACCATAAGTAGACCCTCTGCATGTTCTGTTTATCCTCCCTATGAGAATGAGCATGAACCTCAAAGTGCAGACCTAATTCTGCCACCCCTCCATTCCATACATTCTTTGAATGAGTGCCCTTTATTGGCATCAGGATAAAGTATCAAATTCTTAATAAGATGTACTGTGTTACATGGTACAGCAGGCAAACTCTAAGGTGACCTCTCATGCCATCCCCTCACCTTGAGTGTGAGTGAGCTTATGACTTGCTTTTACCCAATGGAATATGGCAAAGAGGATGGAATGTTACTCCAGTGTTTATGTCATATTATTTAAGACTCCATCTCTCTGGAATCATTCTTGTTCTCCTGCTGGCCTTGAAGGAATAAACAGCCATGTTGTGAATGTCTCTGGAAAGGCCTACATGTCAGGTAAATGCAGGAAGCCTGTAGGAATTGAGGGCCTCAGTCCTATAACCGCAAGGAACTGAATTCTGCCAACAACCTGAATGAGCTTGGGAAAAGAACCTTCCCCAGTCCCCAGTCAAACCTCCAGATGAGAATGCAGCCTGGCCAACACCCTGTTTACAGCCTGGTGAAACCCTAAAGTAGAGAACCAGCTAAGCAGGCTTGGACTCCTGAGCCACAGAAATGTGAGATAATAAATGTATATTATTTTAAGCTGCTAAGTTTGTGGTGCTTTGTTGCACAGCAATGCAAAACTGGTTACAACGTCTCCACAATATTCTGATAGCACACCTTCTCTAGTGTGTTCTAGTGTTCTCCACCTGCCTCTTCCAGATCTATTCTTTATGCTCTTTCTTCTTTCCCTGGGCTCCAGAGGCTGACTGGTAGGGACTGCATCTACTGAGCTTCTTTGACCTCTGGCTTTTGATTGACACTGAAACGAGGCTGGGAAGTGGGAGACAGGAGAGAAGATGAATCGAGGCTCCCTCCCTGTGAGGTTGTAGGTTGGAAATAGCCACATTTCTCTACGGCAGGCCACAGCTCTTGTCATGGGGCTTTCTCTTCTGGCTCCAGCTCTGTCTGGTTCCTTTACTGCTCCCTTCCTGTGCCCCTGAGTGTTACAGGGTACACTCTGCATTGTTGTTAGCCCTCCATATTCACCATCCTTTCCCTTGTTCACTTCCCTTAGCCCTGCCTAAATCTTTGTTAGCAGTCACGTCATTAAACTCTCCTAAATTACCCTGTTTAAGTGTATCACTGTTTCTTTTTGGGACTCTGATTGATAAAAAGCATTATTTCAGTTCCCTGCTCTTTTATACAAAGGGCTTCTCACACACTAGGGCAGCGGTCCCCAACCTTTTTGGCACCAGGGACTGGTTTCGTGGAAGACAATTTGTCCATGGATGGGGTTGGTGGGTAGGGATGGTTCAGGTGGTAATGTGAGCGATGGGGAGCGATGGGGAGCGGCAGATGAAGCTTTGCTTGCTCGCCCGCTGCTCACCTCCTGCTGTGTGGCACAGTTCCTAACGGGCTGTGGACCGGTAGTGGTCCGCAGCCCAGGGGTTGGGGATCCCTGCACTAGAGGACAGTTACCCCAGCCCCTTGTCCCCATCTTTATCTAGCTCAGTAGTTTTCAAAATGTGGCCCCCAGAACTTCAGCATCAGCCTCAACCTGGGAATGTGTTAGAAATGCAAGTTCTCAGGCCATGGCCCAGATCTACTGAATAAGAAATGCTGTGACTGGGCCCAGCGATCTGTATTTTAACAAGCCCTCCAGGTGATTCTGAGGCATGCTAAAGTTTGGGAACCACTGAGCTAGTTTGCTCTGTTATCTGCTACTTTAAGTCCCAACTTAAACTCTTAGACTTCATTTGTTCCCTCTGTTACATTTCCCACAGCACCCTCTGTCTCTGTACTTGTAACAATCTTATCCGTATAGTTGCTTGTTCAAAGGTGGTCTCTCCCAGCATCCTATGAGTCCAGCATCTATTTCTGCTTTGTTCATGTTGGAATTATTCATGTTGTAACTGGTGCCTGACCTATAATGGACATGCAATAATTATGTCTCAAAACATTGATTCAGTGAACCATTTGGGCCTCAGTTTACTCATTCATGGAAAGAAGTTTGACTGGCTCATTCATTCAACAATCACCTTTGCTCAAGTAGATTTGGTTAAGTCATAGAGTTTGGTGCTGGGCAGAAGTTTTCACACTTGTGGTTTGGAAAGATCTATATTGTATGGGTTAATTATTATCCTTTTCAACCATTTTTATCTAAGCTCTAAAGGTTGCAGATTTGCAAAAATATGTTATATAACATAGTTTACTTTATAAATAGCTTAGATCATAGTTTGGATGAATTGCTTTCAAAGTCCATCTAAATAATCTGACCAAAGAACTTGTGTTCTATTGTTCAGATCAGACCTCTTTGTCAGCTTTAGAGTCATCTCTTATATTTTTAAAATATATTCAGCCATCCATCCACTCAACATTTACACCATGCAACAATAATTTACTCTGTGTCAGGACAAGTGCTTTGAACTTGGAATAGTAGCCATGGCAGGGACAATTAGTTAGAACTGTTGTATTTTTAAAAAGCCACAAAACTGTAGCCTTATCTCACGTTTTTAATGACAGCAAGGTCATAATCTAAGCTGAATTTGCTCAACTTGAAGCGGCCTTGTTCCTGAAGGCTCTCCTTGAACTTATGACAAAGAGGAGGAGATGGGAGCCATCGGGGGTTTGAGCAGAGGTATGACAGGAACAAACTTACATTTTTTTTTCTTTTGCGGTACGCGGGCCTCTCACTGTTGTGGCCTCTCCCGTTGCGGAGCACAGGCTCCGGACGCACAGGCTCAGCAGCCATGGCTCACGGGTCTAGCCGCTCCGCGGCATGTGGGATCTTCCCGGACCGGGGCACGAACCCATGTCCCCTGCATCGGCAGGCGGACTCTCAACCACTGTGCCACCGGGGAACCCCTATATGACTCTTTTTGAATTATGGTTTCTTCAGGGTATATGCCCAGTAATGGGATTGCTGGGTCATATGGTAGTTCTATTTTTAGTTTTTTAAGGAACCTCCATACTGTTCTCCATAGTGGCGGTATCAATTTACATTCCCACCAACAGTGCAAGAGGGTTCCCTTTTCTCCACACCCTCTCCAGCATTTATTGTTTGTAGATTTTTTTGGTGATGGCCATTCTGACTGGTGTGAGGTGATACCTCATTGAAGTTTTGATTTGTATTTCTCTAATGATTAGAGATGTTGAGCATCCTTTCATGTTTTTGTTGGCAACCTGTAGATCTTTCTTGGAGAAATGTCTATTTAGGTCTTCTGCCCATTTTTGGATTACGTTGTTTGTTTTTTTGATATTGAGCTGCATGAGCTGCTTGTATATTTGGGAGATTAATCCTGTCACTTGCTTCATTTGCAAATATTTTCTCCCATTCTGAGGGTTGCCTTTTGGTCTGTTTATGGTTTCCTTTGCTATGCAAAAGCATTTAAGTTTCAGTAGGTCTCATTTGTTTATTTTTGTTTTTATTTCCATTTCTCTAGGAGGTGGGTCAAAGAGGATCTTGCTGTGATATATATCATACAGTGTTCTGCCTATGTTTTTCTCTAAGAGTTTTATAGTATCTGGCCTTACATTTAGGACTTTAATCCACTTTGAGTTTATTTTTGTGTATATTCTTAGGAAGTGTCCTAATTTCATTCTTTTCCATGTAGCTGTCCAGTTTTCCCAGCACCACTTACTGAAGAGGCTGTCTTTTCTCCATTGTATATTCTTGCCTCCTTTATCAAACATACAGTGACCATATTTGCGTGGGTTTATCTCTGGGCTTTCTATCCTGTTACATTGATCTATATTTCTGTTTTTGTGTCAATACCATACTCTTTTGATTGCTGTAACTTTGTAAGGTAGTCTGAAGTCAGGGAGCCTGATTCCTCCAGCTCTGTTTTTCTTTCTCAAGATTGCTTTGGCTATTCGGAGTCTTTTGTGTTTCCATACAAATTGTGAAATTTTTTGTTCTAGTTCTGTGAAAAATGCCAGTGGTAGTTTGATAAGGATTGCATTGAATCTGTAGATTGCTTTGGGTAGTATAGTCATTTGCACAATGTTGATTCTTCCAATTCAAGAGCATGGTGTATCTGTCCATCTGTTTGTATCATCTTTAATTTCTTTCATTAGTGTCTTATAATTTTCTTCAAACAGGTCTTTTGTCTCCTTAGGTAGGTTTATTCCTAGGCATTTTATTCTTTTTGTTGCAATGGTAAATGGGAGTGTTTCCTTAATTTCATTTTCAGATTTTCCATCATTAGCATGTAGGAATGCAAGAGATTTCTGTGCATTAATTTTGTATCCTGCTACTTTACCAAATTCATTGATTAGCTCTGGTAGTTCTCTGGTAGCATCTTTAGGATTCTCTATGTTTAGTATCATGTCATCTACAAACAGTGACAGCTTTACTTCTTCTTTTCTAATCTGGATTCTTTTATTTCTTTTTTGTCTCTGATTGCTGTGGCTAAAACTTCCAAAACTATGTTGAATAATAGTGGTGAGAGTGGACAACCTTGTCTTGTTCCTGATCTTAGAGGAAATGGTTTCAGTTTTTCACCATTGAGAATGATGTTGGCTGTGGGTTTATCATATATGGCCTTTATTATGTTGAGGTAAGTTCCCTTTATGCCTACTTTCTGGAGGATTTTTATCATAAATGGGAGTTGAATTTTGTCGAAACCTTTTTCTGCATCTATTGAGATGATCATATGCTTTTTATCCTTCAGTTTGTTAATATGGTGTATTGCATTGATTGATTTGCATATATTGAAGAATCCTTTCATTCCTGGGATAAACCCCACTTCATCATGGTGTATGATCCCTTTAATATGCTGTTGGATTCTGCTTGCTAGTATTTTGTTAAGGAATTTTGCATCTAGGTTCATCCGTGATATTGGCCTGTAGTTTTCCTTTTGTGACATCTTTGTCTGGTTTTGGTATAAGGGTGATAGTGGCCTCGTAGAATGAGTTTGTAAGTGTTCCTCCCTCTGCTATATTTTGGAAGAGTTTGAGAAAGATAGATGTTAGCTCTTCTCTACACGTTTGATAGAGTTCGCCTGTGAAGTCATCTGGTCCTGGACTTTGGTTTGTTGGAAGGTTTTTAATCACAGTTCAATTTCAGTGCATGTGATTGGTCTGTTTATATTTTCTATTTCTTCCTAGTTCCATCTCAGAAGGTTGTGCTTTTCTAAGAATTTGTCCATTTCTTCCAGGTGCTCCATTTTATAGGCATAGAGTTGCTTGTAATAATCTCTCATGATCCTTTGTATTTCTGCAGTTTCAGTTGTTACTTCTTTTTCATTTTTAATTCCATTTATCTGAGTCTTCTCCCTTTTTTTCTTAATGAGTCTGGCTAATGGTTTATCAACTTTGTTTATCTTCTCAAGGAACCAGCTTTTAGTTTTATTGATCTTTGCTATTGTTTCCTTCATTTCTTTTTTATTTCTCATCTGATCTTTATGATTTCTTTCCTTCTGTTCACTTTGGGTTTTTTTTTTTTTTTGTTCTTCTTTCTCTAATTTCTTTAGGTGTAAGGTTAGGTTGTTTATTGGAGATTTTTCTTGTTTGTTGAGGTAGGATTGTAGTGCTATAAACTTCCTTCTTAGAACTGCTATTGCTGCAGCCCATAGGTTTTGGGTCATTTTGTTTTCGTTGTCATTTGTTTTTAGGTATTTTTTGATTTCCTCTTTGATTTCTTCAGTGATCTCTTGGTTACTTAGTAGCATATTGTTTAGCCTCCATGTGTTTGTATTTTTTACACTTTTCTTAATGTAATTGATATCTAGTCTCATAGCCTTGTGGTCGGAAATGATACTTGATATGATTTCAATTTTCTTAAGTTTACCGATGCTTGAATTGTGACTCAAGATATGTTCTATCCTGGAGAATGTTCCATGAGCCCTTGAGAAGAAAGTGTATTCTGTTGTTTTTGGATGTAATAGCCTATAAATATCAATTAAGTCCATTTTGTTTAATGTGTCATTTAAAGCTTGTGTTTCCTTATTTATTTTCATTTCAGTTGATCTGTCCATTGGTGAAAGTGGGGTGTTAAAATCCCCTACTATTATTGTGTTACTGTTGATTTCCCCTTTTATGGCTGTTAGCATTTGCCTATGTATTGAGGTGCTCCTATGTTGGGTGCATAAATATTTACAATTCTTATATCCTCTTCTTGGATTGATCCCTTGATCATTATGTAGTGTCCTTCTTTGTCTCTTGTAGTAGTCTATTTTAAAGTCTATCTTGTCTGATATGGGAATTTCTACTCCAGCTTTCTTTTGATTTCCATTTGCATGGAATATCTTTTTCCAACCCCTCACTTTCAGTCTGTATGTGTCCCTAGGCATGAAGTGGGTCTCTTGTAGACAGCTTATATATGGGTCTTGTTTTTGTATCCATTCAGCCAGTCTATGTCTTTTGGTTGGAGCATTTAATCCATTTACTTTTAAGGTAATTATCAATATGTATGTTCCTATTCCCATTTTCTGAATTGTTTTCGGTTTGTTATTGTAAGTCTTTTCCTTCTCTTGTGTTTCCTGCCTAGAGAAGTTCCTTTATCATTTGTTGTAAAGCTGGTTTGATGTTGCTGAATTCTCCTGGCTTTTGCTTGTCTGTAAATGTTTTAATTTCTCTGTCAAATCTGAATGAGATCCTTGCTAGGTAGAGTAATCTTGGTTGTAGGTTTTTTCCTTCCATCACTTTAATTATGTCCTGCCAGTCCCTTCTGGCTTCCAGAGTTTTTGCTGAAAGATTAGCTGTTAACCACATGGAGATTCCCTTGTATGTTATTTGTTGCTTTTCCCTTGCTGTTTGTAACAGTTTTTCTTTGTATTTAATTTTTGATAGTTTGATTAATATGTATCTTGGTATGTTTCTCCTTGGATATATCCTGCATGGGACTCTCTGTGCTTCCTGGACTTGATTGACTACTTCCTTTCCCATATTAGGGAAGTTTTCAACTATAATCTCTTCCAATATTTTATCAGTCCCTTTCTTTTTCTCTTCTTCTTCTGGGACCCCTACAATTCAAATGTTGGTGTATTTAATGTTGTCCCAGAGTTCTCTGAGACTGTCCTCAATTCTTTTCGGTCTTTTTTCTTTATTCTGGTCTGCAGTAGTTATTTCCACTATTTTATCTTCCAGGTCACTTATCCGTTCTTCTGCCTCAGTTATTCTGTTATTGATTCCTTCTAGAGCATTTTTAATTTCATTTATTTTGTTGTTCCTCATTGTTTGTTTGCTCTTTAGTTCTTCTAGGTCCTTGTTGAACATTTCTTGTATTTTTTCCATTCTATTTCCAAGATTTTGATCATCTTTACTATCATTACTCTGAATTCTTTTTCAGGTAGATTGCCTATTTCCTCTTCATTTGTTTGGTCTGGTGGTTTTTACTTGCTCCTTAATCTGCTGTCTTCTCATGTCTTCTCATTTTGCTTAACATACTGTGTTTGAGCTCTCCTTTTTGCAGGCTGCATGTTTGTAGTTCTCATTGTTTTTGGTGTTTGCTCCCAGTGTGTAAATTTGGTTCAGTGGCTTGTGTCGGCGTCCTGGTAGAGGGGACTGGTGCCTGTGTTCTGGTGGATGAGGCTGGATCTTGTCTTTCTGTTGGTAAGGACTGCATCTAGTGGTGTGTTTTGTGGTGTCTATGAACTTAGTATGATTTTAGGCAGCCTCTCTGCTAATGGGTGGGGTTGTGTTCCTGTCCTGCTAGTTGTTTGGCATGGTGTGTCCAGCATTGGAGCTTGCTGGTCGTTGAGTGGAACTGGGTCTTAGTGTTGAGATGGAGATCTTTGGGAGAGCTCTCACTGATTGCTATTATATGGGGCTGGGAGGTCTCTGGTAATCTAATGTCCTGTACTTGGCTCTCCCACCTCAGAGTTTCTGGCCTGACTACCTGCTGGAGCACCAAGACCCTGTCAGTCACATGGCTGCGGGTCTTGGAGGGCCTTCTGGAGGTGCAGGTGTGGCTGTGGCTCACTGTGGGGACAAAGACACTAGTGGCAGAAGCTCCTGAGAATATTCTTCAGCATGAGCTCTCCTGGAGGCTGCCATTTTCTCCATGGCTTCTTTCTAAAAAAATTTTTATTGACGTTACAGTTGCTCCATAATATTGTGTTAGTTTCTGCTGTACAGCAAAGTGAATCAGTTATATGTATACATATATCCCCTCTTTTTAAGATTTCCTTCCAATTTAGGTCACCACAAAGCATTGAGTAGAGTTCCCTGCGCTATACAGCAGGTTCTCATCAGTTATCAATTTATACATAGCAGTGTATATATGTCAATCCCAATCTCCAAATTCATCCCTCCCTCTCTTTCCCCCTTGGTATCCATAAGTTTGTTCTCTACATTTGTGTGTCTATTTCTGCTTTGCAAATAAGTCCATCAACAGAGGAATGGATAAAGATGTGGTACATATATACAATGGAATATTACTCAGCCATAAAAAGGAATGAAATAGTGCCATTTGCAGAGGCATGGATAGACCTAGAGACTGTCACACAGAGTGAAGTAAGTCAGAAAGAGAAAAAAGTATCATATAATATCGCTTATATGTGGAATCTAGAAAAATGGTATGGATGAGATGGTTTCTTTTTAAAATTTTTAAAAATTGAAATATAGTTGATTTAGAATGTTTTGTCAGTTTCAGGTGTAGAGCAAAGTGATTCAGTTATACCTATATATATTCTTTTTCAGATTCTTTTCCATTATATGTTATTACAAGAGGTTGAATATGGTTCCCTGTGCTCTACGGTAAGACCTTGTGTCGCTTCTTTTCTTAAACTGCCTTGAAAAGCACCTCCACAGCAATAACAACCAGAGAGAGGTCTGCCAAAGCTGTTGTAAGATTTGGGTTCACCTGGTTCTCTAGCATAATGATTGGGGAAGTGTTTCAGTTAGCTGCTGTAGTGGAACACCCCCCCTCAAAACTTAGTGGCTAAAAAGAAAAATGGTTGATTATTCCTAACAAGCCAGTGCATCTGTTGGGTTGATCCACCGATCTGGGCTGGACTTGGCCCATCTTGGCCAGGCTCCCTCATGTCTCTGTGGTCAGCTGGAGGCTTGGCTGGGGCTGGCTACTTTGAGATGGCCATGGCTGCGATGAATCAGCTTGGCTCTATGTGGTCTCTGATCCTTCTTGTAAGTCAGTCTGGACTTGTCCACATGGCAGTGGCAAGGTTCCAACAGAGTGGAAGCATGGAAGGTCTCTTGAGCCCTAGAGTCTGAACTGGATCATTATCACTTTGGCCTCATTCTACTGGCAAAAGCAAGCCCAGATTCCAGAGAAAGGGAAATAGACAATGCTTCTTGGTGGGAGGAGCAACAAACTCCCCTTGGATGTAGGAGGGAAAGAATTAAAGCCACATTTGCATCCACGTACCACAGAAAACTTGAGTATGCTCAGCTTACATGGTAAACACCTTATTTTTAGGGAGGAGAGTAGTATAAAAATAAATGTTATGTATAAAAGAAGTTCCCATACCCAACTTAGAAACAATCTGGTTTATTAAAATAGAAGCTTCCCCCCAAATCCTTTTTTAGTTTTCTCATTTCTACCATTTGTTGATTTTTCCACTCAATGTAGAGAGAAACTTTCATATTTAACTTTTTGTTTTGTTTTGTTTTGATTATACTTGAAGTATTTTTGGCTTTGTTTGTTAATATATTATTGTGGAGTTTATACTTTTAATACCATGGGAATATTATCTATTCTTCTGAGTTTGTTTTTAGGTATCTTAAAATGAATTGCAGCCCATAGTGGAATACTTGAAATTACTGTGTGAAAGGTAAAATATGATTCAAGTATTCACTTCTTCAAGAAACAGTGGTTGAGTGAGTGCCTCCTGGGTATATTAGAAGCTGGGCTAGGTGCTCAGGACACAGTGGAGAGCAAGACATACAAAATCCCTGCCCTCATGGAGCTTACACTTTACTGGGGTGACAGATAGGAAACCAGCAAACCATGACTGACAATGATAAGTGCTGAGAAAGATAAAACTGGGCATTGGAGAGCTTCTTTTAAACAGAGACAGCTCCACCTCCACTTACAGGAGACTGGAGGAGGTAAAAATGAAGCCAGGACTCTCTTGAGGAAAAGAAGACACCTGTGCAAAGGGCTAGGGGCAGAGAGGTCCAGAGTGGGGCAGACCTTGATGAGGTCTCAAGATGCTTTCAGGGAATGTTTTAGGAACAGAAACCCAGTGTCACAGGTGCTGTCACCACTCTGACTGTATCTATTTAGATTCATCAGCCTCTGGTTTGCTTTCCCTCCCAGTAGCAGTAGGTGCCTCTCTATTGGAAAGCTGCCTTCAGGCTGCCAGAATTCACTTTGTCTTCAAGTCCCAAGAGCTACAAGTTCTGGGAATGGAATTCTCTGGGGCAGCCCTTTACCAATACTTATGAAAACAGGGGTATCAATTCCCCAGTTCCCTTGCCCCAATGGGGGCACCTCCCAGACCTCCCCTGCAAAAGTGGGCCAAAGTTGTGCTAATTGGGACTTTGCTTGATTTCTCACCCTTGCTTGGTTCTCTTCTTTTTCTGTTCCACTCCGTCACTCTCCTACTGGCTTTTCCTGGAACACTTTCTAATAAATGGCTCTCCCAGGAATTCTTGTCCCTGGAGATGATTCTGAGGTATCCCACCCTAGGTAGCCAGTAACACTGGAGCAAAGTGAATGAAGGAGGCATGAGATAGGGCTCCAGAGACAGCTCAGGCACAATGTAGCCCCCCTGTACAAGCAGGGAATGACATCACCTAATATACATACATAAGAGCATCACTCTGTGGGCAATGGCTGGAGATAGAATTGGTTGGATGAGGGAAAGAGTAAAACCTCAAATCAACTTCAAGGCCAGTAATCCTCCCTGTGCTGACATCTCTACCAATTTCTTTTTATCTTTTCAGTTGGGATAAAATGATCTACCCTTTGGCTATCCCTCAAAAATGGTGTGAGGATGAAAAGATGATTTGCATAAAGTTCTTATCGTTCTCCAGAAAAGATGTACCCAATAAAAACCACTATTATTATTGATCAAAATAAAAATAGCAATGCAAGCTTATGACCAGTTTCTGGAGAATTTTCATACATTAATAGGAAAATTAAGGGTAATATTAAAGACTAAAACAACTGTTTCTAGGTTTCTCTTTTGTTTATACTATTGTTGCTCCTTTTGGTGTGTTAGAAGCAAAAGAGCTGATGCAAATATTTGTGCCCCGACCTGGTTCAGTCTGAAAGTAGAGATAAAGATCTTCTGAAAAATGGCAGCAATGAAACCAACATTGCAGGTTCTTTCCTTTGGGGGGAAAGGATACCTTATTTTGAAATTAAAAAAAAAACTGTTGTATAAATGGAGGTAAAACTATGGTTAAAAAATATTGGCTTATATTCTAGATCCGTACACACACATATAAACTCCATACAAATGAGTGTGTATGTGCATGTGCATGTGCGTGTATGATGTGTATATGCAAGCGTGCTTGGTAGACTGTCTCTGCTCATGAAAGCTTTTTCCAAACCAATGTGCAGAAAGTGACAGATGGATCGTCAATGGCTGAGAAGCAGCTACACATATCTGGCCAGCATGGTTTTGATTGTGTGTCGGGTCGTCAGCCAGCCACACACCAGAACTATTATTTTAGGAAGCTGGAAGAGAATTAACCAATGTCAAAGGGAAGAGAGAGATTCAGGGAATGAAATGGACCCTCTGTAAGTATGTAGGGGGAGGGATCAGTGGAGGTAAAGTGGGAGATGCAGTGTCAGTTCTACTAAGAAGTTGCCCAGGTTCCTGGGACCACTAATTCCTCTCCATGGAAAGACCATCTTTCTGTCTTCTGTAAAAATGCTTTCAGTAAGACATCAGTGTAGCTGAAGCTACATCCAGCTGTAGGAATTCACACAAGAACTCACTGAGAACAATACATTCTGGTATTCAGGTTCAATTGTTATTGTTCCTATGTTATCATAATAAAAATCTCATAGTTGAAATAAATATGGGATACACAGGATACACAGGATAAGATTGTAGGCCCACATCTTCCAATAACCCTGTAAATGCTTCTTATTTCAGGGGTTTTCAGAACCACACAGCAGGTGTAAGCTCAAATGCAGGAGAAAATGACAGACATACTCCAGTGTCAGAAGAACAAATATTCGGGCTCAGCACGTGAGAAGATCACATACCTCAGTAAGCCCAACAAATCAGAGAAGTCTGTAGAAAAACATGGACATATTTACTTTTCTACTTCTCCGTCAACACAATTCTGGTACTTTGCTGTGTATGCTTTAAAACACACTCTGCTTGATACAAAATGTCAAAATCAGCCCAAACAATCCAGGGCAGTCTAGACTCTACTATGATGAGGATTCTCTGTTAAGTCACTAGTTTTTTTTCCCAGGAAGAGTCCCAAATTGAATCAATAGACTCCCCTAATCTTTCTCTCTCTCAGAAGAAAGGGACATTCCAGGCCTGTGTGTTATTAGGCTAGATCTCTGCCATGTCTTAGCATCTCACCCACTGGCCCCTTGATAAGTTTGGGAGATATTTACAAGGGTTGGTTTTGAAAAACGGTAGGAGTGACAGAGTTACATGCAGTATTGCTAACAAGTGCTACCCATGTAGCTTTAGGTACATCAGAGACCCTCTCAGCCCCCTCTGCTTCATTCTCTCTTGTCCTCACCTTCCCCAGTGGCTCTTCTGTGGTGTGGGTTCCCATGTGGTTCATCCCAACTGCTTGTAGGCATTCTTACACTCAATTTTGAGGACTGCCTCTTCTTGAAAAAAATTTATTATTTTTTTAATTACAAAATATAAAATTGCCACTATAGAAAACCAGGGCCTAAAACTTAGTGCTGACTAAATATTCATTGAATGAATGAATTAAATATATTTTGAAAATAAAATACAGAGGAAGAAAAAATTAAGAACCAGTCATAAACCCACCCTCCAGAGATGGACAATAACACCACTTCTTGTTTATATGCTCTGAGATATTTTCTGCAAGTCTAAAAACAAAAATTAGACCATTTTGTCTTATTGTTTTTTTGTTATATGCTAGCCTCCCACCTCCCGTTGGAAATCTCACATGCTAATACACGTTCTTACATACCACACTTCTTTTTTTTTTAAACATCTTTATTGGAGTATAATTGCTTTACAATGGTGTGTTAGCTTCTGCTGTATAACAAAGTGAATAAGCTATACGTATACATATATCCCCATTTCTCCTCCCTCTTGCATCTCCCTCCCAGCCTCCCTATCCCACCCCTCTATGTGGTCACAAAGCACCGAGCTGATCTCCCTGTGCTATGTGGCTGCTTCCCACCAGCTATCTATTTTACATTTGACATACCACACTTTTAATGGCTACATAATAATTCATTGTATAGAATATTAACAATGAATCGTTTAAGTTCCTGCTGTTTGACATTTAGCTTGCCTCCCTTTTTTTTTTGTAAACAATACTGCAACAAATATCCTTGATGCTGTTCTCCAATTTTTGTGTGTAATTCTATTTTTTAAATTTTTTATGTTTTCTTTTTAAATGTTTATTTTTGACCTACAACACTATGTTTATTCCTGTTACACAACATGCTGATTTTTCTATACATTTCAACTTTTTCTTTTATTTTAATTGAAATATAGTTGATTTACAATGTTGTGCTTATTTCTGCTGTACAGCAAAGTGACTCAGTTATACACATATAGACATTCTTTTTTTATATGCATGTAATTTAAATTATTTATTTAGGGTAAATTCCCAGAAATGAGGTATGTGGGTTAAAGAATCTGTGTATTTTATTACCTATTGACAAGTCATCCAGGGAAGCATCTCTTTGCCTGAGACTTGAGGCTGATCCCTGTCCAACTAGAACTCTGAATTATAGCCTCCTTCAGGGTCTATGCCCTTCAGGACCCGTGACTTGTACAGCAGGTAATCAATGTGTATTTACTGGATCAAGTAATTTGAATATCCCATTCCCTTAGCCTTGATTCTAGCCCCCTCAAGAACTGAATTCCCCTGTACAGTGAAAAAATAGATACACAGGAAGCCACAGAGAAAACCCCCATGTTATCCCTGAAATCTTAACTGCAGTTCAATTAATTAATCTAAGCCAGGGGTCAACCAACTACAACCCATGGGTCAAATCCAGCCTGGTTTTCTAATTTTTTTTAAGATTTTTAAAATGTGGACCATTTTTTTTTTTTAGCATCTTTATTGGAGTATAATTGTTTTACATTGTTGTGTTAGTTTCTGCTGTATAACAAAGTAAATCAGCTAAACATACACATATATCCCCATAACCCCTCCCTCTTGCATCTCCCTCCCACCCTCCCTATCCCACCCCTCTAGTTGGTCACAAAGCACAGAGCTGATCTTCCTGTGCTAGGCAGCTGCTTCCCACTAGCCATCTATTTTATGTTTGGTAGTGTATATATGTCAATGTCACTCTCTCACTTCGTCCCAGCTTACCTTTTCCCCTCCCTGTGTCCTCAAGTCCATTCTCTATGTCTGTGTCTTTATTCCTGTCCTGCCCCTAGGTTCTTCAGAACCATTTTTTTTTTTAGATTCCATATATATGTGTTAGCATACAGTTTTTGTTTTTCTCTTTCTGACTTACTTCACTCTGTATGACAGACTCTAAGTCCATCCACCTCACTACAAGTAACTCAATTTTGTTTCTTTTTATGGCTGAGTAATATTCCATTGTATATATGTGCCACGTCTTTATCCATTCATCTGTCGATGGACAGTTAGGTTGATTCCATGTCCTGGCTATTGTAAGTAGAGCTGCAATGAACATTGTGGTACAGGACACTTTTTGAATTATGGTTTTCTCAGGGTATATGCCCAGTAGTGGGATTGCTGAGTCATATTGTAGTTCTATTTTTAGTTTTTTAAGGAACCTCCATACTGTTCTCCATAGTGGCTGTATCAAATTACATTCCCACCAATAGTGCAAGAGTGTTCCCTTTTCTCCATACCCTCTCCAGCATTTATTCTTTGTAGATTTTTTGCTGATGGCCATTCTGACAGGTGTGAGGTGATACCTCATTGTAGTTTTGATTTTCATTTATCTAATGATTAGTGATGTTGAGCATCCTTTCATGTGTTTGTTGGCAATCTGTAGATCTTCCTTGGAGAAATATCTATTTAGGTCTTTTGCCCATTTTTGGGTTGGGTTGTTTGTTTTTTTGATATTGAGCTGCATGAGCTGCTTGTATATTTTGGAGATTGATGTGGACCATTTTTAAAGTCTTTATTGAATTTGTTACAATATTTCTTCTGTTTTATGTTTTGATTTTTGGCTGCGAGACATGTGGGATCTTAGCTCCCCAACCAGGAATCGAACCCACAGTCCCCCTGCAATGGAAGGCAAAGTCTTAACCACTGGACAACCAGGGAAGTCCCCAGCCTGTTTTTGTATGGCCCATAAACCAAGAATTTTTCCTATATTTGTAAATGCTTGAAAAAAATCAAAACAAGAAGAATAGTTCTTGAATGAGAAGTATATAGAATTTAATTTGTGTCCATAAATAAAGTTTTATTGGAATACAGCTAGACTAATTTATTTATGACTTATCTATGGCTGCTTTAGTGCTAAAATGGCAGAACCAAGTAATTTCAACCGAGACCATAAGGCCTGCAAAACTTATAGTATTTACTCTTTAGCCCTTTACAGAAATAACATGCTGAACCCTGATCTAGGTGTCAGTCAATCCAAGCAGAGTAATCTACAACCTAGAAAAATGAAATCTGCAATGATGCTGTCGCTGAATCAGCACTAGTAGAGAGCTGCAATTATTAGCACTTCCAGTGTGTAGGGGTGAGATCTCAACATCTTCCTATTGTCTCAGCTTTGACCCCAGCATTCCATAGGTGAGAAAATCTAACACCTTAAACCCTGGCTCCACAGAGTACTCAGACAGGGGGTTTTCATTGTGAGCATTGACAATTTCCCAAGTTTACAGTTTCAGCATTGTTGATACGAAGTCCTTAGGGCATGCTTTGGCTAGTGCGGCTGCCGAGATGAAGTATGGCTCTCTTATTAACTTGTCAAAGTGCGGTGCAGCTGCATCATTTGCTGACCCATTTGCTTAACTTAAATAAAGGTTGGTGGTTAGGCTTCTGTTGCATTGTGCTCTCCTGCTAATTATCAGTGTATTTGTTTTAGAGACAATTAGCCACCTGGTTCATTCTCCCATTGAAGTCAGGTCATCATGAGTTACATCTGCTTTCAGGCCTCCTCAAGTCCAAGACATAATAAAAAGATGATGGCTATTATTATAAAAAGCGTGTGGGGTTGGGCATCCATGGTACAGCATATTGAATTCCCAAGGAGCATTGAGTTGCATCATTGTACTCACAGAAACTCCTCTCTGCCAGTCACAAAATAAGGATGTGAACAGAGAACTCTCGTGCCGAGCCAGAATTTCCTTTAGCAAGTGGGGAGAGTATTTGCAAAGGTAGACACTAATAATGGTGAAGCACAGTGAAACACGATTCCTCCCTGGGGTGCTGTGCTGATACAACAAAAAAGTGACAAATAAGCACGTCTTAGTGCTTGCAGAATTTGCATAAAACTGAAGTTGTTCAGACCTGTGGGTGTTGCCTTTAAAAAAATTTGCCTGATAATTGTGACACAATATTATGCGGAATACACATTTGCTTTTATAATCCCATATGCTCTGGCAAAACTTAGCATTTTGGAGCTAAGACTTTGTTACCCTAGGTCCTAGCTGAATACCATTGATGGCATGATGGAGGCATGTTTGTAGCTTTCTGAATCAGGGGAGGTGAGGGTCTAAGGCACTGAGGCTGCTCGATCACAGGGGACGTCGTGATCTGAGGATGTTACTTGACTGTAGCGAGGGAATCAGACCTATGAGGCTTAGTAATGAATCAAGTGTGTGTCTTTGCTGCAGAGGCCCTGGAACTGGATTCAACAGATTGAGAGTGAGTATGAAACAGTTCACTTGGCTGCCTTAATACTCGTCAAGCAGAGACTGTCAAGTGAGGTTTGGTGCAGTATTGGGGAAAATGAAGCATTTGTAAAAGTTACAGGGAACAGGTCACCAGGATACATTCTGAAAACCTTTCACTGTGGAGGAAGGTGACAGAGAATGCATGCTTCAGACCCTTAATTATCAAGTTGCTTAAGCACCGAAAGAAATTCCGATTTACATTAAAACTCACACATCCACAAAACTCTGGAGATTACGGCACTTTCCAAAAACGCACAGTGGATTATTTATAATGTATTGTCCAACTTAAATTAGAAAAAATGTAAGGAGAGAGCCAAATTGGAGTTCTAAATTTGGGTTTCCCAAAGTGAATCCTGGCAGAATATTGGTTCCATGGAATATTATGTTGAAAATGAGATTCTGTGGCCTCTTAATTTTGGGAAACGGGGGCTCAGCAAGGGTAACTCAGCTAAGTTAAAAGTTTCTGTAGGGGGCTTCCCTGGTGGCGCAGTGGTTGAGAGTCCCCCTGCCGATGCAGGGGACACGGGTTCGTGCCCCGGTCCGGGAAGATCCCACATGCCGCGGAGCAGCTGGGCCCGTGAGCCATGGCCGCTGAGCCTGTGCGTCCGGAGCCTGTGCTCCGCAACGGGAGAGGCCACAACAGTGAGAGGCCCACGTACCGCAAAAAAAAAAAAAAAAAAAAAAAGTTTCTGTAGTACTTCTGGGAGCTTTTAATATGCTATTGAGCTTTGTGAAATGCACATTTCCCAAACTTATTAGACCACAGAACCCCCTTTTCCTGAGCAACTGGCAGAATAGTGTTCTGATAAAGGCTTGTTGAGAAACCTTTGCACCAAAGTGTTTGCTCTAACTCAGGGCTTGATGAAAAACCCAGGAGTGAGTTCAAGGAAATAGCGGGGCTTGGCGGCGTGGGTTGTGGGCTTACACAACTGAAGACCAGGTTGGTTTCTGAATCTTAGGGCTTGGGCTTCTCTTTACTTCAGGTCTGATGTCTGAGCATGAATGGCCCCACTTTTCAATTTTTTTCTTTTTTTCTTTTTTCAATTGCTGCCTTGTGGAGCCTTAGGCTATGATTTGAAATGGCAAGAAATAATTTAGCTAATTGAGTCGAGAAGTCAGCCCACAACTTTTGATCCCTTGCATAAAATCCATTAGGCTGAAGATAAATTGTGTAGTACGAAGGGCGGTCCAATGAGTACAGCGGGATGGGATCGCCCTAATTTCCTAAATGCAGGAGAAAACCTGATTTTACATCACCACTGGTGGCATATGAACCTTACTATTTGAAAATGTTTGCCAGTTACATACTAGAGTGTGGAACGTAAATAATACGGATCAAGTGAGAACGCGGGACCAGGAAGTTTACTGGTTTACGCGCACTGATTCATAACACCGGCATTTGAGAGAAAGGACTCCTGGAACTGCAGCCACATACAAATGCGTATCCGTTGTTTGGGTCTATTTTTGTGTTGTGCTTTTTCGCAGACTTTCACGAGACTGTTGTAAACTTAATCCTGTTTAGCAATTATGATTTACTTCAATTGGCTCCACTCATTAAGCTGTTTAAACTTAGATTTAAAGAATAATATCCACTTTGTTCCTTTCCACAATTTGTGGGGTGGGGAATCAAACATTTAAAATTGGTTTCTTGGCAGAGAACAATCGAGGACACTAAAGCTTACTGTACCTTTAATACAGATCTTTTCTTTTTCTTTAAAAAGGACTTTGAACGAGAACAACAAAGCCCAGACTGTTTTTTAAAAAAGCGAGAAGAGTGACTCCTGATAAAAGCCAATTACAAAGTGCGTATACGCTATTTATTTAGACTTGAGAAAATGTATATCTTGAAAAAGTATATATGTTTATATAATCACAGATCAGCAGCCTTGGGGTTTCAACCTATTAGAAACAGCTAAGGAGAAACCAAAAGCCTGTCATTCACAGAAGCTTGATAGTGCATGAAAGAGAGAAAACAGTGGTTTCTTCCCTCTCAAGGCATCCTATTGATTGATGTGTGTGTGTGTTTGGAGAAGCTGATGCTCAGATTGCTGACTGGGTGTAGTTTAGGCTTCAGAGTCTGTGTGAGGACAAAGATGCTGTCTTTGAACCCTTATTCTTCAAGGCTATCACCTTACACCATGCTGGCCTCAGCTCCTCAGGACAGAATGAAATAACTTCGCGCCTATTGGTAATGGCCCTGCGAGGCATTTAGAAATTACTTGAAGGGAACACAGTACATTCATGAATTTCTCACGTGTGTGTTTAATCAAAATCAGAAAGTCACAACATGTTGAATTCAATAAACTACTGGATACCGAGCCATACGCCTGGGGTGATATTTGAGCTTTTGTATGAAGAAATAAGAGGGAAACCACCTCAAGTCTGAAAACGTATTTGTATTATGTGTTTGCTTGGGGAAATCCAGGGCAATGAGGAAAATTTCATGAAAATCAAAGCAGAAATAACGTTCTTCCTCTGGTAGATGATGTCATCAAATTTAGAACTTTCCAACTGATTAAAGTTTTCTTTTTGCTTTAGTTGCTGGGAGATTTACACCAAACCTGATGTTCATTTAAATTTTGGGTACGTTGATTGCCATTTTTCTTGTATATGACTTTTGGGTTTTTATTTATATTTCACACTTGTACGGTACTTTCTTTTTTTAATTTAATGGACTTTCCAAACATTTTGCTTGTTTTAATATAGTCGGTACAGACAATTACCATTTAAAATCCCAAATCAAAAGATATCAGTGCTTTGTTTCAAATGCTTCTGTATGACCTCCTTTCTTTTATTATCTGGGATCTTCTGACATGATTTTTAAAACTCTTAAAATGCACTGTCTCTTCAGTAAAGGCAACTTTGGAGTTGATTATTATTATTACCCTGACCAAGCCTCCTCACTTCCAACCCAATTTTTGTTGTTTTGGTCCAGACCGTCAGATTGTAAATGTGTGTTCAAGTTAAGGAAATACCTTTTCCTTCCCATTTTAGTCCTCTGAAAAGTTCCATCTCCCACTGCTGTCATTAGAATGTTTGTATCCCCCACAAACTCACTTGTTGAAATCCTAACCTCCAAGGCGATGGTATTTGGGGGTGGGCCTTAGGGAGGTGATTAGGTCATGAGAGTGGAGCTCTCATGAATAGGATTAGTGCCCTTATAAAAGAGGCTTCAGAAAGATTCCTCTCCCCTTCCATCATGTGAGGACACAGGAAGACTACAGGCTCTCACCCCACCATCCTGGCACCTTGATCTCTGACTTCTAGCCTCCAGTGTTGTGAGAAATAAATGTTTGTTTATAAGCTACTCAGTCTGCAGTATTTTGTTACTGCAGCCTGAATGGACTAGAAGGTCCAGCAGTGAAGCAGTCCCTGGTCAAAACTTCAGGGTCCAACAGGAAGTCACTAGTGCCTGCATCCACCAACCCCATCGCAGACAAGCCTGAGAATGCCCAGTTCTAGAACAGTCCTCTTCTCCCACAGCATCCACATACACTTTACAAAAAGGGGAGGGCAACACAAAGGAGGATGGAGCTGGGGCACAAGAACTCAGCAAGACACAAACCAATGAAAAAGAATAATAAGCACCGGGACTCAAAATATCAATACAAGGTTTTTTAGGGGGGAACTTTCAGAAAATGGGGACCTGCTTCAATTCAGCATTGAACTTCACATTATAAAGAAACTATTTTTTTTAATGGAAAAGAAAGAAAATTAAAAGGGTGTCTAAACTGTTGAAAGTCTTGCTGTTTGTTCCTGATAAATGGTGATCACATCTCCTCCCTCCACTACCAGTTCTTTTGCAGCTGGATTATCAGAAATCCACTGACCTTCAAGGAGAAACCTGAGCAAGTTCATTGGAACCCCCCAATGTTGATAGCATGATTCTTTGAGTTTCCTGATGGGTTTGTCTTCAGCCTGAAGCAACTCTTGTGGCTGTATTGTCTCATCAATAACTTTAAGGCATTTTCCCTTCTTACCCACCAATTCCTTAGTGTATGGTTCACCTCCCCTCCTTCCCACAGGGTCCTTGCTGTAGCAACACCCAAAAGACAGAATCCTGCTCCAGAGCTACATGGCTTCTTTCTTTCCCATCGCACCATCCCCACGTGGTGTTTTTTTCCTGCAGAGTCCTGAGCCTTTTTAGGAAGGAACCAGGGATAGGGATTATAAAGTAATGAAGAGGGTTATGCTCAGGGGGTGTGGCTTAGAGGTTGGGTTGCAAACTTTGAAACTATACCCTTAGGTATATATTCCAGGGCTGACATGCACTCCAGTGTTCATAGCAGCACTATTTACAATAGAACAGATGATTGGCTTAAGAAGCTGTGAGATCTATATCTACATATCTGAAATATATATATATATATATATATATATATATATATATATATATATATATATATATATATATATATATATAACTGAATCACTATACTGTATACCTGAAACAAACATAATACAGTAAATAAATTATACTTCAATTTAAAAAAATAAATTCCAGTGTTGCCACTTGCTAACAGTGTGACCTTACTCAGGTTGCTTCAACTCTCTAAGCCTTAGTTTCATCATCTGCCCAATGCAGGTAACAAGAGTGACAGTTCACAAAGCTATGGGGAGGAGTAATAGATTAAAGCATGTAAACACTTAGCACAGTGCTTTGCACATGGTAAGTGCTCAATACATTTTTGCTGCTATTGTGATCATTGACTAGGCAATAAGAGAGGAACAGAAGGACTAGTTGTTGTCCTGAATAAATGTGCAGACTTCAGTCACACACAAGTGTGTGCAACACACACATTCATGATGAGAGAGAATTGCAAAGCTATGGGAGAGAAGGCTATTGAAACTAATGAGATTTTTTTTGAAACTAATGAGATTTTTTTTTAAAGGATGTTAGTGTGAAATGGTATGAATAAAGAGAAGTTCATTGCCAGGACTTGAGCTGGCACTAAATGACAAGGAAGTTTGGAGAGATGGACAGAGCAGAAAAGACTGATCTAGCATCAGGCATGAGGGAATAAGCATAAAATATGTAGAAGAACCAGGAAACATGACCAAACCACAGAGCTTATGTTGGGGCATGTATGGTGACTAACACATGGTAGATGGTTCAGATAGGCTTGTGGATGAAGGAAGGAAGACATTTTCAGATGTGTAGTAGGAGGCCAGATGATGGAGGGACTTGGGTGTAAGATGAGGTAATTGAGCCCAACATACAGCAAAAAGGCAAGAAGAGAAACTTACAATCTAGCAATATCATTCCAAAGAGGTCAACATGATAAACTGAAGAAAAAAGAACCTGGAAGCAGAGACACCAGTTATGAGGCTATAGTGATAACAAAGATTCCAAGAGCTGGACCTCTAGTGGGATCTGGCAACAGAAATAGCTGGAGGGAAGAATATCCAGCTATTTTAGGATATTGTAGGATAAATGCAAACAGCTCTCTCTCCAGACGCTTTTTATCCCTCGTCCTGTTTTATTGCCTTCAGACACTTTCCACAATTTGACAGTCCTTTATTGATTTATGTGTTTTACTTTCTTGTCCACCTCCTTCTCTAGGAGGTCAGCTCCTGAGAACAGAGACCTTGCTGCTTCCAGAATATGGCCTGATGTATAAGTTGTATCAAAGGGATAAAGGGCAGGAAGCACCTTTAAGCTGTAGGTTGTCACAGGACTGCAGTGGGAACTAACAGAAGCAAGGAAGTGGGGACCAGCTGATGGCATCCATGCCTCTACCCACATTTCAGCTATAATACTTGTTGAGGGCTTATGGGAAGTCATGCAGATCAGTCATGTTCCCGGTGAATTTAAGGTTCTTGCCTCATCTTGAAGGAATTTGCAGATGAAGCAGAGAGGTTAAGAAAGTAAAGTGAGAATTTATTTAAGCAAGAACACTCTCTCAAAGGGAGAGCGGGCAGACAGATGAGGAGCTGCTGCCCTGGGTTTCTTTGGCAAGCTGGTTATGAGGAGCATACAAATGAAGGGGTGGAATATTCACTGGGGAAGGAGCAGTTTGGGGGTCGTATTCCCTGATTTTCATCCAGCTCCATCTCCCCAAGGGAGGAGGGATTTTTGTCCTTATTTAACCTTGATTGGAAGTGTCATGGCGTTGGTGCATGATGGGTACTTCTTATCTGCAAGGCTAATTTTATTGTAATGAGAGCATAATGAGCAACAGGTTACATTCGGATGCCAGAGATTCCTGCCTTTTCCCACCTTCCTTTGCCTCCAGGACAGCTATCCCCCCCAAATGTGTGGTTTCCTGTCAGTCTGGTGGTTCCTGCTTTTCTTTGTCTGCCCAAGGGACCCCATTGTTTACAAGATGCATGATTTCCTGCCCCCTGCCCCCTGCCCCCATTTCTCTGCTCATATCTCGCTACCTGCCTGCTCTAACAGTTATGGCTCAGACACCGACATTGGATGGCTTGGGGTTGAGCCCCAGTCTCAGCAACATTTCACCTGTGAAGGGACATTGGGCAGGTTACTCTCCGAGCCTTAATCTCCTCATCTGTACAATGGGGATAATAATAAAACCCACCTCACAGGATTGATGTGAAAACTGACTGAGATGGGTATGATAGGCTCCTAGCACAGTGCTGGGCATTACAAAAGACTAAGGAACAGCAGTTCTTGTTACTGCCATGTGCCAGGCATTGTGCCACCACATTCAGGTGGCAGGGAGACTGGGCAGTGCATATATAAAGAAGGTGTCAGATATACCGACCTGGTGTCTAAATGAGACTCGAGAGTGAATTTGCTTGATCTCACTTCCTTGTTGACTTGGGTTGCTACTGCTGGCCTTGTCACAGTGAAAGGAAGCAGTCTCCAAAGCTATTTCAGATATATTTTCTACAAGGGGCTCACAATAACAAAGGAAATTACTGTCAAGAAATGAGACCTGGTGTATAGTTCTTCCAGAAGGAGAAATGAAGCAAGTTGGAAACTGTATTTCTTTTCTTTTTTTTGTAACTCACAATAATGCTAGAAAATAGATAGTAGGATAATTTCAAAGTCGAGTGCTTATTGATGTTTTCTGGTTTATAAGAAAATTGGGGTATTTAAATTTCAGGGACTGTTATGAATAGCTGTACTAGACAGCCAGAAAAATGAAATAATGAAGCTCCTGATATCTGGTAGAATAACAGAGACAAACAGCATTAATAACAACCCAGGACGCTTTTTTTTACTATCAAAAAGATTTTTAAAGTATTTCTGATATTAAAGAAAAAGGGGAGTTTCACTGCCTAAGACGTTTCTTGTTCAATGTCTTAATAATGGTTTATTTTAAAGAGTAAACTTTAATAAACAGGGAATAGATGAACTGTAACCATACCATAGAATATTGGGACTGAAAAGGAGCTTGGGGGTGATTTCAATCTTATTATTCTGCAGATCATGAAACTCAGAGACTGAAAGGGATCTCCTCAGGGCCACAGAACTCTGGGTGGCAGAACTTGGACAGAAGCCATGTCTCCAGATTCCTAACCCAGATCCTTTTTCCCTTCACCAGGTTGGTGGTCTATGCTAAAGGGGCAAATGTCCAACTAGGGGACACATTAAAATAGCAGGGCAAATGACCATCAACTTCCATGATGATTTCTGTGATCTGAATGTGTCCAATCTGGTCTTGTTCATCCAAGCCCCAGTGTAGCCACTGACATATCCCAAGGACCTTAGACTCAACGTGGACTTTTTATCTTGGCAAATGGCACCACCATCAACCTTCTTGGTCAAAAAGGTTTCTGAGTATCATAATGGTTTTTCTTTTTCTTCCCAGAACCAACCATTCAGTAAATCTCACTGTCCTCTCCTCCTACAGTGCTCCTTGAACCCTTCTACCTCTCTCCATCTCCACTCCCTCCATCCCAGAGAAAGCCACCACCATCTCTCACCTATATTACTGCTACAGCCTCTAACAAGTCTCCCCGTTCCTCTTCTTCTCTCCTCCTATTTTCCTGCTCAGTCTGATCTTCACATGTGGCGAGAGTGACTACTGAATCAAATCTAGTTATTTCACGGTGTTTGTTATTCATCAGTGGTACCCATCACCCTCAAGATAAAATCCAAACTCCCTTCGCTTGAAATCAAAGGTGTTGCAAAAACTAGTCCTTGGTGCTCTTCCAGCCTCATGTATTCTTTTATTTTCTCCTCCCAATCCTCCTCCCCATGCTGAGTCTATACTCTAGCCATATTGAACTTTGATTTTTCCAAATGTACTAAGCTCTCATATGTCTGGGGCTTTGTATGTGCTATTCTGTTTGCCTTGAATGCTTTCTCCTTGTATCTTTGCCTGGTTAATTGCTAATCATCCTTTAGATTTTTGCTTAGATGTTACTTCTTCCAAACAATCCTCCCTGACTACCCAGCCCCTCCACCTGTCTGGTGAAACTCCTTCTCCCTACTTCAAGAATAAGCCTCCTGTCCCCACCATAGCACTTATCACACTTTAGTGTAATTGTCTACCTTTTATTCTTCCTCATTAGCCTATCAGCTCCACGGGGGATGGAAATCATGCCCAACTTCTGTGTAGAACCCTCACTATCTATTGCACTTCCTGGCACATAATCATAAATAGCTGATGAATGATTGAACGAATAAGTGGAGCTGCTTTTCATTTTCTAAAATTCCTCATGGGATTAAGAGAGATTGAGTTGTGTGTGAAGATGGGTGAGGAATGGTTCAGAAAGAAATATTCAAGATTGGTGTTGGGAGGAGGCAGGGCATCATCTGTTTCTCATCCCCTTGGAATTGTAACAAAGAGCAAGGTTGGAGACAAAGGAGGATGGGTTGCTGGATTAAGGATGGACTCGCAGATCTATTAAGGAAGACTGTGAAATCAAGGGGAATCTCCTTATCAGAGACTCCTTACCCTACACAAATGATTTGAATGTACTTTTGTGTATGTCTAAAATTCTCTGTAATAAAAAGTCTTATAAAATTATTCTTTTGCCTAGAATTCCAGGAAATTGGAGAGTCAATCATGTGGTCGAGAGCAAATGCTTATTTAATCAGTCAATGGGTACTGGTGGTTATGGGCATCAGGGAAGAAAAAGTATTAATCAGATAATTTTATGTTAGAAGTGGGGATCCAAGTGCTTGATGGTCAAGGAACTTATACTGAGAGGAAGAACTTAACATCAGTTTAATTATTATTATTGTTTTTTATTGAAGTGTAGTTGATTTACAAAGTTGTATTAATTACTGCTGTACATCAAAGTGATTCAGTTATACATATATACATATGTATACATTCTTTTTAAAAAATATTCTTTTCCATTATGGTTTATCATAGGATACTGAATATAGTTCTCTGTGCTATACAGTAGGACATTGTTGTTTATCCATTCTATATATAAAAGTTTACTTAACATCAGTTTAAATCATAATTGTTGTTAAGAAATGGAATAATAATTTTTGTTATATAATTGTTTTAGTGCTTTTCTGTTTTAACAAAATTAAAAAAAAAATTAGTATGTGGTGGTATGTGTCTTTAACCATGTAAGATTGTGTTGAAACGATTACTTTTGAACTTCTGAAAGCGAGCCAGGAACGCTGGTTTAAGTGGTTTATTGCTACATAAAAATCACATCATAGTCTCAGTTCCCCAAATAATTTTGTTGAGCTCTTTTCTGAAGGCAAAAGGCTTGTATTCTAGATAGCTTCCATACTACATTTTAATTTTCTATCTTTCACAATTTTTCTTTGACTACATGGATAAAATTATTTACAACCAGCAGTTTTGTTGAGCCTAATGTTCGGACACTCTCCTTCATGCTCCAGCCAAAACACGTTTGTGGAAATGAAGATTCTCTTTCAAGACAGGAGATGAAATCCAGGCCCAGTGGTTTCCCATGAAGCCAGGACAGTTTCTCCTGGCCATTTTGGTTGGAACCCAAATACATTTGACTCATAGTTTGGTATTTCATTCTGGTGATTTTCCTCATTTTTCATAATTTACCTACTGCTGTCAAGAACAATCATTGTCTTCCCCAACAGACAAGTAAATATTCCTTTAAGCCAATGGATTTATAAAAGGTGGAATCCAATGATTCAATCCATTTGGGCAGAGTCATCAAATGCTTCCTCAATACAAGACATGGTGGAAGATGTTTTCAGGGATGAAAAGAGAACCATCCTTGACCCCAAGAAAATTGTAGTTAAATTATGGACAAACAGAAAAAAATGTACACACATAAAGTTATTTTCTGCTCTTAAATGGACGTAGTCTATAAGAGACAAAACCCCTATACTAAACTTCTATTGAAGGAACACATGATTACATCCAAAACCAACTGTGAGAGGGTTTATACAGAATAACTGGAAATGAGTGTTTTTCTATCATTCTTTTTTTTTTAAAATTGAAGTATAGTTGACTTACAATGTTGTGTTAGTTTCTGCTGTACAGCAAAGTGATCCAGTTATACATATACATCTATCATTCTTTATGCTCCATCAGAGAACAAATACTGCCATAGATAAACTTTCTTTTTTAGAACTTTCTCCAGAGAAAGCAAGGTTGCTGTAGTATCAACCTCATACATCTATTTGCTTTAGAAACGAGCACATCCTGGACTAAGAAAACTTTAACTAATCAGGTCACTGGAGTTCAGCCCATGCAAGATTCTAGAGGAAGAGCGTACAAGAGTTGGGCCATTTTGACTTGAGGTTGTCATATAAAGCCTCAAACTGACAGGAAAAATGGAAGTTTCTCTGGTTTAGGGGACTAAAATGTCATTTGTTATTTTTTTTGGCAATGTTAGAGGAGGTCATCAAGAGGACATGACCACCGGTTGACCCACGAGCTGGCCCTGGATAATCAGAAGCCCCTCATCCCCTCCCTGTCCTTGGAATGTATGTTCTGCCCACTATCCCCACAGCTGGAGCCGTTTTCAAGGATGAAGCCTTGAGAGAGCAGTGTGGTGTTGAGACCACCTGGGTATGACTGAACCTTCTATATAAACTTTAAGATTCTTGTGGGTCGGTGTGAAGTTCCACTCATCTTTTGGCACCCAAGACAAGCCTCATATGTAAGTTCCCTTGAGTATTCAACCCGCCACCTACCACCTGGAGTGGTCACCTCTTCCTTTGGTCTCTCCCTGCCCTCTGTGCATGGGAGACCACTTTGTGAACCAACACGCGAAATGCAATTTGAATTTTAGCATTTATTTTAGCTTATTTTCCACCTGTCTTTTTTAAAATTTACCTTCTTTGGAAGAATTTGCTACTTTTAAGAACTTAATAAAGTGTGGCCTACAGCCCTGTTGACTTCCAACTAAACTACTCAGAAAAGAAAGCAAATACTAAACGAGTTGGATATCTAAATCCAAATGTAATTCTAGACTTAATCTATATCTATATCTTTACACATGAATTATATAGTCATGTATTCATATTTGGTATAAAACTCATAACCATGGCCATTTATAAACCATAGAATTGCTGTTTGTATGCAGATTTCTGTTACCAAATCCAAGCTTATACTGCTTGCCGCATGACAGGCCAATAAATTGAGAGAAGAGGTGTTGGGGCAAGGAATAGTGAGTTTATTTGGAAAGCCAGCAGACAGAGATGATGGTGGACTTGTGTCCCTAACAACCATCTTCCTGGAGTTAGAAGTCAGGCTTCTTTTAAACTAAAACGGGAGGAGGTGTAGTTGGTTTTTGCAAACTTCTTGGTGTCAGAATCCTTTGTTCTTGCAGCTGTCTGGTCACAATGTTCCTATAAACCTCCAACAAGACAATGTTATTCTCTGTTCTGCAACTTTTTCTCTCTATATGAATGGAAAAGTGTTATACTTTTAAAGGTCAGAGCCTCAAGAAGAGCTATAGGCAACATTTGTAACTTGTTGCAAAAGCAACAGAACACAAAATTTAAAGTAAAAGAAACAGATCCAATATGGAGTCAGATTTGTTCTTCCCTATTACATTTCCAATGAAGCACAAAAATTTTTAGGAAAAGTAATCCCTCTGGATTATTCTTCTTCTTCTTCTTCTTCTTCTTCTTCTTCTTCTTCTTCTTCTTCTTCTTCTTCTTCTTCTTCTTCTTCTTCTTCTTCTTCTTCTTCTTCTTCTTCTTCTTCTTCTTCTTCTTCTTCTTCTTCTTCTTCTTCTTCTTCTTCTTCTTCTTCTTCTTCTTCTTCTTCTTCTTCTTCTTCTTCTTCTTCTTCTTCTTCTTCTTCTTCTTCTTCTTCTTCTTCTTCTTCTTCTTCTTCTTCTTCTTCTTCTTCTTCTTCTTCTTCTTCTTCTTCTTCTTCTTTCTTCTTCTTCTTCTTCTTCTTCTTTCTTTCTTCTTCTTCTTCTTTCTTCTTTCTTCTTTCTTCTTTCTTTTCTTCTTCTTCTTCTTTCTTCTTCTTCTTCTTTCTTCTTTCTTCTTCTTCTTCTTCTTTCTTCTTTCTTCTTCTTCTTCTTCTTCTTTCTTCTTCTTTCTTTCTTCTTCTTCTTCTTCTTCTTCTTCTTCTTCTTCTTCTTCTTCTTCTTCTTCTTCTTCTTCTTCTTCTTTCTTCTTCTTCTTCTTCTTCTTCTTCTTTCTTCTTCTTTCTTCTTCTTCTTCTTCTTCTTCTTCTTCTTCTTTCTTCTTCTTATCTTCTTCTGGCTGCACCATGTGGCTTTCAGGATATTAGCTCCCTGATCAAGGATTGAACCCAGCCACAGCAGTGAAAGTGCCCAGTCCTAACCACAGGACCACCAGGGAACTCCCTCGATTCTTCATTTTTAATATAACAATAATCTGATACTCAATATAGAGGAAGGCACAATTCCTTCATTGACTATTTCAGGTTGGCAGTAACACCTAGTAATGAAAGTATGGAAGGATGATTTACTGCCATGACCTAATTGTGGCAGAGTATGATTCCCCACCCCTGGACTTTGGACTTGATTGTGTAAGTTTCTTTGGCCAAAGGGATGTTAAGGCACATGAGACCAGCAGAGGCTTTGTACGTGCTTGTGGGACTGGGTTTGCCTTTTTGCACCTGTGATCCTCAGGGAGGACAACACGCCTCGTGTAGCCACTGTTGCTTCAGCCTGAGTTTCAGAATGAGAAATGAGGACAAACTGCCCCTGACAATTGCTGATCCACCTGGAGTTGATCTGACCTGAACCTGCAGCCTGGAGCCTATAGTCCTACCCAGCTCAGCCACAGAGCAGCCACCCTGCTGCTGATGGGTGTGAGAACAAATGATTGCTGCTTCAAGTACATGAGCTTTAGGGTGGTTAGTTACTCAGCATTATTGTGTGAATAACTGACTGATACAGATGATCTCCAGAGAGGTTTTTTTCTAACTCCATATAGACATATTGACTATGAAAATTTCTCAAAATATTCCTTCCCATAAGTGTCTCCAACAGTTTTGCAGTGTAACGTGGATATTCAGTGCTTTCAACTAAATGACTTTTTTCTGCATTGGAAGAAATGAATTAAGTTTAAAAAATAGAAGCATGTTCTGAGTGAATTCTAGATATAAAAGGTATTATTTTCTGTCTTAGAAAGGTATATGTTGTGTATTTGGAATTTGGGAATTGATACTTAGAGGCACTCTGAGACATTGTAGGAAGTGAATTTTGTGTGAAGCTGGAAGTTTCCAGAAATGCTATGCTGTTTTAAACAACTCTTCTCTGAAGTTCGAGCAAACTTTTTATTCATAAGCTTTCTAATTTTCTAAGTAGAAAAAAATTTTTTCATATCACAAAGAATGCAAGTGTGAGGAACAGTTAGTTCCAAACTGCCTGCTGCTCTCCAGCTAGGATTGTGTGCAGTTTATGTCAAAACACTTCAGCAAAGAAATACAAATACAGACTAATGTTTGACTTCTTTTGTTGTGTTGAACTGGAGCCAGCAAAAGTATTTATATATAAATCCACTTGTGAAATGCATAACCCTCTCAATGTGACTTATATGTTTAAGGCTTAAAGTGAATTCGGGTTGACTGACAGAAGCTACCACTCTTACAAGGTCACAATGTCTGACTCTACTTATATGGAAACTTTTAAATTCATTCTTTTCACTGAGGGATGTTTACCTTCTGAACAGTTATTTGTCCTACTATGTGGATTGTAAAGCATAAGACTTCAATACACCCATCCTCATTTTTCTCTTTAAAAACTTGAGGACAACAAATCCCCCCAAACCCCAAGTGTATTCCTAAAATATCTCCTTAGACATTGCCTGAGGGCAAAATAGATGACTTTGCCATTTTAAACACTTGAGCGTAATGTAGGTATAAAAGTGAGCCCTGTCATATGGAGTCAGATATTTTTCTTCTCTCTAACAGTAATATTCTACAAAACACTGTTTTATTCTCTCTAATTCTTTGAGGAACTAAGACATGGTTTTTGAATCTTGATTTAGATGAACTTCTGGATGAACTAATATAAAAGAGCACAGGCATATCAGCTCTCTGAGACACCATGTAGGAATGTCATGTCTCCATTTATCAAAAGCTCCATCCTCCCATTTTGTTGAACTTTAGTACCTTGTTTAAATTTTTATTGCATTCCCACATAGTGTTATGCATAAGTATATAAGAAATGCCACAACAGATTAGGCCAATGGTCCATCTTGCTTGCCTCTGAGGGACATTGTGTAGGGAGCTAAGGTTGTCTTTTTTGACATTACTCTGAAAACTTTAGGAATCCACTGCACACATTCCTTACACCCCTTTAATATTCCATTATAGAGCCAGCATCTGAGAATTTTCCTAAACCTTTTAAAACTTATTTATAGTTTCACCCTTTGTTATTCTTTTGGGACCATAAAAACACTGCATAATTTGTATTAAAAAAAATGACCTCCTTCAAGTTTCAAGAGTTGGTTCCTGAGGTCTAGCATTTTGAAAATGGCTGAATAAGTTTCTGATTACAAATCCCACCTCTTCACAATTTCCTAGAATTTAGTTATGTGGTATGGTAGGCTGCTTCTAAAGTGGTTCCCAAGGATCCCCAAATCCTGGTGTCCACACCCTTGTGTAATTCCCTCCCCTTATGCCTGAGCTTGACCTAGTAACTTGCTTGTAGTGTATAGCATATGGCACAAGTGATGACATATCAATTTCAAGATTAGGTTATAAAAGTCTGTGACTTCCATCTTGCTTGTACACTCTCTCTCTGTGTCTTTCTGAGTGCTTGCTCTGAAGAAGCAGACTACCGCATTGTAAGCTGTCTTATGGAGGGGTTCACATGGAAAAGACCTTAGGGCAGCCTCTGGCCAACAGCCAGCAAGGAACTGAGGACCTCAGTCCAACATCCCTTGAGAACCAGATCCTGCCAACAATAATGTGGAAGCTGATTCTTCCCGTGCTGAACCTTCAGATGAGGCAGCAGACCCAGATGACACCATGATGGTAATCTAGTAAGATATCTGGAAGGCAAGTTGGGGATCACCTGGGGACCATTTCAGAAGCAGCCTACCATGTAATTAATCAGGCATTGTGAAGGTCTTTGTCTCCATTTATTTTGATTATATCTTTGAGATAGTTCTGCTATAAGATCCTAATAGTTTGCCATATTGGTCCTCCAAAAATATTTTTGTCTTGGCAATTCTAAGATGTGTTCCCCTCTCAGATCATTTATGGAACTTAAAAAAATAGTTTAAGCATCATCCTAACAGATTTTGATATGGTAGGGGTATTAGTTATTTCTGTGTAATGGACCATCTTAAAACTTGGTGGCTTAAAACATTAACTATGTATTCAATTCCTGGTTCTGTGGATTGGCAGTTGGCTGGGCTCATCTGGTTAAGTCTGACCTCGGCAGGACTCCTTCTTGATCTGCCATCCACTGCAGGTCACCTAGCTGGCTTTGCTGATCTTGTATAGATTCTCTCACAACTCTGAGGCCTCAGCTGGGGTTGACCCGCAGACTCAATTGTGATCTGTGTGATAATGATTCAGCAAGCTATCTCCGGCTTGTTCACATGGCAGTGTCAGTGTCCCAAGAAAATAAACAGAAGCAGGGCCTCTTAAGTCTTATGCTTAGGACTGAAACATCAGTCACTACTACCATGTACTATTGGCCAAAGTAAGTCACGAGCCCAGTCCCGATTCATGGGGTGGGGGAACAGATTCTACCTTTTGTTGGAAGGAAATGCAAAGTCAATTACAAACAGCAAGGACATGGTGGGAATGAATAATGTGGCTACTTTTGCCGTTAACACCAACGGACATGATTTAACATAGAGTCCTCTCCCTCTATGACACAGAACATTGTTACACTGAGTGGTGTCTCTTATACTACTGATGCTGGGTTCTCATCCCAGTCTTGCAGCTCACCATCTGGGTGCCCCTGTGCTTTTGTTTACTTATCTGTAGAGTGAGGCTGGAAATAGGCCCTACCTCACAGGGTCACCGTGAACGTTTAATGAATTACTAGGCATAATGACCTTAGGCCTGAAGTGCTCAAAAATTGTTAGCTGTTATCATTAAGATTATGTTGCTTTGTAACAATTATTTATGCTCATGTTTATTTCTCTGTTAGATGTTGGACCTGTTGAGGGAAAGACCTCCCTGCATTTAATCTTTCATCAAAAATTATTAAGCATCATGATATGCCAGGAGCTAGGAGCTGGGGAATAACTAGCCCCAGAAGGACAGAAGCCTATAACTATGTTATTTTTAGCACCATGTGTTTTCATTCTGGTATCTTCTTCCCTAAACTCCTACCTCCATCTTTTTTGTTTGTTTTTATTTTTTATAATTTGTTGTTGTTTAAATCTTTGGAATATTTTAAAACGTCGTTGGTGATCTCTTTTATATATCCACTTGTTATCCTGTATGTGCCTCTTTTTATTACTCCAACATGATAAGTTATAGTAGATTAATGAGGTGTTGACTTTTTTCCTATATTTTCCAGGGACTCTGTTTATTCCCTTTGTTTCTAAGTTTGTGGTAGGAATTGAATAGCTTTAGAGGGAACCTATTATGTTCACTTAGCCAAATAGTGGCATTATTCATCTGTTCCTTCTCCTGGCAAATGGGGGTAGTGAGTACCCAGAGCTGTTGGGTGGATTATTTCTGTCATTTCAGCAGGCAGCAGAGCCACTTGGTACCCAGGTTTTCTCATTTGTCACTTGGGAATAATGTTAACAACTCTACTTATCTCTAGGGTTGTAGTGAAAGGAAATTAAAGAATAGAAACAAATGAAGACCTAGATAGATATTTCTCCAAAGAAGACATACAGATGGCCAATGGGCACATGAAAAGATGATCAACATCACTAATTATTAGAGAAATGCAAATCAAAACTATAATGAGGTACCACCTCACACTGGTCAGAATGGCCATCATTAAAAAATCTACAAATAATAAATGCTGAAGAGGGTGTGGAGAAAAGGGAACCCTCCTACACTGTTGGTAATAATGTAAAGTGGTGCAGCAACTATGGAAAGCAGTCTGGAGATTCCTTAAAAAGCTAAAAATAAAGTTGCTATATGATCCAGCAATCCCACTCCTGGTCATATATTCAGACAAAACTATACTTCAAAAAGATACATGCACCCCTATGTTCACAGCAGCACTATTCACAGTAGCCAAAACATGGAAGCAACCTAAATGTCCATTGACAGATGAATGGGTAAAGATGTGAATGGATAAAGATGTGATATATATATATATACATACATACACAATGGAATACTACTTAGCAATAAAAATGAATGAAATAATGCCATTTGCAGCTACATGGATGGACCTAGAGATTATCATACTAAGTGAAATAAATCAGAAAGAGAAAGACAAATACCATATGATCACACTTATATGTGGAATCTCAAATATTACACAAATGAGTTTATCTACCAAACAGAAACACTCACAGACATAGAGTTATGGTTGGCAAGGGGGAGAGAGGGTGGGGGAGGGAAGGATTGAGAGTTTGGGATTAGCAGATGCAAACTATTACATATAGGATGGATAAACAACAAAGTCTTCCTGTATTAGCACAGGGAACTTCATTCAATATCCTATGATAAACCATAATGGAAAAGAATATGTAAAAGAATGTATATATGTATAACTGAATCACTTTGCTATGCAGCAGAAATTAACATAACATTGTAAAACAACCATACTTCAATAAAATAAATAAAAAAAAATAGAAACAAGTTTAGAAAATGTCCTAATATTATCTGTAATGGGAATGAGGTCACATTTAACAAGGAGCAAATGTAGCCAGACCCGTGGAGGAAAGAAATTGGCAAAGACCCAATAAATTCTAGGGTCCAAAAGGAGCTTGTATTGGTCTAAAGATTTTTGAAAAATAAGGATAATATTTTACTTAACATAATGGCTCTCTATCTTTTTCATCTTTCCCAACGTTTTCCCCCTTACTTCTTGAATCTAAATCAAGGTTGAACACAAAAGCTTCAGTATGATGTAAAATCACTGTTGCAGTAACTATAAAATGTTGCATGTACTTCATTTCCGTTAGTACAATGTGTTCTGCTTCACTTTTATTTTACTCTATTAGGTATGCAGCCCATTTGCCAGGGTGAGTTATATCCTCTTAGAGTTTGGTTATATACCTAGTATATTTTGTAAACAGAATTTCCATTAAAAATGAATTACTTTTCCTTAGAGCTAATTGATGGGGCTGACACATCGCTAAATTCCTTTTCTGAGCCAAGATTTGTCACCTTGATCAAAAGCTGGCAAAATGCAATTTGTGATCATTTGAAAGGTACAAGTGGTGTGTGCCCTTCAAAAGGTTTTCTTTGTGGCACACTTGCCCTTGATGTTTGTCTTTAAAGCAATTAACCAGCAGGAACAAAGAAATAGCAACTCTGCACTCTGATTCCCCATATAGTCTTGGCATTCACCAGAAACACTTTTCTTCATTTAGGAAGAAGTGTTCTTCTGACAGACAGTCTGGAACAAAGTGTGCATACACACATACAATGAGTCAAGAATTGGATTGTGGAAACACGAGACCCCAAACAGTAAGCTAAAGATGTGATACCCGATGCTTGGCAGAAAGATTATGTTCATTATACACCTTCCGAAATCCAGCCCATGACACAAACAGTCATTGCTGCTATTAGTAATCACTCCCCAATATTTCCAGAAAAGGAGGGAAGAGAAAAGCATTGGTTTGGTGAGGTCATCTGTCTGCTTCTTTCAATTTTACCAGTAAAAAGTTGTTAAAGAGGTTTTCTTTTTCTGATCATAAAATTAATACGTGCTCATTATATGAAAGAAAAAATCAGAAAATATAGAAAATTAGCAGTGAGAATAGAATTGAGAAGAATTTAGGACATTATCCCAACCAGCTCTATTTGGTTGTTTTCATTTATGAGTTTAGATACAGACTGTGGTCAAAGGATTTAATTATTTGGGGCTTACAAGGTCCATTAATGGGCGAGCATGATCAGGTAATTTCTATGACCTCTGAGGAAACAAAGGGATTTCTTGATGGAGTATTTGCCCCATTGTTCTGAACTAATTAGCTTTTACAATATCCTAAGCTTCCTTTTTCATGAAATTTCCCACACAAACCCACTTCCCCTCAGTTTCTCAAAATGACATAAATGTGAGGAGAGAGAAGCCCTATGGAATTGGTACAGAAAAAAGCCAATGCTCCGAGATGCATTTGGAAGGTTTGTTTTCACAGAAATGAGGGAAGTCAAGATCAGTGAGGCTTGGGCTGAATGTGTTGATTTGCAGGAGAAAAGGAAACTTTTAAAAAATATTTTTTATGTTGAATATCAGTAAATGATGAATACTTTTCTGTAACAGCATAAAGTTGTGTGAAGTTGAGGGCAGGTCTATAAAATAAAGAACCTCATGGGAAACAAGAAAAGAAAACCATCTTTGTAAAGGTCCTCTCTATAAAAAGAGAAGAGAGTAAACAATAATGATTATTCACTAATGGGTGACAGAGGATAATGGCCCAACCTACCATTGGGTGCTCACCTAGGTAGCTGCTCCCCGTGTCATCTCTCTCCCACCAAGAAGGGGGAGGGAGGGAAATGATGGGCAGTGATAATTAGTGGGAAAGACACTGCACAGCTCACAGGGTGCCCATCACCCCAAGGTGAAGCTTGGAGAGAGAAGGCTAGAGACAACACTGCTTAAACAGCTTAAAAAGAGGAGTAAGAACCAAAGAGGCTAGAAACAAGTGTTCATTTTCTGCTTGCGTCCCTTTCAGGGCTTGGGAGAAAGTGGTTTTCTATCTCCACCTGCACACATTTTTTCTATGTGGGTTACAAAGTTCCACAAAGTGTTTTGATCCTGGCTGGCTGTGTTAGGATAAAGAAAGCATTTATTCATATAGCAACCATACAAATAGTAATAGTAGTAATAATAGAGTATGTACTAGCTAATGTTAGGGAGGGATGTCACAGACATTCTAGTGCTTTACAAGGATGACTTCATTTCACCCTAATCCAATGCTGTGAAGTAGGTGCTATTGATACTATTTTATTGATGAGGACACTGAGCTTGAAGAGGTCCCCTAACTTGCCCATTGGCATTGGAAATAGATGGCAAATCCATGGAGGTGAACCCCAGCAATCTGTCTCCAGACCCTTCACCCACTGCCTACCTGGGAAGTAAATAATGATCACTTATTGCTGATTTCCTACACTCCCGGATGGTACTATGTAGTCTATGTGTATCATCTCATTTACTGACACAGAGCTGATGAGGCAGGTACACATATGATGCCCACATTATAGATGTAGGACTGAGGTTTATACAGTTTCAGTGACTCACCTCCATCAGGTGAGCAAGTCAGGCTCCTCTCCTGCTGACGTGAGGTCTGAGGAACCCCAGCATGAGCACCCTGAATCCTTGTTCTATGTTGTCATTTTAACACTCTTTTTACTTGTATGTTGAAAAGTCTTTTGAAAAAGATAAACTTTTCCTTCTGTCTATTTTTCTTCTTTTTTTTAAACCACGATGCTGTCTTACCACTTATTTTTTCTTTCAAAAAATGTGCCTCTTTTGGACTACAAAAGGAAAGGACTCATTGGGTGATAGGCTTATTAAAAACCCTCTCTTTTGAGGAGATAGGGACCCCTGAACACATTCACGCTTCCCTTGTGAGCACAGACCAAGAGCATACTAAATTTTGCTATTTGGTACTTGACAGTGACCACTGCTTAATGCTTTTTAGGTGTGTTAGAACCCCTGCAGTGCCTCTAAATTGTGTAGGAGTATTCCTTGGGGAGAAATGTCTTTCTGACCCCATCTTGCAATCAATTAACACCATGAAGCATGGGAATTTATAGCCCTTACTTTTTCTTTTCTCAGCAAGGGAGAATATGGAAGACACCAACGCTGTAATGGAGTCAAAGGGTGCAATCTGATCTGTTGGTCCACAGATCTCTCTTTGACCCGTGTCGTAAGGTCAGCACCAAGTGATGCTGTTTCAACCATCCCCCAGCATTACTCTGAGCGCTGTGTGGCTCTTTTTTTTTTTTTCTTTCTTTTTTAAACAAACTTCCAACGTCTAACTTTTTAATTCTTGCTATCACACCAGCTGGCTCGTAATTAACCACTGGCATCATCAATATCTCGTCAAAGTTAATGAGTTTTTAACATAATTTTTAACTGCTCTGAAGAGGTTACAGAATTAAAAGAACAAGAATAATGTATATATTTATTCACAGACAAACAGAGGGATGAAAGATACGAATCCAGCTCTAAGGCCTCTGAGCAAGGAATTGGAGACAACTTCCGGCCTTCCTAGTGAATCCAGTGGTCAAGGGTGAAGGGGTTTACATGCCTGAGTGGCCTACACACCATTTGTACTCGCTAAGAACTAACATTTACCTTTATTTGAGATTGCTTAGGCTGAACAGCCATTCAGATGCAAAGAGATAAATGCTTAGGATTGATTTTTTTTTCCCTCTCTCTTGGGCCCTCAGACTCAGAGATTTCTCTTAATCAAGGTTCCCAATGCTCAGCCCACTACTGTCAGCCAGAGAGCAAGGGTCATCTCTTTCCTTCCTCCCGTCATTCTACCCCCCTCCACTCCTCTCCCTTCATCCCCTCTCCAGCCTTTCCCTTTCCTTCTTCCCTCCCTTCCAAGCTTCATTCCTTCCTCCCTCCCTCCCTTCCTTCCCCCTATTCCCCCCTCCCATGTCCCTCACTCACCCATAGCAAACCATTTTTAAAAGACTGATGTATACCCTTTTATCTGTATATGTCCTTATACAATGTGTGCTGTTGTTTTTGAACACGGGTTTTTAATTAACACGAATAGTATTTTGTTATAGATCTCATTCTCTTTTTTACTGTTTTCAATCTTTCTGTGTGGCTTTGCATATGTCTGCCTGTTCATTCTAACAGCTGCATAATATTGCACGTTGAACAAATGCATCTCCTCGTGTTGGACACCAGGATTGCCTCCAATTTCCCACCTCCATGAGTGATGTTGTCATGAATATTTTCATGTAGGTCCCATACTGACCTGTGTGGGAATTTCCCTGGAACATTCCCAGGAGCTAGAATGCTAGGTCTTAGGGCATGACTGAACTTCATTTGATTACACAGCTCTATGGCTCTCCAATGGGGCTGTGAAGTCTGCATGGGAATTCCTGTAGCCCACACATTGCCCACATTTGTCATTATTCTGGTGTTTGTTTATTTTTTATTCTTTTTATTGAAGTATATTTGATTTACAATGTTGTGTTAGTCTCAGGTGTACAGCACAGTGATTCAGTTATACATATATATTTTTTTCTGATTCTTCTCCATTATAGATTATTACAAGATATTGAATATAGTTCTCTGTGCTTGTTGTTTATTTTATATATAGTAGTGTGTATGTGTTAATCCCAAACTCCTAATTTATCCCTCCCTCCTTACCCCCTTTCACCTCTGGTAACCATAGTTTGTTTTCTATGTCTGTGACTCTATTTCTGTTTTGTATATATGTTTGTTTGTATCATTTTTTAGATTCCACATATAAGTGATATCATATGGTATTTGCCTTTCTCTTTCTGAGTTACTTCACTTAGTACGATAGTCTCTAGGTCCATCCATGTTGCTGCAGATGGCATTATTTTATTCTTTTCTATGGCTGAGTAATATTCCATTGTGTATATATACTACATCTTCTTTATTCATTCATTTTTCAGTGAACATTAAGGTTGCTTCCATGTCTTGGCTATTGTGACTAGTGCTGCTATTAACATAGGGCTGCATGTATCTATTTGAATTAGAGTCTTTGTCCTTTTTGAATATATGCCCAGGAATGGGATTCCTGGATCATATGGTAGCTCTATTTTTAGCTTTCGAGGACCCTCCATACTGTTCTACATAGTGGCTGCACCACTTTACATTCCCTCCTATTAAAAATTGGTGTTTAATATTTACCAATCAAATGGTATTAAGTGACATCTCATAGTTGTAATTTGCCTTTCTCTCATTATTCATTAATTTGAATTCTTTTTATGTATTTTTCAGACTCTGTGTTTTCTTTTTTAGTAATTGCCTATTCATATCTTTTGCCCATTTTTTCTGTTGAGGTTTGTAAAGTTTTTTTGTTGATTTGTAAGAGCTTTCTCTTTTCTTCTTTTTCTTTTCTTTTTTAAAAAACATGTTCTACATACTAGGTCCTCAACAGTTTTGGACATGGCACTATCTTCTCCTGGTGTCACTTGTCTGTTAACTTTGTCCATCATTCCCTTCCTTGCACTGATCCCCTGAATTTTGATGGAATTTAATTAATTTTGTCCTGATAGTTTGTGCTTTTGGGGTTTTGCTTAAGAGGTTCTTCCTCACCATTAGATCCTAAAGATGTCCTCTGACATTATTAAATCTGCTCCTTCTACCTTTAATCCACCTGATGTCTACCTTGCATGTGGTGTGAGGTAGGGATCCAGTTTTATTTTTCTGCATATAGTGAACCAGTTTCCCAACTTCATGTATTATATAGGCTAATTTTTCCCCATGGATTTGGGTTGTACAAACAGATTTCCTTTTATATATGGGTCTCACTCTCAACTGTCCATTTTCTTGCATAGGCCTAATTGTTTGTTCTTGTACCACTGCCATGTTACTTTCAATTACTGTGGGTAGGGTCAGCACCCTCCTCATATTTTCTCTTTAATTGCAGGGTTGACTTAGCTATTCATGAGTATCTTTTATATACATTTTAGAATAATAATTGGAAGTACATTTGGGAAGAATTGACATCTTTTTTTTTTTTTTTTTTTAATTTTGTGATACGCGGGCCTCTCACTGTTGTGGCCTCTCCCGTTGCGGAGCACAGACTTGGGATGCGCAGGCTCAGCGGCCATGGCTCACGGGCCCAGCCGCTCCGCATCATGTGGGATCTTCCTGGACCGGGGCACGAACCCGTGTCCCCTGCATTGGCAGGCGGACTCTCAACCACTGCACCACCAGGGAAGCCCGAATTGACATCTTTTTGAAGTAAACATCCTATTCAACAGCATGAACTGTCTTTTGTTTTACTTTGATCTTTTATGTACTTTAATATAATTATATACTCTAATCCATAGAGGTCTCATGTATTAATTTTTAATTTAATTTCTGAACTTTGTCTTTTCAAGAACCTTTAATGCTTTTTCCAACTGCACAAGCTCAGTCCATTGACATGAGGACAGGCCATATGGTGTTATTTGAATCAGTTGCTCCCCAAAGCAGTTTCTAGTCTGGTGTTGAACTGGCTGGGAAAGACTCATCTGTGTGCTTTGTTAAAATTAAAAATGACTGGGATCCAACCCTGCAGAGATTTTGATTTGATTAGTTTGAGTGGACTTAAGAATCTGAATTTTTTGTAGTTCTCAGATGATTCTGATGGGCAGCCATGTTTGGGAACAGCTGTTCATTGCACTAAAAGAAGATTTTGAGTTTTTTATGATTCTTCCCTCTTCTTCTCCATTTGAGAGAGTACCCTGAGAAAAGGTAATTCTGAGATAAGAAGGAATTCTGAACCAACATTGGTAATTACAAATACAGGTCATCGTAAATTTATTGTACATTTTTTACCTTTAACGCCTTAGGTCAAAGGTATGCTAAAAACCCTCTAAATACTATTTAAAAGCAAATTAATTCAAGTAGTTCAGGATAACTCCATAATACACAATTTATTCTCTTTCCAATCCCAATAAACAAAATAGGGCAATTATAACGGCAATGATAACTTCTAGATGGCTAGCAAATTGAAGTCAATGTCCGTTGTGAGATGAAAATTCTATGCTTTCTACCAGTGCAATGCATGTTTTAACCTCTACTGGACGAAGTTTACAGAAATGGATTTCATCAATGACAAATCAATGAGGAGACAGTTGTATCTTTCAGGAGCAAATGGGCAACAGGGAAGATGGATAGTCAAGTGGAAGTGTATAATTATCTATTCTAGCTATCCTAAAACTTTAATGAATGAGCCCTTAAATGTCATTTAGAAAAAGGTGGATCAATTGCTTGGCCACTTGTTCACCTGATCTATCATGTTTTATAGGGACATGTTAAAGTCTTTGTTGACACAACAAAACTGTATTTAATGATGGAATTTAAGGCAGTAAGTCTTCAAGGGCCTGAAACAGTAAACAGAGCATCTGAACCTCATGTCATGAGGGATGGTAGTTTTGCTGAGCTATGTTCTAGTGGTCCTAAAAGCATTTATGAATTTGCCTTCAAATGCCATTGGAGAATTGTTTCTCACAACTACAACTGAAGCTCTAAAGGTTAAAAAAAAAAAGAGCAAAAAACAACAGGACTTTATGAACACCCTTTAATTCATTGAAAGACTGAAATGCTTTAGTCTTCTCATAGTTAAGTCATTGTGATGGCTTCATTTTCATTGCTTGGACCTAAACCTTGCTTTACAGCTGTTGTACGGCCTCCTCATATTTATTCTGCCTGGTTGATTTCCTATTTGTGGATGAAATTCAAAGTTGCTGGGTTTCATGGAAATGGAAAGTGATCACATAGGAAAATTTCAAACTAAGTATTTGTCAGGAACTTTTAAGACAAAAAGTGGTATACTGGTAATTCTAGAGAAGAAAGATCAAGTGTCTTTTCAATAACCTTTACAGGACTCTTTGTTCAGCCCTTTCCTGCCCAAGGACATCATGGTGGATGATCTATCTATCTATCTATGTATCTACCTATCTACCTACCTATCCATCTGTATATCTGTGTATATCAGCAATGTGATATGTACGTATATCAACAGTACCTGAGGCTTCTGTAGTGTTTACCATTTACAAATTTTGAGCCACCTGTGAGCCATTGTCAGCAATATCTGACATTTCTTTTATATTTATGAATTACAAAGCATGTTTAAAAAAATAATTTTCACAATTGAGCCTCCTTATAACTCTGTGAAGTTTGTGTTATTAAACCCATTTTACTGATGGGAAAATTTGGCCAAGAAGCCAGTGAATCTATCTTTAACTCAGGTTTGCTGACTCTAAATTTTCCCAACACTCTCAGCCTGATAAAATACTTTCCTTTCCATTGATACGTCTATATTTCACATTTAGGAGTAGAGAGCAGGGGTTGGTAAACTGTAAAGGGCCAGAAAGTAAGCATTTTAGGCTCTGTGGGCTGTAGGGGTGCAACTCTTTTGCCACTCCTTGCTTCCGCCTTCTTGGTGTATGAAAGCAGCTTAATCAGTTCTTCATGGGTGTATCTATCTGTGTTCTGATAAAACTTGATTTTGCAAAACCAGGCTTGCCAGATTCAGTCCAAGGGCTGGGGTTTGCTGACACCACGTACGGAGTAATGAATCTTGCAAAAAGAAAAAGTAAAATATGTGTGGAACCCAGGTGCGTTTTAGAATGCTAACTCCTCACACGTAACTCACTTGGGTTTTTGTCCTGATTTCATGGAAGGGTTACACTCCACACCACGTCATGAAGCTCCCCGGCTGTCACGTGTAGACCTTTCTTCTCTTTCCTCCCAATAGCTGTCACCTCTTCCTCGGGCTCCCTTCTCTTTTCTTTTTTTTTTTTTTAAATACATTTATTTATTTTATTTATTTATTTTTGACTGCGTTGGGTCTTCTCTGCTGCACGCAGGCAGGCTTTCTCCAGTTGTGGCAAGTGGGGGCTACTCTTCGTTGTGGTGTGCAGGCTTCTCATTGCGGTGGTTTCTCTTGTTACAGAGCACGGGCTCTAGGCACGTGGGCTTCAGTTGTTGTGGCATGTGGGCTCAGTAGTTGTGTCACACGGGCTTAGTTGCTCCGTGGCATGTGGGATCTTCCCGGACCAGGGCTTGAACTCGTATCCCCTGCATTGGCAGGCAGATTCTTAACCACTGCACCACCAGGGAAGTCCATCCCTTCTCTTTTCTGACTGCAGACCTATTTTTCCATAGTCTCTCTTGTCCCCCTCTGCTGTTCCAACTCCTCCTCCTTCCTTAAGGGTCTTCCTGTCTCTCTTCTTACTTGCAGTGACCAGCTCTTCAGGAGCATCCTCATTTGCATCCCCACTCATCATTTTCTCTCAGCACTAAGAGAGGATCTGGGAATTGATTCTCCTTTGCAGCTAGGAGAAAGGGTGATTATTAATACAAATCAATGTTTCCTCTGCTTAATATAGGTAAAGCACTTACTCTAGAGATTAGCACAAGGCAAATGCTTAGAAAATAACTATCACTTTTGCATTGGGAACCTGGTAAGGAGTTTTGGAGGCTGTCAAGTACTATGCAAATGTAAGTCATTGTCTAGTATTATGGCAGTTAAGACAACAAAAACTTTCACACAGCCCAGAGAGCTCAGAAGCCTTGGGTTTAGAACTTACTGGGGGGTGATGATTTCATGGTCACTGAGAGGGGTTCTGAGTAAAATCTATACTTCCAGACTATGCTAGTTTCCCTGTGGAAAATATTTGCTTGTTTTGTATTAATTCAAACACGAGGGCATTTTTGCTTAAAGACTTTGTGGCTTGAAGAAAAGGATCTTCTTGGAGTTGACAGCAGGTTTTATTCAATAGAACCTGCTTCCCGGAGCTCCATGTTTGCATTCCCAAGGAATTAAGAGCCTCAAACATGTTTCCAGCCAGAGAGTCACTTGCAGAACAGGACTTTGTGAATTGCACTGAAAAACCTGATGTTAAAAATTTATCCAATTTTTTTTTTTTTTTTTTTTTTTTTTTGCTGTACGCGGGCCTCTCACTGTTGTGGCTTCTCCCGTTGTGGAGCACAGGCTCTGGACGCACAGGCTCAGCGGCCATAGCTCACGGGCCCAGCCGCTCCGCGGTATGTGGGATCTTCCCAGACTGGGGCACGGACCTGTGTCCCCTGCATCGTCAGGCGGACTCTCAACCACTGCGCCACCAGGGAAGCCCCTCCAATTTTTTATAGACATAATAACATGATCACAATATTTTAAAGTAAACTGTCATGTGTAATGCATACCACAATGTAAGTCACTTTTGCATATTTTTCAATCATTTTCAAAGCATTACCCCATCCTTGCACTCATTCACTCAAGCAAACATGATTTTCAACTGCCTGTTACATGCCAGGTGTCAAATAGTAAGACATAGTTTATTCTCTCTAGGAGTATGATCCAGTGGGAGAGACAGTCATGTTATAAAAGTCTTCAATAGAGGCACCTACAAGAGGATCCTACAAGACAGAGTGTTTCTGTAACTGTGAGGTGCTGAATATTCATGGAGTGCTTCATTGTTTTAGAACAATTTTAAGGTGGTTTACAGAGTACATATAATTAGACAGAAACTAAGTAGTGAGGAAATTGGGACCAAGAAAAAAAATAAGGGTAGGATAGGAAAAGTCCATTGAACTAAATGTAAGGTTAGTGAAAAAAACACATATCATAAATTATACACATATTAGAGATGAGCTATACATTTGGCTCTGAGCTTCCCACCAGTCAAAACAGAGAGGAAACCGTGATACTTTCCATGGTCAGAGTATCCTGAAGACAAAACAGATGAACTATTTCTAGTGAGCATTTCTGAGAGAAATGTATCTTGTGGGTTTTCCTAATTGACACCTAGTCTTGATTGTCCCTACATAAGTCCCCAGATAAGTCTCCTGTAGGGTGTTTCTTATACCTTCCTTCAAATAGACCAGTAGGGTAATGTCAGAGCAGAGGTCAGCAAAAACACTTGATGTCATGCCAGAACAATGTCTCCTGATTAATTCTTATCTTCTGCTTACTATGTAGATCAGGTGCATAGCATCTAGAGGAATCAATATTCTGATTAACTTTTAAGAGATCCTCCATGTCTCTTATTTCTCTCAGTTGAGCTTTTGTGAGTAAAGAGCATCAGAAAATTTGAGTTTATACAGAGCAAATCTGAACAAGACTGCTTTAAACTAGCAGAGACTGAGTAGTCTTTAATTGGCAAAATCAACTTCTCTTTCACCTGTGCTGTGGACTGAATGTTTGTTCCACCAACCCCACGCCCCATGCCCTATTCATAAGTTGAAGCCCTAATGCCCAACATGATGACTTTTGGAGGTAATTAGTTTATGAGGGTGGAGTCCTCTTGATGGGATTAGGGCCCTTAGAAGAAGAGAGAGAGAGAGCTTGCTTTCTTCCTCCCCTCCACGCCCTTTCCCCTCCCTCTGCTCTGCCCTGTGAGGATACATCCAGAAGACAGCTGTCTACAAGACAGGAAGTAGGTCCTCACCAGACACTGGATCTCCCAGGGTTTTGATTTTGGATTCCCAGCCTCCAGAACTGTAAGAAATAAATGTTTGTTGTTTGTCAAGCAGTCTATGGTATTTTTGTTATAGCAGCACAAACTAACTAAGGCACGCTCTGATCTAATAATTTTGTGGTAATGGAATGAAGAAGATCATGAGGAAATAAAGGTCAGAAATAGAGAAACAGAAAGTTACAATTTTAGTATATCTTGGAGTATATAATTTTTTGCTTTGCTACATCTGTATCTAAAGATCTGTCTTCCAGGCCCTCAATTATTGTCAATAACATTAGCTCCCATATCTAGAGCAGTGACAAAACCCCTTACAAGGGACAGAAGAGGATGGGTTGACATTAGGTAAATTGGCATAGAAATAACTATATATATATTTTAGTGTTTAATATTATCATGTAAAAAATGAGTTGCAGAAATCAGTATTAGGTAAAATAATACTTTACTTTTCCTACTATTTAGCAATTAAAGAACACTTTGTTTTTTGTTTGTTTGCTTGCTTTGGCTGCATTGGGTCTTCGTTGCTGTGTGCGGGTTTTCTCTAGTTGTGGCGAGAGCAGACTACTCTTCATCATAGTGCACGGGCTTCTTATTGCAGTGGCTTCTCTTGTTGTGGAGTGTGAGCTCTAGGGCACTCAGGTTTCAGTAGTTGCGGCCCGCAGGCTCAGTAGTTGTGGCTCGCAGGCTCTAGAGCGCAGGCTCAGTAGTGGTGGTGCATGGGCTTAGCTGCTCCGAGGCATGTGGAATCTTCCCGGACCAGGGCTCGAACCTGTGTCCTCTGCATTGGCAGGCGGATTCTTAACCACTGCACCACCAGGGAAATCCCTAAAGAACACTGAATAGCATAAGTCCACTTCTTGCAAAACTTCCTAATAAAATGTTTCTAGAACTCATCAGAAGTGAAAAGTCTTGATATACTGTGTATAGGTAGAATTTGTACCTATATTTCACTTATAGTTTTGGAATTTTGTTTTCTTTATAATATCCATACTTGTTTATTAGAGAAAATTGAGTCATAGGAAAATATAAAGAAGATAAATATCACCTATAATATTTCCACCTAGGAAATTTGGAATATTTCCAGCTGTTGAAATTTTACTCTATTTAAAACTCTTTTTTTCTGTTCATACTTATTCACATAATGGTGATTCTATTTACTTCATTTGACATTATATTACAATAACTTTGCCCTGTACTATTAGAAGCCTCTTGTAAACATCATTTTTGGTGACTGTGTAATATTCTGCTGGCTAAGTGTCTCATAAATTACTTAGCCTTTTCTATCATGAGTTTCTTGACATTTGGGGACAAAGTGGTAAATCAATTTGAAACGTGTCCCTTATCTCTGTAATCTTCGCACAGTACTGCACCTAGACCCAGGTAAGGATGACCCCTGTCCTTGCCCCCGTGTTTGAGGGGACACACTGCAGAGCACCTCCCTCAAAATTTCCTAGGTCCTCCTATGGTGCCTGGGACCAGCCCAGGCCAGCGGTCAGGGCTGGCTTCATGGGCTGTGACTTGTGAGGTCACACAGAGCGCCATGCTCAGATGGGCCCTTCTGTTTAATATTTTCCTGTCACTGCCTTAAAAGTCTAAGTAAATTTTAAACAAGGGGTCCCACCTTTTCATTTGCACTAGGCCCAGCAAATTACATAGCTAGTCCTGAGTCTAGCAAATTATATAGCCATAGAAAAAAATACTAGTTTTAAATAGAGTTAAATTTCAACAGTGGGTAATCCTGGGTGGAAATATTATAGGTGACATTTATTATCTTTTTTTATATTTTTCTATGACTCAAATTTTCTCCAATTATGTAACCATCTCAGCGAGTTGCTCTGCAGCCAGAGCAGAATATTTTCCTCAGGGCTCTCTCTGATCCTTAACCCCAATGTCAGGTTGACCAGATGCCCTGTGCTCTAGGATTTGTGCCTGTGAGGTTTCCTAGGGGCCTGGTTTCAGAAGGGCAGGCTGGCAAGAATATTGCTCACATTGGAAAGGACAGTATGTCTTTTGCAGGATCATGTGAGGCCAGGCTGCCAGAATAGTGCTGACACTTTAATTCTGGGTGACTCAAATTGCTTATCCAGTCAAGGGCCCCACACACTAGAGGGGTGGCCCTGCTTTGGCCAAGCACAAAGCCTACTCTGCTTCAGTTTTCTGTTATACTCCCCATAGCCCCATCCTCCATGTCCTTCTCCCAGCTCTTGTCTTGGCACAATCTTGGTTGATTTTTGGCACAAGCTGAGAGTCCCAGAGAGAATGAAGTCTGACACAGAGGTGGCGAGGATGACAGTAACAAGGTCATAGAAGGGCAGTGAGGACCTCCTTCTTGGCGGGGAGTATCCCCAAAAGTAAGGGCCTTGGTTGGGGCATCAATTCCCACAGGGCTTGAAGAACATTAACAAGGGACCTGCTCTGAGTCAGGACTTATTTATAAACTCTTAGCTAATTTCTCAATGTTATATTTGGAAGCTGAAATTCCCACAATTTCTGGTATGAATGGAAAAGTCACAGCATATGGCAGGAGCGAAGAATCTTAGGAAGCTTAAATTTTTGCTTTTCTCAGAGGCTCCTCGGCTGAGAAGTCTCTAGTTCCTTCCTTCCTCCTTGCCAGTTGGGGATCAGCTTGGCTCATCTGGTTTCTTGTGAAGGTTTGGACTGTGGCCTTGGAAACGCCAGGTGCCCTAGGGGCTTTGCTCTGGGCACTCTGTGTGTTGGTGGGGCCTGGGGGCGGGGAGCACAGCCATACTGGAGAACATGTTAGTGCCTGGAGGTCCAGTTTTTATTCCTGACCTATGTTTGGCATCCAAGTCCTACTGTGCTAATTCAAGGCTCCTGATCCTAGGTTTTTACTGTTATCTGCTATTTCCTTGACTTTGGTTCCTTGCCATACCCAGAGGAGAAATGCAGTCAAGGAGCATTTCCACATCAGAATCAAGGATGGTTTTGTGGAAATCTGATTGCATGTCCTGTGATTAGATACAGCAGGAAACTTGCAAAGTTATAGCTATTTATGAAACCATAATCATTCATTCATTCACTAAACATATCTTGAACCCTAGCTAGTTCCCTGGCACTATGATAGGGACAAGAAAAGAAACGAGCTTTTTTCTTTTTTTCCTTTTGTGGGGCTTACAGAAAAATGGGAGAGCAAAATTACAAAGCGATCTGAGAAGCATGAATTAGAGACATGTATCAAAGGCTGTGGGGAGCATAAAGGAGGATGAAGCTCTTTGTTCTCCTTGGAAGGAGGCCGGATAATCATGCAAGTCTTCATGGAGGAGGTGCTCTTTGAGCTGGGGCTTGATGGGTGAGTAGGAGTGGCCAGTTAGGTTGGTGCCACGTGACTTGTTCTGTCCAATGGGCTTTGAATGGAGTGCCAAGCCTCCAGGCAAAGATAGTTAAAACCAGTGTGTATCATCCATTTTTCCCTTTGGCAGTGTCTATGGAAGCTGTGTGTTGAAATTGTGGAGCCTCGAGATGGAATCTTTGGGTGACCGTGTGGAAGAGAGCCACCCAGGAAGACCCCCCACCCACAGTGATCTTTGCATGGGTGAGAAAAACCTCTGTTGTGGTAAGTTATTGAGATATAGGGTTACTTGTTGCAACAGCTTAGCTAATCCTATTATGATGAATTTAAGTTTCCCTAGCATGTAAGGTGACATTTCCAAATGAGAGAAAAGCAGGTGAAACTTCATGGAGGTTTCCATGTCTTCATATCTTTCCTGAAAACAAGGATGCTGGTTTATTTTCCTACCAATTCCTTTCCATCCTTAGCTAAAGGCTGCTCTGGAAGAAAGGACCCCTCTCTGTACTTCTGGGCTACCATATGCTCCTGTGGAGGAGAAGGCTCACAGGCAAAGAGGTGCAGGTCCTGTTTATAGAAAGCTGATGGACTGTGTGGAAATGGTGAATGCCGAGGTGATGGGGTGGGATGCTGACATCATTTTACCGATGATAGCTGAAGGTAGCAAAGACTGCTTGCCTGCCTCTTAGTCATTCCTGTAGTGGATATCTGGGCCCCATCATTCACGTCTGTCTTTAGAATGTGGGGTACTTGACCCCTCTTTGTCCTCTACTTACTGGCCTGTCATCAATTCTGGGCAACAGAAAAAGTCTCACTGAACATCCCACGATACTGTTTGCAAGCTTTTTGTGCAAGACATTGGGGCCCAGAGAATCTGCCTCGTCTTTCAAATCATTAAGTGGCAGAGCCAGGACGAAGTGCAAGTTCAGTATTTTTTCTCTCTCATTATTTGTTTGATATTTCTTTTATTGTTGTTTGCCTTTTCTCTTGTGTCTTCTTCCTTATCACCCCAATAGCCAAGTCAGTTCATCTCTTTAAAGGGAATGAAAGAAACACAGTACAGTGGTTACATTCTTGAGGTAAGAGACAGATGGCTTTGGTTAAACCCTGTGCCATCTCTGTCTCTCAGCCCATCAACTTCTATCTGTGAGACCTTAGGCAAGTCACTCACTCTCTCTCCAGCCTCAGTTTCCTGATCTGAAAATAGGATAATGATAAATGCTATGGAGCATGTAACACACCAAGCACAGACTCTGGCTTAGAGCAACTGCTCAGCAAGTGCTGGCTACTAGGGTGAATCCAGTTTTCAGGATAAAGTCTAAGCAACATTGCGAAGAAACAAAATCTCCTTCTGTCTTCAGCAGATTTTATTTTTATTTGTTGTGCCTCCTTGTCCTAGTCTATCCTCCCTTCCCTGTGTGCCCCACCAGGCATCTCCATCCAGCTTTAGTCCACTGAGAGCCCTCTGCTTCTATTTCTACCAAATCAAACCTTCTGGCATCTGGCTTTGTCTTTCTAACAAAATGTGTTTCTCATCCTCTCAAACCCATAGCAGCAGCACAGTGATCTGACAGTGAAAAAAATTTTTTTTTTCTAACGGGGAAGATACATACATTTGTTTCAGACAGTTAGGTGCATTTTAAGTGAGGTATTTTGGAGGCAATGCTCTCTTTGCCCATAGCTTCCCACTTTATACTGTAAATCATTAAGGGAATCAATTGGTAAGAATTTATATTAGGGTAAGTAGACTGGTGGCCTCAACCCTTACATTGCATTCTGGCTCACTTGGGGGTCTTACATAAAAACAAGAGCAGAAAAAGGACACATGGAAACAGAAGCCTTGGCAGCACCAGCTTTGCCTTTGACTGGATAAGAAATAGTGGAGCCACTCCAACTAGACTTGAACTAGTCAGTATGAAACTTTGCAGACGTTTTAGGAAAGTTGAGGTCACTTTCTTTTAGCTTCTGATATACAAATGGTGTAGCTCGAGCAGAGATAAATATATGTTGGCAATTATAAAGGTTCTACATCAGGATAGAGACGAAGATGTAACCCTGGTGATTTGTGATTCCATCACCAGCCCCTCAAGCTGTTTCTAACCTTATTTATAGCTTTCCTTGGGTTATAGATCTTATAAATACAAAACGAATGAAGTAGTGCAAATGAAAAAAACAACTTTCCTTATGTCCTATTTCCATCACCTTTCTTGTCACCAGGGTAAATAAAGACACAAACTCCTGATCTGTGGGTAACAGAACTAATCCTGGTGTTTACAATGTGGAGAAAAGATATCAATAGGCAGAGAATGCTGGGGAGGCTGAGAGAGACACTTGTGGCCTTTGAACTTCCCAAATGAGGAGAATTCTGAAGGTTGGTTACCTTTCATTTCATAGTCCAGGAGTATCTTGACATTCCCCACAGATGTTTTCTGAGCCTTTCATGAGTCTCCATGGTGAAAGATACCTAAGGAGTAGATGGAATTTTTGGTCCCAAATCTTTGCCTTCCCTAAGATTCACACCATCTCCATCACTTTGTCATGGGTGCAGTGCATTTCCCCTGCCCTTGACTTTGGGCTTGGCTATGTGACTTTGCTTTGGCTAATGGCACCAGGGCAGAAATGGCAGTGTATCAGTTCTCAGCCTAGGCCTCAGAGGGCCTTGTACATTTTCATTTGCTTTCATGTGCCTATCTCATCACCACCAGAACATGACTTGAATAACTCACTCAATGGTCTAAGGAGAAAGAAAGACATATAGAACAGAACAGAACTGCTGAGATGAAGTTTATAAAATTGATGAAGTTCACTATGTATGTGACAAGAGTTCAGAAACATAAAACAGACCCCGAGGGGCGATGTTATCGTAACCCTAAGTCTCAGGGTTAGGGTTAGATTAACCTGTAGTCATTTGATTTTTGTGGCTTATCTGTTTCTAATTTGTTTGCAAAAACTGGGGTGTATAATGTAGACCACACCAAAAGATAGAATTTTCATGGACACAGTTACCAATAAGAGTCAAGAAATTATCATTTACACATTTATGCCTACCCTCTCTCTAAAATTTAGCATAGCATTAATTAATTAATATTAGCAAAGATTTTCCTCCCACCCTTTTTTGGTTTCCTTTTCATTGTAATTCAAATAAAACTTTTATAAAATGGAATTAGTGCACTTCACACATTGTAGCTAATTTTTAAAGTACAGTCCCCTCTGGATTACTATATATCTGAATTAAATTAGGAGATCAGAATTAATGCTCCTGCTTTCCTTTTCATTTTTCTTTCTTCGGTCTGAAGCTTTCTCTCTCTAATGAAAAGAGTATGATTTTTTTAAAGCCTGCTCTTAATTTTATTTAGTCTAATAAGAGCCAACAAATCCTACTTATTGTTTTCTTTGTTTTATTTGTAAAGGGATATCACCTCTGTGATAGGTATATAACCTTAGGCAACACATAAATAAGGTACATCCTTCCTGTGCTTTTATCTTTTTACATAGGATTTAATTCTGGAATTCTCCATTTATGGAATCAATTTATTATTAGCCATTTTAGGAATACAATAAAGTAAAAGAATTTAAAAGCAGACTAGTTCTTTTTTAATGGAGTCAAATAAGAAATGTATAGAATTTCTCTTCTACAGAACACACGTGTTTATAATACTTGGGCCTGTTACATTACTCTTATAGTGATTTATATTTAAACTGAGGATATATTTATAAGAAATGCCTTTAAAGGTCATATATATATACGTGTCATATACATATATATACGTGTTTCTCCCTTACAAATTCTGATTTAGTAGTTGTGGGGTGTGGCCCCAGTATCTAAAATTTTAAAGCCCCCTCCTGGGTTTTACTGGTACACACTCAATCAAGAAGTGCTGGTGTAGAATGTTCTATTTGGAAATAACTTCTACTGTGAGAAGGGTGCCTCATTCATGGCTGACAAGACAAAGGCACAGAGGGATGAAAGGATTTTTGTAGAAACCACACGGCAAGCCCTTGGGGGTCCCAGAAATAGGCAGGGATTATTTCCTCTTAGGTACTCTCTTCCTCAACCCAAGCAAATGACCGCTAGAGGATGTAGGCAGGGCCCTGGTTGTTGCAGAGGAGTGTAACTCACACTTGGCCCCTTAGTTATGCCTTTTCTATGCTTTACTAGAAAAAAGCAAGTCCATGTTGGCTGGAGCAGAGTACATGAGCAATCCATGGGAACCCTAGCTCTTTTCTAATTCAGGATAGTTTTAGATTTGCTTTGGTTTAAATGGGCCTGCCTGCCTACACAGAATGTTTGGGCATGGATGGTTACAACTTGTTCAAATTTCCTCTTCACTCTTCTCCCTTCACCAACTCATACCTCCACCTCCTTTATTATAGTGTAAAAACACAAGGAAAAGGAATGGCTAGCAAAGGCAGTGCATTTCAAAGGTTAGAGTTGTGACTAAATTGGATCAGTTTTTCACATTCTTTGCCTACAGAATGTGAAAGTCAACATGGGTCTCTGTGTGCAGGTCCCGTTTTCATGGCAGTTATAGAATGGGATCTTAGATGGAATCCTACAAGGGGATGTCCAGAGCAGGGATAAAGGCATCCTTTCTGGTGATGAAACATAGCTTTATGAACACGGACAAGCGGTCAGTGTTTCCCAGAACTTTCGTACTTTGTCATGCTCAACAATTACGCTTAACCACATGTGGTTAAGAAAAGCATGCTTCAATGAGATTTAAGCATGAAGTCCCCCTCTATCATTTCCACAAATGAGACACAGATGTCCATATTCTCTGGGTGATATTCAGGCCTTAATAACGTTGTCATGCATTGGGCCCATTAATTGATGCTGACAGTAGTAATAAGAATAGTAATAATCATAGCAAACTTTTACTGAGTGATTACCATGTGCCAGCCACTAATGTTTTAGGTAGATTACTTTCTGTAATCCTCACAAAATCCTATGTAGAAAGGTAGTGAATGTTTTTTATTTTAGGCCACCCAGATTCTCTCTCCCTTTCTGTTGATAATAGTACCCAGATTTTCATTTCTTCCCCAAGGATATCCCCAATGCTTTGGGGGACACAGATCCCATCCCCATCTCCAGGATAAGCCCTTGTAGACTGAAGCCAATCAACAAATCCCAGCTGCAGTGATTAGTTAAGGATGATCATGTGACCTAGTTTGGACCAATTAGATCACAGGAGAAATTTACAGAGGGATCCTGGATGTCCTGCAAAAATGTCTGGAGCGACATTCTTTTTGTGTTAAATATGAATGTGGAAGCATGGACTGGGGGGAGTCAGCCTTGGGTAAAAGTAGCACCAAAGAAGGCAGTAAAGAAAAACTGGAAGAAATTAGAACTCTGTCGATTTCACTGAGCAGCTAGATTAAGCCTCAGTTAAAGCCTACTCTACTCTTAGTGTTTTCACCCAATAACTTGTGTTCATCATTTAAGTTGAATTGGGTTTTCTCAATCTGACAACCAAAGGATCCCTAACAGGTTTTGTAAGGAAATGAGCTGAGAGAATTTGAATACTTTGCCAGTATAACTGACAAAGTAAATGGGAGATTAGGGATTTGAATCCAGGTGGTTCTATTCCAAAATCCATGAACATACTTGATACCGCAAGAAGGTAGAAGAAAATGTTATTGTTAAGGATAGAGTCCTCGAAAATTATGTTTCCCTTCTGCTTCTTACTCCTGATGGAATGTAGATTTAACTTGTGAAGAATGTGTAAGAAATTAATTTGAAATCTCAGGCTGTATAACCTTGGTTTGATATAACTTTCTATGTCTGGATTATGGAGTGCTTATAGGAGCCAAACATCTTACTGGAAAAATCATTATAAATCACCTTGTTATGAACTCATCACATGTAATATTTAACATTAAGTTTTTGGAACTGGGTTGGATTTAAGAACGTTGCCAAATCTGATTACATTTTTTAATAACTTGGGAAGTTTATAAAAATATACATGCTTGAGCTTAAGAACAGTCTGTTTGAGGTGAGATCTCAGGTAATTATGGTTCACAACTGGATTTGACAGCCCCTGACTTAAGCTTGTGACTATCTGTATAAAGAGAAACTGCATGTAGTTGTTAGGAGACCTACTGAACAGAGATTAAGCAATTGATCAAAAACAAAGTCCAGAGAGGGGTAGATAATTTATACTTGACAAAGCATATTCTCCCCTCTCTCTTCTCTTCTCCCCTCCCCTCTCCCTTCCTCTCCACTCTTCTTTTCTCTTCTTCCCGCTTAGATTAGGAGGGAAAAGAGAAACAAGGAGACTTGGAAATACAGCTGGACTCCTTCCTCCAATAACTTGATAATTTTTTAGCAGTCAGTTAGAAATTTATCTTGCACATGGAAACAACATAAATGTCTATTGACAGATGAATGGATAAAGAAGATGTGGTGTATATACACAATGGACTATTAGTCAGTCATAAAAAAGAATGAAATAATACCATTTACAGCAATATGGATGCACCTAGAGATTATCATACTAAGCGAAGTAAGCCAGACAGAGAAAAACAAACACCATATGATATCACTTATATGTGGAATCTAAAATATGACACAAATGAACTTATCTATGAAACAGAATCACAGATATAGAGAACAGACTTGTGCCATGGGGGAGGGTGGGCAGGGTAGGAATGGATTGGGAGTTTGGGATTAGCAGATGCAAGAATGGATAAACAGCAAGGTCCCACTGTATAGCACAGGGAACTATATTCAATATCCTGTGATAGACCATAATGGAAAAAATATGAAAAATTATATATATATATATATATATATATATATATATATATATATATATATAAGAAATTTATGTTGCAAAAGAAACCGTAGTCTATGTGGAAGATTATTGCAAGAGCTTTTTTTTTTTCTTTTTCTTTTGATTGAACTATGGTTGATTTACAATGTTGTATTAGATTCAGGTGTGCAGCAAAGTAATTCGGTTATTTATATATATATATATGTATATATACATACATATATATATATACATATATATATTCTTTTTCAGATTCTTTTCCATTATAGGTTATTACAAGATATTGAATGTATTTCCCTGTGCTATACAGTATCGTTGGGTCCTTGTGGTTTATCTATTTTATATATAAATAACTTTTGATGTAAACTTTCCCTAAAAATTTGACACTCACTAGAGCCATTAACAAACCCTAGGTAGTGTTTTTCCAATTTTAGTGGATGTTAGAATCTCTTGTGATGGTTGTTAAGATTGCGTATCTGTCCTCATCCCACATCTTCTGAATCATAATGATTGGAACAAAGGGAATCTGTATTTAGTCCCCTCTCCCTTGCACCCCATTCCATCATGGTGACTCTATGCAGATCATCTAGGTGACTAGGAGATAGCTCAAAATTGAAGAGCATCATTATTTAGATAACGAATTATGCCTACAAATGGTCATCAATTAGTGCTTTAAATTTTTTAACATTTTAGTTGTAGCAATCAATGAAAAATAATTATTTAAAATACTTATTTAATAAACTGCTCAATTTAAAAATAATAAGAATAATAGGATGGTTAAGAATGAGGCAGTATCTTCAGTAATTCAGTGAACTATACTGGGGAATGCTCAAATCACGAAGCTGTGGCTTGAGCGTTTGAGCCAGTTTACTTGGATTGAAGAGAAATTAGTGCCTAGAAAGAGAGGCTTCTCAGAGTGTCAATCACACCAAATCTTCTCAAGGTGATGGTAACCTCAAGGTCTTTGCCTAGATTTTGCACAGTGAAAGATTCTCATTTTCTCTTAACAGAGAAGAGAGGAACAATGTTCTTTGTAGCTATGGCATTTTAGTCATTTGAGGCTGACTACAATAGACTTCTCATAAAATTCTGTGCAAATTGCCAGAATGTTAGTTATTCCATCAGTAAGAATGAGCATAACTAATTATACTGATGTAAATAATCATCCTGTAAACTCTTTATGACTAAGGAGTTCAACATGAGGTTATGTGTTCTGAACATCTGGTTGAATGACTGAATTGTGAATTATCAAGGTCTTGTGAAGAAGGAGAGAGCTGCCTGCTATCTTTAGGATTTCTGCCTCTTTGTGAAAACATCCAAAATAGTCAGTTAGGATAAATAGGAAATTGACCTTCCAGTGATAAAGGTGATCAGGAAATGACTTTCTTCAGCCCTGTTTAGGAAAGGCAATGATGAAGGGAACAGTGCTCGTTGCCAGAGTACTTGGCAGATTGCAGTTGATTGCAAAATGGACCCAAATTCTTCCCATCCCTGGATGCATATGCTTTTGCAATATAACTTCCCACTTTTCCTATCAAGAGGTGGATTTTATCTTCCCATTCCTTGAACCTGGTCTTGGCCACATGACTTGTTTTCATCAATGGGACACTGGCAAATGTGATACAAGGGAAGCCTTGAAAAGTGCTTGCCCAATGGGCCTTGCCCTGTCTTGCTAACCTTGGGAGCTTTGTAACCTCCACTGTGTGAAGAAGCCAGGGCTAGCCTCCTGGAAGATAAGAGAGACCTCAGTTGACAGCCAGCACACACTGACAGTCTTCCCACCTCCATCCATGGAAGTTCATCCAGCCCCCATCAACATTCAGACTTGTGAGCAATAATTAAATGGTTCTTGCTTTCAGCCCCTATGTTTCAGAGTGGCTTGTTACGTAATGAAAGCTAACATACAGTGTGCTATGGGCTGAATGTTTGTGTCCCCAAAACTCATATGTTGAAATCCTAACCGCCAAAGGAGATGGTAGGTATTAGTAGGTGTGGCCTTTGGGAGGGTCTTAAGTCATGAATGGGATTTGTGCCCCTATAAGAGGCTCCAGAAAGCTTCCTAGCTCCCTCCACCATGTGAAGACACAAGAACTCCGATACCTGGAAGAGGGTCCTCACCCCACCATGCTGGTACCTTGATTTTGGACTTCCAGCCTCCAGAACTGTGAGAAATACACTTTCGATGTTTATAAGCCACCCAGTCTGTGGTATTTTGTTACGGCAGCCCTAACAGTCTAAGGCACAGAACATTTCTGTTTGAAAGCACTTTATACTTTCACTTTTAAGGGAGTGTCAGCTTCTCTCCTTCTGCAAAATTCTTTGAGGGCAAAAAGAGTTTTTTGCTCACTGTAGCAGATGCACCTTACATTCCTCATCAGATTCTTTGGGCTAACCTGCCTTCTGGCCCCCAAGTCACTTGTTCTGCTACCACAGCCCCCAGACTCCATATGGGTCCCTGTGGTGCTGATGCCTGAGACCAAGAGCTGCCAGCCAGACTTTCTCACTCCTTCCACCACTTCTGGGCTCCAGTGAAATGCCGTGCTTGATCTGGCTTCCAGAGCAGTTGCTGAAGGAGCCAGATGATGCTCCCAGAAGTGCAGGGGGGTTGTCTTCCCGTGGAGCAAACTCATGAAACAGAGAGGGAGGCAGGAGGGAGGTGAGCAGATTAATTCCCCTTCTTCCCTCCTTCTGATAGGCTTACTGAGAATGGTTTCTCTGCAAAGCCTGTCCGAATAGGTCCCTTATCTTCCAGGCACCCAGCAGCGTCTCTTTCAAGGCTTGTCTTGAGCTGTGGCTCACGTTGTAATGTACTGTCTGGGATTGCATCCAGCTATCCCTGCCTCACACCCCTTTTCATCACTCTTCCCATCCTGGGACGTCACCTTCCAAATAAAGCATCAACATTCTATCTCAGGCTGTCTTTTAGCAAACACAGGTGGAGATCTTCATTTTTTACTCTTAGCATTGTGTTTAGGATATCCAAGCTCAGTATTCACTGTTGGAGTCTCTTGAAGGATTTTGTCAGAAATATGGTGAAGTGTAGTCCAGATAATTAGACTCACAGAGTCATATCAGGGCTCTACCACAGTGGGAAAGCCTTCATTATGAGGCTGCTCCCTGTTGGCCATCTCGGGCCATGCATATGAATTAATTGTCAATTAATTTATTTGTTTTTGTGTATGTGATTCACACATGGTTCCAAAATTCAAATAGTTAAGAAGCCAAAACAGAAGTCTCCCTCCCACTTTTCCTTGCCTCTCAATTTCATGTCCCAGAGGAGAACCCTTTTATCAATTTTCTTTTGTATCCTTACTGAGGTGGTCTATGCATATATATGTGTAGATACATCTTTTATTTTTTCATATTTATGATTATTTACATAGTGTTCTGCACCTTGCTTTTTTTCCCTTTACCACGTGTCCTGGAGATCATTCCAAATCACTTCATAAGAGCTGCTCCGTCTTTTTAAGGTCTGTACAGTGTGTGGTGAGAGCAGAGTTTATCTAGAGTGATGGGTGTTTCAACTGTTTCCACTTTTGATATTGCAAACATGCTACAATGTGTCACACATACATCTCTGAACAACTGCTAAGTTCTTAGGAGTGGGATTACTGAGGCAAAGGGGTTTGTGTGCTTTTTACATTTTGAAATTTTGAAATTGACATTTTCTTAATGTTTGTTTAAGTTCTTGGCTCCAAATGGCCATCAGGATCTTGTGCTAAGTGGACTCTACTGTGTCTAAGAAGGTGGAGGTTTAACCGGCATGTGGGGGGAGATGTGAGCTGACTCGCCAGACAGAAGAGATGGGGATGGGGTTTGGAGGGGAAAAGGAGGAACTGATTGAAGCAAGGAGACAATTGGAGGTGTGCCAAAAGCAGCACCCTTTCATCATTGCGGGGAAGCAAATTCTAGGAGGCATCCTGAGCACCGCAGTGATCAAAACGGCAGAGGAGAAGAGGGACTAATTAGGAGAGTAAAGAGACAAAGACTCCCTCTCACATATGGAGTCGATCTTTAATTACTTTAAATAGGTTAAAGATTCATTACAAATTATGATTTTTCTCCCTGGACATCCTCTGATGGCAAGAGATGCGTTTTCCTTCCCCTCCAAATGGGAAACAATCAGAACAGTCACAGTGGCACATATGTTATGTCTTCCAAACCTTAGGGGACTTCCTTCCTCCAAGTGGGGCATCACCATGGCCCTTTTCCATACTTTTGGTTCTTCTTGCAGTTAGGGGCACACCGACTAACACACAGGCTTGAGGGTCTCTCACTGCAGCGGGGGCAGGAGGGCTGCAGGGGGAGATGGTCCCAGTACCATAAAAGGCTGGTCTCCAGGGACAGGCTATTGAATAATAAAGGCTCATCTGTTCTCAGAGGGGCTCTCATCTCTACCCTTGCTGACCTCATTCTCACTCCTTTGCACTTGACTCTGGGCTTCAAAGGTCCCGCCTCTGGTCTTCTGTCACTTCAACAGAAGCGTTTCTACAAAGGAGGGAAGATTTCTCTGCCTAAAGGAGGGCATAGAAATGTCCAGGCAGAGGCAATAAAAACACATTTTTGTGAATGTGAACTTCATACCATCAGATCCATCCCTTTGTTGTGTCTCTGTAGTTTTATCTGTCTAGAGGAAAGCATAGATAGGAGGGACCATTACCCAGCAATAACATATTTTAATTGATGAAAAAAGAGTAATGTAATTTAGGACTCTATGATTCAGACCGAGTTGATCAAATGCCCTTTTTAAAAGACAAGACAGCATTTCTACTCATTTAGACACTTTCACATGTTGCCACAATGTGTCCTTGGATGTTTATCATGGCAAAATTTTCCCTTAAGTTTGGCACAGGAATAGAATTGAGGAGGCAGGAATCATGTACTGGGGTAATCCTGGACCATACTTGAAGCAAGCACTCTGAAATGTATATTACAGTCACTACCTATTTGAACTTCCTGTCCAGAACAAGCGTAACTGTATGTAGTATGATGACATCAAGCTGGAAGCGCCTACTATAATTTTGTGTTCTCTGTCTTCCAAATGGAATAAAAATAATTCTATCATATTTTGATATAGTCTGGTTAGAATAGTCAGAATTATAACCCAAGTTTTCCCATATTAGAAATAATTATTTTGCATGGTTTGTCCTTCAAAATCTAAGTCATATTAAGGAGGCTAAATGGCCTGGAGAGTTTGGATCCATCTAAGAGAAGGAATTAAAAGTATTTAATTTGCTTACTCACTGTTTAAATGAATGGTCAAAATTTTTATGCTGAGGACATTTCTTCAAATAAACTCTTTAATGGAACCCAATGTGTATAAAACAAATGAAGGCTGGAGTCATGTCTGCTGCTTGCCCTCCCCTCTTTCCAAATCTAGATGCCATGGAACCCAGAACTGGACAGAGCTGACATAGGCTGGCTACTTCTGCATCATCAGTACCCGACACAGTATCTCGCACATAAGGGTGCCCAATAAATGCTTGTGAAATTACACAGAAACTAGTGCTTATAGAAACATGAATATAGGATGTTTTAGGTGGAAATGTTTACAGTTCATGTTTCTAAAAATTGGTCCAAATAAAAGCTATGTCTTTCAAGTGTGTGTTCCTTGGCAACATTTACAAGGGCTTGTGACACTTATTTTGGGAATGTCAAAAGTAAAATAATTATAATGGTTGTGATCTGTGTCGAGGCAAATGTAACTCTTAGGGGGACAAGGGTCAAAGTAGGATACTTGGTAAAAGTGCCATCTTCGCATACAAAGGTGTGTAGGTGTGTGCATGCGTGTGTGTGTTCATGTGTGTGTGTGTGTATGATTCCTTGGTCAAGGCTTATGGTAGAGTTGTGAACTGGCAGATTAAGGGAAAATCTAGCTCAAAGACTGGCTCAGAGAGTGTTTTAAAAATAATTTTGAATTTGCTGCCAGGATTTTAAAAATTGGTAAGATTTCACATATAAATCCAGATTTCTGGTTTCTCTTGGGAAAGTAGAAGATCTAGTAACACAGTGAGCCCATCTTCCTCTTAACCAGTGGTTCTCAAAGTATGGTCTTGAGCCAGCAGCATCAGTACTTTCTGGGAACTTGTTAAACAGTCTGGGGCTGAGCCCAGCAATCTGCACTCTAACAAGCCCTCGCGTGATGCTGATGCCTGCTTACCTTTGAGAATCACTGCTCTTGACTATAATCAAGCAGAGTTGGGTGGTGTGTGTGCTTAACACCTGGGCTGTTCCTCTCATTCATCTGGCCCTAAGGAGCCTTTGATGGTTTTTACTCTGTGCATGGATAAGATCACTTAGTAGGAACACATGAGATTTTCAAACCTCCATTTATGAATCTGAGGCCCCAAAGATCTGAGGTCATGCAGAGAATTTTAGGAACCCAGAACCATCCCATAGCATCTCAGATCTGACCTCCCATCTTTTTCTAGCTGCTGCCCATGTGGCCCTATGAGGAAACTCAATTAGTGCAAAGAGATAAGAGCCTATTAAAGTCCTGGGAAGCAGAGAGGCCTGGTCGGGGTCCCTAATGCATACAAGTAAAATGGTCAGATAAAGCTTTATTTAATTATATTGCAGGCGGGAAGAAGTCACAAGGAATCTTGGTGTATTTAAGTGTGTGTTTTGTAATGAACTTTTCAGAATGTCTGTATGGTTTCTGCCAGTTTGTCAGACAGCCATCAATTACTGTCTCACCCTAAATATAAACAAGCCACCATGAGCAAACATCTACCAAAGCTGACTCTCTCTACATGGGTCAGCATCCTATGTAATTGCCAAGCCTGAACCCACGCAGAGGTGCCCTCAACTCAGCCCTCTGTTTACTCCCCTGTTAGATGCAGATGGGTATGACTCTTAGATCAACCTAAGGTTCTTTTATTTTTATCTAAAAAAAATTTCTTTTAGTTCTTTCAGACCCTAAAGATAATGTTTAGCTTCCTGAAATAAACATTTATGAAATAATATTAATCAGTGCTCACCAAACACCCATGTCTTCTTTATTTCTCAGTCCCGAGGCAGATAGGTGAGATTATATGGCTAATTCTTACCAACAGAATGTAAATAGGAGTGTCATTTCAATTCTGGTCTGAGGCAGTTATAAGAAGGTACATGTTCTCTGTGCTTTCACCTTTCCTGCTTTGGCAGTTTTAGAGAACCCATGCTGGAGATGATGGAACAGCAAAGTGAAAGCAGCTTGGGTTCTTGATTTGCCATCTGAAAGACCACTGTGCAGAACTCCCTGACACACTTCTGAGTCTGGCATGAACGAGAATTAAGCCTTTGTTGTGTTACTCTTTGCTCTGGATTGTTTTGCTACAAATAGTCTGTCCTCCCCTGACTTACACAAACTGGCCTAACTGAGAAGCTGGCTGGGGTGAGGCACGTGCTAAGACTTCGGAGGAAGCCATAGGGAAGAGGCAGCGGCTTGGAGTTTACACATGTGCAGAGCTGGCCCTCGAAGGGAGGGTTCAGCAGCCCATCTGACAGTGTCTGGAGAAGGAGGTTTGCTCTAGACAGGAGTCAGTGTCCAAGAAGATTTGATCTCATGAGCAAGACACAGAAGCAGGATTTTCTGGGCAGTGATAACACTTGAGATTGTATGAGAGGCAGCATGGAGATTCAGGATAATTTTGTGATTTGGAGGAGGACCCCAGCTAGTTTCTGAGAGGGCAGGACATGAACCCAAGTCCTTGGAGCCTGAAGGCTGGGTTGAGTGACCAGGGTCCCAAGAAGGATTGAGGCTAATCGCAGAGTTCATGACCCAGAAGAAACAGCTGGGGTGGAGGAGGTTATACTCAGTAACTAGAGAAGATTCCCAGTTTGAGATTTGGATGACCAGTTAGATGGAAGTACCATGCCCTGAGATAGGGGGACATGGGATGAGTGGTTAAGATTTGTGAGCACTGAGTTTTGAATATATATGGATATCCAAATGTCAGCAGTGGTGCCCACAAGTAGCTTGGAGTGGCTCATAGCCTTCTCCTAACTTCCATTAGCTTTCTACTTGGCTACCCCAACTATTTTTTCTTTTTTAATAAATTTATTTATTTATTTATTTAGGCTGCATTGGGCCTTCGTTGCTGTGTGCAGGCTTTCTCTAATTGCTGCGAGCAGGGGCTACTCTTTGCTGTGGTGTGCGGGTTTCTCATTGCGGTGGCTTCTCTTGTTGCGGAGTACAGGCTCTAGGCGCACAGGCTTCAGTAGTTGTGGCACGTGGGCTCAGTAGCTGTGGTTCATGGGCTCTAGAGCGCAGGCTCAGTAGTTGTGGTGCACGGGCTTAGTTGCTCTGTGGCATGCAGGATCTTCCCGGACCGGGGCTCAAACTCATGTCCCCTGCATTTGCAGGTGGATTCTTAACGACTGTGCCACCAGGGAAGCCCTACCCCAACTCTTAATACATACACAGCTGTAGTCAAAACAATGCTGTGCAAAGGCAGTTTTTATATTACCCAGTCCTTCCCTTCCCACTAGAGTGCTGTTTCTAAACCTCTCCTAGGGAGAAGTTTGGGGACCTCCACTGTCAAGTTGAGATGTCCAGTAAGCAGTTGTGTGTATGGGTCTGGAGGTCAGAAGCAGGACTGGGGATGGAAATTAAAAACTTTGCAGTCATTAGCATAACGATGGAAATGTAACTCTTGGAAGAGAAGGGAATTGCCCCCCCACAAAGTGTATCTAATGAGAAGAGGACCTAATACAGTAAACAGAGCAGCCTAGATTTCTGAGAACCAGGCTGAGAAAGAAGGTGATTAAAGGAAAAGAGATGAGAATGGTGTCTAAGAAAATCGAGGAAGGAAATGTTTCATGGAGGAGAGGAAGATCATCAAAATTATGGGGAAAGTAAGGACAAAAAGGCTGACTTTGGATTTTCCCACTAAAGGATCATTGTCAGGATTGGTGGGTATGGAAGGCAGATGGAGGAATGAATGGGAGGCAAGAAAATGGAGGTCGGGCTTCCTTGGTGGCGCAGTGGTTGAGAGTCCGCCTGCCGATGCAGGGGACCCGGGTTCACGCCCCGGTCCGGGAAGATTCCACATGCCGTGGAGTGGCTAGGCCTGTGAGACATGGCGGCTGAGCCTGTGCGTCCGGAGCCTGTGCTCCGCAACGGGAGAGGCCACAAGAGTGAGAGGCCTGTGTACCGCAAAAAAAAAAGAAAATGGAGGTCATGGGTGGAGACAATGTCTTCAAGAAGATTGGCTCTCAGGGGATAGCTGTCAATAACCAGAGGGGACTTTGGGTTTGCTACTCTGCCCATAAGAGCCTCAAAGCCCCTTCTGATGCATGAGTCAGATCATGTCACTTCTCTCCTGGAACCCTGTTGGTGTCCTCACTCCTCTCAGCATCAAAGCCAAAGTCCTCAGAGGACGTGAAGGGGTCTGACGTAGTCTGTTTCCCATTGGCTTCAGGCACTGTGACTTTTCCCCTTCTTAACCCACTCCAGCCACACCGCTTTTCCTGTTGATATGCCAGGCCTGCTCTTGCCTCAGCCCTTTTCCTTTGCCTGGAACATTCTTCCCCCAGACATCCTCCCAGTCACTCATCTCCTTCAAGTCTTGCATTGAATGTTTTCCCAGTGAATAGAATCCTGACTTATCTTTGAAAATGGCCACTTGCTCAACCTCTGCACTCCTGTTTCCTTCTTCTTCGTCTTCTTCTTTTTTTTTTAAAATGTAGTTGATTTACAATGTTGTGTTAGTTTTGGGTGTATACAAAGTGATTCAGATATATTTCTTTTCCCTTATTATAAGATATTGAATATAATTCCCTGTGCTATACCATAGGACCTTGTTGTTTATCTATTTTATATATAGTATTGTGTATCTGTTAATCCTGAGCTCCTAATTTATCCCTCCCTCCTCTCTCACTTTCCCCTTTGGTAACCATAAGTTTGTTTCTATGTCTGTGAGTCTGCTTCTGTTTTGTAAATAAGTTCATTTGTATAATTTTTTTTAGATTCTACATATATGTGATATCATATGATATTTGTCTTTCTCTGTCTGACTTACTTCACTTAGTATGATAATCTCTAGGTCCATCCATGTTGCTGCCAATGGCATTATTTTGTTCTTTTTTATGGCTGAGTAGTATTCCATTTTAAGAATGTACCACATCTTCTTTACCCATTCCTCTGTCGATGGACATTTAGGTTGCTTCCATGTCTTGGTTATTGTGAATAGTGCCACTATGAACATTGGGGGTGCATGCATCTTTTTGAATTAGAATTTTCATCTTTTCTGGATATATGCCCAGGAGTGGGAATGCTGGATCATATGGTAATCCTGCTTCCTTCTTACTCTGCCTGGCATCACATTTAACATTTAACACATTGTGTTTATTGCTCATTGTCTGTCTTCTCTTGCTAGAATATAACCTCTTCTGAAGCAGGGATCCTTGACCATTTTATTCCTTTGATATATCCCATATAATATAACCACTCACATCTCTCTGGAACAATGCCTGGCACAGAGAAGGCCTGCAATGAATGGTGTTGAAGAAATGAAGGCAATTTTTAAAAATGGAGAGCCTCTATCATATATATGTGATAAGCTGTAAAGGCGCCCCTGGATGAAAGGGGGTGGCCATGGGGATAGAACTCTGGAGTGGAAGAAAGTCAGTGATATCCGTGGTGTGGAGGACAGATCTTCAAGGCTAATGTCTTAGGTCAGCATGGTCTTAGTTCATTAGCACATGTTACCACTGAGTTCCAGATTGTAGGTTCACTTCCCACTTGGGGCCACTTAACATTGTCTCATCCGGATCCTGGGCTGCAGTGTCATCTCACAAGCCATGGAGTTAGTCACAAGTGATGAACAGATCAGGCTGGAGCCTTGTGCATTTGGGAGGCTTTCCAGGAAAGTGGTGGCCAGTATTTCAGAAGAAAGGCATATTCTCAGGTTTTCTCTTCTCTCAGTTTTCACTTAACAGGTGTCCTCCTAGGAACTGCCCTTAAGCACAGAAGAGGTAGAGAGGAAGGCTTGCCAAGGGAGGGTGTTCTCTCCACTGCCTGCTCTTGCAGGCTGACTAGGCAGCTGAGTGACAAGAGAGGGGAGCTCTTTGCCCCTAGATGTCGCAAAGCAGGGATCAGATTCCTTCTGTGGGAGCTTCCCCTCCCCCGACCCCCACGTACTCTGTTGACTCAGGCAGGCATGGAGCAACCGATAGGCTCTACAAAGATAACCTAATAGCAGCTTGGCCAGAGCGCTGCATCCTTCCCCAGCTCCGCAAAGAGCCTTGGATTGTGAAGCAACCACTTGCCACCCAAACGGCAGTTATCGCCACCGCCCCCCCACCCAGAATCACCGACACGCTGCCTGCTAGGCTGGTTGATAGGCCTTTTATTTAGCGTTGTGTTAATTTGCTAAACGCTGTTTTGGTCTGTGTGACTGGAGAATGTAAAAATGCAGTAGGTGGTTTATAGGAGACGAACTGCTGGAGAATGCCCAGCGCTCTGAGCCGCGCACACACAATACCTACCCTCCGCAGGGCGGGATTTTCCCTTGGGCTGCGGGGAGCAAGCTCAGAGAGGTCCCCCACCCCTCCCCGTCCTCTTTAAGGCTCTCTTTGACCTGCTCCTCCCCTCGGAGCTGTGTGGTGGGCGTACAACTGTTACAAGGAGGTGGCACAGCTGTCTGCTTCGACTGCCTCTGTACCTCGGGGATCCCAGCCATGCAGTTATCATTGCAGGATGAAAATGGCATTTATGCTTTAATAAACTCACCCTATTTCTTTGTTAGAGGGAAAAAGGGGGGGGGAATCCCATCCACCACGTTGCCAGCTACATGTCACTGCTCAGAGCACACCGCAGTGGCTAATGTTTTCCAAATTCTCCCTTGCATTGGAAATGGAAACCATTAGAAAAATATTGGGATGGTGTGAAGATTTCCCAAACACCTGCCTCTCACCTCTTATGCACATATGCCCGGTTTTTGCAATGCCTGTAGCACTTTTTTTTTTTGCATTTTCATTTACAAGCACATGTATATTTTATAAGTGTATGTGTACATACTTCTTGGTGATTTACTTGTAAATTTCCTAAGTGGGGAAGCCACACAAAGGTCGCCAAGCTGTGGACAGAATTAAATAGCATTTCCTAATAAGAAATAATAAAGCAAGCGTCAGAAATGTATAGGCAAGGGGCGAAAATGCATTTTCAACCTGAATGTTATTGAGTATTTATAATCAAGGAGCTGATTCTGTAGAGGAAGGGGTCAGTCCTCCTCTTCCCTGTCAAATAAATCGTTGCAAGCTCACAAAGTTATCACTCCAAGGGGCTAAATCTTTCAGCCTTTGCTCTTTTTTGTCCTGCAAAAACAACACATATCCTTTCTGGTACACCTGTTTCTCCCTTCTCCTTGCCTGGTAGTATCTAGCAAAACATATTTCATGGGTTACCTTGGATGGCACATTCTGCTGATTTGACTTGAAGTATCCATAACTATGATGGAATTCTTCGCCTGACTCAGAAATCAGCTGCCTTCCAATCCCCCACCTAGGGGACCCCTGTAAATCAAAGAGAATGAATGGCAACATTGACTTCTTGCTTTTGTTGTCATTATATTATTTTTATTAACTAGCCTGTTATTATTTTAACATTGTGAAGCAGCAAATAACTCAATCCAGGATAATGAAATCCATAGTATAAAGGAAGTTTGGAATCAGCAGAACGCTTAGACCTTACATCTCTAGACAATGCAGAGTGACGATTGAAACCTGATAGCCTAGAGTCATCTTAGTGGTTGTGATGTGCCCTGTTTACTTAATACTTTTGTCTTTTGATTTTAAGATGTTTGAAAACAATGACTGAGGTATTTTGGATGTTTCATATTTTTTTCTCAAAGCTTATGTTTTGCTATATAAGCAGGAAATATCTCATTCTTTCACTTATTAAGTATTTTTATTGAATACCTTGTATGTTCTCAGTACTATTCTAGGTGCTGAGGATAATAGAGCAAACAAGAATGATACCATACTGTCATGGAGCTTATATTATTTCAGGGCTGTCAGACAGTAAAAGAGTAAATCAATAAATGAAATAATTTCATGCTTCCTGGGCTCTGAAAAAATCAGACAGGGTTAGATGCTGGTGGCTGAGTGGTTGCTACCTTAGGCTGAGTGGTCATGGAAGCCTTCTCTGAGGAGGTGACATTAGGTTTGAGAACAATATGGAGGCTCCTTAAAAAACTAAAAATTGAGTTACCATACAATCCTGCAATCCCACTCCTGGGCATACATCTGTAGAAAAACATGGTCTGAAAGGGTACGTGCACCCCAGTGTTCACAGTAGCACTGTTCACAATAGTAAAGACGTGGAAGCAACATAAGTGTCCATCGATAGATGAATGGATAAAGAAGTTGTGGTACCTATATACAATGGAATATTAGCCATAAAAAAGAATGAAATAATGCCATTTACAGCAGCATGGATGGACCTTCATACTAAGTGAAGTCAGACTGAGAAAGACAAATATCATATGATATCGCTTATGTATGGAATCTAAAAAAATAGTACAAATGAACTTATGGACAAAACAGAAAGAGACTCACAGACGCGGTAAACAAACTTATGGTTACCAAAAGGAAAAGTGGGGGAGGGATAAATTAGGAGTTTAAGATTGGCAGATAGACACTACTATATAAAATAGATAACCAACAGGGACCTACTGTATAGCACAGGGAATTATACTCAATATCTTGTAATAACCTATAAGGGAAAAGACTCTGACAAAGAATAAATGTATATGTGTATAAGTGAATCATTGTGCTGTACACCTGAAACTAGCAAGACATTGTAAATCAACTACACTTCAAGAAAAAATAAGTAAGTAAATAAATAAATAAAAAGAAGGAACGGCAGGTGAATAAAGATTTGGGAAAGGAATTTTCCATGTACAGTACTACTGTAACAGCCTAAGGCAGGGATGAACTTGGCAAGTCTGAGAAGAACCAGACTGAGCCGGGGTGAGAAGGGTGTGAGAAGGCAGAGAACACCACAGACTGGGTGGCTTACAAGAAACAGAAATTTATTCCTCACAGTTCTGGAGGTTGGGAGGTCTGAGGTCAAGGCACCGGCAGATTTGGTGTCTGGTGAGAACACGCCTCCTGGTTCATGGACGGCCGTCTTCTCAGTGGGGCAGAAGGGGTGAGGGAGCTCTGGGGTCCCCTGTATAAGGGCTTTAATCTCACTCATGGGGGCTCCACCCACATGACCTAATCATCTCTCAAAGACCCCGCTTCCTAATGCCATTATATTGGATGTTAGGTTTCAACATATGAATTTGGGGGGCACACAGACATTCATTCTCGAGCACTCAGGGAAATAGTTTGAGTTATATTTTAAATGCAACAGGAAGCCATGGGTGGGGGGTGGGGGGGTGTAGACAGGGGAAAGATGCTGCAGATCCCCTGCTTCTGGAGGAACTGGAAGGCTGTGGCTCAGGAGGGTCCACTCTTTTGAGTCCACAGGGACTGAGTGTGGGCAGGGGTACTTCCTTAAAGGAAATCCAAAATCTTATGAACAGAAGGATGGGGAATGGATGGGAGGCAGCCAAAATCAAAGACGTTACGCTGCCAGAATCTTTTCTGAAGACAAATTTTGCAGGTTTTTGTACAAAGGGCAAAAATAGTCATAAAAAATCAGAACATCTGTATCTATGTATCTAAGTATGTATGTATGTATCTGCCTATCTATCTATCTATCTACCTATCTACCTATCTATCTATTTACCATCTATCCATCCTTTCCACATGTAAAGGTCAGAAAAGGGATGACCCCAGAGGGAATTTACTCTCTAGAATTTTTGGAGAATGTGAGGAGAAGGCGATAGCTTTTGCCCAGCAAGGATATATTTACACCCAACTTTTAGAGACTTCATTATTAATAATGAAGATATCCTTCATTTATCCAGTTAGGTTGGGTTTCCTCCAAAGTGGATGTAGAGACAAAGATTTGAGTATAGGTTGTTTATTGAGAGGTAATCCCAGGAACCAGAGAGGGACGAGGGAGTCAGGGGAGCAAGGAGAGCCAGTACTGTAAATGGTGTATTAATGAGGGGCTGCCATTGTAGACTACTAGGGACCCTCTGTGCAGGATCTGCTTTGGAACTGTGTCACCAAGAGGAAGGTGGCTGGGACATTTATCCAACAACTTCCATTCCTCATCATTTGAGGGTCTATCCTGGGGTATTAACTCCCTGTTTTCTCCAGTCTGCTCAACAATACAGGGTCTAGAGAGCACTTTCAAGAAGAAAAAAGTAGGAAGCTGTTGACATTTATAGATACTGCTGGTGACATCGGGGGAGGGGTCCAGCATATGGACAGGACACCTATATGGAAATTTAAGGAAATCTCAGGTATAAATGATGCTGGTGCTATCCTGTTGTAGGTTCCCATTTCATGACCCCAAGGAAAATCCTACTCATTTAGGGCAGCCTCACCACAGACCCTGTGATGCTCCTTAATCTGGGGTGGTTTTTAAAACCTTGTGCAGCAGCTTTCATAGTAACTGTGTCCATAGTTGCAGAGCCTCTGCATTTGAGGGTCCCTTTACCTTGTGGGTCCCTCTGTGATACCTGCCTTCCTACTCCCCTCCCATGTCTAAAGATGGTGGTCATTTCTTCAGGCTGAAACTTTGAATATGGAATTGGCTTCCTGGGACATCAGGGAATTTCTGAGAGTGGGAGAGTGTAGAGGAGGCCTTAGGGCCCTGCCAGAATGCCCCTCAGGATGCAGGGACTCATCCCCCAGCTGCTGGGGGATGTGGCTGCTGGTAGCTCACAGTTAAGACGTTATTCAGGAATTGCCATCACCAAAGAGAGCAACCTCCCATCAGGTTACACCCCCTCCCAGGGGCAGCCTATATCCAGTGACTGGTTGATGCAAGGGTACAAAGGCCAGGTCCCCTTGCTTCAATTCAGGGGCAGCCCTGGAAGAACTAGCCTAGCTCTGGGGCTCGCTGAAGGGTAGGCTGAGGTCTCTGCTGCAATTGCATCCAAGTCTGACCTCCCCCTCTTTCCAATTCTGCTTCCTTCAATCTGCCATAGATGTTGACTCCCCACCAAAACACACCCGAATACATCCCCTGCACCTAAATCTCTGTGTCAGAGTCTGTTTCCTGAGGAATATGACTTAAGGGTCTAATGAGGGGTAACTGTGGATGCCTTCTTATCTGGTCCTCATGTTCCCCAATAACAGCTGACAGAGTCTAAAAGAGGGCCCATTGAGATTCCTGGAAACAGGAAGGTCCTTGAGACTATTGTTTGTTTGGGGAAGTCCAAGAGTGAGCACTTTCATTGCAGAGCCCTTGGTATCATTCCTGTAGTGGAAAAGCGCCCTCCAGATACCCAAGGAGTCATAGTAAACAGATGGCACCCCATGGCTCCCGAAGCTAGCAGAGTTCAGAACAGTCTGTCAAGTAGTGAAATGTTTCCCTGAGATTTTTATGACTGTAGAATGTTTGAAGGCCCACATATATCAAGAAATGTAGACAAGGAAGGACAGCCTCCAAAAGGGGGAAGGAAATAAGAAGCCTTTAAGTCTTGGATTTAATATTCTTGGAAACAAAAATGAATGATTTAAAGCTCATTTGTTTATGTTTATTTACCATTTGGTGCCTAGTGTTCCTGGGGTAGAATTTGCTTCACAATTTTAGGATTCTATTTTACATACCAATAGCACCTTACACCTTCTGTATTTAGTGCATTTCATCCAGAGACCATAAGACTATCCATCTACAGAGGCACACTCTCAAACTCATGTTTGTGTACACAGTGAAGCTAATATTATACACAGGGAGGGAGGGATATAAATAGACTGACCTTAATAAATTATTTGTTACTGAAATAAGTTTTTGGAGAATGATAAGCATAGTGCAAGAATTTCTATAAACTTTTAGAGGCTGCTTGCCCAAATGACTGAGCAAACCACAATATGAGTTTTCATTTTTCTCTTGTTTCCTACCAAACTCAACCCTGCATTAGTGGACATTGAAAATCAAGCAGTAGGAATTATACCCTATGTTCAATATTTAAATTTTATATCTGCAGAGCATTGATGACTGATTTAACTATCGAATTATAATGTTAAGGAAATTTATGGGAAAATGATTTTCTAGATGTTCTAAAAACATAGTACTGTAGGTTGACAATAGCATAATAAGTTTAAAAGGACATCTGTGCTGGCATAGACACCGAATTTTAGACTCATGTGAATTGACACTAACTATGTAAGAAAACATTTTAGTATATTCAACTTTGAGACACCAAGATCAGGAGCTAGGTTTTATAATAACAGCAGCTCATTTCAAATTATTTTACTTTATGAAGCTTTGCAATGATGTGACCATTTCTGAATTTAATGGATTCTTTCTACCCCAAATATTGAATTTGGTGAAAAGAGGCTGCAGACATCAAGAATTTAATATCATATTAATGAGGGTGCTCATTGCAATGTTGCATATAATATTGAAATATGGGGACAACTTAAATGTCCATCAAAAGGGGAATGGTTATATAAATTATGGTATATTTATGCAATGCATTCTTGAATAAATATACATCTATTGGCCATAGAAACATGGCCATGTCATATTATTGACTGATAAAAGCAGATTATAGAGTAACATAAATAGTATAATCAATTTATATATAATTTTATGTAGATGGATAGATAACAGCAAGCACAGAAATATTATATATACTACTACATAATAGTGAGTGGTTCACCAAGTGTTAATTGTGGTTATCTCTACCTAAAGAGTAGAATTTCAAGTGACATTTATTCTTTGTAATTTTTTTACAATAACTATACATTAATTTTACAAAAAGAAATTAAAACTGTATAGCATCTGTCACCATATGATCCAGCAATCCCACTCCTGGGCATATATCTGAAAAGGATGAAAACTCTAATTCCAAAAGATACATGCACCCCAAAGTTCATAGCAGCATTATTAACAATAGCCAAGGGAAGAGATAAATCAGAAGCTTGGGATGAATACACTCACACTATTATATATAAGATAGATAACCAGCAAGGACCTACAGTGTAACACAGGGAACTCTACCCAATATTCTGATAACCTATATGATTAAAGAATCGAAAAAAGAATGAATATATGTATATGTATACACTTTGAATCACTGAATCATTTTGCTGTACACCTGAAACTAACATAACATTGTAAATCAACTATACTCCAATAAAATTAAAACATTAAAAACAAAACTATATATATATATATATATATATATACATACATACACACACACACACACACACAATGGAATACTCCTTAGCCATAAAAAACAATGAAGTTCTGCCATTTGCAACAATGTGGATAGTCCTAGAGAGTATTATGCTTAGTGAGGTTGAATCACTAAGCATTTTTATCTTTGAGTGGAGAAATAGAAAGGTATGAAATAATTTACGTTAGGGCTGTTGTGTAGAATGTAGATTGGTTCTCCTTTTAGTGTTACAACTTTAACAAAGGTCACAGCAGCGTCAACACCACATCCAATATTCATTGAGCACATACTGTGTGCTAAATCCTGTTCAAGGCATTTATGTGTAATTTTTATCCAAATGATATTTGTACATAGTATAATAAATTGAAAGAATGGGAAAAAGAAGAGAAAAAAGAAGAAAAATAGTACTACAAATCTTATAATGAAATTCTATTTTCTTGTTCCACCCTCTCCCCCATCTTTGAAGTCCCCCTCTCCAGAGACAACCACTTTCAACTATTTTAGTTGTTTCTTCTGCTATTTACCTCCATATTTTAAAACAAGCTTATATTTCTATATCTCAAATTTTCCATTTTAAATATTATTTGCTGACTTCCTACCTTGGAAGATGAGGATTTAGCTTACCAATGGCATCTTTCCCAAATCCCCCTCATTTCATTATAGTTATGTCAAAGCTTTTGAAAAATTCAATTTCAGCATTTGCTTTACTATGACCTTATAAATATTACAGATGACATTTTTATGGCACCTTTGATTTTTCTTGGAGTTAATAATTTCTTAACATTTTAAAAAACTTAGCTTTCTACAGAACTATCACTAATTCTTTCTTCAAGCTCTAAAAGTTGTAACACTCCTTCCAGTTCAATGAAAGAGGTATGAGTTAATCTTATTTTTTGTTCCTCTGGAGACTAGAGCCCTCAGTCCTCCTGTTCATGTATGGATGAGTCACTGCATAACTCTCATTGGAGACCTCATTTCACCATCACCTTTGGAATTGCTCATTTCTTGGTCTCCACGTTTTCCTTTTTCAGTTTTATTTCCTTGTTTTGTTGGGTGACATACTAATGTGCTTCCTGAGAAAGGATGCATGAGAGGTAAAGTTTTTGAGACCTTGTATATCTTAAGATGTCTTTATCCTATCTCATAATTGACTGGTAGTTTGGCTGGGTATAGAATTCTAGTGTGAGACTCATTTTCCCTCGAGGTTTTGACATCATTGCTTTATTTTCTTCTAGCTTTCGGTGGTGCCATTAAGAAATCCAGTGTCACTATTGTTGCCAGTCCCTTGAATAGGATCATTTTATTTCCCTTCAGAAAGTTTTTAGGACCGCTTTTTATGTGCTATCTTGAAATTTCAGTGTGGTCTGACTTCTTAGTCTGTTTGGGCTGCTGTAACAAAATATTGTACACTGGTTAGTTTATAAACAACAGAAATTTATTTCTCACAGTTCTGGAAGTTAAGTCCATGATCAAATCTCCAGCAGATTCTGTGTCTGATGAGAACCCACTTTCTGATTCATAGACAGAGAGCTGCCTTCTTACTGTGTTCTCACAGGTGGAAGGGTGAGGGAGCTCTCTGGGGTCCCATTTATAACAGCACTAATCCCATGCATGAGGAGTCCATCCTCATGACCTCATCACCTCCCAAAAGCCCTATATACAAATAAACTGGGGAAATAGGTTCCAACAAATGAATTTTAGGGCAGTAATAGTCCATAGCACTACATAATAATTTTTTAAATTTATTGTGCTGGATACTCTATAGTCCCTTTCAATCTTGAAATTTATATCTTGCTCTTCTGAAAAATTTCTCCAATGGTTTCTTTTTTTTGTTTTTGGTTAATGTGTTTATTATTTTAGGTAAAATCTGAAACATTAAGCAGGTTGTATATCAACTAAGCAAATAGCATTAGCAACTACTATCACCAGTGAGGTAAGAAACATACTTTAGGATACTTTCATGCTCAACATGTCAGTGATACCAAATTACAAGAGTAAAAAAGATTCAAATTCTTGCCACAGAGTCCAATGGTTTCTTTAATAATTTCTTCCCATCTCCCTTCTCTGTTCTCATTTTCTGAAATTATTGGATGTTGAGCTTCCTGCATTTCTTACATCTTTTTTCCTATTTTTGACCTCTTTATATATTTTTCTCCTTCCTAAAATATTGCCTCAACTATAAATTTCAACCTTTTCAGTACTTTTTTTCAGTTTCTGCTATTATATTCTTGATTCACAAATATTCTTGTGTGGGCTCTGGAATCAAGCTACCTATGTTCATAACCCAGCTCTGCTGTATGATCTTGGTCAAATTACTCAACCTCTCTGTGCCTGTTTTCTCATCTGTAAACTAAGGATAACAGAACCTACCTCATAAGGTTGTTATGATGATTAAATGGTTTAATATTTGTAGAGCACTTAGTGTTTTGTATTGCTTGGCATATACTGAGTTCTGTGTAACTATCAGATAAATTAATAAATAGCACCCTGCCCTTATTTCATGGCTGTTAATACCTCCACTTATTTTTCTGCAAACAGTATTGCCTTCTGCATTGTTTGTGTTTCTTCATTATTTGTTTGTTTCCATCTTTCTCCTTCATGTTCGAAGCACTTTTCCAATGTCTTCTGTTGTTTGTTTGTTTCCATTTTTGTCCTTCATATTAGAAGCACTTCTCAAATGTTTGATGATTTTTAGGTGTAGATTTACTTTTTTTTTTTTTTTTTGCGGTATGTGGGCCTCTCACTGTTGTGGCCTCTCCCATTGCGAAGCACAGGCTCTGGACACGCAGGCTCAATGGCCATGGCCCACAGGCCCCGGCTCATCGTGGCATGTGGGACTCTCCTGGACCGGGGCACAAACTCGCGTCCACCACATCGGCAGGCGAACTCCCAACCACTGTGCCACCAGGGAAGCCCCCTAGATTTACATTTAAGATGAAGACTATATAAAGCCAATTTGAAGCTCTGTATGTATTTGTTTCCTATTGATACCCTAACAAATTACCACAAATGCAAGTCATAAGACAATACAAAGATATTACCTTACAACTCTGCAGGTAGAAGTCCAACACGGGTCTCACTGGGCTATAGTCATTGTGTTGACAGGGCTGCCTTCCCCTCTGGAAGCTCTAGAGGAGAATCTGTTTTTTTGGCTTTTCCAGTTTCTAGACGCTGCCTGCATTCTCTAGGTCATGACCCCTCCTCCATCTTCAAAGCCAACAATCGCAGGTTGAGCCCTTGATATCCCTCACCTGCTTTCATAGTCACATTTCCCTCTGACTTTCCTCTTCGCCTCTGTTCTCTTCTTTTAAGGATCCTTGTGATAACATTGGGCCCACATGGATAATCCAGAATAATCTCTCTATTTTAGGGTTGGCTAGTTAGCAACTTCAATTTCTCTTTATCATGTAACTTGACATATTCAGGTTCCAAGGAATAGGTCATGGAGAGGTAGAATTTATCCTAAACTCTAGTCTCCAGTACCAGGACTCTCCTCCTCCCTCTGTTTGCCTAGTGATCCCAAGACAGAACCACTTAAGAGACTGAAACTCCAATCTCTTTCTGAGGTCAGAGGGGGACAGTTAGTTGTCTGGTTAAATGGAGTATGGGAGGAATGCTAGAGATCTGATTCTTCCTTATGCAAGCATTTTTTCTCTTTTTTAAAAGTTACTTTTGACATAATTTCAGACATATTGTGAAAACTGTATTCAGTAATAGAGTTTCCTTATTCTCTTCACCCAGATTCTCCAGAATCACCCAGAATGATAAACAGTTGCTTTATCATTCTCACTCTAAGTGTAAAAACAAGCTGGATCCTGTTTTATTGACATATGCATTAGTTTCCTACTGCTGTATTACCACAAACTTAATGCCTTAAACAACACAAATTTATCCTCTTATAGTTATGCAGTTCAGAGTTTTGAAATTGGCCTTATTGGGCCAAAATGAGGGTATTGCAGGACTACCTTCTGAAGGTACTAGTACTTTCTGGAGGTACTACCTTCCATTTCCTTGCCTTTTCCAGCTTCTGGAGGCTGCTCACATCCTTTGGCTTGTGGCCCCATTCATCCATCTTCACAGCCAAAAAACTAGCATCTCCAAGTCTCTGTCTGACTCTGATTCCTATTTTGCCTCCTTCTTCCACTTTCAGAGATGTTTTATATAACATTGAGCCCACCTGGATAACCCAGGATAAACTTCTTAAAGTCAGTTGAGTAACAGTGTCAATTCCATCTGCAACCTTATATTATCCTTTGCCATGTATGATAACATATACAGAGGTTGGAGGATTAGGATATACACATCTTTGGGGGACCATTATTCTGCCTACCACAACATGTATCCATCATTCTTTAAGCAAGTCAGTATTTTCTGGAATAACAAGATATTGCAGGGTCATTTTGTACTTTCCCTACCCCTGCCCTGGAGATATCCATCTGTTATCTCATTTAATCTTTACAACAACAACGATGATAGATGCTATTATTACTCTTGATTGATAATGAGTTACTATGAAATATAGAGAGGTTAATAAAGCAGCTCATGGTCACACAGCTGGAAAGAGGCTGATATCAAGAAAGGGGCTGGGATCTACATGTATCTTACTTCATGCCTGTGTTCTCAACCCCTAGATTGCTCTGTGCAGGATGGAAACCCTCCCTTCCAAAGGCAAAACCCATTTTGAGCTATTGATCTAGGGAAATAGAATCTACACTTACTACTACTGTTGAGTAGTATATATAAATATTGTTCAGTATGTACTTGAGTTTGGGAATTCCAAGTATGAATAGTAATTCACACATTCATATGAATAAGTAAAGCATACATAGTAAGTGCTTAACAATTATTTCTTGACTGATTGAACAGTGAACTCTGTAATAATATTCTTTCATTGTCCTTGAGTAAATGGAAATCTATGTGCTGAGTTGTTTGAGATAAATAGTTTTGTATCAATCAAATGTATACACTTTTACAATATAGTTTTAATAATTGAGATTTTAGAACTGAGTTAGGTTCAAAACATGAGCATTAAGCAACTTGTTTGTTCAGATTCTTGATCTGAAGTTAGTGATTAAGAATTAAGTTGGATATTTCCTCCACAACTTAATTAGTGATGTTATTTTGGCAGAACATTTATTTATGTGTGTGTGTGTGTGCGCGCACACAAATAGATTTGTGTGAATTAACAATATGGGCCAGACATGATCGAGCTGAGTATAACAGGAAACTGTTGGGATATTAACCACTCACCCCAACCAGTATTTATAGTAGAAATAAGCCTTTTCCATAAAGCTACTCCAACAGGACTTGTAACTATTATGGCACTAGCAGGTGTCACCACAGTAAAGAAGCCAGCCTCCCCATGAACAAATATTAAATTAAAATAATCAATCAATCTGTAGTCTCAGTTCTGGCCCAGCATCATTTCTTCCAATAATGGCAAACTCTGGGTTTATAAGTTCCTTGTTAACAGGTTAAAGACCTTTAGATTATTATTATTATTTTTGAACTAGATCAGGCAATTGGATCTTTTTTTTAACATTTTTATTGGGGTATAATTGCTTTACAATGGTGTGTTAGTTTCTGCTTTATAACAAAGTGAATCAGTTATACATATACATATACCCCATATCTCTTCTCTCTTGCATCTCCCTCCCTCTCACCCTCCCTGTCTCACCCTTCTAGCCGGTCACAAAGCACCGAGCTGATCTCCCTGTGCTATGCGGCTGCTTCCCACTAGCTAGCTATTTTACATTTGGTAGTGTATATATGTCCATGCCACTCTCTCACTTTGTCCCAGCTTACCCTTCCTCCTCCCTGTGTCCTCAAGTCCATTCTCTAGTAGGTCTGCATCTTAATTCCTGTCTTGCCCCTAGGCTTTTCACGACCAACTTTTTTTTTTTTTTAGATTCCATATATATGTGTTAGCATATGGTATTTGTTTTTCTCTTTCTGACTTACTTCACTCTGTATGACAGGCTCTAGGTCCATCCACCTCACTACAAATAACTCAATTTCATTTCTTTTTATGACTGAGTAATATTTCATTTTATATATGTGCCACATCTTCTTTATCCATTCATCTGTCGATAGACACTTAGGTTGCTTCCATGTCCTGGCTATTGTAAATAGAGCTGCAACGAACATTGTGGCACATGACTCTTTTTGAATTATGGTTTTCTCAGGGTAAATGCCCAGTAGTGGGATTGCTGGGTCATATGGTAGTTCTAGTTTTAGTTTTTTAAGGAACCTCCATACTGTCCTCCATAGTGGCTGTATCAATTTACATTCCCACCAACAGTGCAAGAGGGTTCCCTTTTCTCCACACCCTCTCCAGCATTTATTCTTTGTAGATTTTTTGATGATGGCCATTCTAACTGGTGTGAGGTGATACCTCATTGTAGTTTTGATTTGCATTTCTCTAATGATTACTGATGTTTAGCATCCTTTCATGTGTTTGTTGGCTATCTGTATATCTCCTTTGGAGAAATGTCTCTTTAGTTCTTCTGCCCATTTTTGGATTGGGTGGTTTGTTTTTTTGATATTGAGGTTCATGAACTGCTTGTAAATTTTGGAGATTAATCCTTTGTCAGTTGCTTCATTTGCAAATATTTTCTCCCATACTGAGGTTTGTCTTTTCATCTTGTTTATGGTTTCCTTTGCTGTGCAAAAGCTTTTACGTTTCATTAGGTCCCATTTGTTTATTTTTGTTTTAATTTCCATTTCTCTAGGAGGTGGGTCAAAAGGATCTTGCTGTGATGTATGTCATAGAGTGTTCTGCCTATGTTTTCCTCTAAGAGTTTGATAGTGTCTGGCCTTACATTTAGGTCTTTAATCCATTTTGAGTTTATTTTTGTGTATGGCATTAGGGAATGTTCTAATTTCATTCTTTTCCATGTAGCTGTCCAGTTTTCCCAGCACCACTTATTAAAGAGGCTCTCTTTTCTCCACTGTATATTCTTGCCTCCTTTATCAAAGATAAGGTGACCATATGTGTGTGGTTTAATCTCTGGGTTTTCTATCCTGTTCCATTGATCTATATTTCTGTTTTTGCACTAGTACCATACTGTCTTGATTACTGTAGCTTTGTAGTATAGTCTGAGGTCCAGGAGCCTGATTCCTCCAGCTCCGTTTTTCTTTCTCAAGGCTGCTTTGGCTATTCGGGATCTTTTGTGTTTCCATACAAATTGTGAAATTTTTTGCTCTAGTTCTGTGAAAAATGCCAGTGGTAGTTTGATAGGGGTTGCATTGAATATGTAGACTGCTTTGGGTAGTATAGTCATTTTCACAGTGTTGATTCTTCCAATCCAAGAACATGGTATATCTCTCCATCTATTTGTATCATCTTTAATTTCTTTCATCAGTGCCTTATAATTTTCTGTATACAGGTCTTTTGTCTCCTTAGGTAGGTTTATTCCTAGGTATTTTATTCTTTTTGTTGCAATGGTAAATGGGAGTATTTTCTTAATTTCACTTTCAGATTTTTCATCATTAGTGTATAGGAATGCAAGAGATTTCTGTGCATTCATTTTATATCCTGCTACTTTACCAAATTCATTGATTACAGGCAATTGGATCTTTTGTTTTCCCAATTGCCACTTTGGAATTAGTGGGTAAATGTTGATGGGACTCATGGCCCGAGGGCAAGTCCTTTGGCCCTAAAAGCTGTCAGGAAATGGCAGGATTTTGCAAGGTGGGCTGGTGACTCCTCTAGGAAAGCCAAGAAAGCTGTCTATTCTTCAGGACCCGATGTTGTCAGACTTGGGCCAGGGAGTGGGAGTCCCTGTGTGGTTCCATTAACCTCAGAAAGGCATCTTCACTCCTCTTGCTTTGTCCTGGTCTCCCCTTTCTAATGGGTTATGATCCATCCTTGGCTGCCCAGGGCACCCAAGCTGCTCTCTCTTTCTGTTTCTATGCCTCCTCTCTCCTGTCTCTATTCCGAGACCTCCACATCTTTCTCACACTCCTTTCCACAAAGGCAGTAATGGCCGGTGAGAAGTCTTCTATAGCTTTGGGTTGCAATGCCAGGCAATCTATTTGGTTACATGGGGACTGTCCCTGAAGCATAGTTTGGGAGCCTGCAGTGGAATTTCCACTATCACTCGAAGTAGGAAGACATGTTATCTTTCAGACTGACATGATTCCACCCCGTGTTGGGGTGGGTCACAGACATTTGCTATCTGGGTTCTGAAGTTCTTACAGAAGAGTCTTTCTATGATTTTCAACCCCCAAATGTCACTGTAGTGTTGGGGGCTTACAATTTAGGTGTTAAAACTGAGAACTATCAAGAGTAGTGCTTCCCAAATTTTCCTGTATAGGGAGCAGCTGGGGATGTTTTAAAGCACCAGTTTGGAATCAGTAGGTCTCATGTGATCCAGGAACCTGCACTTATAACAAGCTCCTGCATGATGCTGATGCTGCTGGCCTGTGATCACAGTTTGAATAGCAAGAACTAGAGAGAGATGAAGGGAAATCTTCAGAAGTGTCCCCAACTTTTCTTCTGGAGACCTGTGGAAACTGCCTTTGGTGTAGAAGGAAACGTGACTTTTTTTTTGTAGAATTTTTCTAAAACTTGTCTCTTCAACCAAATCACTGAACATTTGGCTAACTTGGCCAGTGAGAAAAAATGTGTATTATAAGCGTTTCTTTGGTTGTGATTGTTCTGAAAATAGTGTCAGCACACTATTCTTGTGATCATGTGTAAGTTACAAATTAAAAAAAAACCCTAATGAAGAAAATCAAACAACCATAAAAAACATAAAAATAAGTTAGTTTGCTACATCACCTCCACATATACTTTGTAGCACCATTCCTTGGAACAGGGAGAGATTTATGGATGAGTCATATTGGGGAGAACGTGATGTACATAAATAAAAATCGAAAGCTATACTTACTAAAATTTTTTTGTCTCTCACTGGATAAAAGGTCCCCTTCCCCCATTTCATACATTTTCATTTTCATGCTGATAGAGGAAGAAAAAGTTTAAGATAACCTCTCTACTTCTTGACACACTTTAAACCAATTAATCTTCTTTCTTCAAAGCTGGGAAAAATCCTCACAAAAAAGACAACAGATCTGAGGTGCTGAGATAATTCACCCAGTTGAAGCCATGCCTCTGCTCAAATAACCTGTAAGTCACATATAGCTGGTCTTCTTTAAACATATTTTTCAATTTGACAGGAATTTCCTGGACAATTTCCTGGCATGCATTTTGTTACTCCACTGGAAGTGTTTAGAATTGGATAATATGGTAATTTATAAGGGGAAAGAGTGGATAGTGAGAGATTCTAACGTAAGCCTGAGTTTTGGGAGTCCAGTCCACACATGTAAAGGTGTGTGTGTGTGTGTGTGTGTGTGTGTGTGTGTGTGTGTTGTTTGTGGTCAGGATGGAAGAGGGCTGTGGAAGAGCTGAAATAGTACTGAATATGTCTGGTGTTTTAATTCCAAAATCATGCAAGTCCTATGAGCCTCAGTTTTCTTATCCATAAAATGGGAATGACAAGTGGTGCAGTGTAGTTCTCTGCTTTACATGTTTGTGCTGAAAATCAGATGAGATGATGTATATAAATGAGGTGATATAGAAAACCATTTACAAACCTATGGTAAATTTTACTCAGGTAGGACTCAAATCAGGGCATCCCCAAATACTCCAGCCTTGTGGCCTTATGCCCTCTTTAATACTAAAATAAGAGGGTTTGAGCCCCCATTCCATATAAGTTAGGAGACCATGAACTCACTCCCCTCACAAGCTCCATCCCAATGTCTCTGGAGATTCCCAGTGGACTCACCTTTCTTCTAGTCACCAGTGGTCTCCCATTCCTTTACTAATTGGAGTCTTGATTTCCTTCACATCTTGCCTTCTGTGGCTGGTCTTCTAACTCTGTTGTACAGCATCCCTTTGGCTTTGGTTTTTTTGTGTTTTGCTGCTTTGGCTGCTACAGCAGTTGCTATAGTCCGGCTAGTCCTAAAAAGGCTTCCTGACAACAGTCCTGGGAAAGCAGACACACTAAATTAAATATTAGATAACATTCCTGTTCTTTAAATTCCCCTGGAGATCTTGCCACACAGATATTATCACTGGGAACTTCCTTAAAAAAAAAAAAAATATATATATATATATATATATATCACTCCAGTGACGTTGTTGGCCATCTCCCCTCCTCCTCCTCTGTCCCTGGCTCACTCCATCTATCTTTTCTCCTCTTTCTCTGCTTTGCCCTCCACATTTTGTTCAACCTACTAAAGAATTCTGCTCCTTCTTGGTTTTTGCTTCAGATCCACATTAAAGCACATTTAAAAACACTTCAGAATGTATCCTGTTCAATCAAAGAACATCTTCTCCAGCCCTCCTCTTTTAGCATGGAGTTGACCTGTTATGGGCTGAATTGTTTCTCCCCCAAATGCCTGTGTTAAAGTCCTAATCCCAGCACCTCAGAATGTGACTGGACAGTCTGCCCTTCACATTTGCCGGTCTGCATCTGTGGCTTCATCCACCTGTGGATCAAATAAATTTGGAAAAAGAAAAATTCCAGAAAGTTCCCCAAAACCAAACTTGAATTTATTGTGCTGGCAACTATTTACATAGCATTTACATTGTGTTTACTATTTACATAGAATTTACATTGTGTTAAGTATTACAAGTTATCTAAAGTTGGTTTAAATTATATGGGAGGATGTGCATAGGATATATGCATATACTATGTCATTTTATATAAGGGACTTGAGCATCCATGGATTTTGGTATTTTGGAACTAATTCCCCAAGGTATGGCTGTATTTGGAGACAGAGTCTTTAAAGAGGTAATTAAGGTTAAATGAGGTCACTAGGGTGGACCTTAATCCATATAGCTGCTGTCCTTATAAGAAGAGGAAGTCGGGACACAGACACACACAGACAGAGAAGACCACGTGAAGACACAGAGAGAAGATAGCCAACTTCCTGACAAGGGGAGAGGCCTCAGAAGAAACCAATCCTGACACCTTGATCTTGAACTTCCAGCCTCCAAAATTTCTGCTGTTAAACCACCCTGTCTGCTGTACTTCATTATGGCAGCCCTGGAAACTAATACATGACCAATAGTAATATAATACAAGCCATATACACAATTAAAAATTTTCTGGTAGTCACATTAAAAAACTAAAAAGAAACAAGTGAAATTAATCATCACAATATATTGTAGTTAGCCCAATACATCCAAAATACTATCAACATGCAACCAGTATAAAATTAATGGAATATTTTATATTATTTTTTTCATACTAAGTCTTCAAAATTGGTGCATATTTTACACTTACAGCACACCTCCATTTGGTCCAACCACATTTCACATGCTCCACAGCCTTATACGACCAGTGCCTACTGTCTTGGACAGCATAGTTTTAGCAGCCCCAAACACTGCTATGAATTTTGAAATTACCACTCCTTCTTTGACATGGGTCAGCTGAAATCTTAGGCAGAAGTGGAAAGAAACGGTATAAAACTTTGCCTTCTCCTTACTGTGTTATATCAACTTTCCCTCCAAAAGTCTGATTCAGTGTTTTTAAACATTTTCCCTCTTCCCATCACAAAGGGATTATCATGAGGGAGATATACAAACCAGTTTCCTATACCAGTTGCTCTTTTCAACCCTAATTCAGATGTTCCCAGCCTGATCTGACAACTATTAACCTTTTCCACGAGCTCACTACACAGCTGGTTTGGGGTGACCTTTCCCTCCAATCCTCTCATTGTTCAAGGTCTTTTCCATGGTCCCATTTCTAAGATGTCCCTAATCACTCTGGGCTTCATTATCTCAGAATCTAACATGTGACGTCTAGGCCATATCCCCTAGCTTAAAAGTATTTTGCATAACTTACTGTTGTTTTACATACATTTATCTCGTTTTCACAAGTAGATTATAGGACACATTGTGGCTTCGAGGGAAGTGCAGTGCATAGGTCTGGGCTTGTGCACTGTCTCTTCTAGTTACACACTCTGTGCCCTTACATGATGTACTTAGCATCTTTGTGCCTCCATTAAATAGGGATTAAGCTACCTACTTCACAGGGTCTTCATGGAGACTAAATGCAAGAATGTATCCAAAAAGCCTATCCCTCAGTAGGTTCTCCATAAACAGCTGACATTGTCCCTTATAACCCCCCAGTTTATTGAGCATCTATTAAATACCAAAGAAAGTGCTCAGTCCTGGGGATTCAGCTGTGAACAAGGCAAGCTTAGTATTAACTTCTTGGAAAAAAGGACCAAGCCTTACATTTCTGTTTTATTTCATGTTTCAAAATAGATTGCAGAGTGTATGATAATCATTTAATAAATACTTATTTCTGTACAATATACAACATAGATTGAAAATCTCAGAGTCCATTGTGAGTTTGATGTGGGTTTGGTACCTGGTGGCTGAGGTAATAGGAATTTTCAGTGTCTCTTTGGTTTCCTTCTCTGAAGGTATTCTTCAGAGGTTCCTTGGCTTGACTGAGTGTCAATATACTGTATTATAAGTCGTGTTTTGAGAGCTCAAGATCGGATTTACTTCCTGTAAGTTTCACTTGAATATCATTCTAGTTTTAGTGTTTAGTCTGTACTGACAGTGGGCACTCAAAACGTTGAAAATTACATGGAAAGGCTATGGAACACAGGAAATTTTAGAACAGGAAATCTCTGTAAGTCTGGTTGAATCTGCAATTGTTCCACCCCATAATTACTTTCCTTTGTAATGCTTATCTCCTTAAAATATATAGTATTTGTATAAAGACACATATGCATATGTACAGTACACATATATTAGCAACCTGAACTTGCATAGTAGTTTGTATTGTAAACTTACCCCTGTCTTTGTAAAGGAATCCCACTAAAACTTATTTAATACCATATTCTTTCTGGGCTTAAGTACAAACCTCTTTGTTTTTGGCATTTTGTCCTTGCAAATTTCCCTCTATCCTGTTAGCTTGGAATTGAGGACATTCTTAGTGAATTCCCTTTACATTTTCTTTTTCTTTTTTTTTTTTAATTTTCTTTTCTTTTTTTTTTTTTTTTGCGGTACGTGGGCCTCTCACTGTTGTGGCCTCTCCCGTTGCGGAGCACAGGTTCCGGATGCGCAGGCTCAGTGGTCATGGCTCACGGGCCCAGCCGCTCCGCGGCATGTGGGATCTTCCCGGACCGGGGCACGAACCCGTGTCCCCTGCATCGGCAGGCGGACTCTCAACCATTGCGCCACCCGGGAAGCCCTCTTTCTTTTTTACAGAGGAAAGTAGAGCAACTATGTTTCCAACCTTTGTGAATAATTAAGTTCCCTGAGTCCTTGTATCATTCTGGTTGCCCTCTGTTGTACCTTCTTGATTTCAATTCCGTTCATATTAATGCGATTCATTTTGTAGGACTGCTCTTGCTGCATTCCAAATGGAACTCTGCTCCAGCCCCCTCCATTATAACACAATAACTATTGCTGACCTGCATTCTGTGGCTGTGTAGCCACGGTTCCGTTTCCTATTCTTCAACTGCTGGAATTTTCCCCTACTGCTTTTGCTTTCTACACTGTCTTTATTATCCAGTGACCCAAAACTTCAGGGCCATCTTCAGTGCCTTTCTATCTGTCCTTGGTCACCGACAGTCACCTGCAAAAAGCAACTATTTCCACTAAGAAACCATGCCTGCTGAAGATAGATATAGGCTCAAGAAGGGTTTGGAGACATTGAGACAGGAGAGAGCCCTAATGCACTTATGAAGGGGAGAAGGATGTAAATTACTAATGTTTTCTGGGTGCACTGGTAGCAACTGCCACGTGCAAAGAGGGCCACCACCATGTTGGTGCCATTGCCAGCACCAAACGCTGCCCCCAGGGGACCCATCCTGTGAACTGCTGTGATATTTCCTGTGCCCTTTGCTGACACACCTGGAGTTTTCCAGTTCTTCCCTGTGTCTCTACTGTGCCCAGTTCCCAGTTTACTTCTCAGATTACCAGAATATTCTTCTTTGTCAACTCCAACACACTGTCTCTATCCACTCTAAATTATTCTGCACATGGCTCAAAATAATTTCTTGTGCCTGGCACTGGGATCAAGGTATTCAGTGACTTAACCCTCCAGTAGCTCTTCATGGCTCTAATCAAATCAATCTTCCTCTGTTGCTGTTAAAACTCTTGAACTGGATTTTTCTGTTTGAAGGGGTCCTATGCCATTTCTTTGCCTTCTTGTCACCCACTTACCTCTGCTCGATTTGGCCCTCCTTCACATATTTGTCCCTCTTTCCTCGTCCCCAGTCATCTCAGATTTATGTTTTAAGATCTTCCCAACGTGGTCCAAATGTCGTTTCTCCATTTCTTTAAATTACTGATTAAAGTTCAACTTCTCCTAAAAATATTGCTTAAATCACTTTACCCAATCACAAACCATTATACTAGTCCTATGCTTCTCTCAAATACATTCATGTGATCATGGTAAAATGTAAATATTGTTTAAAGCCATGCCTCTATGTTGGAAATAGTTGTATTAATTTTAGATGTGCACATTCATTCCAGAAGTCCCAAAGCAACTGGGCAGTTGGGGCAGTTTTATCGACTATAGTCAGCTAATCTGCAAGTTTGATCTCAAAAATTAGATAAATTCTAATTGTAATAACTTAGTTAGTACATTATTGATCTTTCTTAAGCAAATCTGAAACTGCTCAAAATAACTGGGTAGCAACAACTTAACTTTTTATCCAATGTTTCCTAAAGGATGTTGTGGATGGTGTGTGTGTGTGTGTGTACGTACTGAGAGAAGGGGTGAGGGTATCAAAATGAGTTAGGCAAGGTTTTTAAGAACACACATGTTTGAGAACTCCTTTATACCATCAGGTTGTCCTTCGATGAACCATCTTGATCTCAATGACTTTCTTGTCTCATTGATGGCAGCCGGCATCCCAAGTGGAGCTGTTCCTACAACAACCTCCATTGTAAGGTCATCACACTCATTGAACTGCATTTCATGACTGCCCAATCATGACTCAAATGGTAAAAAATAAAACAACAGTTCAGTGCTATTTATACATGCCTTCTTTTCCCTTACTCCCTACCTTTGGGGGAAAAAGTAGAATATTCTCACCTCTGGTGATTTTGTGGTGAGAAAAGCTCTCATCCCCTGCTAGTGATAATAGAAGTGGTTCCAACCTTTCTGAAGGACATTTTGCCCATATGTATCTAGAGCCTATATTTCACTTCTAGAAACCTATTATCAGGCAATCAGAAATATTATAAAAAATTTATATGCAATGATGTTGGATTGTATATAAATGGTTTGATTATGGTTATATTGTTTATGGGACATAGTATAATCTTTCTCTGTTACTCGTAGGCACCATTATAGAATACTGTGTCCAGAAAGCAGAAGTTCTCAAAATGGCATGCCAGGTAGAGACAGGACCTTATGACTTCTAAGAAATTAGAAAAATTGCCATCTAAAAATCCCAAACAGTTTCCCCCTTGGAAGATGGAAAATCCAAATTTTCTTTTGGGATTATCCAGTTGTTGACTGAACTAATACTGTGTTGTTGGCCTCCATACCAGTCATGGACTCTACACCTACAGATTTGATTTTCAGGAGCAAATAATAATCCCCTCTGTTGTTGAAGTCACTGTTATATCCAGTTTCTGTTGTTAGCTGCTAAAAATAATTCCTAACTGAGGTAACTAACTTATATGACAGTTATAAGCTGGCAGAGCTTGGAATAGCGAAATTATAATTTAAAAACGTTCTGAACTTATTTTTTATTCTACTTAGGAACATGTTATGGATTTCTGTGTCATGTTTAATATGAGTAACAATAGCAATCAGTATTAGTATAGAAATTTATTGTTCTACACTAATATATATTAGTACAGAAATTTAAAGCATGTCCACATATCTGATTTTATTGGCTCATTGCAGGAAGCTTGGGTAAGAGTTTACTATAAAGGAAACTTGTAGAGCTCCTTGGGGTCCTAGCTTTGGATCTGGCAGCAGCTAATGTTATGACCTTGGGTGAATTTGGTAGAGACAAATAGCCCCATTTTATAGAGGAGAAAACTGCAATATGATGAAATTAAGTGGCTTTTCCAAAGCCCTTAGAATTGCTGACCTCAAAGATCTATTCCAGCCTTAGAATTCTATCTGCTGTTATGTTTCTGACCTTAGCCAAATACTGACCTCTCCTACCTTAGAGGCTGTGACCTTCATCAAAGTTTACTCTTCTGGAGATGAGGATCTAAAGCTACAGATGGAAATATTAGGTTAGAAGAAGACGTGGGACCAGGACAGCAAGACAGAGAGACCCATGATTCAAGAAAGATGACAGAGAGAGTGTTTCTTTGTGAAAAGAAGCACTATTTCTATGGGTTTAATATGCAAATGACACGCTTCACTCGTTTATTTTACCTGCATGGTTCCCTTAGATACTCCTAGAGTAGATGAACTTGAAACTTCCAGGTAGCTCAATATCATGTGACCGTCAACCTGAAAGTAATTGCTGGTTCATATTAGGATGTGAGTTTCACAGAACAAACCATCCAAAATATCTACTCATATGCCTTGGTTCAAAGGTGGAATTTTTTACAGAAAAAGGATGAATCTGACATGTAATATTCTTAAGTAGTAGACTCACGCATGCGTGGTATTTGTGAGGTGTAATTAGGATAACCGTTTTAGGGTAAGGCTCTAGATCTGTGCTACAGCATCTACTCACTGCTGGGCACATTTGTTATTTCCATTTTAACTTAATGAAAAAGAAAAAATTTAATTAAATTAAAATGAAAATTTAAATTAACTTTAAATTAAATTAAAATGAAAAATTTAATTTAGTTAATGAAATGAAATGAAAAATTTTAATTAAACTGAAATGAAAATTGTAAATAAAATTTAAGAATCCAGTTCCTGGGTCACATTTGAAGGGCTCAGTTGTCATGTATGGCTGGTGGTGAGCATACTGGACCATGTAGGTTATAGAACATTCCCAGCATCATGGAAAGTTCTGTTTGACACTGCCACTCTAGATCAGTTCTCAACTTTTTGACACCTCCAACACATCTGAGACCTATAACATGATCCCATTAAAAACAGTGCCTTCCACTCCCCGCTGTGCTTATTCCCAGTGGGTACTTCCTCCTCAAAGGAGAGAGGCTTAACAGAGTCTGAGGGAGGGGTAGTTCCAAAGAGTCCCCAGGTTACTCCCATATGTGTTCCTACACTTCAGGGTCTCTCTGAGAGTCACTGTTCCTGAAAGTGGTCAGTGGTCCTTCTCAACCTTCCCTGCACGTTAGAATCACCTTGGGAGTTTGTTTGTTTGTTTTGTTTTTGTTTTTTTTGCGGTACACGGGGCCTCTCACTGTTGTGGCCTCTCCCGTTGCAGAGCACAGGCTCTGGATGCACAGGCTCAGCGGCCATGGCTCACGGGCCCAGCTGCTCAGTGGCATGTGGGATCTTCCCGGACAGGGGCACGAACCCACGTCCCCTGCATCGGCAGGGGGACTCTCAACCACTGCGCCACCAGGGAAGCCCACCTTGGGAGTTTTAAACATACTGATGCCTGGGTCCCACTCCCAGAACTTCTGCCTTAATTGGGCATTGGGAATCTTAAGGACTTCCCGGGGGATTCTAGTGGGCAGCCTAGATGGAAAAAAAACCTGTTTTAGTGATGAGTATTTGGTAATTAACAGATTATCACTTCATTAATACTGTTAGGAAATTACGAATAGGAGTCATATTTTACTGCCAGAAGCATTTTATAATGGCTGCTCTTTAAGTTGTTTTTTTAAAAAAAATAGACACCATTTGTAGTTGCTTTAACTAAGAGGTTACCAACAAAGTTTGACTTGATTATCTAAAATTATTATTTAAAAAGGTGGATTTCAAATTAAAAACCCTTCCAATGACTTTCTATCTCCCTTAGGATAAAGCAACAAATTACACACCCTCCTTAGCCTTTGCTTTCATCTCTACCATCTAGCCACCCTGCATTTCACAGCTACCATGCTCTCTCTTGCCTCCAGGACTTGACATATATGGTCCCTTCTGCTGGAAGTGCCTTTTCCTCTAATCATTCTCCCCTACGCTGCCATTATCCTTCAAATCTTATTGTAAACTTGCCTTCTTGAGGAGAGACTTCTCTAGAAGTCTCTAGACTAGATTACTGGGCAGAGACTCAGAATAAATCTTGTCAAATATCCCTGTATTCCCTAGCCCTTTAGAGTTAGGCAAAGTCATGTGATATTTTCTGGCCAATGACTGGAGAGTGGAAAAGACAGGTTGCAATTCCATGAGCTGTGTCTAATTCACGTCTGATTCTCCTTCTCCCTTCTTCTCTGGGGTGATAAGTAGCATCCCAGATGGTAGAATGTCCATCAGTCTGAGCCTGTGATGAGCAGGTAGATGCAGATCCTTATGTTGAATACGGAGCACAGGTGAGACAGACACCTTTGTCATGTTGAGTTTTGGCGCTTACTTTGTGACTGCAGCACATCTAACTTAACCTGATTAATACACACATGTCCCCTCTTATGTGCCCCTTTGCAACCTTCATTTCCTTCTTATGTCTAACAACTCTTTAATGCAGGTCTTTCCCTTTAGACTGTCAGGTCCACGTGGGCAGGAATGTCATCTGTTTCATTCACTGTTGAATTCCCAGCACTTAGTACACCAATTGGCACATACTGGTTGAGCAATAGATATATGATGAATGAATGAATGAATGGGTGGATGAGAGACAGAGATGAGAAGTAGTTATATCTTCTTATTCATTGCCAGTGCGTGTAGAGCACTCTATTTATAGTATATAGGCAAACCCCACTATTGTGACAATTACAGAGAACATAAGGTTGAGACATTACTTATAAGAGTAAATTCAAAGAGCTGGAGCTAGAAGGAAACTTCGACATCATGTCATTCAGCGTGTCTCTGAGTGAGGTCAAAGGAACGTCTACACTGGAACAAGCTGGGGGTGTCTTTAAAAATTAGCTAGTTGAATGAATGAGTGCAACTGACATGGACTCTACCATTCTGGAATGTCAGTCATCACCACAGGGGGAAAGGGAGCCCTAGGAATCAAACATGGGCCCTTACTGGTTTGTGGAATTGCTACAAACCATTTCAATTCACCGAAGCCAGAGTAAATCCAAAGTTCTGGGGATGGGACCTGGATATTTGCATTTTTAGCAAGTGCCTCAGGTGACTTTTGTGCACTGGAGTTTGAGAACCACTAACCTAGTTTCACAAATTGGGAAAGGCAGGTGAATGTGACTACGTTGCTATGTTCACTGCTCTGTGGGGGTTGGTGACAAGCAGTGACAGTAACTTTATGAAATCATTTCCGGGGGATAATCCCACCAGTGCTCCACATGGAGACGCCCTTCCAGCTGAAGAGCATAATAGATAAAAGCGCCCCTCTGGAGTCAGAGTGTCTGGTTTTTAATCTGGCTCCACCACTCCCTAGATGCCTAAACTTTACGTTAGTTGTTTACCCTCTCTGTGCCTCAATTTTGTCATCTGAGAAATGAGGATAATAACAGAATCTACTTCATAGGAGTGTTTTGAGGATTAAATGAGGTGATATTTATAAAGCACTTGATACGAAGTACATACTCAATGTATATTAGCTATGATTTTAACATAGCTACTAAAAAGTTATCTCCTGTGCTTTCCCCAATATTTTGGAATGCTTATTGTTTTGGGGAAGATTTATAGAAGAGGTATCTGCTCATGGGAAATATAATTAGATCCTCAGTGTAAAGAATTTCATAGTACTGTACTGGTCATTGTCAGATTATCTTCTACGATACATTTAGGCCTTGTCTAAGTAACCCCAATAAGAAAAAGTGCAGATGTACACAGAAGACATATTAATAAGTTATTATTTACTTGATAAATATAATCTTTCCTTTTTAATAAAAGGTTCCTATAAGATCAATTTGAATAAAAATTCCTGTGGCACCTTTAAATTATGATTGGTATACCAAAAAAATGAATTTGTATGAAACTTTTTAGAGATAGGTTTATTGTACAAATGAAAAAGTTCTTTTTTACTTGTTTCCTTCTCAAAGCTGCCTTTTCAGGTAGAGTAACAGCTATCATTGTTCATCAGCAAAACATTGGGGCTCAAGTTGATTGGATGATATTTCATCATACCTTCAAGATCATACTTTTTTTTTTTTTTAATTTATTTATTTATTTTTTTAATTTTTTAAATTAGTTTCTGCTTTATAACAAAGTGAATCAGTCATACATATACATCTGTTCCCACAGCCCTTCCCTCATGCATCTCCCTCCCTCCCACCCTCCCCATCCCACCCCTCCAGGCGGTCACAAAGCACCGAGCTGATCTCCCTGTGCTCTGTGGCTGCTTCCCACTATCTATCTACCTTACGTTTGGTAGTGTATATATGTCCATGCCTCTCTTTTGCTTTGTCACAGCTTACCCTTCCCCCTCCCCATATCCTCAAGTCCATTCTCAAGTAGGTCTGTGTCTTTATTCCCGTTTTGCCCCTAGGTCCTTCATGACTTTTTTTTTTTTTTTTAAATTCCGTATATATGTGTTAGCATACGGTATTTGTATTTCTCTTTCTGACTTACTTCACTCTGTATGACAGACTCTAGGTCTATCCACCTCATTACAAATAGCTCAGTTTCGTTTCTTTTTATGGCTGAGTAATACTCCATTGTATATATGTGCCACATCTTCTTTATCCATTCATCCGATGATGGACACTTCGGTTGTTTCCAGCTCCGGGCTATTGTGAATAGAGCTGCAATGAACATTTTGGTACATGTCTCTTTTGGAATTATGGTTTTCTCAGGGTAGATGCCTAGTAGTGGGATTGCTGGGTGATATGGTAGTTCTATTTGTAGTTTTTTAAGGAACCTCCATACTGTTCTCCATAGTGGCTGTACCAATTCACATTCTCACCAGCAGTGCAAGAGTGTTCCCTTTTCTCCACACCCTCTCCAGCATTTATTGTTTCTAGATTTCTTGATGATGGCCATTCTGACTGGTGTGAGATGATATCTCATTGTAGTTTTGATTTGCATTTCTCTAATGATTAATGATGTTGAGCATTCTTTCATGTGTTTGTTGGCAGTCTGTATATCTTCTTTGGAGAAATGCCTATTTAAGTCTTCTGCCCATTTTTGGATTGGGTTGTTTGTTTTTTTGCTATTGAGCTGCATGAGCTGTTTATAAATTTTGGAGATTAATCCTTTGTCAGTTGCTTCATTTGCAAATATTTTCTCCCATTCTGAGGGTTGTCTTTTGGTCTTGTTTATGGTTTCCTTTGCTGTGCAAAAGCTTTGAAGTTTCATTAGGTCCCATTTGTTTATCTTTGTTTTTATTTCCATTTCTCTAGGAGGTGGGTCCAAAAGGATCTTGCTGTGATTTATGTCATAGAGTGTTCTACCTATGTTTTCCTCTAAGAGTTTGATAGTTTCTGGCCTTACATTTAAGTCTTTAATCCATTTTGAGCTTATTTTTATGTATGGTGTTAGGGAATGATCTAATCTCAAACTTTTACATGTCCCTGTCCAGTTTTCCCAGCACCACTTATTGAAGAGGCTGTCCTTTCTCCACTGTACATTCCTGCCTCCTTTATCAAAGATAAGTTGGCCATATGTGCGTGGGTTTATCTCTGGGCTTTCTATCCTGATCCACTGATCTATCTTTCTGTTTTTATGCCAGTACCAGACTGTCTTAATTACTGTAGCTTTGTAGTATAGTCTGAAGTCAGGGAGCCTGATTCCTCCAGCTCCGTTTTTCGTTCTCAAGATTGCTTTGGCTATTCGGGGTCTTTTGTTTTTCCAAACAAATTTTGAAATTTTTTGTTCTAGTTCTGTGAAAAATGCCAGTGGTAGTTTGATAGGGATTGCATTGAATCTGTAGATTGCTTTGGGTAGTAGAGTCATTTTCACAATATTGATTCTTCCAATCCAGGAGCATGGTATATCTCTCCATCTATTTGTATCATCTTTAATTTCTTTCATCAGTGTCTTATAATTTTCTGCATACAGGTCTTTTGTCTCCTTAGGTAGGTTTATTCCTAGATATTTTATTCTTTTTGATGCAATGGTAAATGGGAGTGTTTTCTTGATTTCATTTTCAGATTTTTCATCATTAGTGTACAGGAATGCCAGAGATTTCTGTACCTTAATTTTGTATCCTGCTACTTTACCAAATTCATTGATTAGTTCTAGTAGTTTTTCGGTAGCATCTTTAGGATTCTCTATGTATAGTATCATGTCATCTGCAAACAGTGACAGCTTACTTCTTCTTTTCCGATTTGGATTCCTTTTATTTCTTTTTCTTCTCTGATTGCTGTGGCTAAAACTTCCAAAACTATGTTGAATAAGAGTGGTGAGAGTGGGCAGCCTTGTCTTGTTCCTGATCTTAGTGGAAATGGTTTCAGCTTTTCACCATTGAGGACAATGTTGGCTGTGGGTTTGTCATATATGGCCTTTATGATGTTGAGGAAAGTTCCCTCTATGCCTACTTTCTGCAGGGTTTTTATCATAAATGGGTGTTGAATTTTGTCGAAAGCTTTCTCTGCATCTATTGAGATGATCACATGGTTTTTCTCCTTCAACTTGTTAATATGGTGTATCACATTGATTGATTTGCGTATATTGAAGAATCCTTGCATTCCTGGAATAAACCCCACTTGATCATGGTGTATGATCCTTTTAATGTGCTGTTGGATTCTGTTTGCTAGTATTTTGTTGAGGATTTTTGCATCTATGTTCATCAGTGATATTGGCCTGTAGTTTTCTTTCTTTGTGACATCCTTGCCTGGTTTTGGTATCAAGGTGATGGTGGCCTCGTAGAATGAGTTTGGGAGTGTTCCTTCCTCTGATATTGTTTGGAAGAGTTTGAGAAGGATGGGTGTTAGCTCTTCTCTAAATGTTTGATAGAATTCGCCTGTGAAGCCATCTGGTCCTGGGCTTTTGTTTGATGGAAGATTTTTAATCACAGTTTCAAGTTCTGTGCTTGTGATTGGTCTATTCATATTTTCTATTTCTTCCTGAGTCAGCCTTGGCAGGTTGTGCATTTCTAAGAATTTGTCCATCTCTTCCAGGTTGTCCATTTTATGGGCATAGAGTTGCTTGTAGTAATCTCTCATGATCTTTTGTATTTCTGCAGTGTCAGTTGTTACTTCTCCTTTTTCATTTCTAATTCTATTGATTTGAGTCTTCTCCCTTCTTTTCTTGATGAGTCTGGCTAATGGTTTATCAATTTTGTTTATCTTCTCAAAGAACCAGCTTTTAGTTTTATTGATCTTTGCTATCGTTTCCTTCATTTCTTTTTCATTTATTTCTGATCTGATTTTTATGATTTCTTTCCTTCTGCTAACTTTGGGGTGTTTTTGTTCTTCTTTCTCTAATTGCTTTAGGTGCAAGGTTAGGTTGTTTATTCGAGATGTTTCCTGTTTCTTAAGGTGGGATTGTATTGCTATAAACTTTCCTCTTAGAACTGCTTTTGCTGCATCCCATAGGTTTTGGGTCGTCGTGTCTCCATTGTCATTTGTTTCTAGGTATTTTTTAATTTCCTCTTTGATTTCTTCAGTGATCACTTCGTTATTAAGTAGTGTATTGTTTAGCCTCCATGTGTTTGTATTTTTTACAGCTCTTTTCCTGTAATTGATATCTAGTCTCATAGCATTGTGGTCAGAAAAGACACTTGATACAATTTCAATTTTCTTAAATTTACCAAGGCTTGATTTGTGACCCAAGATATGATCTATCCTGGAGAATGTTCCATGAGCACTTGAGAAAAATGTGTATTCTGTTGTTTTTGGATGGAATGTCCTATAAATATCAATTAAGTCCATCTTGTTTAATGTATCATTTAAAGCTTGTGTTTCCTTATTTATTTTCATTTTGGAAGATCTGTCCATTGGTGAAAGTGGGGTGTTAAAGTCCCCTACTATGATTGTGTTACTGTCGATTTCTCCTTTTATGGCTGTTAGTATTTGCCTTATGTATTCAGGTGCTCCTATGTTGGGTGCATAAATATTTACAATTGTTATATCTTCTTCTTGGATTGATCCCTTGATCATTATGTAGTGTCCTTCTTTGTCTCTTCTAGTAGTCTTTATTTTAAAGTCTATTTTGTCTGATATGAGAATTGCTACTCCAGCTTTCTTTTGGTTTCCATTTGCATGGAATATCTTTTTCCATCCCCTTACTTTCAGTCTGTATGTGTCTCTAGGTCTGAAGTGGGTCTCTTGTAGACAGCATATATATGGGTCTTGTTTTTGTATCCATTCAGCCAATCTGTGTCTTTTGGTGGGAGCATTTAGTCCATTTACATTTAAGGTAATTATCGATATGTATGTTCCTATTCCCATTTTCTTAATTGTTTTGGGTTCGTTATTGTAGGTCTTTTCCTTCTGTTGTGTTTCTTGCCTAGAGAAGTTCCTTTAGCATTTGTTGTAAAGCTGGTTTGGTGGTGCTGAACTCTCTCAGCTTTTGCTTGTCTGTAAACGTTTTAATTTCTCCATCAAATCTGAATGAGATCCTTGCTGGGTAGAGTAATCTTGGTTGCAGGTTTTTCTCCTTCATCACTTTAATTATGTCCTGCCACTCCCTTCTGGCTTGTAGAGTTTCTGCTGATAGATCAGCTGTTATCTTGATGGGGATTCCCTTGTGTGTTATTTGTTGTTTTTGCCTTGCTGCTTTTAATATGATTTCTTTGTGTTTAATTTTTGACAGTTTGATTAATATGTGTCTTGGCGTATTTCTCCTTGGATTTATTCTGTATGGGACTCTCTGTGCTTCCTGGACTTGATTAACTATTTCCTTTCCCATATTAGGGAAGTTTTCAACTATAATCTCTTCAAATATTTTCTCAGTCCCTTTCTTTTTCTCTTCTTCTTCTGGAACCCCTATAATTCGAATGTTGGTGCGTTTAATGTTGTCCCAGAGGTCTCTGAGACTGTCCTCTGTTCTTTTCATTCTTTTTTCTTTATTTTGCTCTGCAGCAGTTATTTCCACTATTTTATCTTCCACCTCACTTATCCGTTCTTCTGCCTCAGTTATTCTGCTATTGATCCCATCTAGAGTATTTTTTATTTCATGTATTGTGTTTTTAATCGATGCTTGATTCATCTTTAGTTCTTCTAGGTCCTTGTTAACTGTTTCTTGCATTTTGTCTATTCTATTTCCAAGATTTTGGATCTGGGAAATAGAATCTTGGATCATCTTTACCATCATTATTCTGAATTCTTTTTCAGGTAGACTGCCTATTACGTCTTCATTTGTTAGGTCTGGTGGGTTTTTATCTTGTTCCTTCTCCTGCTGTGTGTTTTTCTGTCTTCTCATTTTGCTTATGTTACTGTGTTTGGGGTCTCCTTTTTGCAGGCTGCAGGTTCGTAGTTCCCGTTGTTTTTGGTGTCTGTCCCCAGTGGTTAAGGTTGGTTTAGTGGGTTGTGTAGGCTTCCTGGTGGAAGGTACTAGTGCCTGTGTTCTGGTGAATGAGGCTGGATCTTGTGTTTCTGGTGGGCAGGTCCACGTCTGGTGGTGTGTTTTGGGGTGTCTGCGGACTTTTTATGATTTTAGGCCACCTCTCTGCTAATGGGTGGCGTTGTGTTCCTGTCTTGCTAGTTGTTTGGCATAGGGTGTCCAGCACTGTAGCTTGCTGGTCGTTGAGTGAAGCTGGGTGCTGGTGTTGAGATGGAGATCTCTGGAAGATTTTCGCCGTTTGATATTATGTGGAGCTGGGAGGTCTCTTGTGGACCAGTGTCCTGAAGTTGGCTCTCCCACCTCAGAGGCACAGCACTGACTCCTGGCTCCTCAATTTGGGATGATTTGTTGTCTATTCATGTATTCCACAGATGCAGGGTACATCAAGTTGATTGTGGAGCTTTAATCCGCTGCTTCTGAGGCTGCTGGGAGAGGTTTCCCTTTCTCTTCTTTGTTCTCACAGCTCCTGGGTCTCAGCTTTGGATTTGGCCCCGCCTCTGCGTGTAGGTCGCCGGAGGGCGTCTGTTCTTCGCTCAGACAGGACAGGGTTAAAGGAGCAGCCTCTTCGGGGACTCTGGCTCACTCAGGCCGGGCGGGCGGGAGGGGCACGGAGTGCGGGGCGAGCCTGCAGCGGCAGAGTTCGGCGTGACGTTGCACCAGCCCGAGGCGCGCCCTGTGTTCTCCCAGGGAAGCCGCCCCTGGATCCCGGGACCCCGGCAGTGGCGGGCTGCACAGGCTCCCGGAAGGGCGGTGTGGACAGTGACCTGCGCTCGCACACAGGCTTCTTGGCGGCGGCAGCAGGAGCCCCAGCGTCCCACGCCCGTCACTGGGCTCCGCGCTTTCAGTCGTGACTCGCGCCCGTCTGTGGAGCCCCTTCAAGCAGCGCTCTTAATCCCCTCTCCTCGCGCACCAGGAAACCAAGAGGGAAGAAAAAGTCTCTTGCCTCTTCGGCAGCTCCAGAGTTTCCCCGGACTCCCTGCCGGCTAGCTGTGGCACGTTAGCCCCCTTCAGGCTGAGTTCTCGCCGCCAGCCCCAGTCCTTTCCCTGCGCTCTGACCGAAGCCCGAGCCTCAGCTTCCAGCGCCGCCCGCCCTGGCGGGCGAGCAGACAAGCCTCTCGGGCGGGTGAGTGCCGCTCGGCACCGATCTTCTGTGCGGGAATCTCTCCGCTTTGCCCTACCCAGGTATGTGGGGAGTTTCTTGCCTTTTGGGAGGTCTGTGGTCTTCTGCCAGCATTCAGTAGGTGTTCTGTAGGAGTTGTTCCACGTGTAGCTGTATTTCTGGTGTATCCGTGGGGAGGAAGGTGATCCAAGATCATACTTGAAGGTATGATCTTAGAAAGGACCTCAAGATTTAGAATCATAGGGTGATTAGCACTAGAAGTGAGCACAGTTTCAGTGATTCTCAGATGCCATATATGGATGGAGACCAGCCTGGGACAAAGTTTTCACTGGTCCATTGTTCAATGAGAAAATAAGGATAATGTAAGGAGGTGTCCCTGAAACTAAGGTTCTTCAAATGAAAGGGCTGTTCTTGATTTGATATTATGTCGTCTTATTTAAGGGTTTAAAATTTCCTGTCTTATATGAAATGTTGGCTATAAATATGACTATCTTTTATTGTCCTTACTTGATAGAACAAAAAGTTGGCACTTTTACATTGGACGCAACATTAAGTTTTGGACTTATTTTAAAAGTCAGGGAAGGGATATGGGAACAGATGTATATGTATAACTGATTCAATTTGTTATAAAGCAGAAAGTAATAAAAAAAATGTCCAGAAAAGACTAAAATTCAATCCTGATTTTCCAGAAGAGCTCAAGAATCAGAGAAAACAAGTAACCTGTACAAGAATACATAGCTAGTGTCAAAGCTCGCATAGAACCTCATTCTCCAGATGCCTTCTGCTACCTAAGATGATTTCTTATTATGTCTGTGTTTTCTGTTCTTCCCTCCCGTCAGCCTGGCTTTTCTCAGTCACCTCATTCTGATAAGATCTGTAGTTGTGCCCTATTTTGCTAGATAGTTGCTCCCAGTGTATTAACAGCATTTTCTTTTACAGAACTTTACCATTTTTGTCCTTTTTATAAATATGAACTTGGTTACTTAGTACTTAATTGGGTTGTTGGGACTAAGTGGTTATTTATTCATTTATTATAATAAAAAGAGCCATTCAAACTTGTTTTTCCTTATGAATAACATGGAGCTTGCATGGAGTTTGGGCTTTTATTTTTTTCTTTCTTTTAAAACAATGCCTCACACTGAGATGCTGTGGAAGGGACTGAGGGTAACCTTTCAGCCCAAGGGAAATTACACGTTATCACAGGAGACAGACATAGAAGGTGTCTGACATGGAATCATTTGTTTCTCAAAATGCAGCCCACCCTTCTCCTTTTTGTTTGAAAAGTAGACAGCTGGGCAGATTGAAAATGATTGTACAACTCTGTTTCTTGAATTCTCAGGAAGGACAGAGTCTCATCCACGACTTCCCTGTGGGATTCAGCACAGAGCATGCCAGCCAACAGCAAAGGCTGCTCTTTCATTCATTCATTTTTTTTAAATAAATAAAAAATTGGAAACACATCTGAGAGTAAATCTTGTATGGAGAAATTATAAGGGGGAAATATTCCTGTGATCATGTTGGGGGAAAAACCCACCATCAGCCTGGTCATGATCAGAAGACGAAGCCTTTCACAGAGCCCCCTTTGTGTGGCTGCCTGAAGCTGGACCACTCTACCCAATGCGGCAGGCTTGCTGTGTCCTCTGCAATCCACCCCCCAGGCCCTGAGCCACAAGAGGTCAATCGTCCAGCTCAAGTTTCAGAAAAGAGCTCTTCCACGGTGTGTATTTTTTTTTTTTCATTTTTCTATTCACCTTCTCTGGTTTTGATTTTCCTCTTTTTTCCTTTTCAGGGTAAACAAAAATTCTTTTCAAAAGGCTGTCTTCAATTCCTGGTAATCATTTGTGCGGTTATAAAGTTTTTTTTTTTTTACTTTAACTGTTTGTATATGTCCATCATGTGTTCATTGCTTTCTAATTGACATGCTCCTGTTTATTTTTTTACTAGGTTGTACGTGACAATATGCATGTACACAAAAATGGTCAGTATTGTGTGTGTATGTATTTATGTATAGAGACATATGTATTTCTATGCTTTACATAGATTTCTTTCTTTTTTTTTTTTTGGTATGTGGGCCTCTCACTGTTGTGGCCTCTCCTGTTGTGGAGCACAGGCTCTGGACGCACAGGCTCAGCGGCCATGGCTCACGGGCCCAGCCACTCCGCGGCATGTGGGATATTCCCGGACCGGGACACGAACCCGTGTCCCTTGCATCGTCAGGCAGACTCTCAACCACTACGCCACCAGGGAAGCCCTATTTCTATTTTATATTATTTCTCTATTTTTGATTCCCATGCTTTATGTGTACATATACACATACATACACATAAAGCATAGAAAGAAAAAGTAGAGAGAGAAATTATATAAAATATATCTACTCATATATTTGAAATCCCATATTCTACTTACAGGAAAAGCCTGAGTAAACTTTCTCAAATCAATACATTTATAACTAGATTGATAAAATATAGACTTAATTAACAAGCCCCCCCAAAATAGAGAACACCCTGTGGAAAATAATATATAATAAACCCAAGAAGCAGAACTGCACAGTGTACCCAGCCTGTTATTACCATCACGTATTTATACATCCTATGTACTTTCCTAGCCAACACAACTAAAGTCATGGGATGAAAGTAATTTGCACCTTTCCTGGATATAGCAAATTGCCCTGTTCTACAGTAGCTAATGAATGGCAGAGAGGTATACCTACTATAAACTGCAAACTTCAAAAAAAAAAATATATATATCTATCTCAGTTCTGGGCAGTCCTATTGGAATTTGATTTATTTTTTCTTTCTCCTTCTTTTTTTTTTTAATTTGAAAAATGCCTCTGTAATTACCCACAGTAGACTCTGAATGCTCACCCACTGTTTTGTGGCTTGCCCTGCCCTCAGAGACTGCACATTTAAATCCCATTTGCTGCAGCAGCTGCAGGACTGCTTGGAGGTGACAGTTCCCTCTGTATCTAATTCCCCGTAGGCAGAGTGGTCTGGATCAAGCTATAGGACCGTTGGGGGAGGCATCCACACAGGAAAACCAAAACCAAACAACAATAACCAAAAACAGAGCAAGATTCTTTCCCTCTTATTTTTCTTACAAGAGAGATAAAGGTGATGAGAGTCGGTTGATACTTGATGAATTGGTTCTATTCAGAGGAGTGCTATCATTTTAATGTCCTTTTTTTTTTTTTTTGAAAACACACACACTGTCTCTGAATTCCCATTAATGCAAAGTTCAGATAAAGCTGATGAAAAGCATCTGCCATCTTGATCGTTGCCATGGCAGATGGCGCCAGGCTTCCTGCTTTTATCAGTATTAGTATCAGCACACACTTTGTGTTCCAAGCTGAGATAAAAATCATTGAAGCTGTACCTGGAAGAGGCAGTGCCACACCGCGGGCCCCGCTGCTGCTCTGCATCTTGACAGAACTGCCTGCATCAAAGCCACGCACGACGTATTCTTGTGGTTCATTAGTTCATCCGCGCGGATGGTATTTTGCAAACTTGGAGGATGAGGGTGTTTTTTTTTTTTTTTATTCCTGAAAAATTGCTCTTCAGTTTGCCGCTTTTTCTGGCCACATGTCTTCTTGGAATGTGTGGGCAGGCACGTCACTAGTGAGCATTTATGCTCACTCTGCTGGCCTTCTGGGAAGTCCTGTGGGGACACTCAGTGTCAGTGTTGGGAACCTAAGAACAGTGAGAAAAAGAAGGACACTTTGAGTACTTTGAGCTCCAGAAGGATGCCTGCAGCTTCCTTTCAGCAGGTCATTGTGATGCGCACCTCCCTTTCCATTTCTCCCTGTCATAGCTGCCGCTGCACGATGCCCCATGTGGGTCACATAGCACTGAAACCCTGCACCATCTTCCCACTCTTGGCTCCAATCCAAGTTCTGCAGCCTCGTGTAGGATGGCTGAGTGGGCGCTTGTTTATTCCAAATATCCCAAAGATATGACTTCAGAAAGTTAAACCTTTCCACCAACCAGCTCTGTATGGTCATTTCCAAACATATTGACAGATTCTCCCCCAACCTTTTGCTTCCCCATCTTTAGTTACGGGTGCAGTTATTTCTGGTAACATTGTTGCCCGATAAATAGAGGGCTTGTGAGATCTTAAGTTATTATGCAAGTGTTAGCTCCCCAGTCTGGTAAACCATGGGACTGGTGCATGGGGGGAGATGAACAGTACCACAGAGGAGGGCAAGGGAGGGATTTTAAATTAGAGTCTACATACACATCTATATGACATGAATAATAAGGGCTAGGAGCCATTACAGTTGGCTGTACTGGCTTTTCAGGCACCTCCAAGAACACTTTAAAATTGTTTACAAAATGAAAAGACAAAAGTGACTCTCTTACTTTCCTTCCCTTGGTTAAGAGGACCGTATTCAGAGCCCAGGTCCAAATCCTGGCTGCACCATATACTAAGTGTGTGACTTGGGGACACCTACTTAACTTCTCTATGGCTTGTTTTCCATATTTATGAGGAGTAGATTATACTCACATCCATCTGACAGATTAAATAAGATCATATGTGTAAAGCACAAGGATATAAGGTCTCAATAAACACTAGTGATTACTAGTTTTATTATTTCCATCACTTCCTTATTTCTTAGCACTGAAATAGCTTCAAAAGGGATACGTGTCATTAAAACCTAACACACCAGTGGCATCTACCTGGGTGGGGCACCTGACTACTGTTTTCCAGACTTCTAAGCAGTCAGTGGCTGTGATCTCAGCCCAGCTCCAAGTCAGGGCACAAGCGTGCTTTCTAAGTTCTGCTGTCTGCTGGGCATCGTGTAGCCTGGTGCTTACGTGAAGTTCTGGGCTGGATGGGTGAAGGTCAATAATTAATTCACATCTCCTAATTTATTCCAGAACTGTATGGTTTACAAAGAGCTGTCACCGGAAGGCAGGGAGAGACATCATTACCACTGACTCACCAATTCTCCATCTGGTTCAATGCCCATGCCTATTTATACTAGACTGTGTTATTATCCCAGAAGAAGGTGAAAAAGAAAATGTACACTTTTAAGACATGTTCAATAGTTAATATAATCTTACATTTGAAAATGGAATGATATATTGTCTTTCTTCATTTTTAATGAGGTATAATTTATGTATAGTAAAATGAACATTTTAGTGTATAGTTCGGCAAGATTTGACAAAAATATACAGTTATATAACCATCTTTGTACTAAAAGTATAGAATAGTTTTATCATTCTAAAATAATTCTCCATGCATGGCCTCTTTGCAGACAACCATCACCCACACTCATCCCTTGGCAATCCCTGATCTATTTTCTGTCTCTATTGTTTTGTCTTTTCAAGAGTGTCATATGGGGACTTCCCTGGTGGTCCAGTGGTTAACACTCTGCCCTTCCAATGCAGGGGACATGGGTTCGATCCCTTGTTGGGGAGCTAAGATCCCACATACCGTGCAGTGCAGCCAAAACAAACAAAAAAATGTGTCATATAAGTGGAATAATACAGTAGGTAGACTTTTGGGTCTGGCTACTGTCATTTACCTTAATATATTTGAGAGTCATCCATACTGTGTGTATATCAGTAGTTTATTCCTTGTTGTTAAATAGTATTCCATTGTATAGATCTCTCACACTCTTTTATCCACTACCCAGTTGAGAGACATTTGGGTTGCTTCCAGGTTTGAGCAATTATAAGTAAGATGCTCTGAACATTCATAAACAGGTTTTTGGGTGGACATAAATTTTTATTTCACTTGGGTAAATGTTTAGGTATGTGATTGCTGGGTCGTATGGTAAGTATGTATTCATCTTTATAAGAAATGGCCAAATGCTTTTCCAAGTGGCTATACCATTTTGCATTCCTACCATCAATGATGAAAGTTCCAGCAGTTCCACATCCTTGTCAACACTTGGTATTGTTGGATTTGGGGGATTTTAATTTTAGCCTTTCTAGTAAGTGTGCAGTTGTTTCTCATTATGATTTTAACTTGTATTTCTCCAGTCAATGATTTTAAGCATCTTTTCATGTGTTTATTTGCCATTTACACATTTTTGTAGGGAAGTTTCTGTTCAAATGTTTTGTCCATTTAAAAAAATTGGGTTGTTGTTTTTTATTATTCAGTTTTGAGTGTTTAAAAAATATATATCCAAGGATTCAAGTCCTTAATCAGATATGCAATTTTCAGATATTTTCTCCAAGTCTGTAGCTTATCTTTTAATTCTCTCAACAGTATCTTTAAAAGGGCAGAATTTCTTAGTTTGAGGAAGTTCAATTTATCAATTGACTTTGATAAAGTCAATTTGTAAAAATTTTATGGATCATGTTTTCAATGTTATATCTAAGAAATCTTTGCTTTATGGAACACAAATATTTACTCCTGTGTTATGTTCTAGAGGTTTCATAGTTTAAAATTTTACATTTAGGTCTGTGATCCATTTTGAGTCGATTTTTATATACAATGCAAGGTACAGATCAAAGTTTTATATTATTCTGGTTTATTTTCTATATGGGTCTGGTTGTTCTGGTACCAATTGTTGAAACATCATCTTTTCTCCATTAAATTATTCATCCTTTTGCTTTTCTCAAAAATCAATTGACATATATATGGGTCTATTTCTGCACTTTCTGGTCTGTTCCATTGATCTATATGTCTATTCTGTCTTCAATACCACACTGTTTTGATTACTGTAGTTTTATAGTAAGTCTTAAAATCACATAGTGTGAGTCCCTCTATGTTGCACTTCTTTTTCAAAGTTGAAAACTATATGATGTAAAGTATAAATACATTTCTCAGTCACTATATGTCAAGCCTGCACACTTACTTTAGACGTGACACTAGTGGGTGACACCTTCCTGCACCCTGGGGATTTTAGAAACACTGCAGGGTATGTATATGTGTATTAAAAAGACAAGAGAGGGCTTCCCTGGTGGTGCAGTGGTTGAGAGTCTGCCTGCCGATGCAGGGGACACAGGTTCGTGCCCTGGTCCGGGAAGATCCCACATGCCACAGAGCAGCTAGGCCTGTGAGCCATGGCCACTGAGCCTGTGTGTCTGGAGCCTGTGCTCTGCAACGGGAGAAGCCACAACAGTGAGAGTCCTGCCTACCGCAAGAAAAAAAAAAAAAAAAAAAAAAAAAAAAAGACAAGAGAAACTATATGAATGCCCAGAGACCAGAAAATCACTTGCATCTCTAATCAGATGGAATGTTTTGTTAAAGCTTGTAGATATAGTTAGCCTACATTAAAAAAAAATAAACCCATCTTTATTTTTTTGTGGATACTTGTCCACAAATTCCATTCAGAAAATTCTAACTTGTTTAGGCTGCTGCATGCAGTTTCAGGTATAAACAAAACATGACTATTTCCTATGACTCATCCATGTATAGGACTTACTATTAAAAGCTTGCCTTATATACAAGGTTCTTTTGTGCGAGTAATTTATTAAGTCCTCTCACTCAGCCTTGGAGCAAGTTTTTCTCTCCCAATTCTACAGATAAGAAACCTTCAGAGAGTTCAAATCACTGACTCATTATTACTGGCAGAAACTGTCTGAGTTAAAACTCTACCTAAATCCTTATACCAAGTCTTCTGAATCTGTGCCACAGTACATCCTGACTTTAGGAAGTTCAGATTGCCCTAGGTCAATGGCAGCTGTCCCACGGTATCCTGAAGGGCAATCTGACCTTGTAAAAACCCCATCTCTGTCAAATTCAACCAGAATCAGATCAATTTGTGGGGAGTGTTGGTTTTAATTATTAACTATGCTTTCATGCCAGATTCCACAGTGCCAAGTTTAAATTCAATTCTCCAGATTTGGTTCAGTTAGGGAACAGATAGGAAGAGCTATTTTAAAAGGGTGTGAAATCTAGGAAATTCTCACTGTTACCTCTAAAACTTGCTTCTCTATTGGGCTGAGTACAGACACCGCTGATGCAATTTGTTGTTGTGTTAGTAATCAGTGGCCATCAGCCACCCTGAGTGAGAACTATGAGTTTCAATATTTGACAAATTTTGGTACCAAAGTCAGGCATCAAAAACAAGGTCATACTTGGAATCTGTTCCTGCAATCTACAGCTACAGAATAACTTTGACATGTGTTCAGCCCAGAAAGTACTTAAAAGAAACTGTCTCAACTCGTGGTTCTCAAAGTGGGGTTCAGAACCAGCAACTGCAGTGTCACCAACACCTGGGAATTCGTTAGAAAAGCAAATTTTCAGCCCTCCTCCTCAATTGATTTCCCTTAATATATTTTTCTCCTAAGAAAATGAACAAAATTTCCACAGAAGGACAGCTTGAGAAGGGGAAGCACGTGAGGTTATCACAGAACTCATTTGTAGATATTAGGCACCTTAAATAGATGAATGCTGAGAAAATACTGACATTATCTACTGTGTGAAAGCTGGAGAGTGGTTCTAAGATCAAGTTGGGAAATTAAGCCACAAAATTCTGTTCAGGATGGACTCAGATTCCAGATTAATTTATGCTCCTGTGTGTGTGGTGTGAAGAGGGCATGTTTTTTAATAGAGAATGCTCACAGTTGTCTCAGGGTTCTAAGAGACTCTTACTGTATTTTCTTTTTAGGAGAAAAAAAATCCAGACACCTTTCTGATGAGAATCTGTTCTTGGAATGAAAAAATGTGTCTTTGGCTTGTGTTTTCATTTTCACAAGACTCTAGGTTTATACTTTCAGTTAGAAGATCCAAAAGAAATGAAGAATTATCAGGACTCCTCTTCCTTCGATGTATCCTCCGAGACAGCAAGCACCTACTTGGGTTTTTTTCAACAAGAGATATAAGCCAATTTTTCAAATTTATACGCTGTTGGAGATGGAAGGAACCTTAGAAAACATCAAGCACTTTTCAAAGGGAATTTCATTTGCATTTGGGGTGGGACGTTATTTCATGGGGAGAGACCATCCTGTATTAAAGATATTTAGCATTTCTGGCCTTTGATACAAAATGCTAAGAGCATCCCCCAGTTGTCATTATGACAAAACCCTCCCAACTTATTTCCAAACACCCTCTAGGGTGGTGTCTTAAGTTGGGAACTTCCTCCAGCCCCATGGTTTTATCATTGAGGAAACTGAGATCCAGTTGGTTAATGAAGAACCAGTCTTTGACTCTGACTTTCTGACCCTCAGCCCCATCTTAGCGTAAGTGCCATGAACACAAGAATTTTTGCCTGTTTGACATAAAGAACAGACTTGTGGTTGCCAAGGGGGAGGTGATGGGGGAGGGATGGACTGAGAGTTTGGGATTAGCAGATGTAAGCTAGTATATATAGACTGGATAAACAACAAGGTCTTACTGTATAGCACAGGGAGCTATATTCAATATCCTGTGATAAACCATAATGGAAAAGAATATGAAAGAGAATCTATATATATATGTATAACTGAATCACTTTGCTGTACAGTAGACATTAACACAACATTGTAAATCAACTGTACTTCAATAAAGTAAATTAAAAAAAATTTTTTTGTCTGTTTTGTTTGTTTTGTATAAGCCCTGAATCCCCAGGGCTTAGCACAGTTTTGGGCACATAGGAGGCACTCATTAAATATTTCTTGAATGAGTAAATGAATGAATGAGTAGATGGGTGACTATACTCTCTAAGATACCATCTCCAAAATCCACCAAAAACAAAGTGATTGACTATTGATGATTTCCAAAGGCATTAAACATAATCAGCTTTCAGGTAACCACAAAAATAAGGTCCATTATCAGAGATGAAGGAGGCACAGAGTAAATGGGATGCTTCAAGGCAGTCCTACATTGTCACAGAAGCCTAACTTCCAAATTAAATGCTTACATCCTCCACTGATTTAAGATGTACAGTATTTCCATTAGAATAATGATACCACCACTGAGATTTTGAATTTATGTGCATATTTATGGAGTGAGCTGTCTATTGATGGATCATAACAATGACATCTCTGCTACAAAAGAGTCCAAGACTGGCGCCACAAAATGGCCCATACTATTGGAACCATGCCATGGGTGCAGCACCCAATATGCTGTTGCCTCTTGGGAACTGCTAATTCCATGAATTGCTTTTTAAAGGGTGTTTTCTTTATTCATTTCCCCAATTAAAAACATATCTAAAGATTTTTCCATACTTTTAAGTTTATGCAAGAATATTTTTGTGTCCTTTGAGAGGATATTCAATACCTTTTTACAGAGTATACAGAGCTAGCTCAAAGAAATAGCATTTGCTCAGGAAAAACGTTTTGGAATATGCCAGGCTATCATGGTATGGTTTGTTCTACATTCTACTGGTATTTCATCTTAACAACACATCCATATTTGGAATCTCACCTTGCCATTGTGAAGCTAGGTTGAGTGTTTTCATATGACAATGATTTTCAGTTCATATTTAATATCTGGGTGAGGCAGGTGAAGTTTAAGAAAGCAAAGGGACACTGGCCATCTTGAAAGCTTTGGTCCTAGTGGTAGATATCTGAGCTTCAGTGACCAAGACACTGGGGACAGCAGGTTACTCTTTCTTTACTATGAATATTTGGAAGCTGATTTTATTTGCATTGCACTTTTAATTAGCTTAAAGTATCTGATTGTCCTCATACACATACCATTTTCCTTATAAAACTCTGATTCTTATCATCATTTTTTCAGTCTGAGAAACTCAGAAATGTTGAAAAAATATATTTATTATGTATAGTATAATAGTCAGGATGGTTTACATTATGTTGTGGTAACTAACACTCTTCCAATTCTCCAGTTCACCCTTTTGAAAAACAAAAGTTCATTTTGCATTCAAGTCACATGCCCCACACCCATGAGCTGGGGTCTCTTTCCTACACAGAACTTACAGACCCACCATCCGGCACATATGTCTTCTCTAGTGGCTGAGGTAGAGGAAAAGGCACTTGGAGGACCATGCCCATCTCTTTTGCCCAGAAGGGACTACACCACACTTCCCACAACCCACTGGCCCAAAATAGTTACACAGTTCCTTAAGCATGATAACGGGGTGGTAAAATGTCATTCTCCAGGGTGCCTGAAAGAAGAGAACAGACATGAGGAAGGACCAGCATCTCTACCATGGGTAACAAGAACTAGCTGCCACTTTCTGCCAGGACAATTCCCCGAGCTAACTGAATTTCACAACCAATATGTCCAGGCTCCAATATTGTGTAGACTATAGGAAATAAAAATATGTGACTGAATCATGTTTGAAATTTAGTTTCCTTCTGTAAATCATCTGAGTCCAAATGGTATGTTAAAGAGAGATGTTATCCAATCCTTTACAGACTTGGATAGGAAGGATAGCCTGCCCAGTGTGTACATATAACTTTACATATTCCCACAGAGTGAGTTCCAAAGTTAACTCCAGGTCTGCAGCAAAGAAGCATTTCTTTATGCTTTTGTTTTAATAACTGAGTCCTTCACATTCTCCCACTCATTGCAAGGTGAGAGATATTAACTAAATGTCTGATTTACCTTTCTAAATCTCAGACTGATGAAATAATTTTATCAGTCTCTCTAAAAATTGCTTCTTTTTCCAATGTTCTTCTGTCAGCTGAAAAGGGGGAGGGAGGTGGGATTTACATACCTCCAACATTCAGGGGGAGAGGGATGGTGCCCCAGCCTGCTCCTTGGGCATGGGGGTTATGTAGTTTATTGATGTCTGTGGTTGTGTCTTGTCTTCAGAGACCACTGGTCCTATTGGGTGGCCTGTGCTGTTGGAATCTGCAGCACCCATGGGCTTCTCTTTGGCTCTTGATGGTTAGCTGTGCCTGACTTGATCTCCTCCAGGCTCATGTTCGACTCCTCTGAGCTCTGGTGGGGATCTGCCCTTGGGGGTCCACTGCACAACCCCTGCTACAGTAGACCGGCTACAGTGACCTCCTTGGGAAAACACTGTAGCCATTTCTGGGGCTGGTGCATACAGCACAGATTTAGGAAAATAAATGTCAGATCCCCCTGCTTTGTCACCATGCTTGGGTGCCAGATTTACTTTGGTGTGGTTGTATTCCAGATTAGTGAAGATAATCTGTAAAGTGGCCTACTCTCAGAATACTAATTAGACTGTTGGTTGGCAGGGAGGGACATCAGAAGAAGAGCTTCTTTCTGCCTTTAGTATTATCCTCAGCTCTCGAACAATCCTCTCCCTGTCCTTGTAGAGCTGTGGAGACTCGGTCAGGAGGCATCTGCTGATCTGACTCTCCAGTGGTTCACTCTGTGCCTACCCACAATCCCGTGGAGTTGGAAAAGGACAGACTTTCTCTCTGCTTCTTCCTGTTTGAACTTCTCTCCAGCCCATCAGGTCTGGCTTTCGATATGCTAAACGTAGACAATTTTTTCTTAATACAAGCTTGCCTAACTTGCAAGATGATTTTCTTGCTGTAAAATCTTATATTTGAACATCAGAAGCTAAAAATTACCTTATTTTCTGTTTCTGTTCCCTGCTTAGCAGTCCTCATTTTCTCCCTAGGAAGATAAATGTCCTAGGTCAACTAAGGTGACAGACCTGTACTTGAAAAAACAAAGGAGAAAAGCACATTAATTATTCTCCACATATCAGCTCTGCAACACATATGTGCAAATTAGAGAAAATGAATATACTTTTGGTTGGAAACTAGTGTTTCATTTACTCAGTACTCCCATAGATGTCAGAATCGGTATCAGAGTTTGGAACCTGATTTTGTGTGTGTGTATGTCTGTGTATGTGTGTGTGTTTTACTTCATTTACCCAACAAACATGTTCAAATAATCTATTATATGTCAAGCCTGTCCCATAAATAACACAGCCCATTTCCTCCTTGGGTCTCAAAAATCTATTAGTTGAGAAACTCAAACTCTCATGCAATCGGTGCACTTGAGAGGTGTGTAGATACACTGTGAGAGCAGAGGAAGAAAATTTAACTCCATCTGGGGATGTCAGGGAAGTATTCCCAGAGAATGTGACATTTTAGATGATTCAAAGGATGAAGAAGAGGGTGCAATAGGTTGGTGGTAATTTTAAGCAGAGGGAGAGAAAACAGCATGTGTAAAAGTGCAGAGGTCACACAAGGCATGTCACTTTGGTGCTTCTGTGTGGCTGGAAGATATGCTATTTTGGGTACAGATGGGGGTGGTTTCAATAGTGGTAGGAGATGAGGAAGAAAATATAAGAGAGACCAAGGCCAGACTTAAAAGGGCTTGTTCAATATCCAAACAACTTTAGCTTAATCTCAGGTGATATATGTGTCATTAAACATTTTTCAGCAGGTAGTAATGTCTCAAATATTGATATCTGAACTTAAGGAAAGTCAGTGGAGAGGATAAATTGGAAAAGGTGAAGCAGGAAGACTGGTTAAGCAGTGATTCGATTAAACCAGATATGGTGGTCATTGGTGCTTTGCATCAAATATTTCCAGCTTTCTTTCTTCTGGGTGTACAGTATGACTGCACTCTCAGGCTCCCTATGAGGTTGGGTATGGCTGTGTGACATGCTTCAGTGAATGAAATGTTAGCTGAGGTGTCATGTGTCATTTCTGGGTGGAAACTTTAAGATTTAATGTGTGATTCATCTTGTCTTTTGACCCCCACCCTGGTGATCATGGTGTCTTCCTCAGCCTGGGTCCCTGGGTGACGACGGTGAGCAGGGCTCCAGGTGATGCAGTTTGGCTATGCCACATGAGTAAGAAACTTCTGTTGTGTTAAGCCACTGAGATTTGGGGGTTGTTCATTATCACTGTGTGACCGAGACCATCCTGAACACCAGGTCAGAGGCAACAGGGGCCACAACTAATACTATGGGGCAGCAAAAAGTGTGGAAGGAGAAGGTGAAGTCTAGAATGACAGCCACATTTCAGACTGGTTGGACCATGCCTAGTTACTCATGTACATTCATTTTGCTTCCTCGTTTGAATCCAAGTTCTTTGAGAAAACATTTTGTGAGACTTTTTTTTTTTAATGGAAATGCAATTCTTTTATTTATTTATTTTACTTTTGGCTGTGTTGGGTCTTCGATTCTGTGTGAGGGCTTTCTCTAGTTGCGGCAAGCGGGGCCACTCTTCATCGCGGTGCGTAGGCCTCTCACTATCGCAGCCTCTCTTGCTGCGGAGCACAGGCTCCAGACGTGCAGGCTCAGTAGTTGTGGCTCACGGGCCCAGTTGCTCCATAGCATGCGGGATCTTCCCAGACCAGGCCTTGAACCTGTGTTCCCTGCATTGGCAGGCGGATTCTCAACCACTGCGCCACCAGGGAAGCCCTGTGAGACTCCTTTGAATTCCATTTGGTATACCCATTCTCTGACCCATACCTCCTGCTCCAACTCTCAGATGGAATGAATTCTGTGTTTTAATAACAGGTGACGCACAGCTTTGATACAGCATATTTGACAAGTCAAAGATATTTACAGAGCATTCTGTTGATGGTCACTTTCTCCAGGATCCACAAAAGAAGTGACCTTCTAGAAATGTTAACTAATACAATAATTTTCTTATTGGTTTTTAAACATTTCCCTCCTCACTGTTCTTCTATTAGCCTTGCAGGGAGACTCACAAGTCAATCTACTATCCTCTGTTTTGCTTTGTTGGGTTTTTTTGCACATTTTGGTCACAGTTTTTGCTCAAAGTATTGAATAGAAGGAGAATTTAGACTTATGTGTAAACCTAACTTACCCACCATGTCCCTCTTCCATTACCAGGGCTAATGAAAAGTTGGCAGGATTTTTCTTTAGTAGAAAAATGAGCATCAAAAGGAAGAAGGCAATTCTGCAAGAGAAGTTGATTTTTAAGTTAAAAAATGTTAACAAAGAAATAATGTAGGATCCAATTCACTATTTTAGATAGCACATAGTTCTTTCAGGCAATGTCAAACATCCTTCTGAGGTAAAATTTTAAGAATCACAGAAGCAGAATCTGTTCTCAAATCCAGATTCTAATGGCACCTGTCCATGCAGCCAGGAGCTATGATTCAGGGTATGGTGTAGATGGGGCCACTGAGGAAGTGGGTCTGTGGAAAAGAACACACATCGGCCCCACCTCCCCGTCACCGGCGCCCTGGGGCTGCATTTAGGATTGGAGCTGAGAAAAAAAATGGAAATGATTTCTTACATTTAAGGGCTCAGTTTACCACTGAAATTGCTTTTTATCTAAATCAAGCAGCAGCTGATAGCACAGAACACTTAAACAAAATTAAACAGGAATCTTTCACGTTTTGAGAGGCACTTAGATATGCTATATTGTTTTTCCCTTCCCTCCCTCCCTCCCTCCCTCCCTTCCTTCCCCCCTCCCTCCCTCCCTCCCTCCCTTCCTCCCTCCCTCCCTCCCTTCCTCCCTCCCTCCTTCCTTCTTCTTTCTTAAATAAAACTCACCCACCCCAATAGAAGAATACCTTTCACAGGTTTCATGCATCTCCTCTGGCACTGTGGATTATGGGAGAGAGAGGGATTGCTATTTCAGGGGGCTGGGGCTCAGAGCTTCCCCCTCTGTTTACTGCTCTCATTTCTTGCAACTTGAACTACCTCCTAGGCATTTTAGGCATGTCAAGATATCAACAAATGTTAATAGTACCCTGGATAGAAGTCATTGTATTTAACCTGCGAGATTTAGATGTTTGCGTGTGGTGTGTGGGTCTGAGCATTCACACACATCTGTACAAAAATTAAATCCTTACACCATACGGGAAACAGAATTTCTGAGCAGAACCAACTGTTGGATAAACCTCCTCCTAAAGCAAACAATAATTGCTTTAATTTTTGTGGCTAGTACAGTTGGCTAAAATAAGCTAACCAGATTTGACTGAACATCATCGAAGATTTTTGTGATGCGGGCAGCAGGGCTGTTGAAGTGTTGCCAGTGAGTGGAAGTGCTTTTGTGGCCACTGGGCCCCTTGCCCACCTTTCTGGGGCTTAATGATGCAGATGTGAGGCATGAAGGAGTCCGGTCCATTGGAACGGGAATGGGGAAGAGGGGAAACAGACCAGAAGAGCTAGAGCATCTCACTGCCTGGACCATTTTGCAACAGACAGCAAGAAAGTCCATTAAAAAGATGGTACTGACCTAATATATCTTGGCCATCTAGTTGCCTTAGGCAAAAAGTACTCTCAGTGTATTTTACTGCTCCTCCAAAGCAAACAATTGTTTAATTAGTAAAAATAAAAAAGCTACTTACAGGAGGAATGATTGAGGGACGTATTTGCCACTTAAGTAATACTGAATTAAAAATGGCCTCTCATCTTGTCTGCTCTCATTCATCTGTAACAAAAAAGCAAAGACACACTGTGAAACGTTCGGGATTGCTGACTCCGTCCTTCGGAAAGGGATTCACAGTCAGCCGGTTATGGTTACGGAAAGCAGGATGGGAGCTCTAAGCCTTCACCAGGGATGGGAAGCGCACGGTTAGAGAGAGACTTAACTAGGTGCCCCTTCTGAGTGGCCCATGATGGGTGATGCTTTTCTCAGGAACAGCCTGGGGACCGGGCGCCACGGGAAGGAGGGCAGGAGGGGCCCTTAGAAAGAGGGAGGGGGCTGGAAAAATAGGAGTGAGAACTGTTGAGAGATAAATAATTTAAAACCCATCCAAAGGAAGCAGTAAAGAACAACTTCTTAATGTTTTCTACGGAAGAAAAAAAGAGCAACACTTAACATCTGTACGTACTGCTTTTTTTTTTTTTTTTTTTGAAAGAGAAAGCTTTACAAAGAGTAATCATTGAAATGGAAAAAGCCAAAGTGGTTTGCCTGGTGAACTGCCGGGGAGTATCAGAGGTCTGGAATCTGCACTCACTAGAGGTGTGTGTGTGTGTGTGTGTGTGTGTGTGTGTGTGAATCTCCATGTGTATTGAAAAAGATAATAAACCTAGCCATTCTAGTAATGCTTACCTCCATCTTACTTTCAGAGATTGTCACTGGGGGCTGCGGAGCACATCATCTCTTCATGAACATCAGAAAAAAAACAGAGAGAGTGGAAACAAAACACAAGGCAGCAGACAATCCTTATCAGACAACTCGCTTCCCTCTTTAGAAAGTATAAACAGAAGACCGTGAACTTGGGCCAGCACTGGTGGATGGCCTTCTCTTTTAGTACTCTGTGTGTGTGTGTATGTGTGTGTGCGTGGCATGCGTGTGTGTCATTTACAAATGCAAAGATAACAGCAAGTTCTTAGTTGGCACCAAATGGGGGACCGTTAAGTATGAGAAATGATGTCGATTTATCATTATATTATGCTTCTGACAGCGAAACACACCTGTACTTTTTATGTAATTTATTGACTGGTTATAGATGCTATGCGAGAGAGGAAAAAATTAGCGCAGCTTTAATTACTCATGCTGCTGGTTAAAATATTAATGGGGCACAGAGTGTTGCATGCTCATTTCTGTTGATTTTTAATTAGCAGTAATTCATTTTGCACAAAGCATGTTGATGCCTTTGCCGGAGACATTAGCGAAGAAGCTGAATAAAGATGTTTTTGAGAGAGCTACTATGCATACAGAATAAAGAGTGCCTGCTTCCTGTCTTGTCTGATAAAAGTTGGGCAAAGTGGGAGACAGATGATGAAACCAAACAATACCAAAGCATCACGGTATATAGCTTAAGTCTCAGAAGATGCAATTTGGAGTTTTCTGGAAGCCCACATTTTGGCAGACTTTTTGCCCTAGGTACCACTGTGGGAGTCATTTTGTTTGGTTCCAGAGAACTCAGACAAAATCCAAAGCAGAGGCTCCCTTCACCCTTTTCTGCAGTTAATATCGTGATGGTGACATTTTGCTTGATGGAAAAAAATAGGCTGGCAGGTGGGTTTTGCACTGTTGCTGGGTCGGGGATGAATTTGTGACCACTGGGGAGGAAAAAGCCAGAGCTTTTCAGGTAACTTCTTTTACCTGGTAGATCAGGGAGAACCATAGATTTCCTATAATGTGCTGGATGGCTTTCCTTAATATGTCACATGCCAAAACCATCGTGTGTAAAGACTTCTAATCTGAGCATCCTTTTGTGAAGAATACAGTGAGGTCATTTTAGGGATAGGCAAAATGGGAGATAAAAAATTCAGCTGAGGACATCAGTGAAGCTTGTTTTATGAATTCTGCACACATTCAGACATTGTTCTCTCATCATTCTCCCCTTTTCTTCAGTCTCCCTCATTGGTACCTAAGGGGTCCTAGTGTAAATGCCCAAACCAAATCCCTCGATGATTTTATCTGCTTTCAGCACAGGGACAGAGCATTTCCAGTGCATCCTCTGAGTCTGCCAGCCTGTAGGGTTTCCAAGCTACACGTGTGTTTCTGTCACCAACATCTTGCTCTAAGATGGGAATTGTAGCTTTTGGAAGGGAGCAGTGAGGTCCTCTAACCCCACCTTCCTCCGAAGCCTGAGTTCTCAACATTGACATGGACCCACATTTTGACCAGCTCCATGCATTGAACACGGATGGAACGAGGTCAGGAAAAAGTGAAAATAAGACTGCCTCTCCCACATCTTTCAGCTCTAAGGGAATATTTACGGGCAGTCCCATTCTTAAGCTTTGCTAGATTTCTTCCTGGAAACTACTAGGGATGCCTGGGCAAAGATGAACTTGGTCGCTTGGATCGTTTGTCTTCACCGTACTATCAATCTCCACCAGGCTCCTGGGATGGATCCCTCCTTTTAGGAAATTCTTTTTGGTTTCCATACATCTGCTTCTCTGACTTCTGTGCAACATCCTCAATCCAATAGGGCAGCAGTCCCCAACCTTTTTGGCACCAGGGACCGGCTTCGTGGAAGACAATTTTTCCACGGACGGAGGTGGGAGGATGGTTTCGGGATGATTCAGGCGCATTACATTTATTGTGCACTTTATTTCTATTATTATTACATTGTAATATATAATGAAATAATTATACAACTCACCATAATGCTGACAGGAGGCGGAGCTCAGGCAGTACTGCGAGCGATGAGGATCGGCTGTAAATACAGCTGAAGCTTCGCTCGCTCACCCACCGCTCCCCTCCTGCTGTGTGGCACGGTTCCTAACAGGCCGTGGACCGCTACTGGTCCATGGCCTGGGGGTTGGGGACCCCTGCAGTAGGGTGAAGATATAGGGCACTTGTATTACCACCTCCTCTTGAATGAAGCTTTTGAAGTGGTGATGTTTTCAGACAGTGTTATTAAAAATCTTTCTAGTAACCACATAAAAATGGAATCAAAAAGGTATTGGACATGTGGAAGATGACAAAAATATACTGACGTTTGTAGAATACTCACAGGATGAATCTCATGGAAATTTCACAATTTAAAGAATCTTAATCACAATTCCTCCCTCTCTCCCTCTCTCCCTTCCTTTCTTCTTTCCTGCCTTCTTTCCTCCCTCCATCTCTTCCTTCCTCCCTTCCTTCCTTTCTTCCTTTGCCCTTGCTACCCTCTTTTTTCCTTGACTTAGCACAGTACTGGGATACAGCTGTTATATAATAAGTTCTTGCACAATAGAATCACATATTTTTAAAATATTGAAAACTACAGAGAATGATACATTAATATCAATGTTTCACCATGTAGAGCTAACAAATTTCAATATCGTGTTGTCTTTGCTCCAGATCCTTTCCATCACTTGTGAAAGAACAAAGGCAATGCAGATTCAGCTGAGTCTTTTTTTTATCTATCGCGACGTGGTTATCTTCTTCCTTAATCTCAAAGGCAGCCACAATCGTGGACGTATGTTTATTCTTCACAAACGTGTTGTATTTAAATCAGACATTATGTATTTATCATATGAGATAATATTTTGCATATATATAAATCTGCATTTTGTGGGTTTTATTCCACATTATGTTTTTCAGAGATTTAGCCATATTCATACATGTCATGTAAATTCTTTTATTTTTAACTGCTGTATAATAATTTATTACATAATATACACCAACTTAATTAGCTCATACTGTACTAATGGACTTTTTAGATTAGTACTTCCTTTTTAGTTTTAGAAATAATAATGCAATGAACTTCCTCATCTGTACATTTGCCATATTTTTCTAGAATATATACCTAGAAGTGGAATTTGTAGATCACAAATAATCATGACTAATCTCCAATGTATTGCTAGTTCAATAGATTTATACAACCATTGATGGCTTATAATAGTTTATACTTTTCCATGATCTGGTCAACTTCTGACAAAGCCAGACTTTAAAATTCTGCCGATAGATGGATAAAGTGGTCACTTCATTTTAGTGAGATGGAATAACTTCTCCTATTTATATTAACCATTAGATTTCTTCTCTTATGAATTTACAGTTAATGTTCTCTTGTTCATTTTTCAGTTGGGTTGTTTGGATTTTTTTATTGATTTGTAGAAGGTTCCTTTTATATTTTGAATACTAACCTTTCCTATCTCTTTAGATTGTGTGTGTGTGTTAATATGTATCCATTGCTTTTCTTTGTTTGTTTTGTGTATGGTGGCTTACTGAACAGAATTAAAATTTTTAATATAGTCAAATGTATGAATTTTTTCCTTTATGATTTATGTATTTTGCATTTTACTTAAGATATCCTCTCTTAATACAACATTCTTACTAAATCCTCCCATATTTTCTTCTAAATGCTGATGTGCTATTTTTCATTCTCTATAAATATGGAGTAGATTTCACCTATAATCCTTTCATAGGGCTATATTTGGTGATGACTTCACTGTTCTGTAAAAATATGTGCTTACCTACCCAGAGAAGAGGGAAGGAGAACGGAGAAGGCACTGGATTATTTATTAATAGCTAAACATTCGAACCTTCAAATCTATTAACATTGGATAAAGTATGTGTTATAGAGAAATCTTTAATAGGTAGATGGATTTGTTAGTTATTTCTGTGTAACAAACCATCCCCAAACTCAGTGGCTTTAAACAACAGCTTTTATTGTTTTTCATGAATCTAGGGTTTAGTTGGGTGGTTCTGTTGATCAGGGCCAGGCTTGGCTGAGCCCATATGGGCTTGCACATAAGCCTGTGTTCAGATGGTGGTTTGGTTTGGGGCGTCGTAAACTAAGAAGACCTCAACTAGAAAGGCTCAGCTCTGCTTCACAGGATATCTCACCCTTTTATAGGCTACCCCAGGCTTGTTCACATGGCAGAAGCAGAGGTCCAGAATGATGAGTGAAAGCATACAAAGGATCTCTAGGTCTATGCCTGGAATTGGCACACCAGTTCTTTCTCCACTACTTTACTGGCCAAACCAATCTCAAGGCCAATCCAGATTCAAGAGATGGGGAAATCAACTCTAATTCTTCATGGGAAGAGTTGCAAAGTCACATTGTGAAGGGTGTGACTAAAAGAAAGTCATTTATTGGGATGTCCATGAACTCAATCTACCACAGCAGTCATCAGAGTTGCCCTGTAATGTGTCTTACTTTTCAGAGTGCCTGGTCAGAGACTCTGGGTCATAGTCAATGTCCACTAGAATGAACATTTAGTTATTGAATACACATACACACACACACAGTGAGTGTTATGAAGGAAAAGTTCAGAGGCTAAATAATCACCAAAAAGGAAGACTTGACTTAGGCTGAGGGGTCCTTCATTGAGCATATAATGTGGCATTAAGCTCAGAAAGGTGAGTAGGAGAAAAGGCCCCGGCATGTGCAAAGACCCTGAGGCAAAGCAGGAACACAGCCCTTTGGAGGAACTGAAGGAGACAAGTATACCAGGTGTTGACAGATCAGAATATTTAAAGAACTTTAAGGAAGAGAGTAAATAAGATCATGCTTCCGTTTTCATAGAATAACCCTGGTTGTTAGGGGAGAATGGATGAGAGGAGAGCAAGGAGTGATATGGGGTAATCAATTAGGAAGATATTGCAGTGAGATGTGGAAGAAGCTTAGACTAGGGTTGTGGCAGTGGAGGTGGAGAAGAGAAAGACCTAGTCATATTTAGAAAATATAATTGATGAATAATAAGGAAGAGGTGTGTTTATATCCTCTGTAGCTATCTAGACAGAGATGTCATGGCTGAGATTAGAAATATGGGAGGAGGTCCAGGATGAGGACACAGACAGTGAGTTTGGCCTTGTCTATGCTTAGACTTAGAGACTTTGAGACAGCTCAGGGAAGACTGGAGGACATGTGGGCTAGAGCTGAAAGTTAGGGAGTCATAAGTACGTAGATAGTAATTGAAGCCATGGTTATCAATAGATTCCCCCAGGAAGAGACTTGACAGTAAGAAGGTAAGCAGCTCCAGGAATAAACCTTGAGAAACTCTGAAATTCAAAATTGGATAGAAGATTAGAGGATACTAATGAGGAGGGTCTAGATAGCTAGGAGGAAAGTCAGGAGAGCATGGTGTCACAGAATCCAGAGGAAGTGAGTGCTCCCATGGTCCACATTGACTATCACTGGGGGCTCTGGGAGCATGAGGAGGGAAATGGCCCATCGGATTCATGGAGGTCATTGTCAACTTTATTAAGAATGGTGTAAGTGCCCAGCAGTGGAAAGGATGGGGAAAGAAAATTCACAGACAGACACTGGCAGTTTGTTTCAGGGGATCCACCTTGGAAAATTCAGTAGAAATCTTGAGATAAACTTCAGACCTACTTTGCCTACCATCTTTCTCTTAAAGCCTGGTGGGACAAACTCTTTCATAAGATTTTATTTTATTTTAATTAACTAATTAGTTTAATTGAAATATAGTTAACTTACAATGTTGTGTTAGTTTCTGGTGTACAGCAAAGTGATTCAGATATATATATTCAGATATATGTATATCTGAATCACTTTGCTGTACACCAGAAACTAACACAACATTGTAAATTAACTATACTTCAATCACTATGTGTGTGTGTATATATATATATATATATATATATATATATATATATATATATATATATATATATATATATATATTCTTTTTCAGATTCTTTTCCATTACAGGTTATTACAAGATATTGAGTAGAGTTCCCTGTGTTATACAGTAGGTCTTTGTTGTTTACCTATTTTATATATAATAGTGTAGTGTATATATGTTAATCCCAAACTCCTAATTTAGCATAGGATTTTAAACTTGACCTATTAGTTTGTATGTGAAGAAAGACTAGGAAACTTTTAGCAAGAAGGCGAGGGAAAGAATTTTCACCTTTGTGGATCCATTTTCTTGGTAATAAATGGAATTTACATCCTCTCCTACATCTACCCACGCAAAAGTAAGTGTCCCTGTGAATAGCTGTTGGATTTTTCCATTAATTTTCTTTCTTAGAAATCTAGGACCTAAGACTCCTCAGACTGTGGGTTGCCTTCCCGGTGAATTCTCTGAGATCTCAAAGTTACTCTAAGCACAGTCTTTGGGTTCCATATTATTCCCACACCATCCTTAAAAGGAAGCAGAAACCACTGTCCTGATAATATTCACATCCAATTCCTGTGTCTCACTTTCTCTCCAAAGTTATAATTTTATACCAGAGTAGCTTATTTTTCCTTTTTCTTATTTCTGCTCTTCTCTCTTTGCATGGAGATAAATTCACATCAAGGCTTTTGCTTTTCTCACTCTTTGAGACCTTTCTCTATCTCTCTTAGGACAGCAATTTCCAATGATTTCTCTTTGTATTCATACAGGCAGTATTATATTTCCTCCTGTTTCCTATCATTTAAAAATATGTCCCAAATGTTGCCAGTTGTTTCTTTGGACAAATTGCCACTTCTGAGAACAGTGACAGTGAGATGCAGTAAGTGATCTCTGTGTACTAGGTGAACTTTTAAAAATGATGTAATAAATAGCTTGAGAATGCTTAGTGTAGAAAAACCCACTAATGAGGGAGCTCATTTTTATTTAAATCTCTTTATATATATATATATAAATCTCTTTATATACAGGGTTTTTAGTTTTTCCTCTGGACTTTCTCCTTTGCCCTGGTGACCTCATCATCAGTCACATGTCGCCAAACTGGAGAAATTAAATGTGTAGCTTGGTGGCAATACTACTCTCTACACATTGACAGACAGCTCCTTTGTCCTTTGGCTGTCCTCTGGCTGTGCCGTGGTCCTATTAAGCCATCAAAGCCCACAACTAGCACATGGGCAGGTCCAAGGGGAAGGAACAAAACAGAGCTTTTTGAGGGGACGAGATTTCCTTCCTTTTTCCTTTTTCTTTTTCATTCATGGGAAATGGGATGCCTCACTAAAGAGAACCCTCTAAATATAAGAAAAGAAAGTTGAATTAAATGAGCCACTGGGAGATCAGGGCTGTTTATTTGGGGATGTTTATCTCTTGAAAGCTCTTAGCGTGTGTGTTTCTGTTGTTAGAACCATGATCATCAACAATGTGGCTTCTATTTTTTCTTGTATTTGGCTGTACTATTCTGGAGGATAGATTGGCTTCCAGTAATTGCTTAAGGTCATGTGGAAACTAAACCAAGCAGGGAAGAGGGAGACTGTGGGGGGCAGCAGAAGGCTGAAGCACAGCAGCCCTGCTGTGATCTGAGTCAGTGGGAGTCCACTGGCTCTTCTCTGTTTCTGTGGTCCCGGACCTCTGTTTCCCCTTCTGGAGAATGGGGCTGGTGGTAAAGCTTACATCACTGACTGGTTACCAGGATTCAATGAGCAATACATGAACGGTAGCTGCTGCTTTGTCAGTGCTACAGTGTTTTGTTGAATAATAATGGGCTGTCTGTCACTAAGAATGTTCTAATAGCTGATGGTTTATCAGTACATTTCTTTGGGCCAGGCACTCGGTTTTATTTGCTTTAAATTTTTTTTCATTTGATCTTTACAGCAATTCATAAGAAAGGTACTGTAATCTGATATCCTTATTGCATGAATGAGAAAATCGAGGTTTAGAGAGAGTAATTCTAGGTTACTAGGTCAACACAGCTAGCAAGTGGCAGAACCCCTAAACCCCGTGCTCCCCACTGCACCCACCACACCCCATGACCCCCGCCAGGAGCCTCGCAGGGACACTTCCTGCCCATCTGCAGTGTGTTTTTACTCCCAAAAGCCTCGAGCACAAGGATGAACACTCAAACCAGAGAACACAGCTTTGTAGGTCCTACTTCTCAGCCCAGGGGACGATTCTAAGTGATAAACCTTTTCTGATAAAAGAGCAGAGACTCGAATGTGAGGCCTGGTTCCACTGCCCACTAACTCTGTGACGGTGGGAAGCTTACTGATCACTGAAACTCAGTTTCTCACATTGCAATGATGAACAGAGATTCTGCTTCCCAGGGTGGCCCTGAGGATTGGCTGAGATGCATATTGATAATGTGTTACAGAGAATGTGTCTCATTCTGTTCAGTGAAAATTGGGTGGGATTTAGGTGAGGGTTACTGGAATGGAGCATCTCCTTAGGGATGGTTTTGCTTGTGTCATATGAACTCTGTCACTCTCCTAGGAGAACCGACTACTCTAATCTGTCCTGTTCCTTCAGCATCCTACAAGTTCAGGCCTAGAGCCTAAATAAGAAACCACTAAGTGTTTTCAAGTAATTGGCCACAACTAGCAAGAGGGTTTATTGTAAGCGCCAATAGTGATAGACTGAATTTTGGGGGGGGGGAAAGGAGGGGGGATTTATTGACCAGAGAAAAAACAAGCCAAAGCCTTGGCTAATTTGTGTAATCAGCTTTATCAATTTGCATAAATTGTGCATCAGGCTATACTCCTCTTGGGCATAATAAGCCCAAATTTAGTTTTTCTAATTTTAAAGTCATCAGTGGCTTTTTTTTGCTTCTTCTGTTCCTTTCTGGGACTCGTGTGGGTCACACCTCCATGCATCTGTCAGGTGGTCTATGTGTCCCTAATTCTCAGGGACCCTGTCAGTGCCTGTCTGTAGCATCCAATGCTTATTTTCCAAAATTGGTCCAGCCTCGACACTCCAACCTCCACACCAATTCACATCTTTTTGTCTAGATTTCATATGCCCCTTTTTTGTTAGATCCTCATTCAGATCAAAATCTTTGAAATATTTTTAAATGAACCCCTTCCATTTGGGGTGCCCTCCTACCCCATCCTTTCAAATGACTCTGCCAAATTCTAGATTGTTCCCTAGCAGGCTCTCTGCCCCAGATTCCACCCATGGCTTCCTCTTCTGACTTCTTTCTCAACACTCATTATTTCTGTTAAGGGTCTCTAAATAGTTCTAAAGGGTCACAGAAGGCTTTGACTCCACTTTAAGTTTAGAAGATGAATTGTGATGATTTTAGGGCTGTGACATAGCTTGCACCCAACCCTCCTTCTCCAAACCTTGTGCTCCTTCCCTTAGTTTCACCTCCCCCCCATACCTTCCTAGACCATTTCTGGGCTATTCTCACTGGATTCCTGCTTTCAGTCTGGACATGTGTCAATGCATCTTCCACATCGCCACTAGAGTCTGAGACTGGGTGTGATTAAAATCTATCTCATCGAAAGAGGTGATCATAGAACTCGTTCACCAACTTTAGTAATCAGAGAACTAATGAACCTCCTTGAAACTAGCAAGTGTTCAAGAATACCCATGAGAAAATACGATTTTATATAGCATGCAGATAGTATATGGAATGTTATACAAGTTGAGAACATGAGCGACTTTGAGAAGGGTTTAAATTTACGGAAGATACTGAAGACACACATCCATCCCCTAACCTTTGGAGGGTGAGGTCACACAGGGCCTGAGCCACCAACCATTATCAAAGACCAAACACTGGATTCAGGGACAACTGAGATAACCCAGATGACATTTCTTATAATTTTTTGCTGTCCAGAGGGCTGAACTGCTGACATAAAATCTTGATCTCAAAGATGCAAATGTAAACCTAATGTCCTTTTTTTTTAATGTTAAACCTTCTTTTAATTTATTTATTTATTTTTAGTTTTGGCTGTGTTGGGTCTTTGTTTCTGTGCGAGGGCTTTCTCTAATTGTGGCAAGTGGGGGACACTCTTCATCGAGGTGCGCGGGCCTCTCACTGTCGTGGCCTATCTTGTTGTGGAGCACAGGCTCCAGACGCGCAGGCTCAGTAGTTGTGGCTCACGGGCCCAGTTGTTCCGCGGCATGTGGGATCCTCCCAGACCAGGGCTCGAACCCATGTCCCCTGCATTAGTAGTCAGATTCTCAACCACTGCACCACCAGGGAACTACTTTTTAAAACAGTAGTTAGTTATGACACTAGAGATGTTTAAGCCCAAGGCTTTACAAACACTAATATCATTAGCTTGAAGAGTGCCCCTGCCTCGATTTCATAACACCAATGTTTACAAATCTGGGCGTTTGTAATTCTTTCTATTTCTTTCAGTGTCACTGGAACTTGAGCATCTGCTTTCAAAGAATAAACTTTGCTTTCTGCCCTGGAACCCATGGAGGAGGACAGAGGAGAGGAATGCTGAACTTCTGGTATGCCCTTGGCCTCAGTCATGGCCATCCTGCTCAGGTTTCCTTTGGGCTCTGGCTCTGTTGGCCAGTCATTTTCACAGCTGGTTTAAAGAGTATGTGCCTAATTTAGAGCTGCTGACACAGGCCAGGGAACAGGCCACCTGGCAAATGGCTTGGGCTTTGCAGATTCCACTAACTTGAAGCCTAGGCCAAGTTCCCCTCAAGTTGTACTGAGGTTTGTAAACCTTTCAGCAATGCTGGGCTAGGACTGGACCAGGTAATCAGCATTTCATGGTCCTCAGCTAGGTGTGAAATTTTAATCAAAGAGATTTTATTTTTGCAGAAATATAACGCACCACCAGAAATGTCACATAGAATTAAACTTCGGATTCACTGAGTTTCAAGCTGAATCAGAGGGTTTCTTACACAATGGCAAACCCTGTCCTCTTGGGCGGGGGCGGGGGCGGGGGGAGGGTGTTGGGGCGTGTTAAAAAGAAATGGAATCAGGGTAGTTCTCATGCCCTTTGTCTTAAGGGGGAATATTACAATAATCTTTAGTCCATCCACACTTTGGAACTGGATAATTACTTTCCACTTTAATTACAAGATGGCACAGAAAATACATAAGCCTCAGCCCAAAAATACACTCTCTGTATCCGGTGGATATTGGAGGAGTGATTTGCTGTTCTATGCAATATGGTCTCCGACTCGCTCCAGGCTCCCAGCCGTTCATCTAGAATGGTTTCAACAATCCTTCTATCTGATAAGTAAACACTAGATACAGAAGACATTGGGACATCAGGCGAAAATGAGAGTGGGCTCTTTCCCAGGAAGATAAACCCAGAGAAGCCGGCTCCATAATAAAGGGAATTTAAGGCTTAGGAAAGAAGCAGAGCTGATGGCTAATGTGGAGAATAGATGAAAAAGATCTCTCTGTGACTTGGAACACCGAACTCAGCGGAGCTCAACCAGAGGGATTCCGGAGATACAGAATCCTCTGAGTATTCTCTCCCAGACCTCTGACCAAAACCCAGACCAACTCACCATGTGTTGCCTGTTACAGAAGTGATTCACCTAAACACCACAGAAACTGGCTTCTTACTACCTCTCCTTGACCTGGAGCAGGTCACTAGGTCTCCGTGGGCTTTCTGGTGGCTTCTTCCTCTCTCTGGTTGGGGTGGGAGGTGGTGGCTTGTACCAGGCACAGAACAGAGTGTGGCTTCTAGGATCAGACTAGTTTCAGATCCTGTTCTGCACTTCCTGGCTGCAGGACATGGGGAAAGTTGCTTCTCCTTTGTGTGCCTCAGTTTTGTTGTCTATGAAATGGGGTGAATAGTAGAATCCACCTCAAATGTTGCTATGAAGATTAAATGAATTGTTGGCAATGAAGCCTTTAACAGAGTAACCCTTCAATAAAGATGACAAAGATGATGATGCCTCAGCAAAAGGGGCCATGCCATGTTCATGTGTGTGTATAAACAGAAAGAAGTGTCCGTGTGTATGTGTATGCACACGTGTGTGTGTGTGTGTGTGTGTGTGTGTGAGAACAGAAAGAGGTGTGTGACTAAGGCTTTAACAAAGGAGCCTAAGCGCTGGGTGGCAGGAAGCTGTGATAGAAAGATGTAACTTCATGGGACAGAGATTTTCCTCATTCTTTGGACCTGGGGTAAGTGATGCTAGGCTGGTGATGGAAATGAAGATGCCAGGTCACTAAGTCCCTTTTCTTCTGTGGCTGTGGGTCTCCAGATGTCAGAGGTGGGGCTTTACTGAGTCACTGCAGATTGTCTACCTGGAGGGCAAGATAGACACCGGGTGTGACACAGGGCAAGAGCTAAAGGGGACCGGACTTCTTGGGCATGACTTTGGAAGGATTTTAGCTTCCTCTTCTAGGCAGAGATAGTGACCAGGACATAGACCACTGAGCTGTGTAAATATTCCTGGAGGGCTCAGAGAGATCCAGGGTGGAGTAGCCTGGATGTGGAAGAAATATTCTCATGATAGGCACCCTGAGACCCAGAAGCCTTGTAATGTGAATATTAAATAAACATAATCTTAATGTTCCAAGCTGGCAAGGCTGGATCTATTGTTTACATTGTTTCCTCCTTGAGCGGGGTCGGGGAGCGCGGGTGTCTGGCTGTGAGCACGGTCGTTCCTCCATCTTCCTCTCAGCTGTGATAGGAAGGCTGTTACACCTGAGTATTCATGACCTACTCAACGGGTTTTTTTTCCCATATTTGTTCTCTATCACTGACATGAATAGCTCTGGAAGGTAAAAAGATACATATGTTACTTGAAATGTGTTCTGAACCAATCTGCACAGGTAAGACAGAATTACTGACTATACTTAGGCTTGGACATTTTAGTTGACTGCATTTCTTTATCTCTTTTGCCAGCACAAACAAATAACTTGAAGCCAATCATTATATTTTTAAATAATAAGAATGTGTAAAAATCTTTAATTCTTTTGAAACATCTCTAGATGAATCATATCGTATTTCTCGAGGAGCTAGAATGCAATAGCAATGGACTCTTAGTATCTTTCCTGCACATATAAAGTGAAACATAATATTTTTTATGAGTTTTCTTGTTTAATGGAAATTATACCATAAGTTAAATTTGTAGAAAGGTGGGGAAGATTGGAATATACTGGTTGAAGGTGACGCTCAGCCTTTTCCAGAGGGAAAATGTTTGGTAGACCTTTGCCCACGGGTTTGATTGGCCCGTGTTATTGAGGAATGTTTTGAGTACCCTAAAGAAACACTTACACAAGGCGGAGAGAGCTTTGGGTTAATTTTATATCTAAATTGGTAAACAACAACAGGAAAAACTCTGTTAAGGAAAGAGAACACGATAGGGCCATGATTTTTAAAAAAATCAAATCATACAATAAAGCCTTTTGTATTGAGCATATGCAAGCCCAAACCAGGTATGTATAGACCTCCTAATGTTAATTAATTTATGTGTGAATTGAGTCTCAAATATTAATTAATTTAGCAGTCCAGTGAATATTTGAATTCGTCTAACATGGATCTCTGCATTTCTGTGTCTTTTCCTGTGCTTACCCATATGAACTCTAGTTTCCTAAGTACCAGGAAGTAATTTTCTCATTGATTTTCTTGTTTGATGTCACTTATTTTTAATATTTTTGATTTGCCAATATCCTTAATACTCTCAAATTTTCAATTCATTCAATAAATATTTTTCACCATTCATACAGAAACCTAGAACTGTCATGAGTTAAAGATACATACAGAAAATGCAGACTGTTTGCCCCTGAACTTTGAGAACTTTATTGTCTTATTGAGAAAACAAAAATGCCTAAATGATTAGAGCATGATGGTGTTGATTGTTTCGTGATGGGATTTCCAGAAAGCTTAGTTTAGGACGTCAAAAAAGAGACTCTGGGGGAGGCGGGACCCTGCCTGGCACTTGAAAGGTAATAAATCAAACTGAGGGGAAGGAAGGAAAGATTCCGGGCAGTCAGGCTGCCATGAGCTGAGGTGTGTACCATTGCCAGTGGTTTGACTGAATTTCTCTGCCTTAGTGTGGTAGGCTGCTTATATGAATGTGGAGTCCAGAATGGACCATACTCCTTCCAACCCACCCAAGTTGAGACTTAACTCTGTGCTTTTAGACACGAACCAGGGATAGAATTATGAACTTTAGAGTTATTGAAGAGCTAAGACCATGCCTTTTTCATTTCTGTGACCCCAGTGCTGGGCAGGTGGATATTTTCATGAATATTGATGGAGTGAAGGGGCCTTGCAGAGTTTGGGATGTCCCCATGCAGCTTGCTTGGATGAGCCCAGTGATTTGAAGCTCTCTCCTCCCAGAATCCACTCTTGTTTTTTAGAAGGCCTTTCCAAATAGTGAATTGGAAATTACTTCCAGCAGCTTCTGCCCACTGGTACTGGCTGTGCCTTCTTGAGCCAATTTGGCAGCCCTGCAGCTCATTCAGGAGGCAAAGCATTTTCGACCGGGTCCATTTTGGCTTGTGTTGAATAGACACACCCATGCATTTGACTTTCTCTGGGGATGTTTTGTGAGATTATCCATCAGTATGGTTCAGCACCAGACAAGCTAGCCCAAATGGCCTGCCCCTTTTGTTCCTTTGTGGTGGAAGATGAGGATTCACTGACCCTCTTAAAATCCCCAGAAAACTGGCAAGTCACTGATTTGCTGTGAAAACACTGATGGGAGTGATTCTTGGGATCAATACCTTTAAAGCCCAGTTGATTGCTGACTCAGGGAAGCAGCCTTCCCTTCCCCAAAGCACAAGAAAGCAACCCCTTGAACATGCTACTCTGTATTTTTATTTTACATTTTTCAATGCAGATTTCAATCACGTTTGTCAGTTTCTTCCTCTTATTTGGCAGTTTATGACCTGAGATGCTCCCTGCACCTTTGGCCAGAATATCCATGCAGCAAGAGGCTCTAGCCAGTTAGGGAAGCTGGGGCAGAAGGAAGATTCTTCTCTTTCTTCTCCACTCCAACTATTTTTCCCTGGGCCTTTTCACCAGGAACATGTCAACTGTAAAAATATGAATCTTTCCTCCCCTGCTTCCCACCTCCCAATATATATGCTATTTATCAAATCTAAGAATAAAAAGAATGCAATTTCAAGAAAGCTTTTAAAGATTTCAATTTCCTTTAAAAAAAGAAGAGAGAAGGGACATGTGCTCAGCTCAGGGTGTCATGCTGAGTATTTGCTGTTTGATACTTAGCTGTCATTAACAGCTAAGAGTTATTCCTATTCTGTGGGTAGAAATAATCAGGGTCTCCACACATTTCACGTGTTTAAATCAGTGAGAGTAAGAGTCTCCATTCAGGGAAATTTGCTGAGGGTACTGAACTCAGTCTGTGAAGCAGTTTTGAGCTGGTTGCAGGGGAAGAGAGCTCTGGCCACATCTGGGGGAAAGTAGGTCTTCTTTCTCACCATTCCCCATTGATCACGGGGTGTCTGCGACAACGTAGTCCAATATGGTAGCCGCTAGCCACTTGTGGCTATTGAGCCCTTGAAATGTGGCCCATGTGTAATGTGTTCTAAGTATAAACTACAGACTAGGTTTCAAAGAGTTAGTAAAAAATATAAAATAGCACATTAGTAGTGTTTTATATTGATTACATGTTGAAATAATATTTTGCATACGCCGGATGAAATAATATTATTTCAATTGTTTTCACATATTTGTTTTGACTTTCATAAATGTGGCTCCTGGAAAACTTACAATGATGTATGTAGCTCACAGTATTTTTCTAAGGGACCATGCATGCTGATCTAGGAAGACAGGAAAGCTATTGCAAAACAGAAGTCCATGGTAATCTACCATCACAACATTAATTTCTTAAAACATTAAACTACATGTTTTTGCCCAATCTTTAAAATATCCTTTTCATATTTATCCAGAAATCTATGAACAACTGGCTTCCTGTTTTGCTACAAGTTGAAAGGAAGTGATCTTCATTAGCTGTTCTGGTCCTTGGAAATGCAGTGTTTTGCTACCTTCATAGGTGCAGTGTTAATCAGCAGTGCCTTTGAACTTCTACAGACCCACCAAAGGGGCTCTTGACTCTGCCTCAGAGTCTCCCTTTCCTGGTTTGACCTGGTTTGTTAAAATTCTAGGGATTCAGTACCCAACTTAAACTTCCAACCCCCTGGACTAGAGATGCAGCACGTAGATCTTGTGAAATCATTCAACGTGCAGCAGGACTGTCAATTCATCTGAAATGATAAAACCTCCCTTTATTGACCCTAAGACACTAGTGTCTGGGTGAACCATCCAAACTCCAATTTCTATCCGTAGATGGTAATTGAATTATAAACTAAGTACCGTGATGTCTCTATAAATTATGGGCATTTCTCCTAGAAATGGATGAACATCAAGTTATTCTATTTGTTTGTTATTCTTGATGAATTGTGTTATTTGAATGACAATTGATTTACTACTCTATTCATCTTTTACTTGAAAATTATTAAAAGTGAGTCATGGCTGGGGGATATTGCTACATTTAGATTTTTTAATTAACCCATGGTGCAGGTTTTCCTAGAATGGTCATAGACACTGACCTTGATATTAATCTGAATTATTCAAATTCCCTTCAGATGGTTGTCCCACAAGGTCTTTTGTCCTCCTGGTCTCACCACTGCCTGTAACAGAGGCATTTTTTAAATTCCTATCCTCATCCTCCTCCCAGACCTCCAGCACCTGGGAGCCTGTATTCTCCCTACACAACAAATGCCTTCTTAACTCATTCTAATGTCTGTCCATGGAGGGCTGGTGGGACTGGTCTGACTGCTCCAAAAAGGAAGAAAAGGGGAGATCTCAGTATCCAAATCTGTGTGGTCTGATATGGCATAAGGCTGTTGATATGCTGTAAGCACCAGATTTCAAAGAAAAAAAATATGCACCAGATTTCAAAGAAAAAAATCTCAAATTAACAAAGTAAAATTGCTCACTCCTGCAAACAGGAATAGTACACAAACCTGGCTTTAAAAAAAAAGTCAATTTCTTTATTTTTAATTTATTTTTTATTGAAGTATAGTTGAATTCCAGCATTTATTGTTTGTAGATTTTTTGTTGATGGCCATTCTGACTGGTGTGAGATACCTCATTGTAGTTTTGATTTGCATTTCTCTAATAATTAGTAATGTTTTACAACAGAGCTTTTTGGGGTTTTTTTTTTGGCTGCATTGAATGGCATGTGGGATCTTAGCTCCCTGACCAGGGATCGAACTCATGGCCCCTGCAATGGAAGTGCAGAGTCTTAACCACTGGACTGCCAAGGACATTCCCCTCAAAAAAGTCAATTTGTATTTGTGCCTCCATTCTGCAAGGGTAGGGAAACAATAAATTTTGAGTCAACCTCCCCTTCTCTCTTTTGCTGAGGGTCATAACTGTCCCAGGAGGTTACCTGGTGGTGCAACACTGTGGGGAAGAGGAATCTAGCATCCCTCTACCTTGGCAAGTTCTGGTAGGGGGCCAAGGGTCACCTTGGCCACTTCTGACACCATGCTGGATTTTGGAATCTCAGAGAAGTTGTCCAAGGTCCTTTCCATCTTCCACACTGCTCTCCAGCACATGGTGTAATTCTGGGTCTCCTGGAACATGCTGGGATATAGGGAGCCCTTGTAGGCTATCTGAAGCTCAGTCATCTTAGACCAGGGATGAGCAGGCAAATGACAGCCCATAGGCCAGATCCAGCCTGCTGCTTGTTTATGTAAATAAAGTTTTATTGAAACGTCCCACATTCATTCATTTACATGTTGTCTGTGGCTACTTTTGTGCTGATGGCAGAATCGAGTAGTTCTGACAGAGTCCATATGGCATGCAAAGGCTAAGACATTTACTATCTGAACCTTTAAGAAAAAATTGACCAACTCCTGGCTCAGATATACCATGGACCCATATCTTCTTGGTCTTCCCACTTTCCCAGGGCTTTTCTTGGGGACTGGGGCATAGGTCCCCTATGTTTTCACATCCCATCGACTGTCCTTTTTTCCCCCATCTCCACCCCCAGACTCAGTAATGGAGGTGTCAGTATCCAGGCTCATGTCTCAGGGACCTCACCAGTATCTGAGCTCTAATCAGCTCTCACAGGGAAGGAAGACTTCGTTCCAGTTCTTCAGATATTTTTTCAAATCTTTGTCCATGCCAAGTGTCCCTTTATTTCCCCCAAAGTTTAGGGTTTAAAATTCACAGATCAAAATTGTTCCTCAAATGTCCATGGTGCCTCCCCTCCCTAAGGCAGTGAATGAAGAATGGCTTAGACCAGTGATTCTCAAAGTGCAGACCACAGGATGGCAGCATCCCCTGGGGATGTGTTACAAATGCAGGTTCTCAGACCTCATCCCACATCCACTGAATCAGAAGTCCTGGGGATGGGACCCAACAACCTGTATTCTGATAAGATCTTCCAGCAATTCTGATGCGGGCTAGAGTTTGGTAAGCCTTGGATGAGAATGAGTGGTGCTGGGAATGGAGATTGGAAGAAAGCATCAGATCTGCAATGCAATCTGTTAATGTAATCTGTCAGTGTTTCACTCCCATCATTGCTGTGTTTATATCTACTCTCATAGTACTTCTTTCTCATGCACCGATTTCCTTTAACATGTCAGGGTGATGCCCACTGTGCCCCAGAACCTGTGGTGGACAAAATGTTCATAGAAGCCCAAGGCTCTTTGTTCCTTTAAGAAGTAGGTACCTCTTTTATTCAGTCCTCTGAGTAGGTCAAGGCCATTACTAGTAGCTGAGAATTCATTTCCTCTGCCCTTATCACTGCCTTTCCAAACTGGACTACATGTGCTCAGGTTAGAGTGAGCACTTAGGGCCGTGCAAAGCTGTATCATTAATGGGGGACACTGCCCTATCTAGAGTTGAGGGAAAGCTATATGGGTAAGTATGGGTAAAACTGGGGTTAGAATATAAAATTTGCATTTACTTTAAAGGTAGCACAACAAATTTCTACAATTGCTTCAGGCTGTGCCACCAGAGTCTCCAGGGAGGGTATCCACTCTCCTTTGCCAGTGGAAATGTTTGAGGAGTCCTAGTGTAAGCAACCCAAGGGGTGGGCAGATTATGACTTGAAGACTTAGTCTGGGCACTTAGCCTGTTCATAAATGAGGAACTGCTCCAGTTAGCCTCTTTATTCTGTTACTCAAACATTCACCTTTCATCCATATATTTTGTATTCTTAATTATGTATTATCTATATTGAATTTTTCTTCCTTCACATTCATTTTCTTCCCTCCCTGTTTCCCTAGCTTTCCTGTGTCTTCTAAACCCATAGGCCGTGTTTATAAGAAAGCCACTGATTAAGCCAATGTGTGGATCCATATCTGGGGGACCTCTTACAGACTCATTTTTGCATTAGTGTTCTCATCAGCTAAGCAGTGTATCTGATTTATTTTAATATAAATGTACGTGTGGGTTCACCACTCACCACTTGGCTGAAACCTCCGCCAAGCTGGGCAGATCTTGGGAACTGCTGCAAGCTTACACCCTCCCCCCCCTCCAGTGAACTCCTTGCTCTGAATTCTCCCCTTTCATAACCTCTTACTCCCTGTTTGTGCAAAGTTCTGTGTACTGAACGAGGAGCTGGCTGGTGAGGTGCACGCCTGGCTGTTTCTCTCACACGAGAGTGACGGCGAATGTGGAGTCTCGTATTCACGCCCATTTGTATACTTACTCTGGAGCCCTTTTGAAAATGTAACCCTGGAGGTAAATTCCCCACACATTTCTTTTAAGTTGGTCCTTTCTCCATGCCTTTTATTACAGACTTTCCATTTTCAAAAACAAATGAGACAGTAAGGAAATCTTAGAGCCAAATGTAAATGTGGATTTGAAAATGTCCCATTTTGGGTTTTCAGCAATGCTTGATCATTTTTTCTGTGAGAGCAGTCAGATTTATGAAAGGAAATGGACCTGCCTTTTTGCTTTGTTTTGTTAAATAATTCATAGCAAAAATCCTTGATTTTTCAAAAATCTTTCTCTATTTCAAAGAGCACTGAACTAAAGAATAACAAATAAGAAAACATTAGCAATTTGGCTCCTTTTTTTTTTTAATTATCAGAAATATTCTTGACCAACCTTGTGTCTAAGTCCCCATTTACCAGCCCAAATAAATTGGTCACAGCCTGCTCCTCTGTTCGTTGCAAGCAGGAAAAAAAAAAGAAAGAAATATGGAGGTTTTGCATTAATTTTTTAATGCTGATTACATCTTTCCAAGGTTTCTTTTGGAGGAAATACACTATGTATTGTTGACATATGATTCCTTTCTGAAGATAATAAAGACAAAGGTACTCAACTAAGTTCTGAATTCCACCTTCCCCATTTCTTCAAAGATCTTATTTGTAAACATCCCACCCAAATGACTAATTAAAAAAAAAGAAATCATTCAGCACAGTGGAGTTTCCTGGCAGGGTTTTTGGAATCCAACCACTGGAGTGGATGCTGCACCAGTGAGAGCTCTGCCATCAGTTTTGATGACAAGAGTTTGGAGCAAAGTATCAACTGGGCAGTATGACTGTAAATGAAAACATCCATTTTCCTATAAGGAAAAAATCAGCAATTTGGATTTGTCATAGTGAGAACTATCATGAATTCCTGCATTTTTCTGGATTAGAGGACTTGGAGAATAGTTAGTTATCCAAAGTAAGTGGAGGTGATGACAATCAAATATTCTCCGTCAAAGAAAAGTCTCCTTTTCCTGGGGAAATGACTGGAGTGGTGCCTTGTTACGTAGCCTAGCGCCATTATAATGTATTTTACAGAGCAATGGAGGGGTTGCAGAATCTTTCACACTCAAAGCCATTTGTGTAGCTGGATTGGGTGCCCCTCCCCCACCCAAAGATTGTCAGATTTGCACTTAATATTGTCAGCCATATGTGTTCATATTGTCCATTATAACATGATAGAATTCTGGCGGTACTCCTGGGGAGAGAGCCCCACCACTAATGTGGCCGCCTTGGTGGATAGGGTAGTGTCACCGTTGTTGGTCTGGGAGAAGGCAGAGCCGTGGCTCTTGTGGAGTGGGCTTGCATGGGTGTCCTTGCCTGGAAGCCCCCCTTCCCCCTCGCTGGCTATAAACATCATGAAACATAGTTTTTCCCATAGACTACAAGAAAGTCTTATGTCCAATGTCACCAGACTCTGAGGGTCCGACCCAGATTTATAAAATCTCTTTATCAAAAGGACTGAAAAGTTTCCCTCACTGAGTATATTCATTACACTGAGAAGGACTGTGAGGTCTAAAGGGTTAACCTCAGTCCAAGATCTGACTCTGATCAGGGGTGAAATTGAACTTATCTCCATCTTCTTACCTGCTGACTCAGAGAAAACACCACCCTAGGGCAGGCCTCACTGAGAACAAAAGAGAACAGGACAACGTGTGCCAGGTTCAGAGAAAGTAAAGAGGAGACTCCGAAGTTAAAATTCACAATCAAGGCATATATATGTGATGCAAGATCAGAAGAAAGGAAGTAAAGGGAGAAAGAAAGAATCCTAAACCCTGGTGCGTGTAACAAGCTCAGGGCAAAATTCCTTCTCCAATAGCTCCAAGGAGTTCTCAACTATGCATTCCAAACTCTCTCCAGGAGCAGCACTCCCACCCATGTCAATGAGAGATCTGCACTCAAAAGCAATGAAGCGGGCTTCCCTGGTGGCGCAGTGGTTGAGAATCTGCCTGCCAATGCAAGGGACACGGGTTCGAGCCCTGGTCTGGGAAGATCCCACATGCCGCGGAGCGGCTGGCCCCGTGAGCCACAATTACTGAGCCTGCGCGTCTGGAGCCTGTGCTCTGCAACAAGAGAGGCCCGCGCACTGCGATGAGGAGTGGCCCCCACTTGCCGCAACTAGAGAAGGCCCTCGCACAGAAACGAAGACCCAACGCAGCCATAAATAAATGAATAAATAATTAAAAAAAAAAAAAGGAAAAAGGAGTAAAGTAGTAGCAGGGCATAATTTAAAAAAAAAAAAAAAAGCAGTGAAGCAATGACAATAAAGATCCACAGTGTACAAAGAAAAAAAAAAACTACCACCACCACCAACAACAGGATCACAGGGCAGGCCCCAAGGGAGCACATCTACCCAGATCTTAGCTTGTGTCTTGAATCCCTAAAATTTAGAGCATGAATCAATGGATGGAAAATCTGGTGGCACATTTGAGTCACCTGGGGAGTTTTAAAAATATAACAATACCCCAAACCCAACCCCAGAGATACTGGTTGAATTGATCTGAGGAGGAGCTTGGGCATCAGTGTCTCTTAAAAGCTTCCTTGGTGATTCTAAGGTGCAGCCTAAGGTGATTCTAAGGTGATTCTAATGTGAGATCCACTGTTCACATTATGAGGCTACTCCAAAGATTTCATGTCTCTGCCACAGAGAGTAGAGTGGTCAGCAGACCTGACCCTTATCGTCTTGGGGGCTAAGGAATACAGGTTGAATTAAATCTTCATTTACGAAAACTGTTGAGAAGATAAAGTATTGATCTTACTTGAGAGACTTTTATGTTAGTAAGTTAAATGAGTACTGTACCTTTCTATAGACTAGTAATATAAGAGTACCATTACTATATGGAAATATAATGTTCCATAATATTTTTATTGTGAGACAGGGGACGTGTCTTACTGCACTCAAATGTACAGTTTATACACGACTGTAAAGTTAGCTATAATCCATAAACAGGCAATATAGATCTTAGATACCTCTTTTAAGATCAGTTGGAAGGAAAATTCCTTATTCCTTAGCAACACCATAGGAAGCGAGATTGCCTCCAAGGGGAGGAAAAAACCTTTATCTTTCCCAATTATTCCACATGAAAAGGCAATAGAACATTTTATTATTATAATATTTGAAGGGGAATCAAAGCTTTTATAATTCTCATGTATATTATTCAAGTATTGCAATGGAAACCTGAAAAGGTATTTATTTTGCTTTCATTATATTTTTCAGTGCGACTAAGTGAATTACACTGAAACAAGAACCGAGAGATATATTTTCCCTGAATTTCATATACTATAATAGAAAAAACACATGTAGGAATGTTACGTGTTTCCTGGGTTGTTGGGGGGCTGATAGTTTCAAGCACAGTACAAATAGGCATATTACTTGAGCATTTTCACTTTAGGCTATTTGGAAATGTGTCATTTAAAATGTGGAATCCTGGCACAAGATTTTCACACTGAAATTTTTTCAGAACTATCTAAAATGTGTCTTATTTGTGAAAATGCATCTTATTAATCCATTGTGATATAAAATAACAGCTGCTAATATGATTTTAAAGTTTGTAATAAAGTGCATCAAAATGTCTATAGAATGGATCGTGACAGCACAGCCAACAAGCGATATTTCAAGGACTTTTAAGATGTGAGTAAAATGTCACCATGGCAGAACATGAAAACTCCCAAATGTATCTTTTCTGATTTTGACATTTATTCTTCTAATTTGGACCCCACACCCACTTGCCCCAGGCATTTCTATTATTTGAAAGAAAGAAGAAGGCAAATAGTCATTGGTGCTAAAGTAAGTGATACAACCCCTGGTGTCAGCCTGTATCAGTTAGCTGTTGCTATAATAATGCTGTGTAACAAACCACTCTAGCTCTGTTGCTTAGAATCATTTATTCCAGTGTCTGTGGGTCAGCTAGGATTTGGCTGATCTAGGCTGGGCTCAGTCATACTTGGATCTCTAAGGGAAATATATTCTGCCTCTAATGGGAAGAATTGCATCAATAACAATAATGCAAACCACAAAATGACGCATAGTATATTTCCCTCTGGAAAATGCCTGTGACTCTCTTTGGAGGAAAGCTGCCAGTGACAAATGCAGCTGTTTGTGGTAGTAAGGGAAAGGAATCTTGTGTGGATTAAATGTTAAATTACTGATTTGATATCAACATAAACATATAATCCTGTTTGAGATGGTAGGGGAAGAGTACAGTTTCTGGTACTAGAATGCCAGGGTCAAAACCCCACCTCCAACAATTGCTGTCTTTGTGACTTTGAGCAAGTTAATTAATTGCTTTGTTCTTTGTTTTCTTCATCTGTGAGAAAGAATAATCCCTAACTCATAGGGTTGTTTCAAGGATCAAAGAAGTTAGTGTTTGTAAGTATAAGCTTAAAAAATGAATTGTCATCTTCAGCCTAGGTAATATGTAGCCACTCAAGTCTTCCATCTTTTATCCACCATACAGTTTCTGAAATATAAATTTCCAGGGGGCAGGAGCCATGCCTGCTTTACATTCTGTGTGAATTTTCCAGTAAATCATCAAATTTGGTAAGTGGCCTAACATGATATAGTGACTAATACAAGTAAAGATTATTTACTTTCCACAGGTATTCTGTCTGTAAAATAGGTTTATTTAGGCTTTAGGTTTAATAGGTTTATAGACAACCCCATGCTTGTATTTACCTTTCCTTGGGAAATCATAGCAAATTGATTCCAACAAGGCAAAACAATAATACATTCAAAAAATATTTTTAAGCACCTACTGTGGGGGAAGATCCTTGCTAGACAATGGAGAAGAGAGTCTGGGGTATGGGAGTTAACAAAGCTGCAAAAAGAATGTCCTGTTCTCTTAAATAGCTTCAAGTCTATCAGGAAAGATAAAACAAACAGTAGCCAAACAAAAAGGTGATGCTACTAGAAAGGCAGTAGCAAAAACTTTGGACGAGTTGAACGAAGAGAGTCTTCATTGTTAGGTGAATTTACTCATCTGTAGAATGGAGATAAAAATAATATTACCTCATACAGTTGATTTGAGGATTAATATGTAAAGCACTTATAACATTGTTAACCACTATTGTTATTAGTAACAGAATGTCTCATTCTCTCCTTCCAAAATATTGTTCTCTAATATTATCTTGTCCTCTAGATTTTTAGTTCCACACTTAAACTATTATTATTGCTATTGCTATAATTCTTTTTTACTTTATTTTTGTTCTTCTTACAACCAATGCTTACTTATATTTACCCACATTTAATGATTTAATTTATTTGCTCTCCATTACTTCCTGTATTCCACTGCTTCTTCTGAGTTCAGTTTATTTTCATGATGAAGAGATACTTCAGTTGTGCTTATAGTGGGGGTCTGAGGTCTTTAGTCGGTATTTTTTTTTTTTTTTTTTATTTTGCGGTACGCGGGCCTCTCACTGTTGTGGCCTCTCCCCTTGCGGAGCACAGGCTCCGGATGCGCAGGCTCAGCGGCCATGGCTCACGGGCCCAGCCGCTCCGCGGCATATGGGATCCTCCCGGACCGGGGCACGAACCCGTATCCCCTGCATCGGCAGGCGGACTCTCAACCACTGCGCCACCAGGGAGGCCCAGTCGGTATTTTTATGATATAAAATCTCTCATCATTTCTTGTCTAGAAATGTATTTATTTTGCTCTCAAGCTGTAACCATACTTTATATGGATACAGAATTCTACATTGATGGTTATTTTCCCTCAGCACTTTGAAATTATTATTTTATTATCTTTTACCTATATTATTGTGGACAAGAAATATGTGGTTTCTTCAGAAACATTAGTCTTTTCTCTCTGGTTGTTTTTATGGTTTACAGTCTCTACCAAGGTTCTCCACTTGTTTCCTCATTGTGTTTATATTTTCCTTTAAACCCTTGAACATATTTATACTAGCTATTTGAAAGTCCTCTGCTAATCTCATTATTTTTTTCATTTTAGTCTCTATATTGGCCAATTTTTCTTCTTATGAGTCAAATGTTCTTGTTACTTCACATCATTAGTGATTTTTGATGGTATGCTAGACATTGTCAGTCCAACATTACTGAGTGTCAGATTTTGTCATCTTTCTTTAAAGAGTCTTGAGTTTTTTTTTCTGTAAGGCAGTTAATTTACTTGCAGAACACCTTGATCCATTCAAGGCTTGTTCTAAAATTTTGTGGGGGAGGAGTTAGGGTAGACTTTCCTCTAGAGTTAGACTAATTTTATTCTCAACGTGTGGTCTTTCTAGGATGTTTACTGAATTCCTAGGGTGTTCATTTGAATCTCCCCACCCTCATTAGTTGACATCAAAACAATTCCCAGCGTGTGTGATCTCCAGAATCTTCTAGGGAATTGCTCTTGTCTCAATAGCTGTTCTTTGCCCAGTCTCTTGGAGTTTCACCCTGTGTGTATGTGCAACTTAGTATTTGACAGAAAGTTCAGGGGAACCTCTATGCAAATCCTAGAGCTACTTCTCTGTGTAATTATTCCTCTCTGGTACTTTGCCCTACATATTCCACTTGGCTCAGTAGCCGTAATTCTGATTTTTTTGGCTCAGTTAAATGAGACTTCAGTTCCTTGCCTGGATCTCTCCTGCCTGCACCACAGTCTGAAAAGTGCTTCCAGGGTTGGAAATGAGGTCAAGGTTACTACGGTTACTACAGAGCGTATACTTTCAAACACTGTTTGTTTCAGTCTGGATTCTTCCAGAAGCCAGCTCTGAGACAAAGATTCAAGTGCAAGTAGTTTATTTGGAAGCTTATCACAGTAAATACCAGTAGGGCTGTATAAAAGTGAAACAGGGAAGAGAAGGAAGCCAGTAAGGATGGGTTATTAAGTAAGTTCACCACTGTTTAACAACTGGAACTCAGTCCTGCTGGGAAACCAAGGGAGATGGCACAGAACTTGCTGCAGAGTTATCTCAGCTGAGGGGTGAGGAAGCTGGAATAGTTATCCTCTAAAACCTTATCTATGATTGGTTGAAGGCTGTTTCGAAGGCTACTAACTCTCTGGCACTTCAGGTTTGACCTGAAAATGGGCTGACATGGCTCCCTGACCTGAAAAGAGTTCCCGGCCGAGAGTCACAGGTGTTAGAGACAGTAGTTAGATGACTATTTGGGTGGTATTAAATCACATTTACCACAAATCCATAATTATAATGTTTCCACTTCATATTAGGGTCAAAGGGAAAATGATGTGGATAAATATGTCAACCTTGATAAATATAGTTCTAGGTCCTAAAAATCAATAGGTAGCAAGCTTAATGAAAACAAAATCTCTGTTTTTCTGGTTTGCTTTCATTTAGCTATTCCCTGCACATCGATGTGAAAATTATATTCAGCCCGTTGATTGGAAATACTACATGTCTCATATTTTGCCTGTCTGGAATGCATCTTTATGTGCTCTTTTCCAAGAGGAAACTTTTTAAATCATCTCAGCCTAGTGGGATGGAGAATAAAATTGAGGTAGCACAAGGAGTAGCATTGAAGTACACAGACCTCAAATTGTCTTACTTCAGATAAAAGGAATTTTGAGGCTGAATGAATCTGGAAAGTTGAGAAGTTTCCTAGACAAGATTTGGTTGACATGGAAGTAAATGGAGAGGCAAAGAAGAAATAGAACAGGAGTGAATCTTGGACATTTTTCAGAGACAAATATATAGGCTTGGTTTTAATCCATAAGGTCAAATATTTCCTCTCCTCATGTTGGGCCATATCCTTAATCCACCAAGACAAAGACCAGAGCAACAAGGATTAACCTCAAGTTCAGGAGAATTTATTATTGATTTTGTCACAAAATAGCTGTGTGACCTTGAGCCAATTAGATCACTACTCTGGGCCTCACAAAAAAACAAGAACAAAAACAAGCTATGTGAAGTCTTTCAAGTTCTTTCCAGCATTGTGGATCCATAAAATGCTACTTAACAGAAGCTTCGCCTGGAACAAAATTAAATCCAAAAGGAAAATAGCTTTTGTAATCATATCTGAACATTTAATTTGTCATTTGCTTTATGACATATGCATGAGGCTTATTTAAAATAACTTGACAAGGTTAATTACCAGTGCAGAATACAAAGATTGTGTCGGTAGCACAATATTTTGTTAAGCATGTGTGACAACATTGCAAAGTAGATCAGCTGCACGATTGTTTGTGATTTGGCGTCCCCTTAGTTTGAAATGGCCACAATCCTAAACATGTGTTCCCCCATACCCCCACCTCTAGGGACAAAGTGTGTGCTATAAAAAAAATTAACTCAAAAAGAAAAAAAAAGCTTATTGACAATTTATTGAACTCTTTAGAAGGTGTGCAAAGGATAGCAGTACAGGGGGCAAAGTTTTCAGGTGGCTCTGATGCTACATAAACAGAAGCCTGTACGTGCTTTCTCAAGAGCCATGGTGTTATTCAATCACCGGCAAAAAAGTTGTCCCAAACTAAGAGAGATGCTTGAATTGGTTAAGGGATCATGATAAGAAGTATCAATTAGTTGTTTCAATACTTACAATAATTCCTTACCTTGTAAGAAAATGAGTTTCTTAAAAATAACTCTGTCAACTCACTTTTTGAAAAACCCACAAATAGCACCTTAATATCCAAGAGGGATGATTTACAGTCATAGTTACCTGGGTTTTGTACACATCATGTCAATTTTCGCTTGCGGAAGGAAACATGTCACAGCATATCACTAGACTGAGAAAACAGAGGCACCTACCTGCAACAAACACACCATTTCCAGAGGAAGATTCCACCTCTCTCTCCTCTGGGGAGAGTAAAACCCTCTGTCAGTTGAAGAAGTATTGAACAAATGCTGTTAAAAGCGAATGCCAATTTTTCTGAGATTGTTAACAGTGGTGAATATCATGTTTATTTTTATTGAAATTATCTCTTCTCATTTATATGACCCTGAATAAAATATGCTAGTATAGGAGATGGGCATTTATGTCAGGCCAAACATACTAACTCGTATATCAATATTTTGTCATAGGGCGATGTGGGTTATTTAATCCAGCAGAATATTTAGATTTTATCTTTTTGCAACATAAAATGACAACAGTCGAAAAGTTTCATGATTTGGATAAGGAGTTTAATCTTTGTGGCCTTTCCAGAAAATGTTTCTAGTTGGAAAAGTAACATGGCTGGTCGATTCAGGTTGGAAGCCATTTGGGCTTGGGGACTTATGAAGGTCATTGTGGCCTAGACCACAGGGAGATACTTTTTATTTTCCCTGAAAAGTGGTCTGGTTAAGTGGGGTCAAAATTATTCTCATTTGTGCAACTGCAGAGATATTGTTTTGCATGTGCTATGTACACTCTGCTATTGTATTAAGATTTGGCTGATAATTTGACACCTTATGTCAGCTGTTGACTACAAAGAAAACTTGATAAAATGCTATAAAGTAGGAGGAAGAAAATAACTAGGCAACAGCGTCAGTAAAGCAGGGCAAGTTGGGTTTTTATCTTTATTCTGTAATGGCTTCAGCCTTTGTCTGATATGTTTCTCATTCTTCTCTCATATCAAATTCATATATTAACTGCCAGGAAGAAAAGAAGGAAATCAAAATGAAACCATAACTCTGAACCAAACTGCAGAGAATTTTCTTTTTTTCAAAATAAGAGATAGAAAGGAAATGGCACAGCACTTAGAAAATTACCCTCACTTGTTTGAATAAAATGCCACCTTAAGATCCATGGTTCAATTCCTTACAATCTAAATTCCTTCCAAATGTGGCTCTGCCACCATACTCCAATAAAAAAGAAAATTGACATTGTTATTTGAATAATATACATTATTATTACCTGCATAGAACTGCATCCTTTGATGTACCAACATTTAACAATGCCCTATCGCTGGGTATTTTAGGCTATCTGCTACTCTCTGCCCACCCCCAATGTTTTGCTAGTATTAATATGATGTTTGAATATCTTTGTTGAATAAGTGAAGAATTAAATGAATGAATGAAAGATAGACAGTTTCTGCTACTCAGAATGTAGAGATGAGAGAAGTGACCCTTCATGGGCACTAGTTCTTGACAGCACCCCATTTCCAGCCACAGAAAGCTGGCCTCTTTGGACCACATCTAAAGGCTTCCTTGATAGCTGATTTCTGGGTGGGTTCAGTGTGGGGAGGGGACACTGGCAGAATGTCAAATGAAGAGCAGTCTAGGTTTGGGGAATATCTCTTCCCATCTCCCTCCCATCAGGGTTATCTCAGGTCAGCTATACCCCTGGACCAGACCACTGTTCCTGCCAAGGGGGCCACCTGTTCATGGCCCTCCCTCCATGTTCTGGTCACTGCTACCTCTCCTCTCCTCCTCAGGTCTAGGGTTGGTGGTAGCCCTATTGTCACTGCCTCCTGGGTCCTGGCAGTTTCCCTACCTCCTTTACCAAACCCCCCTCAAACACATCTGAACATGCAATCTATTTCCTGCTGGGACACTACCGTGATAACCCTGTCACGTTAGGGAGCGACCCGAACCAAGGTTTTGCTCTTTCATATGTTTTGATGTGGTGGTGGTGGTGACATTTTTACCTCCAAAAATACTATGTGCCTAGAAGTATTTCTCACAAATGGACAAAATGCATTTGAATGGAATGATACTTTGAAGTATTAAAAAGTTATGAAACAGAACATATTATATTATATTACTGTAGTTATATTAATTATATTGCATACATTACATTATATTAATTACATTTATATTATATTATACTATACTATACTATGCTACACTACTCTATATACTACATTATATTATACCAATGTTTTGTTGAAACTACTGAACACATGTAAATATTTCTGAGAAGGTGGATTGTTGGAGAATTTAATTTTCTTCCTTGATTATTTTCTGTATGTTTCAAACTTTCTACAATAAACATGTGTTGGTTTTGTCAATAAATAAGTAAAAATTATTAACCAGTTGAGCAGAGTCCCAAACATATATTAAGTCTTCTGTGCCAGTTGTAAGGAATACAGAGCTGAATGAGCCTTGTCATTTGGGGTGCTGTTTATACATCTGTCAATGTGTTCTTTTTCTCAGTAGCACTCTACAAAGAAATGTTTCTGTCTGGAAGGATGTGCCAAGGCCACACGAGCCCCAGAGGGTTGCTGGCATTCTCAGATGAGACCTTGAACCATTTTGCACCATTTTCCTCAGATCACACCCCTTCTAGTTCTTTCCTCCTTTTCTAGCCCTCTCTGTCTTTTTGATTCCTCAGTAAGATCCTCACTCTGACTTCTTCCTCTCCTGACCCTCCTCCACCATAACTGTGTTCAATTGGATGCTTGGATTTGTCTCGTGGTCCTCCATCTTGGTTCTGCTTCCTGACTCCTGATCACTCCTATCTCTTCTGCTCTGTGTTTCTGTGAGGTTCTTCATGGTCACTCCCTTGAGTTCAGTCCAGTCCCTTTCCCCCCTCCTTCCATACTTCAACATCATGGGCCACCCTCCACCAAATCTATATCATCTTCATGGGGAGGGATTGGATGGTCTGATTCATACCATATACCTTGGATGTTATACAAAGTCCTGACTTTCTCTTGAGTATGATCTATGACAGGTGGATTCTATGATAAATTTGCATGTGCCTGAGTGAAGCCATGTGGGGTTTTACTGTTTAATCATGTCATGTTTTAAGTACATGAAAGCAACATATACACATAACTTAGATGAAAGATTCACACCCTTCATGCTAATATGTCTCAGCAACCAGGGAGACCCACAATTGGAGTTTCATGGAGTTCTGTGCCTTTTGTATATGGGACACACCCATTTATGGATCCAAACCTGGGATCGTTGTTAAAAAATCAGATTATTCCATATGAAGAAAAATTTAAGCAAATGACGAAAAATCCCGTGGTTCAAACAATCGATGATACAGAGTAGCTTCTGAACAAAATAAGAGACTAGTCCTCCTTTATCTTAGAAATATGGGATGGTCATTATTGAAGTTTATTTAATCTTGAACTAAAGTGGAAGAATTCACCAAATTCTAGACAACCCCTTTTTGCAGCTAGTAAATGCAATATTTGGACAAACAAAAGGGAACTCTACAAAATTAACATTCTTTACCCTAAGAAGGATTCCATCACATGTAATATTTATGTAGCAGGTTCTGTCAATGTTCTGGCTATAAGCCGTCAGGACCTCTCACCCTACCTGTGCATGCCAGCCTGACTTCTAACAGTGCATACCAGCACCTTTGTCAGTGGACTACCCTCGATGGAAATAACCCACTTTACCCTAGTGATGTGTCTGGGAATTAACTACTCTCTGAGGCATTCCTTAATCAATGACTAACAGCAATGGGGGTACAAGTAACCTAATTCCCTGACCCTTAACTGATATTTTACACAGTATCCCACCTAATCCCTGGGATTAAGCTTCAGTCACTCACCATAGTAACTGGCTTAATAATGCACTCCCGTTGACTGTCTTTCCTTCCCTGAATCACCTGACTATTGGCACACCAGTGTAGGGCACCCCTCAGATAAACCAAACCTTATTTCAGATCTGTTTCCCTGGGGAAGCAGAACATTACCAACAAGGGTACTGACTTTATGTCCCAAATTTGAAGGATCATGGTGAAACCTGCCATGCTTCCTTGCAGGTTGTTCCTTCATGTGGATATCTGCCAGTGTAGACAGCTTTTGATAGGAAAGGACTCTGAAACAGCATGCTAGTTTCCATGTCTTTTTAAGAAAGAGTTTGTTGTAATGAAATTGTTCTTCTTGCTAGTGGGTCCATTTGAGAAGCTATGGATACCAAATTTAGAAACCAAACTTTAACTTCTGATGGGAGGTTTGGGATCTGTTCAGATTCAGAATGGCATGTCCCCATCTTTATTTCTGCTATAGGCAATGGGCAGGACTGTTAAACAATAGGCTTTATTAGTTACACAGTCCAGCGTACCACTTAGGAATAAAAGCAAGTAATTTATTAAACATTCCCTTGACCAAAAATGGCTTAAGAGAAGAAAAACATCCCTTGAGGGGAAAAAAAAAAGTTTCATGAAACTCCAAGGTTCTTAAAGGTCTAAACCTTTCAAAACTCTCCAATTCTGTATTGCTTTTCCTCTCCTGGTTAATGGTAACACTTCATCACACGTTTCACATTGTCACTGTGTAAATACTCTGTAATGAGTGGCAACTCATGGCCCTGTATAACCACATTTCACTGTATTTATAAACTTTCCCTTATATTTACATTTGGAAATGTTAGGTGATGAGCCATCACATATTTCTCCCCTCTTCTTTTCTCTCATATTTTTTTTTTCAGAAGCAATATACATGAGGATGACCGACACCTCTTTCTTCGTGGTATCTAGTGTTCTGTTTGTGTGTGTGTGTGTGTGTAAGTGATTGGATATGACTGTGGGAAAAGGATAAGAATTACAGAGGAAGCAAGGTGGAATAAACTTGAGAGAGAATGAAAGAAAGAATGGTTATACTTAGGAAAACAATGTTTTGAGATGCAAACTTTAACATGAAAGGATTTTATCTTAAATAAATCAAGGATGAGGCAAAGTATAGAAAAAAGTGAACTGGAATTCTAATGCTCATCAAGCCTTTAGAAATGTGCTGCCTCATAGGGCAACTACTAACCACAGATGGCTAAATTTAAGTTAGTTATAAAGAATCAAAATTAAAAATTCAGTTAGTCATTAGACCAGCCACATCTGAAGCGTTCAACAGATATGTGAAGTTAGTGGACAGACCTAGTGTGGATATAGAACATTTCCATCATTGCAGAAAGCTCAGTTGGATAGTCCTCGTCCAGTAAGTGTGAGCACTTCAGCATCGTATTCAACAGACGTAACTATGTGCTATCATCTGATGAAGCATATGGAAATTCTGCCATCCTCCACCACCATTTCCTCTTTCTTACAGGGACTTGAAATAGGAAGAAAAAAACCAACTCCACAGACCTACAAAAACGAGACAAAGAGGACTGTTGTAAAAATAAGAAGCTTTGAAGAATTGGAAGCAGATGTTAACGCTGGGAGCTAGTATGTACTATGGCACCACCTGCACCTGCTTAATTCCATCCAAAATCATTTCCTCCACAGTTACCATGAAGAAAGAGATTCGAAGATTTAAGAATATTTGGTGGGGAGTCAGGGAGGAAAAAAGTGAGAGTAAGGTGCAGATCAGAATACTGGTTCATTCCTAGTGGGCGTTCCTGGATCTGAAGTAAAGAATTTTCTCTGCCTAGAGCTTGACTGGTTGGCTGGACCACCCTGCAAAGCTATTCCATATGTCCACATTTTGCATATGAAATTATATGTTAGCTACTGCTGATATATACATATATACACATATGCTTTGGTTAAGGATATGGTGTACAAGTGAAATTTGTGTGTGAAAATAGTTAAGGACCATTCTTTTATCCCTCAAACAATGTGTTTTGCTGCCTATATTTCATAGTATTTCAATGAGTCTGAGCTCAGCTCAGATGACGTTGCCTTAATACTTTCCTTACAGTGCCTTGCTCATTTTCTGGCACAACTCTTAATTATTCCTGGTGAAGAAAGCTACCAGTTATAACTCGTTGGTTCTGAGTACTAAAAGTATTCTATTGCTGAACCCATAGAGACAGAGTGAATCATCTGATGAGTAATATGAACTCTCTCTTCAGAAACAAATTGCCTGGAAAAGGATACATTCTTCAGAAGATGCCATCATTTTTCTTCTGGAAGAGTTACCTGTTCCCATTAATGGGTGTAAATCATAAAATCTAGCTGCACCGAAGACAGACCATTTTGGAGTTGATGTGGGTGACCCAGTATTTTACCAAGCTGGTGACAGTGGGATCTTTCTGGAAATTGAATAGGAAATATCAGCTGACTGAAAACACATCCCACATGAAAACTCAAATAGAGAGTAAGTGCTGTCCTAGATCTATGATTTGCTAGCGTCTTTGATTGTTCTCTTGGCTTGGCATAATTCTACTCTCTTTGCAGAAGAGGGCTTATTTTTCACTTTTTCTCAGCCAGTGTTTTCCCTTCTGACCCATAGAGAGAAACTCGAAAACATCGGCTGCATTTTCTACTTGATTCTCTACATTTGTGACTCCCATAGAGGGAAGACCAACACTTCAAATGAAGCCTGTAAGTTGAACTTTTGGAGGTGAATCACAGATTTCTTAGTTCATTCATTTATTCATCTACTTATTCATTCAAAAATTTATGCTAGGCACAGTGTTATAAACTGGAGATACAAGGAAAATGATAGACAAAATCCCTCTCTCTCAAAGATTACATTCTAGTAAAAGATAATAACCTGGGATATTAGTTTCCTAATGCTGTTGTAACAAATTACCACAAATTTAATGGCTTAAAACTGTATGATTTTATTATTTTAACAATTCTGCAGGGCAGAAGTTTGACATGGGTCTCACTGGATCAAAAGTTTCTTTCTTGAGGCTGCAGGAGAGAATTCATTTCCTTACCTTTTCCAACTTTTACAGGCCACCTATATTTCTTGACTTATGGCCCCCTTTCTCTGTCATCAAAGCCAACAATGTCAGAGTAAGTCCTTCCCATGTCACATTGCTTTGACTCTTCTTTTGTCATCACAACTCTCCTTGACTACAGCCAGGAAGGGTCCTTTGCTTTTAAGGATTTGCTTGATTAGATTGGACCCACCAGGATAATCTCCCCATTTCAAGGTGCAGTAATCACATCTGCAAAGTTCCTTTTTGTCATGTAAGGCAATTTATTCACAGGTTCTGAGAATTAGGATATAGATAACTTTTGGGGGCCATTATTCTGCCTACCACATCATATAAGCCAGTGAATAAAAGTAAAATAGTTGTTACAATGAAGTATCACCTCACACTGGCCAGAATGGCCATCATCAAAAAGTCTACAAATAATAAATGCTGGAGAAGTGGAGAAAAGGGAACCCTCCTACATTGTTGGTGAGAATATAAATTGGTGTAGCCACTATGGGGAATAGTATGGAGGTTCCTTTAAAAATAAAGGAAGAGCTACCACATGATCCTGCAATCCCACTCTTGGGCCTATATCCAGAGAAAACCATAATTCGAAAAGATACATGCACCCCCCTGTTCATTGAAACACTATTTACATTAGCCAAGACATGGAAGCAACCTAAATGTCCATTGACAGATAAATGGATAAAGAAGATGTTGTATCTATGTCTATATCTATATCTATATCTATATCTAGATATACACACACAATGGAATACTACTCAGGCATAAAAAGAATGAAATAATGCCATTTGGAGCAACACGGATGGACCTGGAGATTATCATACTAAGTAAAGTAAGCCAGACAGAGAAAGACAAATATCATATAATATCACTTATATGTGGAATCTGAAAAATAGATGCAAATTAACTTATTTACAAAACAGAAATAGACCCACAGACATAGAAAACAAACTTATGGTTACCAAAGGGGAGGTGGCTGGGGAGGAATAAGTGAGGAGTTTGGGATTAATTTATACACACTACTATATATAAAATAGGTAATCAACAAGGACCTACTGTATAGTACAGGGAACTATACTCAATATTTCATAATAACCTATAAGGGAAAAGAATCTGAAAAAGAATATATGTGTGTGTGTGTGTTTGTGTGTGTGTGTATAAGTGAATCACTTTACACCTGAAACTAACACAACATTGTAAATCAATTATACTTCAAAAAAAACCCCACAAAAAGACTTTCTTTGATGTGAAGCAGTAAAAATTATTAATGTTATTTAAAAAATAGTTGAATATTGTGGTGAGTGTTGCAAAAGAAACACAGAGGGTAATGTGAGAGAGAATAAGAGTAGGGCATCCACTTCACTGTAGTTAGGAGAGGTGTTTCTGAGGTGATATTTAAGCTGAGGACTGAAGGGTGAGAAGGAACCTCCCCTCATTCAATTCAATCACTTGGTGTGAGCATCTGACAGATACTAAGCCCCACCACCCAGCTATCAGTTGATTAATTCAAGGATGGGCATCTGACTCAGGCTTGGCCCATGGGGCCCTTCTCTGAGATTTTTAAGCTTAGTTGCCGGGGAAAGTGTTCCATTCCTCTCCGTGCTGAAACTTGGAAATATGAACGCCTAGAGTAGTCATCCATGTTTCTTGCCCTGTAGAGGGCATTGATATAAAAAAGGAAAGCTGGCACATATAGTTAAACAGAGACAAAAGACAGCAGAAGTCTTTTGTTTGAAGTAAAGTTACTGATTATATTATTTAGGATTCTTTTCGTTTTAAGTACTAGAAAGCAAAAAGACCTAACTATCTTAAGCAAAAAATGAAACATAACTCTTTTGTTCCCTGGTAGAAGCCTAATCTCTGAGGCTGGTTGGACCCCTACCCTTCTCAGGTTCTAATGATCTTCTCAATACATTTCACTCTTTTGCTTAAGATATGTAAGTCTCTATCTTTGACAACCAAAAGGATCCTAAATAGTGCAATAGTGATCTTTGAGAAACCATAGCACACCCAGAGCTCTCCATGGGATCTGATAAGCATTTTTAAAATCCGTGTAAAATGTTACTACTGTTTTTTTTCTTATCCCCAAACCACAAATATCTACTTCCTATCACATTATGAGTTGGCTTTGCTCATTTGTCCAATTAGAACGTATTTTGTGATCTCTTTTCTCTTTGCTTTTTAAAAATTTGTGAGATACAGCATACATATAATGTATACATGTAAAATATATAAATACAATGTAAAGAAGAGTGATAGATAATAATGAAATGAGCCAATCTTGCACTGACCTAGCATTAAGAACTTGAACAATCCCTGTGCCTTTGACCCTCCTCTGGGCCCCTCTATGCATGCATCTCTCTTCCTCCCCTCCAAAAGTAACCACTATCCTGAGTTTTCTGTTAATCATGCTCCCATTTTTCTTTAAAATGTTACTCTGTGTACATGTATGCCTTCCTGAGTGATGTGGTTTTTAATTTGCCAATTTTAACATTTATATAAATAGACCCATGCAAAACTGATTCGTCTACTACTTGCTTTTGTTGTTCAACATTGAATTTTGAGACTCATTCACACTATGTATAGGTGAAGTTCATTTATCTCCACTACTATATACTAAACCATGCTATGAATATGCAACAATTTACTTATGCAATTCTGATGATAGACAGTTAGATGGTTGCTAATTGTTTGCTATTATAAACAGGTCACCTGGGGCACCTGAGTAAGTTTCTCTGGTGTATACACCTAGAGGTACAATAACTGGGTCATAGAAAAAGAGTATCTTCAGCTTTAGAGGTAATTCCAAGTAGGTTTCTAAAGTAGCTGCACCATTTAATAATCCAACCAGTAGTGTACAAGATATAGCATTGCTTCATGTTGCAGCTCAAATCTGGTATTGTGAGACTATTATTATTATTAATCTGTTGGGTGTGAAATGGTATCTCATTGAGATTTTAAATTGGATTTTCCTGACTAATTAAGGATATTGATCAGTTTTTGTATATTTATGGGAAAGGGTGGTTTTTCTTCTGTAAAATCATGTTCATATGAAAACATTATATATTTTGGAATTGAATTCTTTATCAGCTTTTTTGTGTTGCAATATTTCATTGAGTTTGTGAGTTGCCTTTAAACATTCTTTTTTTTTTAATAAACAGGAATTCCTAATTTTAATATAGAAGGATTTATTGCCTGGGCTTTGTATTATTCTGTTCAACTCTCTGTCTAGCTCTTCACCAACACTACCTGTCTTCAGAGTAGTAATAGTAATAGTAATGAAGTAAAAATCTTGATATTTGGTAGGGCTAGTTTCTTTAGTAGTGTTTTGATTATTCTTGGCCAGTTGCCATTCTTTATAAATTTTAGAATTACTTACAAGTCCCACAAAAATCCTCTTGGAATTCCAATTGGAACTCCACTTTATCTAGAGATTAACTTGGGGAGAATTGTCATTTTAAAAATATTGTCTTCTTTATCTATGAATAAAACTGGTTCTTCCATTTATTTGATCTCCACTATGGCTGTCAAATTTAAAAATTGTTCACATAAAGACTTTACATATTGTGTTAGATCTTTCTAAATATCTTATATTTTCATTGATATTTTAAATTGTATCTCTTTTAAATTATATTTTCTGTTTGCTACTGGTATATAAACTGCAGTTGGTTTTTGTTAACCTTATGTTTGGCAAACTTGCTTAATATTCTTTTAAAGTCTAATATATTATTTGAAGAAACCTTACATTTTTTTGAATTTTTGAATATTTTATTTATTTATTTTTTATATAGCAGGTTCTTATTAGTTATCTATTTTATACATATTAGTGTATATATGTCAATCCCAATCTCCCAGTTCATCTCACCACCATCACCTTGCCACCCAGCAAAACCTTACATTTTTTATATTTACATTTTTAGCATACAAACATAAGGACAAAATAGGCAAGAATTAGAGAGGAACACAATATTTTTCATTTTTCTCAAATGGCTGTTCGTCATGTTACCTATGAAACAGATATTTTGTTTCTTGATTTGTAATCTTTATTTTTTTTATTTAAAAAATTTGTCTACAACCTATCAAAAAATCCAATAAATGGGGTTTTCCTGATATCAAAAGAAAATACTTTAATATTTCACTATTGAGTGGATGTTTGCTGTAGGTTCATCATAGATAACCATTATCAGATTAAGGATAGTCCTCTTTCCTGAGAAGTTTTTGAAAATTATTATTATAAATAAAGGTTGATTTTTATTAAATGCTTCCTTTTTTTAACATCTGTGGTGATTTATGATTTTTTTCCTGTATTCTTTTAATGTAATAAGTTATACTAACACATTTTCTATTGTTGCACCAACCTTGCATTCCTGGAATAAACCCAGTTAGTCATCAGGTATTATCTCTTTATGCAATGCTAGACTCAGTTTGATAATATTTTATTTAGAATTTTTAATATATGTTTATGAGGGAGATGATCTCTATATTTTCCTATTTTTTAAATTTTTTCTTTCCTGGTTTTGTTAATAAGTTCATACTAGTCTCATAAACTGAAGAATATTTTATTCAGTTATTACTATAGTAATAACTCCACTATCTCAATGGTTTGCAACATCACTTATTTTTTCTCATGTTACATGTTATATTGTAATTCTGGTTATCTTTGGTGGGCTAAGCTAGGCTCTGCTTTATGTGCCTTTTCATTCTAGAACCCAGGCTAAAAAGGCAACTTGTATTTGGCACATACTGTTTTCATGACTGAAGGTAGAAACATAAGAGGTGTGAGCCAAACCAAATGTGGCAAACATCACATTTTCTCATTATTCATTGGCAAGTCACATGGACAAGCTCAAAGTCAATGAAATGAGACATTACACTCTGTCTCTTAGAGAAGCTTGACAATGACAAAATAGGAATGAGTAATTGTTAATAAATAACAGCCTCCCATAGTCATCCCTCTTGATCATAAAAACTTTCTTTCTTCTACAAGTAAAATCACTCACCTGCTCACCAAGACATCCAAAAATCTCATTTAATTATGGCATTAAGATCTAGGATCTTGACTGGATTCAATTTCTTTTACTTCTGGGACCTAAGTACAAAAAAGTAATCTTATGTGTAATCCACCCTCCCCCACACTACACCATCTCTAATAGTGGAGCAGAGTTAGTTGAACCTAAATAAGCACCCCCATTGGAAAGAAGAAGAATGGGAATTTCATCATTGTTACTAGTGTATAGCAATTCTGAAATTCCTCTTGGAAAGTGTGGTGAGACCCCTTACTCTGAAGGTAGGACGTATTCCTTTCTTTTTTTTTGGCCAACCAGGGATTGAACATGAGCCCTGGCAGTGAAAGCTCCTAGTCCAACGCCTGGACCACCAGGGAATTCCCAGGAAGTATTTCTTGATTAGACTCTGGTCATGGTGCCTGGGAGCAGTTCCCAAGTCCTCCTTGGCTCTTAACTACTCTTTGGGTCATCATTCCTGTTTCATAATTTTCTTCAGTCACATCTATAGAGGACTTTCTCAATCTACTTCCTGCCAAATGAAATGTGTGCAGCCCAGCTGTACTGAATAATCAGTCTCTTAATCCAGGCTGTGGGCATTTTTGGAAACGAAATTCTCTCAAACACTTTTAAAAATGATTCCTTTCCCTGTGCAAAATAATGGACACTATTTTCTTTGTGAGACCCCACTCTAAACATCATTATGGGTCCTTTGATCTTATCAGTATTCTTACCGTAGTCTTAGTCCCTGAACCATTCTGCCTAATTGAAGAGCGTTTACAGGGAGCCATCTTAATCCAATCAGAGGATTTAACAAAGATATGACGGCCAAGATTTTTGATTTGGTCTTTACTCCTAGTCTATATTTTAATGGCCACAATCTTAACCCTGTGACTGTGTGCAAATTTGAAAAAGATTTGCCACCAGGAGATGAGTAACACCTGCAGCTTTCAACCCTTCAACTCCTGGAATTTCTAGATTCTCATTTTCCACCTCTGCAATAACTTGAAAAGCAGAAAATAACCTAATAAACTTGTGACTTTGGCAGAAAAGTTCTGAGACAAAGCATGTCTCCAGAAAGAACATTTAGGTCAGTTATGATGTGTGTTTTTTTGTGTGTATATATGCAATTTACTCAATTCATTTAAATTTTACATTTATTTTTATAAAATTTTCTTTATACTTTTTCATTAAAAATGTAATCTCCACAGTGGTTATAATCATTTTTTTCTGCTAATAATAATTATTTGTGCTTTCTCTTCCTTTTTCTTAATCAATCTTACTAGAAGTCTTTCAATTTTATTCATCTTCCCAAAACACCAATTTTGTATGTGTTGTTTCTCTCTAGTATATCTCTACCTTCCATTTCATTAATTTTTGTGCTTATTGTTACATTTTCCTTCCTTTTACTTTCTTTAATTAATTCTGTTATTTTTTCTTACTTCTTAAGTTGGATGCCTTGTCCTTTCAGCCTTTCTTCTTTGCTAATACATGCATTTAAGACTATAAATTTTGCTCTAAGTGCCATTTTAGCTGAACCTCACATTAAAATATGCAGTTTTAAAATAAATTTAGTTTTTTCTACTTGCCACTGTAGTTTCTCCTTTAATCCATGAATTATTTAGAAGTGCATTTAAATGTATAGATATATGTGCTTTGAAATTCTTTTTTATTGGTTTATATTTTGTGTTATCCAGAGAATATTGATTTATTGAATTTTGTTGAACCTTGATATGTAGCAAAGCACAGAATCTTTTTTTTTTTTTTGCATACAAGGAATAAGGAGTAAGCATCCACAAAAAGACACGTGTAAGAATGTTTATATCAGTTTGCTCATGATACTAAAAATGGAAACAGCCTGTATGTCCAGCAATAGGAAAATGGATAAAGAGTAGAATATTCATAGAATGGAATATTACTCAACAACACTCAACAATAAAAAGAGAATGAATAACATGAATGAATCTCAAAAAATATGTTGAAAGAAGCCTTACACAAGAGCACATAAAAAGTGCAAAAGAGTAGGATTCCTTTTAATGACATTCTAGAACTGGAAAAACTAGTCTACAGTGGAAACAAGCATAGAACATGGTTGTCTTGGAGTGGCACTGTGGGGAGTGAGGATTGACTGGGAAGTAATAGAATTTTCTAAGGGGGTGGTAATGTTCTATATCTTGCTAAGGGTTTGAATTACAATTATAAAAATTCATTAAATTGTACACTTAAGATTTGTACTTTTTTAATGTCTGAAATATCTTTATTTTACTCTTGCTTTTGAAAGTCAATTTAACTAGGTATACAATTTTGAGTTAACAGTTGATTTACATCCAGTACTTTGAAGATATTTTCCTACTGTCTTTGGACTCCCATTGTTATTCTTGAGAAGTCATCTGTTATTCTAACTATGGTGCTTCTGTAGAATTTATTTGGCTGCTTTTATTACCTTCTCTTTATCATTAGTGCTTTGTACTTTCAAAGTAGATGGATCTAGATTTCTTTTTATTTATTCTTTTGAGGGTCTTTGGGCTTTCCAAATCTGATTCTGGGATCTCTCATTCATTCTAGAAAATGCTTAGCCGTTATTCCTTGGAAGAATGTCTCACTCTTTTTTCAATATTAACTCAGTTAGGTATCATAATACTCTCTTACTATATTCTCCACTTGGTCTCTGCAACATTCCAGACAATATCTTTTTAGCTGCCATACAATTAATTAATTCTCTTCTCAGCTGTACCTAATCCACTGTTTAACTGTTTCCCTGAGTTTCTAATTTCAATTATGATGTTTTTAACTTCAAGAATTTTTATTTGGTTTTTTAAAAAAAAATCTGCTTGATTTTTTTAGGAACTGTTATTATTTTATTATACTTTTATTACCTTTTAAATATTTCTTTAAACATATAAACTTATTTTATATTGTGTATATGATAATCCCAATATCTATGGTCTTTGGGTGTCTGATTATGCCATATTTGGTGTCTGCTTAATGTGTTTTTTCCTCCCCATATGTCAAGTAATTTTTGTAGATCAATTCATGTTTCTTAGAACATGGGATTTTTTGGACCCCTAGGTGTTAAATATTTTTCATGGGGTATTTGTGTTTGCTTATGCTTGGAACCTGTAGACATTACAAACTTATCAGGGACAAGTTTAAGATAAATATCCAGCTTGAAGTTTCTGGAATTGCCCTGAACATGCATAAGTATAGTATTGTAGTTGACAATTCTCAAGGCAAACATTTTTCTTTTTCAATTTAGCAAAAATCCAAAACTAAGACTGGTAATCATCCCCCTGCCTCCTATTATGGGATAGGTTTTTCCTAGTGCAACATTCAGGAGCCTGGACTATAAGAGGTGCTCTCTGATATAACCTCACAGACTTTGTCTTTTGCCTGTCATGTGTTTGGCCCCTTAAGTCCCAGGTGATGGGCCATGAGAGATTGGCAGATATCTCCAAGAAAATTACTGCCCCTTACATTAATGCTTCTCCCTGAATTTACTTATTTTCTGGATGATGTCCTTTCACAAACTGCACTTTGTTGTTCAAAATATAGTTAAGATTGAACTTTCTAACATGAGAGACTTTGTTGTCATTTGAATATCAAGTGATTTTGGTGTATGATACATACATCAAAATAACATATCCTCTTTATACCCTTTAATGACTTTGCATTTCATTTAATATTAATATTGTCATATTGATTTTAAAAATAAATCCTTAGAGTTAAGCAGTATTTATATATTTTCCCTCACCTTATTTATTTCTATCTTCCTCTCCACACCTATTTTGGTCACTTTGTAGAGGTAGTGTGAATCTCCCACCCAAAATTAGGTTTGAATGTCAAGGCTGATGGCACCACACACCCATCAAGATGACATGAAAATGTTTAATACATAATAAGGCTTCTGGAGAGAGCAGGATAGACCCTCAACCTGGTCCAAACATGGCTTGTGAAAGCAGGGAGAGGAGACTGGTTCAGCTTTTATTTTGGTTAGGAGCTGGAGCTTGAGTGAGGGTTCTTACATATGGCAGGGGCTTGTATTGTTTGAATTCCTGCCAGTACCAAAGGAGGGGTAATCTGAACTTTCTTATCAGCTTGTTCAGATGGGGCAGAGGGTAAAGTGGAAAGTGATGGGTTTGTCAGCAGCCAAATGTCAAAAACAGAGTCAGATTCATTATTGTAATGCCTCCCATGCTGAGATCATTTTGGACTTTAGTTCCAGATTGTTAATAATTTTCTTTTCCATGTATATTAAAACAGCTTTTAATTTAAGTAGGACTGTGGTTGGTCTCTTTGCTCGTTACCATTTCTTATGTCTGGCATCATTTTGTTTTTTGGACTCATTTTTCATTTTGCTAGAATACATTTTTTCTGAGGTGGTCTGTAGATGATATAATTACTAAGTGCTAGTGTTTCTAGATATAGGACTTAAGCACAAAACAAACTGTCTCATAATTTTAATCGTATATCCTCTCCTAACATCTGTTTTTGTCATTGAGAACTCGGACTCTAATCTGATTTTTGTTTTCATTTTTATCTTCCCATATCCCCTCTAGAAGCTTTACTCTTTATTCTAAACTTTTTTCTAAAGTTTTCTAAAGTTTTTATTCTAAAGCTTTATTCTAAAGTTTTCCTCTCTGCTTTGAGGTATTTCTAAAAGTTATTGTTATTTATCCTGCTTGGTATTTGGTGAGCTTTTTAAATCTGAAGTCTCAATTCTTTGTGTAGTTCTAATCTTACTGCTCACTCATTTGCCTTTTATCTGAATTGATTCTGTTATTCAGTTCACGTACTAAGCATATGATTTTTATATTAATGCTTTTGGCTTTTAGAGTTGTTTATTTTTTATGTTTGTGATATCTTTGGGAATCCCTGTAAAGATATTCAACATATTTATTTTAAGGCTTTTAAAAATTTTTACTCCTTTTATTAGCTTTATTTCCTCAAGAGTTAGTTCTTTCATTCATTCATTTCTTCTATGATGTTGGATTTCCCTAAATGTTTGTGATTTTTTTATTTCCTGCTCATATTCATGTTTGAATATACATCTTTGCTTCTGGGAAGATTCTGGCTTTGACCAAGGCACATTTTCTATCGTGTTTGGGTATGGGTTGGATGTACTTCCAAATAGGTTACAGCTATAACTTGTGTTTCATGTGTGGAAGCTTCCCCACTTTTCCTGATTCTTCAGCTATTTGAAGAATTGTCCTGTCTCTTTGGCCCAAACACCCATACCATCTGCTTTAGTCTGGAGGTAAACACAAAACACACTTCTTAGCTCAAGTGAGGGTCAGAGAGAGAAGCCAAAATGCCATGCTGCCCCATATACATTTTCTTGTCTATTTACACTTAGATTTATCCTGTGGCCCCTCCCGCTCTTTATTTTACAGTCTGGTTAGGTATATTTGTAAATACATATTTTTTTCTTATTTCTAGTGTTCTGGGCCCAGACTCTCATCTTGAACAATCTTCACTGCCTTACATTTT